>NC_134355.1:451561512-452233179 GCF_048569485.1 Anomaloglossus baeobatrachus
GGAGAAAAAGTGGAGAAAAAGTGGAGAAAAAATGTAGAAAAAGTGGAGAAAAAATGTAGAAAAAGTGGAGAAAAAGTGGAGAAAAAGTGGAGAAAAAATGGAGAAAAAGTGGAGAAAAAATGTAGAAAAAGTGGAGGAAAAAAAGGAGAAAAAGTGGAGAAAAAATGTAGAAAAAGTGGAGAAAAAATGTAGAAAAAGTGGAGAAAAAATGTAGAAAAAGTGGAGAACAAGTGGAGAAAAAGTGGAGAAAAAGTGGAGAAAAAGTGGAGAAAAAGTGGAGAAAAAATGTAGAAAAAGTGGAGAAAAAGTGGAGAAAAAGTGGAGAAAAAGCGGAGAAAAAGTGGAGGAAAAAATGTAGAAAAAGTGGAGAAAAAGTGGAGAAGTGGAGAAGTGTTTGTTCATGCCAGATGGGAGATAAATAATTTTTTACCGGCGCTGTCATTTACTATAACGTGATAATCGGTATACGCTGTATACCTGTGATCACGTGAGCGGGGACCGAAAAAACCGTCCTGAATCATGATCTCCAGGGTCTCAGCTAGCCCTGAAACCCCGGAGATTTTCTGACGCTGGGGGGCGTTATTCACTTATTTCTGCCTGCTGTTTATAAACGGCAGATCAGAATAAGGCTACATTAACACGACCGATCCATTTTTGTGGTCTGCAAAAAACAGTCCGTTTTTTTTCACGGGTGCATCCGTGTGGCATCCGTTTTCGTTCCGTAGACGGTCCGTATGTCATCTGTTTGTCATCCGTGTGCCTTCCGTTTTTTTTGTGTACTGCAAAAAAACTGAATGAGGGTAAATGCATAAATTTACCCAGGATCCATAGCTTCATCCTACATGAGGCGGTCACATGTTCACTCCAGTGCCATTTTCTACTGCTTTTCACAGCGTAGAGCGCTCTGGTGATTTTCTTGTGCACTTCATATCAGTCTTTTCTGTCATTATAATGGCAGAAAGACACATAATGTCCCACTCTCCTGCATTTTGTAATTTTGCACCCTTTGGTGCCTTTCATGTGGCACTAAGGGGTGCTTAGCTTTGCATTTAGCCAAAAAAATGAAAAAAAAAAATGTTGTAGGGTTCCCCCTATTTTTGTAGCCAGCTAGGGTAAAGCAGACGGCTGCAGCCTGCAGGCCACAGCTGGCAACCTCACCTTGGCTGGTAATCGAAAACTGAGGGCACCCCACGCTGTTATTTTAAATTAAATAAATAATTAAAAAAAAAAAACACGTAGGGGTCCCCCCAAAATTGGATCACCAGCCAAGGTAAAGCAGACAGCTGGGGTCTGATATTCTCAGACTAAGGAGGTCCATGGTTATTGGTCTCTCCCCAGCCTAAAAATAGCAGGCCGCAGCCGCCCCAGAAGTGGCGCATCCATTAGATGCGCCAATTCTGGTGCTTCGCCCCAGCTCATCCCGCGCCCTGGTGCGGTGGCAAACGGGGTAATATATGGGGTTAATACCAGATGTGTAATGTCATCTGGCATCAAGCCCTGGGGTTGGTGAGGTCCGGCGTCTATCAGATACCCGACATCACCAATCCAGTCAGTAATAAAAAAAAATAGACGACAAACACATTTTTATTTGAAAAAACACTCCCCAAAACATTCCCTCTTTAACCAATTTATTAGAAAGAAAAACAAATCCAGGTCTGGTGTAATCCAAGGGGTTGCCATGACGATCCACACTGTCCCAGTCAATGAAGAGCAGGATGTTCCCCATTGACTGGGAGAGCAGTGCAGTGACCTGAGCTAACATCAATGGGTCAGCCCAGGTCACTGCAGGGGATGACAAGTGCTGCTGTCAGCGAGGTACATTACCTGCGCTGATCTCCAGCACGCTGACAGCCCCTGTCACTGAGTTCAATGACCGACGCCTTCACACCAAGTATCGAGAGAGGCCCGTGACGTCATTGCTAGTCAGTCTCGGGTCGGAAGCGAGAGGTGATGTGACAAGCGGCGGCCAAGGAGGACAGTGACAGCGCTGAGGTCGGGATGGCGGGACTTCATCACCGCAGGTAAGCCGAGCGGGACCATGTGTGTGTGTGTGTGTGTGTGTGTGTGTGTGTGTATGTATGTATGTGTACATGCCGCGGGCAGGAGGGGGCGGAGCGAGCTGAGCGGGGAAGTGTGGGCTTCCTGCACGTAACTAGGATAAACATCGGGTTACTAACCAAAGCGCTTTGGTTGGATACCCGATGTTTATCTTGGTTACCAGCTTCTGGCAGGCTCCTGCACACTGTAGCTGTAAAAAGCCCTGCTTTTTGCTGCTAGAACCGTTCTCGAACGTATCTAGAACTATCGAGCTTTTGCAAAAAGCTCGAGTTCTAGTTCGATCTCGAACAGCCCCCAAAATCACTCGAGCCTAGAACTGGAGAACCTAGAACCGCGCTCAACTCTATATATGAGAGAGGGGATCAAACACGATCAGCCCGGCCGCCAAAGAAAGGGAGAGGAAGAGATTTGAGATGGGTAGAGTATAGCGGGGAAGAAAACAAAAAGAACATCAGGTAAAAAGACCTTGCACAATAAACTAAGTCTGAACAAACGTTCCTAGGGAACATATCCGCCTTATCTCGGCAGGACAGAGGATCCCAACCTATTTGGGGAAAAAGGATGTCAGACATAACCAAGCAGAGCTCTGGATATACTAAAAACGTTAGAGATAACCATAAATACCGGCAAAAGAATTAAATGCTGATATAATACGGGCAGTGGATAAATTTTAAAGCAACAAGTAAAAGTCATTTAGCTTTGAATAACTGTAGATAAGATAGGTTATAGAGTTGTACGCAGCCTCTGAGCCTCTCTATGTCGGGTAGCGAGGGCGGCCTGTCCCACGGCCTCGTTCTCCTGGCGGAGGTAGCCCCCTGTTGGACCCAGAAGGTGGGGTTGGTGTGGTATAGGCGATTCTTTCCCTGGGGACCCAGGGTTGGAGTAGAGTAAGTGGCCAGGCCGCGATGGATATTGCAGGTAGGCCCAAGTTCTTGGTGAATGCCGGGACATCCTCTGCGGAGCGCAGGACCCACCATCGAGAGTCCTTCTGCAACGATAAAGAGAATGGGAATCCCCACCGGAACAGTAGTCCCTTTTCTTTTAAGACATCCAGAAGGGGCTTAAGGGTGGCACGTTGGGCTAGAGTGTGCCTTGAGAGGTCTGGCATGATGTGAATGGCATAGCCGTTGTATGTTAGGTTCGGTTTCTTCCTGGCTGCTTGTAAAATGGCCTCCTTTGCCGCAAAGAAATGCACCCTGCACACAACATCCCTTGGGCCGGGTCCTCTGGATCCGGGGGGCGTAGAGCCCTATGGGCTCTGTCAAGCTCCAGAGGGGTTCCTGGTGGCTTCTTTAACAAATTGTTAAAAATGGAACGGAGGGCAGCAGGGATATCAGGGGCCACAATTTATTCAGGAAGACGTCTGATACGTAGATTGTTCCTTCTATTTCTGTTTTCTTGATCATCTACGGGTTGTTGAAGGGCAAATAATTGCTTGGACTGATTTTTCACTGTCTCTTGGATGGATTGAATAGAGACTTGAGAATTTGATTGCTGCTCGGTAAGGGTATCAACCCTTTGAGTAAGTGAAGAGAGATCAGACCGCAGTTGAATAAATTCCTGTTTACATTCCTCCACCACTTGGTTAGCTAGTGCTGCAATGTCGTTTTTGATGGGGATTGCTTTTAGCAGTGCTCGCAGATCTGCTAAGGATGCCGGGCGATCTTCACTCGTCGAGGCGGCAGCATGACACATATTGGGTATGCATAAAAAGAGTCCTGTATAGCTGGACAATATATCATTTTCTGTGTATTTTGGGAGTTGTTCATGCCCTCCCACAGCGGTAGCCCGTCTCCGAGACGGAGTGGGGGAGCTCCCAGTGCCATGGGCCCTTTGTTCATTGGTATCAAAGTACCCCCATCCAAAACCCCATCTGCGTCCATCTGGCTCTCAGCCCAGGAGGATCCCGTGCACCAACTGTCTGGAGAGGTGGGGGACCTCTCCTTCTGAGGTATCCCCCAGAATTCAGTAGTCACCACCATGGACTCATGCGGTCCTCCTCCGTCCCCAGGTCCCCCTGGTGTTCGTGTGGCCCCTGGTAAGGGTGTGTGGTTCATGCCACTGCCATCACTCCTGGTATGGATCCCATGAGCAGGTCTCCCCTCCACCCCTGTACCTGTAACTGTGGGCCAGGCAGTCCTTCATGGGTGTCTGCTGTTGCCTCTTCACTTGTAGCAGGTGCCCCTGTGTAAGAGGCTGGCAGCTCCTGGACTTCAGCCGCTCTTCGCGGCGTTTGATTCTTCAGTGCCCGTGGCTGCAGCGGTGAGTCAGCACCTGGGCCCGGGCACATGCGCAGTCCACGCTCGTGCGCCGCAGCTTTCCAGACTTCGCTGGCGCCGGCTGCGGGTAAGTTGTAGGGACTCCCCGATCCCATTGGCAACGTGTTGGGGTGCGGGGCAGGCGAGGTCGCGGGTGTCCCGTCCTCCATCGCCGATCCTCCAGGCCGCGTCGCAGATAGGCGGGCGCCATCTTGGAATGGCGCCGGCCGACTCACCGCTTCTTCCGCCGCGGGGTTCCCGAATGTGTGCACCGCCGCTGTGGGTCCCTCGGTGAGTACATTTACATCCCGGGGGGCCTCTGCTGCTTCACCCCTCCTCTGGGCCTCCAGCATTTCCGTATTCTTGGGCGTCAGGACAGGAGCAGGGGCCGGTTCAGGCTCTGCAGGCTGCAGCTCATGCCCCGGCTGTGGAGTTGCCCCAAACTCCCTGGAGCGTGTGAAATAAGCCCCAATATTGTGCTGGGGTGCAGGGGGCCGACTTGGGGTGCTGGGCTTGCTCTTTTTGGCAGTAGATTTGCCCATTTTTCATATAAAAGCCGGTTTTATGGGGGATTGTATAGAGGAGCTCCAGAGAAGCACATCCTCACTCAGCCATGTCTAGCTCCCCCCCCCCCAATTAACATTTTATCTTCCTCCCACATGCTTTCAGGGTCTACCTGCTTCACAGCCCGCAGCGCCTCCTGAAGGTGTATGCTATCCTGCGGCCTATGTTTGCAGTTGTAAAACCTCATTCTTAACTCAGCTACAGTAGGAGTTTCAAAAGCAGCTTTTAAATTAGCAAATATCTGGGTTATTGTCTTTTTATCTGTATACCTCACGCTCTGCTGCACCCATCAGCTGCCCCAGCAAGACAGACACTTTTTGCTTGTCAGTCATAGAGTATATATCCAGAATATTGCACATCTTTTCTCTAAATTCAGCTAGGGTATTGGGTTACCCAGCATATTGCGTTAACCATGCCGCCCCCGGCACATACGGCAGAGCAAGCGGCATGATCGGGGCTACAGCTTCAGGTGCTGCAGCTGCTCCAGTGGCATCAGCATCCCCTTGCATCTCCATCCTCACTGTGGCGCAGTTATGGCAGCCCAATTACAGTTCAACACAGTCAATACTCGGCACACAGTACCCGTTGACTATGGGAACGAAAATCCTGTTCATGACGCCAAAAGCTGACCCGCCGCAGGGCTGTGGGGTACTCGGTTCCAGGCGTTGGTTAATGGGATTATATCATGGGGGCCTGAGCCCGGTCCCGTGGCCCTAGTGGTCGCTGAAAGTCAGTAATTAGTAATGTAACGGGGTGCCAGGGGTGCCTCCGGCCTTGTAGTCGTGGCCCTTGCTGACAGGCTTACCCCTGGCTCCGCCGTCACTATCGGGACGGGAGATGTCTTGGTGGGGCAGAGTGTGGTGGTGCAGGTGTTGTCCGGCGCACAAATACTCTTCAGGCATGGTTCAATGCAAATAACAAACATGTTTTATTCTTCGCAAGTCTCCACACGTGGCAGTAATAAAACACAGTGCTGTGGCGCTTCCTTTAGCTGAGGGAAAGCCTGCCCTAGCGTCCCCTCAAGTGGGTGACTTGCCTGACTACTCCTCTTCGCCCGGCTCCCACTTCTGGCTACCCACAGCCCGGACCCACACCGGGACTGCTTCGCACTATGAGGTTCCGCCCGCTCCTTTTCTCTCCGGCTTCCCTGTTCTTCCAGCTCCCTTCTTTCTTTCTTTCTTTCTGCCCACTCAGCTCCACACTCTGCCCCTGGCTGTTTCTTCTCTCCCGTCCCGGACACAACTAACTTCAACACACACACACACTTCTCTCTCTAAGCTGCCGGCTCCTCCTCTCTCCTGCCCTGTTTCTATGGGGACAGCCGTCCCACCCGGGCTCTAGGGGAAAACCCACTGCACAGTAAAAACATGTTTATTAATAACATCAACAGTAACTACCCCAGAGTGAGGTATCTTCAGGGGGAAACTGCACCTCCTTGTAAGGGGTCTGCCCACCCCTTACATTCCTCCCCTCTTTAAGCCTAAGCCTCCCGGCAAGGCATAAATCTAAAACCACATGTAAAAACAAACAAAGTCATTTTAATAAAACTTCAAACATGTTCACCTTAGGGCACCCGCAAGGGGCACACCAGTCCAGCGCCCGGAGTCCCTCCTGGGAGCTCCCGGTCTTTGTAGACAATGTGCCCGGAGGCCGTCAGCAGGCACTCCCGGTCTTTGCTGATCTTCTGCCCGGAGACTATAACAAGCGCTCCCGGTCTTTGAAGGCAGGCACACAGACACTAAAGTCTTCCTTAACAACACGGAGGGAGCCCCTGGCTCAGTCCAGCATCAGGCTCCTTCCGGGCTCCGTAGCTTGAACGGTTACAAACAACACACCTTCTTCCGGCTCAAAACAACGCCAGTGTTGAACAAAAACAGGCCCGCCATCTTCCGGTCTTGAAAAGTCACTCCGGATGATATGCACGTTGCCATTCGGCTCGTTGGGCCTGCACGTACTCCGACAGGGACTGTCCGGGCAACCGGCGCAGCCTCCGGAAGGGCTCGTAGTTGGCGGGTTGCTCCAACGTCTCGGGTGGGAGAGTTCAGCTAGCACCGGTCTTTGCTGCGACCGCCGCCGGTATTGGCATTCCTCCCACTCGATTTCCTGTTGCCACTGTGCGGCCTCTTGTGTAGTGGGCCGCTCCGGTCCTCCTGGCACAGCCGGTAGGTTAAGGGTGGGTCCTTCCGCAGCCGCAGTCTGCTTCGGGCGTCCTCTGCCCAGGCTAGTCGCTACTAGTGCGGCTACCGCAGCTTGCTGTCTTCCTGGAGTCTCCATCTTGCTCGGAGTCAGCGTTTCTGGTAATGGCGTCGGGGTCAGTGGAGATGCTGGAGGAAGTGGAGGCGGGCTTACTTTTCCCGCTCTTGGGTATACTCCACCCCCAGTCTCACACATCAGGTCGACCCCTACGCAGCGGTTCTTCTTTTTCTCTGGAACACCGCCCACTTCACATATCTTCCTTCGTGCCCTGGGACCGGCACCTCCCCTCTTTGGGCGGAGTACTCCGAACTTCTTTTTCGACACCGGCCAGCCCCAGGCTCTTTTTTTGGCGCCAATTTTTCGCGCGCTTTCTGTTTCTTCACAGACGGCCACCTTGCCGCCATCTTGTGCCCGGTCCAACGCCTCAGGCACTGTTTCTTCTTCCCACCATGGGACTGGAAATCTTTGCTGAAAGTCCGGATCAGGGGTCCTTGGCACCACTTGGTCTCCATCTTCTTGGAGCGGGTCCCCTTGCATATGATCCGGATCCTGCCGACTACGCCACATGTAACGGGGGCAGGGGGCGCCTCAGGGGGTGTAGTCGAGTCCCTTGCTGACAGGCTTACCCCTGGCTCCGCCGTCACTA
Source organism: Anomaloglossus baeobatrachus (assembly GCF_048569485.1). NCBI lineage: Eukaryota > Metazoa > Chordata > Amphibia > Anura > Aromobatidae > Anomaloglossus > Anomaloglossus baeobatrachus. The sequence goes on from NC_134355.1 coordinate 451,569,235, forward strand.
TCGGGACGGGAGATGTCTTGGTGGGGCAGAGTGTGGTGGTGCAGGTGTTGTCCGGCGCACAAATACTCTTCAGGCATGGTTCAATGCAAATAACAAACATGTTTTATTCTTCGCAAGTCTCCACACGTGGCAGTAATAAAACACAGTGCTGTGGCGCTTCCTTTAGCTGAGGGAAAGCCTGCCCTAGCGTCCCCTCAAGTGGGTGACTTGCCTGACTACTCCTCTTCGCCCGGCTCCCACTTCTGGCTACCCACAGCCCGGACCCACACCGGGACTGCTTCGCACTATGAGGTTCCGCCCGCTCCTTTTCTCTCCGGCTTCCCTGTTCTTCCAGCTCCCTTCTTTCTTTCTTTCTTTCTGCCCACTCAGCTCCACACTCTGCCCCTGGCTGTTTCTTCTCTCCCGTCCCGGACACAACTAACTTCAACACACACACACACTTCTCTCTCTAAGCTGCCGGCTCCTCCTCTCTCCTGCCCTGTTTCTATGGGGACAGCCGTCCCACCCGGGCTCTAGGGGAAAACCCACTGCACAGTAAAAACATGTTTATTAATAACATCAACAGTAACTACCCCAGAGTGAGGTATCTTCAGGGGGAAACTGCACCTCCTTGTAAGGGGTCTGCCCACCCCTTACAGTAAAAAAAAAAAAAAAAATAATAAAAAAATAAAAGTATTTTGTGACGCCACCTATGGTTCCAGTAATGTTACTGGGGCTGCAGGTCAGACCTCCAGGGCAATGATTAGGCAGCCAGTTATTTACGCTTCCCGTAGGTGAAGCGGGATCCCCAGGACAGTTTTAGTAGTCTTTCACAAATATTACAGTTTATCTTCACAGCCTTTTCAACTGTCACTTTAGTGCAGCAGCCTATGGCTCCTCAGATGAGATAAATAAAGTATGTCACACCAATTCATTAACTCTGACCAGGTTTTACTTGCAGGTATTATTTAGGGTACAGTCTCTGATGTGACAATTTTTGGTAATCTGGGAACAGTTTCAGTCTCTACTAGAGTTGAGCGCGGTTCGTGGTTCGTGGTTCTCCAGTTCTAGGCTCGAGTGATTTTGGGGCATGTTCTAGATCGAACTAGAACTCGAGCTTTTTGCAAAAGCTCGATAGTTCTAGAAACGTTCGAGAACGGTTCTAGCAGCAAAAAAACAGCTAAATCCTAGCTTGGTTTCTGCTGTAATAGTGTAAGTCACTCTGTGAATCACACTATTATGACATTTCAGTGTATACTGTGCGGGAACAGCGCCTTCAGATCACTGCTGTTTGTATAATGGCGATCTCCATTTTTTTTTTTTTTTTCTTGTCTTCCTTCCCTAAGCGCGCGCGTCTTGTGGGGCGGGCCAGCATGTCAGCCAATCCCAGACACACACACAGCTAAGTGGACTTTGAGCCAGAGAAGCAACGGCATGTGTGATAGGATGTCCATGTCACATGTCCCTGCATTATAAAACCGGACATTTTCTTCCAGGACGCCATTATCTGCCTTCTGCGTCTTTGGTGTCAGACATCACTGTCGCAGCTCCGTCCTCCTGAGTCCTATAGCCGATACAGCTGTATGCGCTGCATACACAGCGTTAGACAGCTTAGGGAGAGCACTTTATAGCAGTCCTTTTAAGGGCTCAAACCGGCAGGGTCAGAGAGCCATAGGTGACAGGTCCTGCAAACAGCAACAGCGTCTGTGTAGCCAAGGTCAGGGATTTCCTCCCTGCATTTCACCATTAGGAGGGAATAGAAAGGCAGGCTTCCATTCCTCTACCCAGAGCACCACAATCCTGCCACTGTACCCTCTTGTCCTCTGCACACTCCAACTCATTATAACTAAGCCATTATACTAGCAAACACTCAGTGTACCTAGTGCCATCCTATACGTGGCTATTGGACTTTGCTATAGTCCCACTAGTGCAAAGACATTTGCAGAGCGCATCTGCCTGCGTTGCACACTCCAACTCATAACTAAGCCATTATACTAGCAAACACTCAGTGTACCTAGTGGCATCCTATACGTGGCTATTGGACTTTGCTATAGTCCCACTAGTGCAAAGACATTTGCAGAGCGCATCTGCCTGCGTTGCACACTCCAACTCATAACTAAGCCATTATACTAGCAAACACTCAGTGTACCTAGTGGCATCCTATACGTGGCTATTGGACTTTGCTATAGTCCCACTAGTGCCAAGACATTTGCAGAGCGCATCTGCCTGCGTTGCACACTCCAACTCATAACTAAGCCATTATACTAGCAAACACTCAGTGTACCTAGTGGCATCCTATACGTGGCTATTGGACTTTGCTATAGTCCCACTAGTGCCAAGACATTTGCAGAGCGCATCTGCCTGCGTTGCACACTCCAACTTTTTTAAACTAAGCAATTTTACTAGCAAACACTCAGTGTACCTAGTGGCATCCTATACGTGGCTATTGGACTTTGCTATAGTCCCACTAGTGCCAAGACATTTGCAGAGCGCATCTGCCTGCGTTGCACACTCCAACTCATAACTAAGCCATTATAGTAGCATTTTTTGCTGCCAGTTTAAGGGCCGTAGTTGCATTGTCAGGGATATTTATTCTTTATTATTCTGCTGTTAATAAAGCTAGACCACCACTGCAATCTTCACCACCTCTCAATTTTTACTACCACATTTTCAGTCCACAATCTTGTCGCAATCAACATGAGTGGCAAAATGACAGATGCTGGTGGAAAGGGGAAGAGGCGTGGTGGAAAAGGCAAAAAAGGTTTTGTCTGTGGGGAAGGTGGCAAAGCTCCATTATCATCTGCTGAAGATAGACCATCTACCAGCAAAAGTAAGATGTCTACTACTTACCGTGGACAATCCGATGTGCTCCCTTTTTTACGGACACGAACAACAGGAAGAAAGGTAGATGATGGGCAAAAAAGGAAAATGCTTGAATGGATCTCAAGTGGTCCAACAAGTGCCCTCTAAGCCACTTCAAGTACCGCATCCAAAAAACACCAGTCCTCTGAGTTGTCATCCCAATCACACTTGATTTCTCCCAGCTCTGAAGTCTCCATCAGCCCTGCACAGTATGGTGGAACTGAGATGGCTGAGTCTGCAGAGCTGTTCAGTCACACTATAGCCTGGGAATCAGAGGTCTGCTCCCAAGCTACAGTGAGTACAGAACAGGAAATGGTCTGCAGTGATGCCCAGAACCTTTGTGACTCGGATTCAGGCCGTGAGGAACAAGTTTCTGAGCATAATGTTGACCCTTTGTCACAAACTGTAACACCTGTGGTTATAGACAATGAGGAACATACTGATGAAGATGAGACGCAGATACCCGATTGGGATGACAACTTAAATATTCGGTCAGGGCAAGAAGAGGCTCGGTCTGAGGGGGAGGGGAGTGCAAACACAACAATTGATGATGAAGTTCTAGATCCCACCTACTGTCAACCCCCAGTCATGCACTCGAGGAGGTCAACAGAGGCGGTGGAGGAGGATGCAACCGACGACGAAGTTACCTTGCGCCTTCCTGGACAGAGTCGGAGCACTGGTAGCACGTCTACAACTGCATCCTCAGCCACCACTCTGCCTATGAGCATTATTCGGGGTGGATCAACAGGTCGCATGGCCTCTAAGCCTTGCCTAGCCTGGTCCTTTTTTGACATAGAAAAAGATCGCCCAAATCATGTGATATGTAAAATTTGTCATGATTCTCCTAGTAGAGGTCAAAACCTCAGCTGTTTGACAACTTCTTCCATGAATCGTCACATGAATGCAATGCGGCCTAGCGGAGCGAACCATCCACCGCCCGCCCCTTCCAGTGCATCCGCGCGATCTTCATCTTCTAGGACTGTGGGGACAGCTGTCACACCTGTTTTTCCACCCACAACTTCCACCACTGTAACCGCTACAGGCAGTTTGCTTGGTAGGTCGTCAGTTGGTTTGGAAGGGGAAACAAGTGAGTGTGTACAGCTCTCTCAGACATCGATAGCACCAACGTTGGATGAAGGCAACATCATGTCTCCGCCTGCACTTTCCTCACAAACCTGCATTTTTCCAGGGACACCCTACTCAACACCGTCTACACACAGCAGCCAGATCTCTGTCCCTCAGATGTGGTCAAATAAAAGGCCACTTCCTCCGACCCATGACAAAGCTAAGAGGTTGACTCTATCCCTCTGTAAGCTGTTGGCTACAGAAATGCTGCCTTTCCGCCTAGTGGACACACAGGATTTTAGAGACCTTATGTCTGTCGCTGTGCCCCAGTACCAGATGCCTAGTCGCCACTACTTCTCTAAGAAAGGTGTGCCCGCGCTACACCAGCATGTCGCACACAACATCACCGCTTCCTTGAGAAACTCTGTGTGTGAACGGGTGCATTTCACCACCGATACTTGGACCAGTAAGCATGGACAGGGACGTTACATGTCGCTGACTGGGCACTGGGTAACTATGGTGATAGATGGTGAAGGGTCTGCTGCACAAGTCTTGCCGTCCCCACGACTTGTGTGTCAATCCTCTGTCTGTCCAAGTTCCGCCACAGCTTCTGCATCCTCCACCTCATCTGGGTCCTCCACCTCCGCCCCAAGCCTGCCTGGTCAGGCCACCAGCGTTCTCACTGCGCAGAAGGAATCACGCACGCCTCATTACTATTCTGGCAGCAGAGCGCAACGGCATCAGGCGGTCTTTAGCTTGACATGTCTTGGGAATAAGAGTCACACAGCTGAGGAGTTGTGGTCAGCTCTGCGGTCCGAGTTTAATAAATGTTTGTCTCCACTCAACCTGCAGCCTGGTAAGGCCGTGTGCGACAATGCTGCAAACCTGGGTGCGGCCCTTCGCCTGGGCAAGGTGACACATGTACCTTGTATGGCTCACGTGTTGAACCTTGTCGTCCAGCAATTTTTAACACACTATCCCGGCCTAGATTGCCTTCTGAACAGGGCACGCAAACTGTCTGCTCACTTCCGCCGTTCAAGCGCCGCAGCAGAGCGACTTGCATCGCTCCAGAAGTCTTTCGGCCTGCCGGTTCATCGCCTGAAATGCGATGTGGCGACACGCTGGAATTCAACTCTCCACATGTTACAGCGACTGTGGCAGCACCGCAGAGCCCTGGTGCAATACGTCATGACGTATAGCCTGGGCCAACGAGATGCAGAGGTGGGGCAGATCACCCTGATGGAGTGGTCTCAGATCAAGGACCTATGCACCCTTCTGCACAGATTCGACATGGCGACGAATATGTTTAGCGCTGACAATGCCATTATCAGCATGACGATTCCAGTCATTTACATGCTGGAGCACACGCTAAACACTATTCGGAGTCAGGGGGTGGGACAACATGAAGGGGAGGAACTACAGGAGGATTCATATGCGCAAGGGACAACAACATCACCAAGGTCCAGACGTTCATCATCACCAACGCAGCAGGCATGGGACCATGGGGAACAGGGATCGACAAGGGCGCATAGTAGCAGGCGAAATGTTGAGCAAGGTGCAGGAGAACATGAAGAAATGGAGGACGAACTGTCCATGGACATGGAAGACTCAGCGGATGAGGGAGACCTTGGTCAAATTTCAGTTGAAAGAGGTTGGGGGGAGATGTCAGAGGAAGAAAGAACGGGTAGCACCTCTATGCCACAAACACAGCGTGGACTTGGTCCGCATGGCTGCGCAAGACACATGAGTGCCTTTTTGTTGCACTACCTCCAACATGACAGTCGTATTGTCAAAATTAGAAGTGATGATGACTACTGGCTTGCCACACTATTAGATCCCCGGTACAAGTCCAAATTTTGTGACATAATTCCAGCCATAGAAAGGGACGCACGTATGCAGGAGTATCAGCAGAAGCTGTTACTCGATCTTAGCTCGGCTTTTCCACCAAACAACCGTGCAGGTGCAGGGAGGGAATCTCCCAGTTGTAACTTGACAAACATGGGACGGTCTCGTCATCTTCAACAGTCTACACGTACCAGTAGGACCGTATCTGGTGCTGGTAACAGCAATTTTATGGAATCTTTTCATAATTTTTTTAGACCCTCTTTTGCAAGGCCACCAGAGACAACAAGTCTGACACATACTCAACGGCTGGAGAGGATGATACAGGAGTATCTCCAAATGAACATCGATGCCATGACTTTGCAACTGGAGCCTTGCTCCTTTTGGGCTTCAAACCTAGAAAAATGGCCAGAGCTCGCAACTTACGCCTTGGAGATTTTGTCGTGTCCAGCTGCCAGCGTTGTCTCTGAACGTGTATTCAGTGCTGCTGGGTGTGTGCTGACAGATAAGCGCACGCGTCTGTCCAGTGACAATGTGGACAGACTGACGTTCATCAAAATGAACAAGTCATGGATCCAGAAGGAATTTACTACCCCTGTGTCATCCTGGGGAGAGTAAATGCTTGTTGATTTTGAATGTGCTTGATGCAAATCTAGCTGTGAAGTGTACAACTAGGGCACAAGTGCTGCCACTGAATGGGTGGGTGTGTGTGTGGCCCAATTTTTGGAAAAAAAGGGAGACTCCGCTTGGAGTAACCCTTGCTTGCTGTGTTTTTAAAAGAAGCCAAGATGAACAGAGCTGGGATCAGGAAAGACTTTGCTACCTACCCCGGTGTCATCCTGGGGACGGATAAGAATGGCGTATTTTTGAATGTGCTTGATGCAAATCTAGCTGTGACGTGTACAACTAGGGCACAAGTGCTGCCACTGAATGGGTGGGTGTGTGTGGGGCACAATTTTTGGAAAAAAAGGGAGACTCCGCTTGGAGTAACCCTTGCTTGCTGTGTTTTTAAAAGAAGCCAAGATGAACAGAGCTGGGATCAGGAAAGCCTTTGCTACCTACCCCGGTGTCATCCTGGGGACGGATAAGAATGGCGTATTTTTGAATGTGCTTGATGCAAATCTAGCTGTGAAGTGTACAACTAGGGCACAAGTGCTGCCACTGAATGGGTGGGTGTGTGTGGGGCACAATTTTTGGAAAAAAAGGGAGACTCCGCTTGGAGTAACCCTTGCTTACATTGTTTTTAAAAGAAGCCAAGATGAACAGAGCTGGGATCAGGAAAGACTTTGCTACCTACCCCGGTGTCATCCTGGGGACGGTTAAGAATAGCGTATTTTTGAATGTGCTTGATGCAAATCAAAACATCCTGTTTGCAACTAGGGCCCAAGTGCTGCCACTGATGGGGTGGGTGTCTGTGTGGCCCAATTTTTGGAAAAAAGGGAGACTCCGCTTGGAGTAACCCTTGCTTGCTGTGTTTTTAAAAGAAGCCAAGATGAACAGAGCTGGGATCAGGAAAGACTTTGCTACCTACCCCGGTGTCATCCTGGGGACGGATAAGAATGGCGTATTTTTGAATGTGCTTGATGCAAATCTAGCTGTGAAGTGTACAACTAGGGCACAAGTGCTGCCACTGAATGGGTGGGTGTGTGTGGGGCACAATTTTTGGAAAACAAGGGAGACTCCGCTTGGAGTAACCCTTGCTTACATTGTTTTTAAAAGAAGCCAAGATGAACAGAGCTGGGATCAGGAAAGACTTTGCTACCTACCCCGGTGTCATCCTGGGGACGGATAAGAATGGCGTATTTTTGAATGTGCTTGATGCAAATCTAGCTGTGAAGTGTACAACTAGGGCACAAGTGCTGCCACTGAATGGGTGGGTGTGTGTGGGGCACAATTTTTGGAAAAAAAGGGAGACTCCGCTTGGAGTAACCCTTGCTTACATTGTTTTTAAAAGAAGCCAAGATGAACAGAGCTGGGATCAGGAAAGACTTTGCTACCTACCCCGGTGTCATCCTGGGGACGGATAAGAATGGCGTATTTTTGAATGTGCTTGATGCAAATCTAGCTGTGAAGTGTACAACTAGGGCACAAGTGCTGCCACTGAATGGGTGGGTGGGTGTGGGGCACAATTTTTGGAAAAAAAGGGAGACTCCGCTTGGAGTAACCCTTGCTTGCTGTGTTTTTAAAAGAAGCCAAGATGAACAAGTCATGGGTCAGCAAAGACTTTATCTACCTACCCCGGTGTCATCCTGGGGACGGATAAGAATGGCGTATTTTTGAATGTGCTTGATGCAAATCAAAACATCCTGTTTGCAACTAGGGCCCAAGTGCTGCCACTGATGGGGTGGGTGTCTGTGTGGCCCAATTTTTGGAAAAAAGGGAGACTCCGCTTGGAGTAACCCTTGCTTGCTGTGTTTTTAAAAGAAGCCAAGATGAACAGAGCTGGGATCAGGAAAGACTTTGCTACCTACCCCGGTGTCATCCTGGGGACGGATAAGAATGGCGTATTTTTGAATGTGCTTGATGCAAATCTAGCTGTGAAGTGTACAACTAGGGCACAAGTGCTGCCACTGAATGGGTGGGTGTGTGTGGGGCACAATTTTTGGAAAACAAGGGAGACTCCGCTTGGAGTAACCCTTGCTTACATTGTTTTTAAAAGAAGCCAAGATGAACAGAGCTGGGATCAGGAAAGACTTTGCTACCTACCCCGGTGTCATCCTGGGGACGGATAAGAATGGCGTATTTTTGAATGTGCTTGATGCAAATCTAGCTGTGAAGTGTACAACTAGGGCACAAGTGCTGCCACTGAATGGGTGGGTGTGTGTGGGGCACAATTTTTGGAAAAAAAGGGAGACTCCGCTTGGAGTAACCCTTGCTTACATTGTTTTTAAAAGAAGCCAAGATGAACAGAGCTGGGATCAGGAAAGACTTTGCTACCTACCCCGGTGTCATCCTGGGGACGGATAAGAATGGCGTATTTTTGAATGTGCTTGATGCAAATCTAGCTGTGAAGTGTACAACTAGGGCACAAGTGCTGCCACTGAATGGGTGGGTGGGTGTGGGGCACAATTTTTGGAAAAAAAGGGAGACTCCGCTTGGAGTAACCCTTGCTTGCTGTGTTTTTAAAAGAAGCCAAGATGAACAAGTCATGGGTCAGCAAAGACTTTATCTACCTACCCCGGTGTCATCCTGGGGACGGATAAGAATGGCGTATTTTTGAATGTGCTTGATGCAAATCAAAACATCCTGTTTGCAACTAGGGCCCAAGTGCTGCCACTGATGGGGTGGGTGTCTGTGTGGCCCAATTTTTGGAAAAAAGGGAGACTCCGCTTGGAGTAACCCTTGCTTGCTGTGTTTTTAAAAGAAGCCAAGATGAACAGAGCTGGGATCAGGAAAGACTTTGCTACCTACCCCGGTGTCATCCTGGGGACGGATAAGAATGGCGTATTTTTGAATGTGCTTGATGCAAATCAAAACATCCTGTTTGCAACTAGGGCCCAAGTGCTGCCACTGATGGGGTGGGTGTCTGTGTGGCCCAATTTTTGGAAAAAAGGGAGACTCCGCGTGGAGTAACCCTTGCTTACATTGTTTTTAAAAGAAGCCAAGATGAACAGAGCTGGGATCAGGAAAGACTTTGCTACCTACCCCGGTGTCATCCTGGGGACGGTTAATTATGGCGTATTTTTGAATGTGCTTGATGCAAATCAAAACATCCTGTTTGCAACTAGGGCCCAAGTGCTGCCACTGATGGGGTGGGTGTCTGTGTGGCCCAATTTTTGGAAAAAATGGAGACTCCGCTTGGAGTAACCCTTGCTTACATTGTTTTTAAAAGAAGCCAAGATGAACAAGTCATGGGTCAGCAAAGACTTTATCTACCTACCCCGGTGTCATCCTGGGGACGGATAAGAATGGCGTATTTTTGAATGTGCTTGATGCAAATCTAGCTGTGAAGTGTACAACTGGGGCCCAACTGCTGCCACTGAATGGGTGGGTGTGTGTGGGGCCCAATTTTTGGAAAAAAAGGGAGACTACGCTTGGAGTCACCTTGCGGTGTTTTACATGATTTTAGAATGGCGTGCCATGCCTATATCTGTGTGTCCTCCTCTTTTTCCTTGTCCAGCTGTTTGTTTTCGCATGAGTATATGTCCTTGTCACTTTCCCATGTGTTTGAGTTGTTTGTCACCTTTTGGACACCTTTGAGGGTGTTTTCTAGGTGTTTTACTGTGTTTGTGATTGCCTGCCATTGTTTCCTATGCAGTTCGAGTTCGGTTCGTCGAACGTTCGACGAGCCGAACTCGAACGGGACCTCCGTTCGGCGAACCGACCTCGAGCCGAACCGGGACAGGTTCGCTCATCTCTAGTCTCTACACCAGGTGAGTTGTGAGGTCTTCTTGCTGTGCTGTGTCTCTCCTTGGTCCTAGGCTGCCTGAAGCTAAACCTTGACCTTCTATGTCTCTCTTCACCTGTATGGCAGACGGCGGGAGCTTATCTAAGGGGCACTGCTGTACTCACTGCGGTCCCAAAGCTCTGTGAAGATGCTTTGCCTTCAGGTGCTGCTGTGGGCAGGAGATCTGTAGTCTCTGGTCTTTACTGCTAGGCAAATTACATCCCTCACAATCTTGGACGCTGGTGTCTGGTAGTCAGCACTGTTCCTCGGAGATGAGCCGGTCTGGCTCCACCTCCTCAGTCACTCCTCTTTTGCCCTCCCCATCTTGATGTCATCACAGTCCTCTCTCTAGCTCACCTGTCAACTATCAACCGTCTACTGTCTGACTCCACCTCCAAACCTGGATTTATAGGGGACCTCACCCAAGCTCGGCTTGTAGAGCTCCCCTCCAGGCCTGGAGTGCCTGGAGTAGAAGTGTTGTTTGTAGGATTACTTGATGTGGAGATCCTTCCCTGCCCCAGGTACAGGTATATCTGTGGCAACCTAACCCTGGGGTGCCACATATACACCTATGTTGATATTGTAGTAAAATCCAGACGTTTGAAGCTAGAATAATCGTTTACCACATTAACAATGTATGGAATGTTTTTCTGTTTAATTTAATGTTAGCTTCATTGAAAATTAATGTGCTTGGAGGTTTTTGAATGTCATTATGATTTAAAAAGAGAAAACACAGTAGTTTGACAATAATTGGCTTCACCCAACCACTAACCATGAGTGGAAAAAAGGATTTTGTGTTATCATTCATATTCTCTGAAAAAAAGGCCAAGAAAGCAAAAAATCTGCCAGGGTATGTACATTTTTGAGCACAACTGTATCTATCTATCTGTCTGTACCGCCCCATGCTCGGCAGCCGAGCCGCTCGGATCCGGACCTTCAGTGGGTGGATCGAGGGTCTTCGGACCCGGGGGTCTCGCGGTCACTTCAACGGAAAGGGTGGTTGTGGTTTGGGTACGTAGATGTACGGCCGGAGCCGTGTTAAGTTCATGACGCCACCCACGGGTTGTGAAGTTGGACACCACCGCTGCAGTTACGGGGCACCAGGGGGAGATGTGGCGCAGCAAGTTAACCCCTCCGTGGGCAGTAATGGTGGCCCCGGGACCCGTTGGGGGGATGTTTGGCGGTGCAGGGAGATGGGCGACCGGAGGGTGCTGTTGTACTCACTATTAGTAAACACACGAGTCTCTGGTAAACCAAGGTGATGGTGGTCGGTGCCCACAGCCGGCTGCAGCCTGGTCCCAACCCAGCTGGTGGTCTCTGTCTATCTCCCGCACCTGTGTTGGATGGTGGATGGCCTGTGCTTGCAACTTCAGGAGTCCGCTCCCGGCTTGTGGGAGCCTAAGGAGCCCTTTGCTCACAGACACTGGCCCGTAGGATCTCTGAGCCATGGCGGTGGCCGTTTATCCCCCTTGTTGGGCTGTTGCCTTCAGTCGGGACTTTGGGTGGGACAGGACCTCTAGTCCTGGTCGCAATCAGTGAATTAGCTAGCCCCCAGTAGCTTCTGGACCAAGCTTCAGGGACTGATTACCCCCCTTTGTGCTCCGGTTTCCGCGGGTCGGTACCGGCGGGCTACAACCCTGTCCTGGTTCACCTCGGTTCCACCGAGCCCTCTTCCCGGCTCCTGCAGATGGAGACCGCCGTCTGCCTCCTAGCCAAAGGTACCAGGGCTCCTACCCCGGCACCTGCTCAAATTGGTTTCTCTCCTCTGCTGGAGCTGCACACAGCTTCAGCCCACACACCTATCCAACTTGAACTCTGAAACTCAACTGAACTGTTTGCTTTCCTGCCCCAGGCTGTCTGAAGTCCTCGGTGGGCGTCTTCCAACCGCCTGGTTCTGCCCCCTGGTGTGTCCATCAAGCCCTGGGGGGGTGACTAGGGTTTAAATGTTTGGCTGTATGTTACCTATGAGGGACAGGTGTAATGTGGGGCCCTACCTGTGACTACCTGGCCCGGCCAGGGCGTCACATATCTATCTACCGTGTTTTTCCAAAAATAAGACACTGTCTTATATTTTTTTTGCCCCCCAAAAAAACACTAGGGCTTATTTTTGGAGGAGGCCTTATTCTTGGAGAAACACGGTTGGGGGTAAGTTTACCCCCCAAAAAAGCAGACCCCCCCCCACTTCCCAGGAGACTCATACTCACCAGACCAGGACGTCTGCGTGGTTCCCAGGTCCTCCTGTGATCTCCGGTCAGTGCTGCACGCCGTCCTACCCTGCTGCTAGCTGACACACTGACACACACAGAAGATCCCAGACACACAGAGCAGATCACACACACAGCAGATCTCACACAAACACACACACACACACACACAGCAGATCACAAATATACACAGCAGATCACACACTGTTAGGGATGTGATTATCATTATTATGAGTATATAGGAGTTACATGGAGATATCCATAAAGAACAAGATTTAAGATGTTGTTTGAACTGTACCCCACATATCTCTTGGCATAAGACTCAGACAGACAGTCTGGGCTATTCTTGTGACAAGTGAATAATGCTGACATTGCTTAATATAAATGAGGAACCAAGCACATTACAGTAAATTGTATATCACAGAATAAGCTGTTCTACTTTATCCAATAGGAGACGTGTTACGTATTCTTGGCACCTAGCCAATAAGGTTATATATATTTGTAACACTTCCGGAAATAAATCAGTCTTACTTTCTATTCATATCAGAGTACGTCTCTCTGGTGTGTGTGAAAGTGTGGTCATGCATGCTACCACAAGTGACTCATAATTTGGACTGCAGACAGTTTAAGAGGGATGCATGACTAGATTGCATCAACCTAAATTACGGCCTTATCATTTGGCGCCCAACGTGGGCGGAAGAGGTAGTCGACTCTGGCATAGCTGAAACTCTGGATTCGATACCGTGACGGATACACCTTTGGACCCTGACTTAACATCTTTGCGGATGGATCAAGATGTGCATCAAGAAGACGGTTCCACATGGGTATGGTGCTGGTAGCAGAAGACGCTGTGCTGATAGAGCAGTCGCTACCCGCATGCCTGTCTGTGAAGAAGCAGATGTATGTGCTCTCGCTGAAGCCTGCAAGATGGCAGCCAGCATCTACTCTGTGGAGGATAAGAGACTTGATCACTGACAATGGAACTGTACGCCGCCATGAGGCCATAGAAGAACGGATGGAAGCTTTGCTATTGCCAGACAGAGTCGCGGTGAGCAGGGTTGAGGCCTACATTGGAGGAGTCAAGGGAAGCAGTAAGAAGTGCCCTCACTGACAGAACATCCAAAGAAGCCCCAAGACCACTTACGAGAGAAACAGTCAGTCAATCTGTGCTTTTCGAATGACCCAGATGTGAAGAAGAAAGGAAGGATGGAAAGTCTTGAGAAAACGTTGTCCTGACCCTACAAGAGCAAGTCCCAGAAGAAGAAGAGGACTGAGATAGGGTGCAGCTGCGGGCTCCCGGAGACCATGGAAAGTGGCTAGTGACCTGCTTTCACTGCCAGCCAATGAGATATGGCAGGCCTTAGACACAGAACTGACTCTACACACCCCATACCAGCCACAGAATAGAGGGAAGGTTGGGAGGATGGGGCAGTGTAGAAGGCAAGGGCATGAGAGTCTTCCCCTTGAATTGTTCAGTGTCAGACACACCTCAGCAGGGATCACTAGGTTGAGACCCTATGAAATCCTGTTTAGAAGTAGCGCCAGATACTTCAACTAAGCTTGTTGTTTGTTTAAACATTTGCCTAATACACGTTTTTGAAGTTTTCTCCTCCAGATCCAACCAGATCTAGATTTCTCTCTCTTTTCTTTTTCTCTCTCCTCTTTTCCTCTCTCTTTTCCTCTCTCTTTTCTCTTTTCCTCTCTCTCTCTCCCTCTCTTCTCAATCTTTCTCTCTCTCTTTCTCTCTCTCTTCCCTCACTCTTTTTCTTTCGGACGAAGATCCATGCATTCCACTACAAAGAGATGTCGGACCTGCCTGAGACCAGGAGATGGCTGTCTTCCCTTTTCTACCCGATACTTTGTGCCAGGATGATGATATCTAAGCATGTGGACTGGAAGACGACTCTACATCCCACCTTTGATGTCCCACCATTACCGCCTGAGGACTGAGGAGCATGAGACTCTGAGTGAACCCAACCCTGATAAATATTAGCCAATTAAAGGACTAGTGCCACGTTCCCCCTTCCTGAATAACGTGGGCCAGCGGAACATAGCCATGAGGACAGTCTAGAGAATACGATCAGGATCTGGCTTCCTATGCATAGTCTGTTGGGTGGGGAGATTCATCCACAAGGGATGGGGTATCTCGTATGTGAGTGAGGTAACCATCGGCAGTAGGACAGATCAATAGACTCGGGAAAAGTAAGGAAAGACTTTTTGGCTATCTCCAAAGGGGGGACTGTTAGGGATGTGATTATCATTATTATGAGTATATAGGAGTTACATGGAGATATCCATAAAGAACAAGATTTAAGATGTTGTTTGAACTGTACCCCACATATCTCTTGGCATAAGACTCAGACAGACAGTCTGGGCTATTCTTGTGACAAGTGAATAATGCTGACATTGCTTAATATAAATGAGGAACCAAGCACATTACAGTAAATTGTATATCACAGAATAAGCTGTTCTACTTTATCCAATAGGAGACGTGTTACGTATTCTTGGCACCTAGCCAATAAGGTTATATATATTTGTAACACTTCCGGAAATAAATCAGTCTTACTTTCTATTCATATCAGAGTACGTCTCTCTGGTGTGTGTGAAAGTGTGGTCATGCATGCTACCACAAGTGACTCATAATTTGGACTGCAGACAGTTTAAGAGGGATGCATGACTAGATTGCATCAACCTAAATTACGGCCTTATCAACACAGCAGATCGCAAGCACACACAGCCGATCACAGATACCCACAGCCGATCACAGGCACACATACACAGCAGATCGCAGATATAAACTGTAGATCACACACAGCAGATCGCAGGCACACACAGCCATCACAGATACACACATCCGATCGCAGGCACACACAGCCGATCACAGATACACACATCCGATCGCAGGCACACACAGTTGATCACAGATACACACATCCGATCGCAGGCACACACAGCCATCACAGATACACACATCCGATCGCAGGCACACACAGCCGATCACAGATACACACATCCGATCGCAGGCACACACAGCCGATCACAGATACACACATCCTATCACAGGCACACACAGCCGATCAGATACACACATCCTATCACAGGCACACACAGCCGATCACAGATACACACATCCGATCACAGACACACACATCCGAACGCAGGCACACACAGTCGATCGCAGAAAAACACAGCCGATCGCAGACACACACCCAGCCGATTGCAGACACACACAGCAGATCGCACACACACACACACACATCACATCACATCCAGCACTTACGGCAGCAGGGAATGAGAGCAAGTCACGTGTTCGGCCGCAGGTCCTGTTTGTCGCGCTGCACCGCACAGCCTCTCAGGATTCTCCCGGCAAGAAGAGATCAGTGTCACTTGATGAGGTGAGTGTGTATGCGATCCGATGTTTGTGTGTGTGTGTGTGTGTGTGATTTGATGTTTGCGTGTGATCCGATGTTTGTGTGTGCGATCTCATTATGTGTGCGATCTGACTGTGTGTGCGATCCGATGTTTGTGTGTGAGATCTGGTGTGTGTGTGAGATCTGGTGTGTGTGTGTGTGAGAGTTGTTGTGTGCGGGTGTGTGATCACTGCAGGTCCTGCCGCTTAGTGTCGGGTGAGTGTAATTGCTGGGTGCCGCTGTCTATAATGAAGTGTCCTGCAGTATCTGTAACTTTTTTATCTGCACGGACACTTCATTATTGATCCGGGACTAGGGCTTATTTTCGGGAGAGGGCTTATATTTAAGCCTTTCTCCGAAAATGCTGAAAATCCCTGCTAGGGCTTATTTTTGGGGGAGGTCTTATTTTTGGAAAAACACGGTATCTATCCTATATGTAGATTTTGATTTTTTTTTGCTTCTATTTCTGAGAACTAGCTAATAGGTTTACATGCAGTATGTGGAAAATGATGTTAAAAATGCATTGCATACATAAAGCCTGCTGTCATGATTCCTCCTTTGTGTCTTGGATGCAAAAGATGACCATCTTCTACACTGTGGATTCCAGGTGGGCTGAGCTTTTGCTGCTTTTAGTGACAGCTCCGCTCTTTAGTCTGAGACTGAGAGGTTCTGGGTTTTCCAGGTGTGCCCTGTTCTGTCTAATTGCCTTGCTAGTTTACTGAGCAGTCAGCGACAGAACACTGCCAGTCTTAAGGGGGCTTTACACGCTGCGAGATCGCTAATGCGGAGTCGTTGGGGTCACGGAATTTGTGACGCACATCCGGCCGCATTAGCGATGCCATTGCGTGTGACACCGATAAGCGATTTTGCATCGTTGCAAAAATGTGCAAAATCGCTAATCGGCGACATGGGGGTCCATTCTTGAAAATCGTTACTGCAGCAGTAACAAAGTTGTTCCTCGTTCCTGCGGCAGCAAGACATCGCTGCGTGTGACGCCGCAGGAACGAGGAAGCTCCCCTTACCTGCCTCCCGGCTGCTATGCAGAAGGAAGGAGGTGGGCGGGATGTTACGTCCCGCTCATCTCCGCCCCTCCGCTGCTATTGGGCGGCGGTTCAGTGACGCTTCAGTGACGTCGCTGTGACGCCGCACGGACCGCCCCTTTAGAAAGGGGGCGGTTCGCCGGTCACAGCGACGTCGCCGGACAGGTAAGTATTGTGACGGCTCTGGGCGATGTTGTGCGGCACGGGCAGCGATTTGCCCGTGTCGCGCAACAGATGCGGGCGGATACCCACACTAGCGATATCGGGACCGATATCGCAGTGTGTAAAGTAGCCTTTAGGCATGTGCGCACGTTGCGTTTTTTCATGCGTTTCCACAGCGTTTTGAGCTGCAGCGTTTTAATGCAAAATTGCATGTGTTTTGATTTCCAGGCAAAGTCTATGGAAAATAGGGCTTTCTTGTGCGCACAATGCTTTTATAAACGCAGCGTTTTTAGTGTCAACAATTTGTCAAAATCTCTGCGTTTGAAGAAGCAACATGTCAATCGTTTTTGCCATTTTGCCAGCGTTTTGGTAACATTGAAGTCAATGAGAATTATCAAAACGCATCCTTAAAGAAATTTCTAGCGTTTTACTTGCTTTTTTGATGCTAAACGCATGCTTTTTTGACAAAATCAAAGCATGCGTTTTTGGCATTATAGTGAGATCAAGAGGTTTCCATTTGCCCTCACATCCATTCTGACTTTAAAAAATGAGTCAAACAATACTTTTACTTTATTAAGAACATAATTATTAAATCTCAATCATTTTCGGTAAATTATCATTATAGTGTTTGATTTAAAGTTTATTATTTATTTATTTTTTTCATTTTTTTTTCCCTACTGTTTCAATCTTCAAACTTTATTTAGTTGTGTATTTGTATTGAAAATGCATCTCAATTTAAGCACTGAAAATGCATGTAACACGCGGTCAAAACGTGGCAAAAACGCTATAAAAACGCTTGCGTATTTCCTACGTTTATGTGGTCAAAACCAAATTTGACAATGACAAATTCTGCCAGAGGATGCATTCATTTCTGCAAGTTACTGAACGCAACGTGCGCACATGGCCTTAGTCTTCTGCTGAGTTGTGCTAGTTGGCTTTTTGAATATCTGCACTGGGAATTGATCTTTAATTGCCTGACCATTGACTTTATTTGACCATTCTTTTGTCTTGTCTAGAGATGAGCGATGTTCGAATCGAACCGTTCACCAGTTTCAAATTAGAGTGATTTTGGACGGTGTTCGAGTCGTTCGACGAACTCGAACGATATGCTTCAAGTTTGGCAGTTCGAGTTACCGTTCAATAACTGTTTGATTACCAAAAGCGTGGCTTTTCACAGTAAGGCTATGTGCGCACGTTGTGTGGCGCCCCTGAGGCTTCTGTCGCCACAGGAACATTGCACCCCATCCAGCGGTGTGATGTCTCATTCTGGGTAAGGAAAGGGGTGAACACTGGTCCACAGGCAAATTCACACTACACCCATTGTTAGGAACACACAGGGACCAGGGACAGTGGCAGCAACCCTCCCATGCTGCATGCTGGGAGGGGCCGTAAGACCCATCCCTGCTCCCATAGGGTGGTAGCTTAGCAACTGGGTGGGTGGGAGGAGCCAGCCGAGTGAAGAGTAGAAAGGAAGGTCAAGTTTGGGCAGTCTGAGGGAGAGGAAGGAGAAGGAAGGAGTTCTGCGGGAGGCAGAAGAGAAAGAAGAGTAGTGCTCTAGTCAGCCAGGAGCAAGAGAAGAAAGTGACGCTTCCTGGTGAAGACCCTGGGACTCAGAGGGTCCAGGTGACACCAAGCAGAGAAAAGAAGGGATTCCAGGGCCACAGATAGCTTTTAGGTTCGTGGCCTGTTCCACAGGAACATCGGTGGAGGGTTCAAGCTGCAAACAGGGGACGGTCCCTAGAAACCGGAGGAGGAAAAATCATCTCCAACAGTAAAAGCCGAGGCCCAGGGAAAGCTGCAAGCTCCCCGGGCCACAGCCCAAAGCAGAACCTTTGGAAAGGGGGTAAATAACCAACAGGCGAGCCCCTGGTCCGGAGGCTGTAGTGGAGGCCGAGCCAGGTTTAGCCAACAAGGGCACGGCTTAAGGAGACAGCTGAGGAAAGGAACACATAGAGGGGTGCACCGGCTTTCACTCCAGGATCTACCCAGGATTGGTGGAGGTCCCTGACAGTGGGTTCCAGCAGTCTGAAGGCACCAGTGTGCTGCAGCCCAGGACCAGTGAGTAAACATCTTGAAATTGCACCCCCTGGTGTTGTCTCCGTTATTCCGCCTGCATAGACTTCCATCACTGCATAGACACTTACAAGCACCAACTGTGCCCCGGGGTACCGCTCCACCTGTGGGGAACAGGACCATCCAAACCATCTTAATAGCCGCAAACCACAGGTGGTGTCACAAATAATACAAACTTTAATCACCCCCAAGTCACCAGCCACATTAATTGACCCCACCAGGGTACGGAGTTGGGCCCAGCCACCACTGACGATCCCCGGACTAGTCCGGCCCGGCACCGGGTGTCCCATAGCCCTGGGGTGGGCGAGTCAGTTGCATATCTACATACGTCCTGCGTTCCCAGCAAAATCCCTCTCTCTTTCCTACTCACCGATCACGGGCGCGGCGCTGCACGGCTGTCACAAAGCTACGGCGGCTTTTCCTCTTTAGAAAATGGCTGCCGCTCATTATTCAATCTGGTATTCCCTGCTTTCCCCACCCACTGGCGCCCATGATTGGTTGCAGTCAAACACGCTCCCACGATGAGTGACAGCTGTCTCACTGCAACCAATCACAGGCGCCGGCGGGCGGGTCTATAGTAAAATAAATAAATAAAAATAAAAAAAAACTGCGGTTCCCCTAAATTTTGATAACAGCCAAGATAAAGCCACACGGCTGGAGGCTGGTATTGTCAGGATGGAGAGCGCCACATTATGGGGAGCCCACCACCCTAACAATATCAGCTAGCAGCCGCCCGAAATTGCCGCATCCTTTAGATGCAGCAGCCCCGGGACTCTACTCGGCTCATCCCGAATTGCCCTGGTGCGGTGGCAATCGGGATAATAAGGTTAGGTTAATCATGACATGCGTCTCCCCGAGATACCTGTAAGTGAAAGTAAATAAACACACACAACGAAAAATCCTTTATTTGGAATAAAAGACAAAAAAATCCTCATTTACCTCTTTATTAATCCCTAAACAACAATCCAGGTTCCAAGTAATCCACACAACGCTTTCAGCTCTGCTACATGAAGCTGACAGGTTGTGCCGTAGAACACGAGCGTTCTGTGTCAGCTCCACGCAGCAACTGAAGTGAGCTGCGCTGTCACCGGATTAGTGCCTGCGTGTGATATCTCTCTCTCTTCTCATCTTTTTTTCTCTCTTTTTCATCTTTTTCTCTCTCTCTCTCTTTTCATCTTTTTCTCTCTTTTTATCTCTCTCTTTTTATCTCTTTTTCTCCCTCTCTCTCTCCTCTTTGGAGCTGAATAATCCACTTCTGGATGCTCTACTGCAATAAAGAGGTCAAGATTACCAAATCTTCCTATGCTACATGAAGCTGACAGGTTGTGCCGTAGAACACGAGCGTTCTGTGTCAGCTCCACGCAGCAACTGAAGTGAGCCGCGCTGTCACCGGATTAGTGCCTGCGTGTGATATCTCTCTCTCTCTTCTCATCTTTTTTTCTCTCTTTTTCATCTTTTTCTCTCTCTCTCTTTTCATCTTTTTCTCTCTTTTTATCTCTCTCTTTTTATCTCTTTTTCTCCCTCTCTCTCTCCTCTTTGTAGCTGAATAATCCACTTCTGGATGCTCTACTGCAATAAAGAGGTCAAGATTACCAAATCTTCCTAAGCTTTTCATTACAGGCAGTAGCTCAGTTGGTAGAACTGCTGCCTAAGGAGAATTAGTTCACGAGTTCGAGTCCCGGCCGTCCCGGTAAAGAATTTAATTTATTTCTAACTTTAAATTATAATTATTATTTATTTATAATCGAAATTGAATTTAATTATGTACTGAGGGGAGGAGCCGGACATCAGCTGTGAGCCACGGGACACACCTCTAAAATCAGAGCAGTTAATAGAATGAGGCTGGTCTCTCTCTTTTCCTCTCTCTCTCTTCTCTCTCTCTTCTCTCTCTCTCAGACCTGGCGATAATCAACTGATGTGGTCACCTGACGGAATCAGCTGACCTTATAAGTCGAGCGGTGAGGCCGGCTTTTTACTGCCCGGCCGGCTAAACTATCAGCTTCTGCTGTCGGACAGGAGTCTGCACAGAAGTGTGTAGTTTCTTTTTTGTTTAGTTTTTTGCACTGAGGCATCAGCTGATTGTATAAAAGCCGTTTATACAATCAGCTGCTGTGTTATGTGATTCAGGTCCTTTAACCTGACACATCATCTGATCGCTTTGCGTTCCAGCAAACCGATCAGATGATATTGGATCCGGATTGGACGGCGCAGGACCCTTGACCCAGGATTACTGCGGAGGGGGGTTCTTTATTTCAATAAAGATGAAGTCACTAATTGTGCAGTGTTTTATTTCTAATAAAATATTTTTCTGTGTGTTGTGTTTTTTTTTATATGTACTAGAAATAAATGGTGGCCATGTCTAATATTGGCGTGACACCATGAATTTCGGGCTTAGGGCCAGTTGATAATATACAACTAGCCCTAACCCCATTATTACCCAGCGAGCCACCCGTCACCAGGGCAGCTGGAAGAGTTGGATACAGCGCCAGAGGATGGCGCTTCTATGAAAGCGCCATTTTCTGGGGTGGCTGCGGACTGCAATTCACAGCAGGGGTGCCAGAAAGCTTGGGCACCCTGCGTTGTGGATTCCAATCCCCAGCTGCTTAGTTGTACCTGGCTGGACACAAAAATTGGTTGAAGCCCACGTCATTTTTTTTTTTTAATTATTTCATGAAATTCATGAAATAATTAAAAAAAAAAAAAGGGCTTTCCTATATTTTTGGTTCCCAGCTGGGTACAAATAGGCAGCTGGGGGTTGGGGGCAGCCCATAGCTGCCTGCTGTACCTGGCATACAAAAACATGGCGAAGCCCACGTAATTTTTTGAGGGGGTAAAAAATTCCTGCATACAGTCCTGGATGGAGTATGCTGAGCCTTGTAGTTCTGCGTCTGCTGTCTGTCTATATGGAGGAGAGCAGACAGCAGCTGCAGAACTACAAGGCTCAGCATCCTCCATCCAGGACTGTATGCTGGAGGGGGAGGCAGGGGGAGCAGAACTGCAAGGCTCAGCATACTTCATCCACTAGTGTATGCAGGAGAGCAGACAGCAGTTGCAGAACTACAAGGCTCAGCATGCTGCATCCAGGACTGTATGCTGGAGGGAGAGACAGGGGGAGCAGAACTACAAGGTTCAGCATGCTCCATTCACTAGTGTATGCAGGAGAGCAGACAGCAGCTGCAGAACTACAAGGCTCAGCATACTCTATCCAGGACTCTATGCAGGAGTTTTTTGCCCACCAAAAAAATGACGTGGGCTTTGCCATATTTTTGTATGCTAGCCAGGTACAGCAGGCAGGTACAGCTGCCCCCAACCCCCAGCTGCCTATTTGTACCCAGCTGGGAACTAAAAATATAGGGAAGCCTTTTTTAATTATTTCATGAATTTCATGAAATAATTAAAAAAACAAAACAAACAACACGACATGGGCTTCGCCCCATTTTTGTGTCCAGCCACGGACAACTAGGCAGCTGGGGATTGGAATCCGCAGCACAGGTTGGCCCAAGCTTTCTGGGTCCCTCTGCTGCGAACTGCAGTCCGCAGCTGCCCCAGAAAATGGCGCTTTCATAGAAGCGCCATCATCTGGCACTGTATCCAACTCTCCAGCAGCCCTGATGCCGGGTGGTTTGCTGAGTAATAAAGGGTTAATTCTAGCTTTGTTTTACTAGCTAGTATTAAGCCAGAGATTCTTAGTGTCAGGCAAGTTTGACGCGGCCATTAAGAATCTCCAATAAAGGGTTAAAAAAAAAAAACACCACACAGAGAAAAAAATACTTTAATAGAAATACATACACAGATACACTTCAAGACTCCATGTTTATTACTCCCTCTCATCCCTCCACGATCCTGGTATTCTGTCTTCTTTCTCCTTCAACCCATGCAGCTCTGCTACATCAGACAGCACTGCATGGGAGGAAGACACTGCTGCTCCGGTGCAGTCTAATCACTCAGTGAGTGAACAGAGGCTGCGGGTTGTAAGCGGTGATGTCACCACTGCCACCGTTGCTATAGTAATCTGACAGGCGGGTTACTATAGCAACGGTGATATCCGATCACCTGATTCTCGGCGCCGCTGTTCACCGGCTGTGGCATCCACTTCCTGCATGTTGGGCTGACTCTGTAAAGAGCGCCGACATGCAGGAATGGGGAACCAAGCATGTGCCAAGCATCTTGCCAGTACACGGAGATGCTCAAACGAGCACTGCATACCAGAGAGATGCATTGACAGGACCTAGCAGGACGTCTAGACATGTGACCAATCTATCAACACATATCTCAAATTATGAGCCATTTATGTAAACACCGAACCAGCCAAGGTAAGACGGGAAGGGTGTCAGCACTACTCATAGTACTAATCAAACACAGGAGGAAAAGAGTAAAGTGCAAAATCAATACTTTATTAGGACAGACACAACAAGAAAAATTTAAAAGAGGTATACTACCAGATCAATAGGGATACAATTACAATAGTCCCATTATCTTGACAGTTTGCAATCCATATATTACATAAAAGTCAGACCAATAAATATTGGAGTAGGAGGTAGATGAGATAAGGACTAGCCAAAAGTTCAGTCAGGACTAAGACAAGTAGTAAAAATGAAAATGACAAAAAGGGACTGTTTGGGATTGCGGTGCAGGTAAGTCGTCACGGAATCTCCAGCTATATGCAGGGAGAGATCATGATGGCTACAAAGTCAGGCACCAGCAGTAGTAAAATTACAATTAGAGTTGCATGGTAAGTAGAATAGCTTATTACAAGGCACAGAATGGGGTACGCTTCTCTTACCTAAAGTGCAAGTGCAGGATAAAAGGGTCCACAATGTGCCAAAGGTGCCAGCAACCCAGATACAGTCCCTTTAGGGAGTAGAATCCCTAGTAAACGCCCAGGATCTCCATCCGACGCGCGTTTCGCGGGTGGGTTTAGCTTTTTCAAGGTGGGGAGCCTAAGGCTTCTACTCGCTAAAGGGACTGTATCTGGGTTGCTGGCACCTTTGGCACATTGTGGACCCTTTCATCCTGCACTTGTACTTTAGGTAAGAGAAGCGTACCCCATTCTGTGCCTTGTAATAAGCTATTCTACTTACCATGCAACTTACTAATTACTAATTGTAATTTTACTACTGCTGGTGCCTGACTTTGTAGCCATCACGATCTCTCCCTGCATATAGCTGGAGATTCCGTGACGACTTACCTGCACCGCAATCCCAAGCAGTCCCTTTTTGTCATTTTCATTTTTACTACTTGTCTTAGTTCTGACTGAACGTTTGGCTAGTCCTTATCTCATCTACCTCCTACTCCAATATTTATTGGTCTGACTTTTATGTAATATATGGATTGCAAACTGTCAAGCTAATGGGACTATTGTAATTGTATCCCTATTGATCTGGTAGTATACCTCTTTTAAATTTTCCCTGTTGTGTCTGTCCTAATAAAGTATTGATTTTGCACTTTACTCTTTTCCTCCTGTGTTTAATGTGACCAATCTGTAGCCAATGAGATAATAGACTTGTGACTGGTCACATGCTATGACGACGTCACGGAAGGTCCTATCATCAGTGCTGGTTACCGGGAGGGCGCAGCGATGATCGAAAGGAAAAGTGGCGGGAGACAGAGTGCAGGACGCTTCGCAAGGACCTGTAAGTATAATGACAATGTTTATTAACTGTATGTGTATAATGTGTTTGTACGTGTTTGTGTTTGCCTGCCATTGTTTTCAATGGGATTCGAAGGTGTTCGTCTAACATTCGCCGAACACACCCACTGTTTGACGAACCGAACCGAACTTGAACACTAGGAGGGTGGCTCAACACTAGTCTTGTCCCTCTGCTTTGATCTGTTTCCCTCCAGGTATTCTGACTCCTGACTGTCACCTGACAACACCTCTTACTATCCCCTGAAACTTAGCGTGATCTCCAGGTATCTGACCCCAAAACATTTTACTATCCTGCCTCTCAACTTGCATGTGTAGTGAGTAGCATCATACCTAAAGTTTCTACTGGCCTGAATCCAATTAAAAAAAACTATGTGGTCAACTGAGTGTGGAGACTCATAACTCTGTAGCCCAGAATCTTAATGACTTGATGGCTATCCTTCAAGAAAAGTGGGATGCCATGCTTCAGCAGACAATAACTTGACTTGTGAAAAGCATGAGACATTGTTATGTTACGTTGACCTGAAGGTAGCTATGGGCGAGATACTCACTTTCTTGGCACCAGCACGCTACAGAAATAAGTGGTTTCAGGGTGTGTGTATGTGTGTGTGTGTGTGTGTGTGTGTGTGTGTATGTATATCAGATGCTGTTACCATAGACACCATTAAATTCAGGCCTGCCATGCTCTGTACGGCTTGCAACCCTGTTATCCTCAGGATTAGGAAGCCAGATAAGTGGGTAAAAGAAAAATTCTCTTTAGTTGGTAATAAGCTTAGCTACTAGTGATGAGCGAGTACTAAAAAGCTCGGGTGCTCGAAGCTCGGGCCGAGCCTCCCAAGATACTCGTGTACTCGGCCCGAGCACCGAGCCCAATGTTATCCTATGGGAGACCCGAGTATTTTTGTGAAATGACCCCCCGGCAGCATGGAGAAACCCTAAAAATGTCACAAAAGTCTCAGAAGAGTGCTCAAATGACATGGCATCAGCATGGGGAAGACCCCTTGAAGCATTTATCACTCAAAAGTCACAGATGTGAACAATTTTGTCCGAGTTTTACGCCATTTTTACGGACTCACCAGAAAACCTTCCAAAATGACACCAAAATGAATTTTCATGGCGGAAATGTTAAGGGCACATACCCAATAGTGAGATAGAGCTGGTGTATGTTACTTTTTGAGATTAATACATGAAAGATTTTACATGAAAACCTTGTGTGGCACTCCGATGTCCAAAACGCACGTTTTGTGCTTTTTACTAGCGATGTCGGTCATTTTTTTTTTTTTATTCTATCTCCCTCAGTCCGTCGGTCTGTCTCTCTCTGTCTTGTCTGTCCCCCTCTCACAGTCTGTCGGTCAGTTCCCCCCCCTCTCTCTTACTTACCGTTCCCCGATCACTGCCGCGGCGCTGCACAGCTGTTCAAACTCCGGTGGCTTTTCCTCTTTTGAAAAAGCCGGCCGCTCATTAATCAATCTCCTATTCCCTGCTGTCCTGCTTTTCGGCGCCTATGATTGGTTGCAGTGAGACACGCTCCCACACTGAGTGACAGCTGTCTCACTGCACCCAATCACAGCAGCCGGTGTGTGTATACTGTGCAGTGAAATAAATAATTAAATAATTAAAAAAAACGGCATGCGGTCCCCCCAATTTTAATACCAGCCAGATAAAGCCATACGGCTGAAGGCTGGTATTCTCAGGATGGGGAGCTCCACGTTATGGGGAGCCCCCCACCCTAACAATATCAGTCAGCAGCCGCCCAGAATTGCCGCATACATTAGATGCGACAGTTCTGGGGCTGTACCCGGCTCTTCCCGATTTACCCTGGTGCGTTGGCAAATCGGGGTAATAAGGAGTTAATGGCAGCCCATAGCTGCCACTAAATCCTAGATTAATCATGTCAGGCGTCTCCCCGAGATTCCTTCCATGATTAATCTGTAAATTACAGTTAAAAAACACACACACCCGAAAAATCCTTTATTAGAAATAAAAAACACTAACAAAGTCCCTCATTACCAATTTATTAACCCCGACAAACCCTCCATGTCCGGCGTACTCCACAGTCCTCCAGCGTCGCGTCCAGCTCTGCTGCATGGAAGTGACAGGAGCTGCAGAAGACACCGCCGCTCCGGTCACCTCCACGCAGCTAATGAGATGAGTATAGCGATCAGCTGAGCTGTCACTGAGGTTACCTGGATCCAGCGGTGGATGCAGCGGTGGCCGCGGGTAACCTCAGTGACAGCTCAGCTGATCGCGCTACTCACCGCCGCTCCAGTCAGCTCCATGCACCAACTGAGGTGAGTAGAGCGATCAGCTGCTGTCACTGAGGTTAATCGCGGCACCGCTGGATCCAGCGGTGGCCGGGAGTTACCTGACTGACAGCAGCTGATCGCGCTATTCCCTTCATTAGCTGCGTGGAGGTGACCGGCGGCTTTTACTATTTTGAAAAAGCCGGCCGCTCATTAAACAATCTCCTATTCCCTGCTTTCCCCGCCCACCGGTGCCTATGATTGGTTGCAGTGAGACAGTGAGGATTTTTTCTGGTGTGTGTGTTTATTTACTGTAACTTACAGATTAATCATGGAGGGTGTCTCATAGACGCCTGACATGATTAATCTAGGACTTATTGGCAGCTATGGGCTTCCAATAACTCCTTATTACCCCGATTTGCCAACGCACCAGGGTAAATCGGGAAGAGCCGGGTACAGCCCCAGAATTGTCGCATATAATGTATGCGGCAATTCTGGCCAGCTGCTGACTGATATTGTTAGGGTGGGGGGCTCCCCATAACGTGGGGCTCCCCATCCTGAGAATACCAGCCTTCAGCTGTATGGCTTTATCTGGCTGGTATTAAAATTGGGGGGAACCGCACGCCGTTTTTTTAATTATTTATTTATTTATTTTACTGCACAGTATAGACACGCCCACCGGCTGCTGTGATTGGGTGCAGTGTGACACCTGTCACTCAGCGTGGGGGCGTGTCTCACTGCAACCAATCATAGGCGCCTGTGGGCGTGGAAAGCAGGGAATATGAGATGGCTGTGTGCAGAGCACAGCGCGCCGGCCGGTATAAAGGCTCGGTCACGCTGTGCAGGCCGGCCAATCACTGCAATTCCACAACTAACAGGGCTGTGGCATTGCAGTGGTCTGCCAGCCAATCCCTGCATGAGGGCTGGCTCTCAAAAGAGCGCCAACATGCAGGGATGAAGACCACGAGTAAAGCACGAGTATTGCAAAATTACTCGGTACCCGCCGAGCAGCCCGAGTACAGTGATACTCGTGCGAGTACCGAGTAGTTACAAGCATGCTCGCTCATCACTATTAGCTACACAAGGCAGCAGGCATTTACTTGTGAGTGGTATACAGGCTGAACAGGGCCACACATGTCAATGTGTTACGCTGTGAACCCTGCACTCAGAGTAGTAACTGTGATCCCTGACAAGTGCCGCTGCTAGAGCCACTACCAACTTCACATGTCCTCAGCTGGGCAGATCCTTTCCTTCTTTAAGGTTCATCCATGTCTGGCAGCTGGACTCACTTCCCTGGAAAGACTCTCTCTCTAGCAGGTTTCACCCACTTGCTGGTATGGTAGATCTCTGTTGCCAATTAAGTTCCTTGCTGACAGGAGTGTAACGACCACAGTCGCAGAGATCGCCACGAGTGATGCAGAGGGCCCACCTGCCATAGCCCCTGATTCAGATGAATGTGGGTACAAGGGCACGCACCCAACTGAAATAAATTGCTGTACAGAGACCCATCGAGTCCCTGTGCTGCGATATGCTGGCCACCAATGAATATTCATTGCTTCCCAAGCACACAATCCTGGGCCTGGGGAGCAGAGAATATGATGACAGCTGCCAGTGCTGTAAATGGCCACACATGACACTGACATCATGTGCTGTGCCGCTTACACGCTGGTTAGTTGCCAGCATGACAGCATCGCAGGAGGATGCCAGGGGAGCACAGGGTTAGTGAGTACAATAATTTTTTTTTTTACTGTATGCGTTGCGGTGGGGTGTTATATAGAAGGTTAGGGGGTTATATACCAAAATTAGGGGGATATATAGCATGATTGGGGGTTATTTACTTGGAAGACGGGCTATATAGCATGATGGAGGCTATATACCAGGATGGGGGCTATATACCATAATGGGGGTGTAGCACCCCTGAGACTCTCAGGGCACTACAGGGAACTGCATCCTCTTGGGGATGCAAGACCTACCCCCTAGGACCTGGAGTACCAGTGCCGATTGCATCAAAACACCACCAAAATCCTAGTTCTCCACTCCACACTGGGCATAGAGGGTTAACCATGTAAGGGGATGATCACCATGTGAACAAATCCGTGGGTATAGCCAGCCTGGTGGGAGGGGTTAGTGAGTCGGTAGTGAGTAGTGAGTCGAGTAGCACACAAGAGAGGTGTGCGGATGTGCATGAGCTGGGTCCGTGTAACGGTGACCCCAGAGGCACAGGAGAGAAGTCACCAGGACGGGTATCGAAGATACCGCTGGGACCGGAGCACACACGGGACACAGGGCCCTAGGCCAAGCGTCAGTTTCAAACAGTTTGATAAATACCTGCCTGGTGAAGACACCTTCACGGACTTCACCGAACCAAATAATCCGGGGGCATCAGCAGTAAACTAGGATCAGGGTTTGGACACTTAAATTCCCGCAGGGTCGGCACTGCCCGCCGTACAGAGGAGGAGACTGTACCCCAAAGGGACAGTCAGGGCCCCCAAAGGCTCCATGCTACAGTGACCCACTCAACTGAGAGTGCCGGGGATAGAGCAACCTGGGTCATTACATTGGCACTGGTCCTCCAAGGGGACCTGAACCAGCAACCCCTAGGTCCACAGTGAGTAGAGACTGTTAAAGACAACCTGGTGTGGTCTCCATTATTGCCCCCATTACATCTCCCAGGCACAGCCCTACCTGCGGAGGGCCTACCATTACAGCTGCCATTACCACCAGCCCTGGGAGTACCCACATTAAGCAGCAGCAGTTCTCCATCCTTAACCACAACCCACAGGTGGCGTCACATGACAAAAACTCTTAACTCCCCTATAAATACCCCCCATTACAAAAGGGGCCCAGGGCATGCAACCAAGCAACGGCCACCAGAGTGACATTCCCATTTATTACTGCCCGGGACCGAGTACCCCATATCCCTTGGCGCTACAGGGGCTATATAGGATGATGAGGGGGCTATATAGCATGATGGGGGCTATATAACAGGATGAGGGGGCTATGTACCAGGATAGGGGATATATTTACCAGGATGAGGGACATATTTACCAGGAAGCGACCCAGAACGGCGGACATTAGTACAGGATGGGGGACATTACCACACAATGAAGGGGGGGGGGGACAACTTGTATGTCTTTATAGGATTTAGAATGCTACAATGGCTCATAAATCTGACAAACATATAGGAGGAGGGGGGCCCAGGCTCAAACACGGTATCAAGGCTCATCAGACTCTAGTTACACCACAGTTTGCTGGACTTGCTGCCTTGTACAGAGCACACACTCCCATAGACTTGTCTTGTCTGTGAATGTCTTCTCTACACATTTGTCAAGCTGTAATTGATGCTCAAAGCCACATGACAAGTTATTGAGACATTGACATTTTTTGGGGGGGTTATACCCATCACTTGTTGTT
Organism: Anomaloglossus baeobatrachus; assembly: GCF_048569485.1. Classification (NCBI taxonomy): domain Eukaryota; kingdom Metazoa; phylum Chordata; class Amphibia; order Anura; family Aromobatidae; genus Anomaloglossus; species Anomaloglossus baeobatrachus. The sequence goes on from NC_134355.1 coordinate 451,599,563, forward strand.
AGGAGACAGAAATTGAAGGGTTAAAATTTGTGCTGCCGATGGATGTAATGAATGAGGCCAACTCAGGTATGTATAATCCAAATAGTTTGTTAGGTCTCCGCATTTCAAAATGTAAACTTCTTCTCTAGGACCGAAATAACTGCAATAAATGAAAAGTATTAAACAAATCACACTTATATAGTGGATACATTTGAAAATAAGCCTCAAAGTGTTTAAGTGTCGTGTCTCCTGATCTTCATTATCCGAGGGGCTTCAGAAGCTGTTTTATCAAGCAATTTTTTTGTTGTTGTGAGCCAAACCCTACCAGATGAACACTCTCCTTTCAGAACCACTGGTATTATACAGTTCAGACGCTATTGTGCTTGTCTCTCTTTTAGGCCCCTTCTCCACTAGCGTTTTTGTCCTGCAAATTACCTCGCATTGAGAAACGGATTGCAATCTTGCAAATGGTTTCTAATGAGGCTGTCTCCATTTCCCCGTTTTGTTCTGACGATACACGGGCTCTCCATGAAATCGCAGCATGCTGCGATTTGATGCAATTCTCAGCTCTCTCACCCCCATGCAAGTCAGAATCCGGGTGGCATGCGCATGTCACACGAATCCTGACACTTGCATAACGCGTGAGACTGGCTACCGGAGAAATCTCCTGTAAAACCAGTCCTGGCCGCGGTTACCTGCACTGAACCCCGAGCTGTCCCCTGAGCTCCAGACTGCAGCCTGAACAGCGAGCGCCGAGTGATGGATTCCCCGGCGATTGCTGTTCAGGTCAGCACAGCTGCAAACAGATCAGGCAGACGCTGGAGCTCAGATTACAGCTCTGGAGCTGAGTGCCAGGTAACCGCGGCCAGGACTGGTTTTACAGGAGATTTCTCCCGTAGCCAGTCTGACGCGATATTCATAAAAACTCACATAGCACTCTCATGACGCTCACATGTCATACGGATGCTATGTGAGGAAAAAAAACACACACCGTACGCATATCACACGCAGATCACACGCAGTACACTCGACTCACATTTTGAGCCGAGTATCGCTGTGACTAAAAAAACGCTAGTGGAGAAGAGGCCTTAGGCTGGTTTCAGACGTCCGTGTTTAATCAGGTAACAGTCAGACGCATGGTTATGGTCATACGTGTGTCATACGTGTGTCACACGTGTGTCACGCGTGTGACATCTGTGTGACATCTGTGTGACATCCGTGTTTGCATATGTGTGACACGTACCGGGTAAAACACGTGTCTCTGTAATGAAAAGATGTTCTATATTTACCTGTATCCAGCGATGTTGTCTCCGGCTCTGCTGCGTCCCGCTCCTGATCCCTGCTCTTTATTTTCATTGATTATTCACTGTCTGAGGATCTAGACGCCGGAACATCGCGGGGACAGGCTGGGTACAGCACAGCCGAGGACAGCATCAATGGGGACATCACCAGTGACAGGTGAGTATACAGCAGTTTGTGCAGTGACATCCAGGGACTCATCAGGGTTCCCAATGAACTCTCATGAACCCCTGGAAGTCACCATCGTGACACTTGCTGTAACGCAGTTGTTGCAGGGGTGTCATCAGGAGGTCATCAGAGTTCATTGGGAAATCCGATGACCTCCTGGACGTCCCTGAAGACACACTGCTGGCAGGATACTCACCTGTCACTAGCGATGTCCCCAGCCATGCTGTCCTCGGAGGTGCTGTCTCTTTTACTGTCACCGCGATGCTCCTGCTCTCAGCTGCTCAATGTGGTGAATAATCAATGAAAATAATGAGCGGGGGTCAGGAGCGGGACGCAGCAGAGCCGGAGACAGAATCGCTGGATACAGGTAAATATAGAAAATCTTTTTATTTAAAAACCCGTGTTTTCTCCGGCACGTGTCACACTGATGTCACACGGATCACATCAGTGTGCGGTCCGTGTGACATCCGTGCTGCTGGAGAAAAAACGGGCACGTCTCCGTGTGAAATAGCGGGGCCACACGGTCCGTGTGAAAACACGGCCGTGTGAGAGTGCACAATAGGGTAACATGGGTACGTGTGACATCCGTGTTAAAAACGGATGTCACACGTACCTAAAACACGGACGTCTGAAACCAGCCTTAGCTCGTTTCTGTCACCACTGTTGTTGGCTTTTCTTTCTATAAATTGTGTCAGATGTGGAAATCACCATTGCATGCTTCTACTTAAATGCCCTGCTTTATGATAAAATAACCCTGTAGCGCAAACTTTTCACGTTTTACATAAATTTCACCTGAAAGCCAAATATCCCTAACTTTTTCTGAGTAGTGTATATCACAGAAAAGACTTAGATAATTTCATAGCATTCAAAGCTGTACTTTAAGATTCTACCAGAAGAGGGAGCAATGAAACTGTTAATGTGAATTACAACAAATATTTTAAATAAAGTCGTTTATATTCAACTTGTGGACATATGTCCATTCCCGATAAAAAAAAAAAAAGATATAAATATAGATTACGGTATATTTAAACATAAGTAATGTAGTAATAGAAAAACATTTTCAATATCTGTATAGTGAACAATCCTTAAATCAAGGGTTGGACTGGGGTGTCGGGTTCACAGGAGGAATTTACTTTAGGGACCCACACTACAGCTATATGCAAATACTTGTTAGCCATAATCACAATTATAATAATGCGTCGACTGTACAATACAGGCGGCTCCTGCTTATCTACTCTGTGCTCTTAATAACTGCAATGTACAATTACAGTAGTATGCATTAAAGGGGTTCTTTAGTGAAAATAAGTTATTACTAATGCATGGAATCAACAGATTGGTGATTACTTATTAATTGATGGAATTCTACCATTGAAAATCATACTGTTTGGAACGATGGGGAACTTTTATCCCTGACAAAGCACTTTTAATCCCATATCAAAATGCAGAAACAGGACAGATGTGTGACTGTAGCTCCATTCATCTTTAGGGCTGCCAGAAAAAGTAAAGTCCAGCACTCATAGACACTGAGGGAATGAATGCTCGAGTCGAAGATGAGCTTCATTCTAGTGGGGATAAATGTTCCCCATTCTGATGCATGTCCTAGCAGCCGGACTCCCACCAATCAAAAATACATCACATCTTGTAAATAAGTGATTACTTGTTTTCCCCGGAAAACATTTGTAAGTGCAAGATGTCAAGGGACAGGAAGGGGTTACATTTCCAAGTATTTAATCTGCAATTGAAATAAATAATCTCCTAATTAATATCAGGGAGAACAAATAACCTCCAAACACAACACAATTTACTATACCAAGACAAATATATCACATAGAGAAAAAAATACTGCCACACCATGATCAGACTACAAATTACTACCAGTGACCAAATAATACCACATAAAAGAGAAATTCAACCAAATCATGACTTCACTACATATTAACATGACATAGTGGCTTAAAAATACCACATAAAAATATACAAGGGACAAATATTAACACACCTCGACCAGACCACATATTACCAACGCATAGTGACCGAATAATACCACATACAAGGGAGACATATCACCAAACCATGACCAGACCATATACAGTTAAGTCCAGAAATATTTGGACAGTGACACAATTTTCGCGAGTTGGGCTCTGCATGCCACCACATTGGATTTGAAATGAAACCTCTACAATAGAATTCAAGTGCAGATTGTAACGTTTAATTTGAAGGTTTGAACAAAAATATCTGATAGAAATTGTAGGAATTGTACACATTTATTTACAAACACTCCACATTTTAGGAGGTCAAAAGTAATTGGACAAATAAACCAAACCCAAACAAAATATTTTTATTTTCAATATTTGGTTGCGAATCCTTTGGAGGCAATCACTGCCTTAAGTCTGGAACCCATGGACATCACCAAACGCTGGGTTTCCTCCTTCTTAATGCTTTGCCAGGCCTTTACAGCCGCAGCCTTCAGGTCTTGCTTGTTTGTGGGTCTTTCCGTCTTAAGTCTGGATTTGAGCAAGTGAAATGTATGCTCAATTGGGTTAAGATCTGGTGATTGACTTGGCCATTGCAGAATGTTCCACTTTTTTGCACTCATGAACTCCTGGGTAGCTTTGGCTGTATGCTTGGGGTCATTGTCCATCTGTACTATGAAGCGCCGTCCGATCAACTTTGTGGCATTTGGCTGAATCTGGGCTGAAAGTATATCCCTGTACACTTCAGAATTCATCCGGCTACTCTTGTCTGCTGTTATGTCATCAATAAACACAAGTGACCCAGTGCCATTGAAAGCCATGCATGCCCATGCCATCACGTTGCCTCCACCATGTTTTACAGAGGATGTGGTGTGCCTTGGATCATGTGCCGTTCCCTTTCTTCTCCAAACTTTTTTCTTCCCATCATTCTGGTACAGGTTGATCTTTGTCTCATCTGTCCATAGAATACTTTTCCAGAACTGAGCTGGCTTCATGAGGTGTTTTTCAGCAAATTTAACTCTGGCCTGTCTATTTTTGGAATTGATGAATGGTTTGCATCTAGATGTGAACCCTTTGTATTTACTTTCATGGAGTCTTCTCTTTACTGTTGACTTAGAGACAGATACACCTACTTCACTGAGAGTGTTCTGGACTTCAGTTGATGTTGTGAACGGGTTCTTCTTCACCAAAGAAAGTATGTGGCGATCATCCACCACTGTTGTCATCTGTGGACGCCCAGGCCTTTTTGAGTTCCCAAGCTCACCAGTCAATTCCTTTTTTCTCAGAACGTACCCGACTCTTGATTTTGCTACTCCAAGCATGTCTGCTATCTCTCTGATGGATTTTTTTCTTTTTTTTCAGCCTCAGGATGTTCTGCTTCACCTCAATTGAGAGTTCCTTAGACCGCATGTTGTCTGGTCACAGCAACAGCTTCCAAATGCAAAACCACACACCTGTAATCAACCCCAGACCTTTTAACTACTTCATTGATTACAGGTTAATGAGGGAGACGCCTTCAGAGTTAATTGCAGCCCTTAGAGTCCCTTGTCCAGTTACTTTTGGTCCCTTGAAAAAGAGGAGGCTATGCATTACAGAGCTATGATTCCTAAACCCTTTCTCCGATTTGGATGTGAAAACTCTCATATTGCAGCTGGGAGTGTGCACTTTCAGCCCATATTATATATATAATTGTATTTCTGAACATGTTTTTGTAAACAACTAAAATAACAAAACTGTGCCACTGTCCAAATATTTCTGGCCCTGACTGTATTACCACCATGTAATGACCGAATACTATAACATACAATGGACAAATAGAACCACACCAAGACCAAACCACATCATATCACCATATAGTGACCAAGTAATATAATACTGATCATGAAAAGAAACACAATACTTATAACACTAATATTAACACCATTATTCAAACGAGCTCTGTATATAGTGTAAGTGTACATGTAATTGAGTGATCACCAGTGACATAATACAAAGGAGATCTATATATAGTGTTGAGATAAACAATGAGCATTGATATTATACACTGGAGCTCTGTATATAATGTAGGTGTACATTTAATACATTGTATTACCAGTGATGTCTCTAGGTGAAGTCATTCACCTTTGCTTTTCTTCTTCGTCAAGTGCAGACACACAGACATCTATAGCTGATCACTATTAGAGCACATTCCCCATTTTTTCCCCAACTTCACATTACACAGCGCCAGATAAAGAATAAGTAACGTAGTACTGCCCTGCAAACTAAGGCTATGTTCACATGCTGCATTTTTTATGCAAATTAAAAGCTGCTTTTAACAGTACCAACAATCGCTATGAGATTTCAGAAATACTGAATTGGAAAGCTGCTGTGTTTTTGAAAAATGCAGCATGTCACTTTTTTCACCATTTTTGCAGTGTGTTTTCACCATAGACAACAATGAGTGTGTAAAATAATACAACCATGCATTTTGACAGCTTTTTCGTGAATTAAATTAACTTTATTAACATATCCTGTAGACAAATGACATGTATAATCTGCACCAATAGCACAGCACAAAAACCCCAGCAAAATCAGCTTTTTGTAAGCAGCTTATTTACTGTCAAAAGAGCAGAAGAGAAGCAGCAAAAAAGCAACATGCAATCATAGCCTAACAAGACCTCCCATGCAAATCAGTATCCTCAAAGTAAGGGTTCTCTCAGATTTGCGTATAATTCTGATAAGTGCTGCCTGATGTTTTTATTGGATAGCACTCGCTCTAATGTTATACTATGGGGCAGTGCCGACCAGCGCTTCGGCATGAGAAATAAAAGCGCTGAGGAAAAAATGGAAGAAAAATGTTGGTACTACTCCCACACGGTTTTTATATAAGTGTAGGATAACACTTCTAACTATTGGATACAAGGTGCTTTACTTCGTAAAGTTGTGGTGATGGCCACAACAACAATTTATTGAAATAAAAATCGCTACATTCTGCAATTGGCTATACATTGCAAACAGCACCCACTCATACAAGCCTATGGGTGCGGGTAATACATTGGACTGCACTGATGTAACTTGAGTGCAGTCCAATATATGACACACAATAGAGAAAATGGAGAGCTCAATCTCTCCATATTCTCTGCAGCTGTGATCTGATTCACGCATGGAAGAGAATCAGATCACATGATTTACACTCACCTCACGCTCTCAGCAGAGTTTAAGCCAAATGTCATTTGAATATAGCATCTCATTCTCTCGTATGAGAGAACATACGCCAGTGTGAGCGAACCCTAACATATATTACAGCAAAAATAACGCCTTCTAACTGGCCCCTACAGTAAGTATGTCCCCCAAATGCCACTACAAACTAAAAATGTGTGTCCCTCATCCTGGGCCCCTTTATTTAATAATGTCCTCTATCCTGCAGTCACTCTGTGTGCCACACTATGTGACTGCAGACATGTGAATCCTTCCAGCTCACGCACTGTGTGCTGTGAGGGTTCATCAATGTCAGGGCCTGGAACGGCGGCTAACTGTGGTATCCCGGTCCCGTTCTGCTGCTGATGAGTTAAACAGTTGTCGTGTGGCAGTAGATCTGTTCCAGTATGCCAGAATGTGCACTGTGAGTCAGGCAGTACGAATTACACTGTGTTATGTGCATCCACTGAGGATTATTAAATGTACTTTGCTGCCATATAATGGTCAATGTATAGGTATGAAAGTCAGGTGTGCATTCTCCTCACAACAAGCTGCCATGGAAAAGGCTGGGAGGAGTCTTCCACCTTAGAGCTGACACTCCAGTAAACTGGATAAAACTGGTCTAATCAGGGGACAGAAAAGAAGCTCCCAGAATCTCTATCACAGTCTGTAATACTATTGTATGAACTAGAGGATTCTTATCGCTTAGGGCAATGAAGAGCAGAAGCTGGTTCTTAGTGCAAGGAATTTATATAATACACAGCCAACAATATGTATCCAGTATATAACACACAGAAACAAAACACAAACACGGCATATGTCGCTGAGTGAGCATAGTCCTTACGAATATAGTCCAGAAAATAAGCAGTCCAGGTAACATAGATCCAAATGAACAAAGTTTGTGGCACAAATCCTCACACCGGTGAGGTCAATTAGTCCTGGCAAAGTTTAATAAGTCCAAACATATCTTTAGCAGAAAGAGTAGATACGGGTAAAGTTCCGGAAAGACAGTCACAGTATAGTTATCCGGTAGTATCGCTTACATACACTTGGGACGTCCAGCCGCTGGTAGAAGCAATACTGCCGGGAGTTCGCCTGAGACCAGCCTGACAAGGAAGCCACGGGTAAATCACAAGGATCCAGAAAGGCAACCAGGTAACGAGAGCAGCTGAGCAAGTGTGGCGCCCTGGACAAGCCAGGGGCCACAGAGAACAACACCAACACACCCCACACTCCCAGCAGGCACACCGAAGTCAGACACAAAACCCTTGTTGCCATCCTCCAGGGGCTGATGTTCACACCAGGGGGTGGGCCAGGCGGTTGGTCCCGCCCACCGAGGAGTTCATAGTCCTGGAGGCGGGAAAAGTAAGGCAGATTAGGTTTGGTAGTGAAAGTGAGAGGAGTGAAGTAGTAAGAGATCAGCCTGAAGTTAGTCCGGGTGTGTGGCCCGGACGGATCAGCAAGGTTGGCAGACGGTGGTGACCGTCTGCAGGAGTGGCCTATCAGAGCTTACCGTAAAGACCGTGGACGGGCGGTGGCCCGGCGGTACCGGACCGGTACGCAAAGAGAAGCCAGCACCATCTGGCAGGGGCTTATGGACCCCGGCAAGACTAGGAGTCGCCGTGAATTTGCCGAATTTGTTAGTGAAGGGAACCTCCTGGGTAGAGATGAGCGAACCGGTCCCGGTTCGGCTCGAGGCCGGTTCGCCGAACGGAGGTCCCGTTCGAGTTCGGCTCGTCGAACGTTCGACGAACCGAACTCGAACTGCATAGGAAACAATGGCAGGCAATCACAAACACAGAAAAACACCTAGAAAACACCCTCAAAGGTGTCCAAAAGGTGACAAACAACTCAAACACATGGGAAAGTGACAAGGACATATACTCATGCGAAAACAAAAGAGCTGGACAAAGAAAAAGAGGAGACACAGATATAGGCATGGCACGCCCTTCTAAAGTCATGTAAAACACTGCAAGGTGACTCCAAGCGGAGTCTCCCTTTTTTCCAAAAATTGGGCCACACACACACCCACCCCTTCAGTGGCAGCAGTTGTGCCCCAGTTGTACATTTCACAGCTAGATTTGCATCAAGCACATTCAAAAATACGCCATTCTTAACCGTCCCCAGGATGACACCAGGGTAGGTAGCAAAGTCTTTCCTGATCCCAGCTCTGTTCATCTTGGCTTCTTTTAAAAACAATGTAAGCAAGGGTTACTCCAAGCGGAGTCTTCCTGTTTTCCAAAAATTGGGCCACACAGACACTAACCCCTTCAGTGGCAGCACTTGTGCCCCAGTTGTACACTTCACAGCTAGATTTGCATCAAGCACATTAAAAAATACGCCATAATTAACCGTCCCCAGGATGACACCAGGGTAGGTAGCAAAGTCTTTCCTGATCCCAGCTCTGTTCATCTTGGCTTCTTTTAAAAACAATGTAAGCAAGGGTTACTCCAAGCGGACTCTCCCTTTTTTCCAAAAATTGTGCCCCACACACACCCACCCATTCAGTGGCAGCACTTGTGCCCTAGTTGCAAACAGGATGTTTTGATTTGCATCAAGCACATTCAAAAATACGCTATTCTTAACCGTCCCCAGGATGACACCGGGGTAGGTAGCAAAGTCTTTCCTGATCCCAGCTCTGTTCATCTTGGCTTCTTTTAAAAACAATGTAAGCAAGGGTTACTCCAAGCGGAGTCTTCCTTTTTTCCAAAATTGGGCCACACAGACACTCACCCCTTCAGTGGTAGCACTTGGGCCCTAGTTGCAAACAGGATGTTTTGATTTGCATCAAGCACATTCAAAAATACGCCATAATTAACCGTCCCCAGCATGACACCGGGGTAGGTAGATAAAGTCTTTGCTGAACCATGACTTGTTCATCTTGGCTTCTTTTAAAAACAATGTAAGCAAGGGTTACTCCAAGTGGACTCTCCCTTTTTTCCAAAAATTGTGCCCCACACACACCCACTCATTCAGTGGCAGCACTTGTGCCCTAGTTGTACACTTCACAGCTAGATTTGCATCAAGCACATTCCAAATCCACAAGCATTTACTCTCCCCAGGATGACACAGGGATTGTAAATTCCTTCTGGATCCATGACTTGTTCATTTTGATGAACGTCAGTCTGTCCACATTGTCACTGGACAGACGCGTGCGCTTATCTGTCAGCACACACCCAGCAGCACTGAATACACGTTCAGAGACAACGCTGGCAGCTGGACACGACAAAATCTCCAAGGCGTAAGTTGCGAGCTCTGGCCATTTTTCTAGGTTTGAAGCCCAAAAGGAGCAAGGCTCCAGTTGCACAGTCATGGCATCGATGTTCATTTGGAGATACTCCTGTATCATCCTCTCCAGCCGTTGACTATGTGTCAGACTTGTTGTCTCTGGTGGCCTTGAAAGGAGGGTCTAAAAAAATTATGAAAAGATTCCATAAAATTGCTGTTACCAGCACCAGATACGGTCCTACTGGTACGTGTAGACTGTTGAAGATGACGAGACCGTCCCATGTTTGTCAAGTTACAACTGGGAGATTCACTCCCTGCACCTGCACGGTTGTTTGGTGGAAAAGCGGATCTAAGATCGAGTAACAGCTTCTGCTGATACTCCTGCATACGTGCGTCCCTTTCTATGGCTGGAATTATGTCACAAAATTTGGACTTGTACCGGGGATCTAATAGTGTGGCAAGCCAGTAGTAATCATCACTTCTAATTTTGACAATACGAGGGTCATGTTGGAGGTAGTGCAACAAGAAGGCACTCATGTGTCTTGCGCAGCCATGCGGACCAAGTCCACGCTGTGTTTGTGGCATAGAGGTGCTAACCGTTCTTTCTTCCTCTGGCATCTCCCCCCAACCTCTTTCAACTGAAATTTGACCAAGGTCTCCCTCATCTGCTGAGTCTTCCATGTCCATGGACAGTTCGTCCTCCATTTCTTCATGTCCTCCTGCACCTTCCTCAACATCTCGCCTGCTACCATGCGCCCTTGTTGATCCCTGTACCCCATGCTCCCATGCCTGGCGCCTTGGTGATGATGAACGTCTGGACCTTGGTGATGTTGTTGTGTCTTGCGCATATGAATCCTCCTGTAGTTCATCCCCTTCCTGTTGTCCCACCCCCTGACTCCGAATAGTGTTTAGCGTGTGTTCCAGCATGTAAATGACTGGAATCGTCATGCTGATAATGGCATTGTCAGCGCTAAACATATTCGTCGCCATGTCGAAACTGTGCAGAAGGGTGCATAGGTCCTTGATCTGAGACCACTCCATCAGGGTGATCTGACCCACCTCTGCATCTCGTTGGCCCAGGCTATACGTCATGACGTATTGCACCAGGGCACGGCGGTGCTGCCACAGTCGCTGTAACATGTGGAGAGTTGAATTCCAGCGTGTCGCCACATCGCATTTCAGGCGATGAACCGGCAGGCCGAAAGACTTCTGGAGCGATGCAAGTCGCTCAGCTGCGGCGCTTGAACGGCGGAAGTGAGCAGACAGTTTTCGTGCCCTGTTCAGAAGGCCATCTAGGCCGGGATACTGTGTTAAAAATTGCTGCACGACAAGGTTCAACACGTGAGCCATACAAGGTACGTGTGTCACCTTGCCCAGGCGAAGGGCCGCACCCAGGTTTGCAGCATTGTCGCACACGGCCTTACCAGGCTGCAGGTTCAGTGGAGACAACCATTTATTAAACTCGGACCGCAGAGCTGACCACAACTCCTCAGCTGTGTGACTCTTATTCCCAAGACATGTCAAGCTAAAGACCGCCTGATGCCGTTGCGCTCTGCTGCCAGCATAGTAATGAGGGGTGCGTGATTCCTTCTGCGCAGTGAGAACGCTGGTGGCCTGACCAGGCAGGCTTGGGGCGGAGGTGGAGGACCCAGATGAGGTGGAGGATGCAGAAGCAGTGGCGGAACTTGGACAGACAGAGGATTGACACACAAGTCGTGGGGACGGCAAAACTTGTGCAGCAGACCCTTCACCATCTATGACCATAGTTACCCAGTGCCCAGTCAGCGACATGTAACGTCCCTGTCCATGCTTACTGGTCCAAGTATCGGTGGTGAAATGCACCCGTTCACACACAGAGTTTCTCAATGAAGCGGTGATGTTGTGTGCGACATGCTGGTGTAGCGCGGGCACACCTTTCTTAGAGAAGTAGTGGCGACTAGGCATCTGGTACTGGGGCACAGCGACAGACATAAGGTCTCTAAAATCCTGTGTGTCCACTAGGCGGAAAGGCAGCATTTCGGTAGCCAAGAGCTTACAGAGGGATAGAGTCAACCTCTTAGCTTTGTCATGGGTCGCAGGAAGTGGCCTTTTATTTGACCACATCTGAGGGACAGAGATCTGGCTGCTGTGTGTAGACGGTGTTGAGTAGGGTGTCCCTGGAAAAATGCAGGTTTGTGAGGAAAGTGCAGGCGGAGACATGATGTTGCCTTCATCCAAAGTTGGTGCTATCGATGTCTGAGAGAGCTGTACACACTCACTTGTTTCCCCTTCCAAACCAACTGACGACCTACCAAGCAAACTGCCTGTTGCGGTTACAGTGGTGGAAGTTGTGGGTGGAAAAACAGGTGTGACAGCTGTCCCCACAGTCCTAGAAGATGACGAGCGCGCGGATGCACTGGAAGGGGCAGGCGGTGGATGGTTCGCTCCGCTAGGCCGCATTGCAGCACGGTGAGCTTCCCACCTGGCCATATGATATTTATTCATGTGACGATTCATGGAAGAAGTTGTCAAACTGCTGAGGTTTTGACCTCTACTAAGAGAACCATGACAAATTTTACAGATCACATAATTTGGGCGATCTTTTGCTATGTCAAAAAAGGACCAGGCTAGGCAAGGCTTAGAGGCCATGCGACCTGTTGATCCACCCCGAATAATGCTCAGAGGCAGAGTGGTGGCTGAGGATGCAGTTGTAGACGTGCTACCACTGCTCCGACTCTGTCCAGGAAGGCGCAAGGTAACTTCGTCGTCGGTTGCATCCTCCTCCACCGCCTCTGTTGACCTCCTAGAGTGCCTGACTGGGGGTTGACAGTAGGTGGGATCTAGAACTTCATCATCAATTGTTGTGTTTGCACTCCCCTCCCCCTCAGACCGAGCCTCTTCTTGCCCTGACCGAATATTTAAGTTGTCATCCCAATCGGGTATCTGCGTCTCATCTTCATCAGAATGTTCCTCATTGTCTATAACCACAGGTGTTACAGTTTGTGACAAAGGGTCAACATTATGCTCAGAAACTTGGTCCTCACGGCCTGAATCAGAGTCACAAAGGTTCTGGGCATCACTGCAGACCATTTCCTGTTCTGTACTCACTGTAGCTTGGGAGCAGACCTCTGATTCCCAGGCTATAGTGTGACTGAACAGCTCTGCAGACTCAGCCATCTCAGTTCCACCATACTGTGCAGGGCTGATGGAGACTTCAGAGCTGGGAGAAAGCAAGTTTGATTGGGATGACAACTCAGAGGACTGGTGTTTTTTGGATGCGGTACTTGAAGTGGCTGAGAGGGCACTTGTTGGACCACTTGAGATCCATTCAAGCATTTTCCTTTTTTGCCCATCATCTACCTTTGTTCCTGTTGTTCGTGTCCGTAAAAAAGGGAGCACATCGGATTGTCCACGGTAAGTAGTAGACATCTTACTTTTGCTGGTAGATGGTCTATCTTCAGCAGATGATAATGGAGCTTTGCCACCTTCCCCACGGACAAAACCTTTTTTTCCTTTTCCACCACGCCTCTTCCCCTTTCAACCAGCATCTGTCATTTTGCCACTCATGTTGATTGCGACAAGATTGTGGACTGAAAATGTGGTAGTAAAAATTGAGAGGTGGTGTAGATTGCAGTGGTAGTCTAGCTTTATTAACAGCAGAATAATAAAGAATAAATATCCCTGACAATGCAACTACGGCCCTTAAACTGGCAGCAAAAATTGCTAGTATAATGGCTTAGTTATAATGAGTTGGAGTGTGCAATGCAGGCAGACGCGCTCTGCAAATGTCTTTGCACTAGTGTGACTATAGCAAAGTCCAATAGCCACGTATAGGATGCCACTAGGTACACTGAGTGTTAGCTAGTATAATGGCTTAGTTATAATGAGTTGGAGTGTGCAATGCAGGCAGACGCGCTCTGCAAATGTCTTTGCACTAGTGTGACTATAGCAAAGTCCAATAGCCACGTATAGGATGCCACTAGGTACACTGAGTGTTAGCTAGTATAATGGCTTAGTTATAATGAGTTGGAGTGTGCAATGCAGGCAGAGGTGCTCTGCAAATGTCTTTGCACTAGTGTGACTAGACAACAGTACAATAGCCACGTATAGGATGCCACTAGGTACACTGAGTGTTAGCTAGTATAATGGCTTAGTTATAATGAGTTGGAGTGTGCAATGCAGGCAGACGCACTCTGCAAATGCCTTTGCACTAGTGGGACTATAGAAAAGTCCAATAGCCACGTATAGGATGCCACTAGGTACACTGAGTGTTTGCTAGTATAATGGCTTAGTTATAATGAGTTGGAGTGTGCAATGCAGGCAGACGCGCTCTGCAAATGTCTTTGCACTAGTGTGACTAGACAACAGTACAATAGCCACGTATAGGATGCCACTAGGTACACTGAGTGTTTGCTAGTATAATGGCTTAGTTATAATGAGTTGGAGTGTGCAATGCAGGCAGACGCGCTCTGCAAATGTCTTTGCACTAGTGTGACTAGACAACAGTACAATAGCCACGTATAGGATGCCACTAGGTACACTGAGTGTTAGCTAGTATAATGGCTTAGTTATAATGAGTTGGAGTGTGCAATGCAGGCAGACACGCTCTGCAAATGTCTTTGCACTAGTGGGACTATAGCAAAGTCCAATAGCCACGTATAGGATGCCACTAGGTACACTGAGTGTTTGCTAGTATAATGGCTTAGTTATAATGAGTTGGAGTGTGCAATGCAGGCAGACGCGCTCTGCAAATGTCTTTGCACTAGTGTGACTAGACAACAGTACAATAGCCACGTATAGGATGCCACTAGGTACACTGAGTGTTAGCTAGTATAATGGCTTAGTTATAATGAGTTGGAGTGTGCAATGCAGGCGAGGTGCTCTGCAAATGTCTTTGCACTAGTGTGACTAGACAACAGTACAATAGCCACGTATAGGATGCCACTAGGTACACTGAGTGTTAGCTAGTATAATGGCTTAGTTATAATGAGTTGGAGTGTGCAATGCAGGCAGACGCGCTCTGCAAATGTCTTTGCACTAGTGGGACTATAGCAAAGTCCAATAGCCACGTATAGGATGCCACTAGGTACACTGAGTGTTAGCTAGGATAATGGCTTAGTTATAATGAGTTGGAGTGTGCAATGCAGGCAGAGGTGCTCTGCAAATGTCTTTGCACTAGTGTGACTAGACAACAGTACAATAGCCACGTATAGGATGCCACTAGGTACACTGAGTGTTAGCTAGTATAATGGCTTAGTTATAATGAGTTGGAGTGTGCAATGCAGGCAGACGCGCTCTGCAAATGTCTTTGCACTAGTGGGACTATAGCAAAGTCCAATAGCCACGTATAGGATGCCACTAGGTACACTGAGTGTTAGCTAGTATAATGGCTTAGTTATAATGAGTTGGAGTGTGCAATGCAGGCAGACGCGCTCTGGAAATGTCTTTGCACTAGTGGGACTATAGCAAAGTCCAATAGCCACATATAGGATGCCACTAGGTACACTGAGTGTTAGCTAGTATAATGGCTTAGTTATAATGAGTTGGAGTGTGCAATGCAGGCAGACGCGCTCTGGAAATGTCTTTGCACTAGTGGGACTATAGCAAAGTCCAATAGCCACGTATAGGATGCCACTAGGTACACTGAGTGTTTGCTAGTATAATGGCTTAGTTATAATGAGTTGGAGTGTGCAGCGGACAGGAGGGTACAGTGCCAGGATTGTGGGGTTTGGGTAGAGGAATGGAAGCCTGCCTTTCTATTCCCTCCTAATGGGGAAATGCAGGGAGGAAATCCCTGACCTTGGCTACACAGACGCTGTCGCTGTTTTCAGGACCTGTCACCTTAACTCTGACCCTGCCTGTTTGAGCCCTTAAAAGGACTGCTAGAAAGTGCTCTCCCTAAGCTGTCCAGCGCTGTGTATGGAGCGCATACAGCTGTATCAGCGATAGGACTCAGGACGGAGCTGCGACAGTGATGTCTGACACCAAAGACGCAGAAGAGATAATGGCGTCCTGGAGGAAAATGTCCGGTTTTATAATGCAGGGACATGTGACATGGACATCCTATCACACATGCCGTTGCTTCTCTGGCTAAAAGTCCACTTAGCTGTGTGTGTGTCTGGGATTGGCTGACATGCTTGCCCGCCCCACTACACGCGCGCGCTTAGGGAAGGAAGACAAGGAAAAAAAAAAAAAATGGCGATCGCCATTATAGAAACAGCAGTGATCTGAAGGCGCTGTTCACGCACACTATACACTGAAATGTCATAATAGTGTGATTCACAGAGTGACTTACACTATTACAGCAGAAACCAAGCTAGGATTTAGCTGTTTTTTTGCTGCTAGAACCGTTTGCAAAAAGCTCGAGTTCTAGTTCGATCTAGAACAGGCCCCAAAATCACTCGAGCCTAGAACTGGAGAACCTCGAACCACGAACCGCGCTCAACTCTACTCCTGGGTTTCCCAACAGCCAAGTCCCGACAGAAGGCAACAGTCCAACCAAGAGAGGGAGACACCACCACCGCCAAGGCAACCGTTTCCCAGGGCCAGAGCCTGCGGGCAAAAGGGGCTCCTCCAGCCCATATCCAAGCTGGGGAGCGGGTTACCGGTGGGAACCCATTGGAACCATCTACCGTACATAGGTGCAGGGAAAGGCAGTCACCATCAACCTGCCGGGAGAAACAACACCGCAGCCGTCTGTGGGACCCGTCCATCCAGCCTTGTGTTTTACCGAGAACTGTGTCCTCATCATTGGCTGAGTGAGTACCACCGTGCCGTGCGGCACAGCGCTGCCCCCGTGACCCTGCACCTCACCAGGCCCCGTAACCTGCCTGCCATCCATCCCTACCCCATCACCGGGCCCCGGGACAACCAACCCCCTACCCACGGAGGGGAGAACTAACAACAAAGCTGCTCCCTCTCACCGCTCCCGGGATCCCCGTCTAGAGCAGCGGTGGTGTCACCAATATCACCACAACCGTGGGTGGCGTCACGGACAATAATCAAAACCCCCACCGTCAAAATCCCCATTTCACTCACGGGCGAGGAGCGCCGCTCGAGTCCCCGGGATCCGGCCCACCGCTCGAGCCACCACCGAGCAGCAGTGGCAGCCGCAGCAGCAGCGGCCGGACCCGAGCAGGGGGAGAGCGCAGCGTCCCCTCCTCCGCCCGCGACACAAGAGCAGACAGGAAGCAGTATACTCAAGCAACTAGACTAAGCTTATGGGCGGGCTTTTATACAGATGAACCGGACGTAGGTCACACAGCACAGAAACTCCATTTTAACCAAGGGCAAAATCATTCAGAAGCAACCTGGAAACCGTGGAACACTGACACAGTCCATGCTAAGGGGACATCTTGCCTTTATATAATCACCTCCACAAAGGAGTAAAGCTTCATACAGCCAGGAGAGATAAGGCTGAACATGAACTCTCCTGCATACTGGTTTCCTATGGGCTTCCACCTAGACCCATCCTTCCTGCCCAAAGTAGTAACAGATTTCCTTCCATATAGCCTAAAAAATAATACTCCCTTCCTTTTGTCAGACCCAGGCAGACAGAGTTTGTAGCATTCAGTGCTGGCCAAAAGTATTGGCACCCCTGCAATTCTGTCAGAGAATACTCAGTTTCTTCTTGGAAATGATTGCAATCACAAATTATTTGGTATTATTATCTTCATTTAATTTGTGTTCAATGAAAAAAAAAAAAAATATATCATAAAGCCAAATTGGATATAGTTAAATAGCAAAATACCCAGGGGATCCACAATATCAACTGTAATAAATAGCTGAATCCAGGCGATAGAAAAGGTACATATGTACGAAACCTAAAATATAACTTTTATTCGTGTATAGCTAAAAAGTGAAACTCAGTTCACTAGAGGTGAGTAAAACAGACACACATAGACAATAATCATAGTCATGCTGCCATAGGGCTATAAGTACCCCGTCAGCTACCCACTGGTGTAATACGGCAATATTCGCCTCAAACGCTCATTTGAGAGTGCCACATGAAATAAGCTGTCAGGGTATAATATGACTATAAATAGACACACATATAATTGTACCCATATACTGAAACAATCGAGTGTGTCCAAAAATACACATAATTGTGAGAAGCATGCGGGTAACAAGATTAAATCCCAGAAGGGAACGATCTTACCCAGTCTTGTATAGACGAGGATGGGCAACCTTTATAAGGACAACTCGGCTCGTTGATAGGGGGGCTGTCCACCAGCTCATCAAATCCCATACCTATATTGCCGAGTAATCAACCTCAAATATTCAACTCCAAATATTAACGAAAGGGAGTAATGTGTTGCCCATCCTCGTCTATACAAGACCGGGTAAGATCGTTCCCTTCTGGGATTTAATCTTGTTACCCGCATGCTTCTCACAATTATGTGTATTTTTGGACACACTCTCCACTAACTGATGATTGTTTCAGTATATGGGTACAATTATATGTGTGTCTATTTATAGTCATATTATACCCTGACAGCTTATTTCATGTGGCACTCTCAAATGAGCGTTTCAGGCGAGTATTGCCGTATTACACCAGTGGGTAGCTGACGGGGTACTTATAGCCCTATGGCAGCATGACTATGATTATTGTCTATGTGTGTCTGTTTTACTCACCTCTAGTGAACTGAGTTTCACTTTTTAGCTATACACGAATAAAAGTTATATTTTAGGTTTCGTACATATGTACCTTTTCTATCGTCTGGATTCAGCTATTTATTCCAAATTGGATATAATTCCACACCAAACATAAAAAAGGGGGTGGACAAAAGTATTGGCACTGATTGAAAAATCATGTGATGCTTCTCTAATTTTGTAATTAACAGCACCTGTAACTTACCTGTGGCACTTAACAGGTGTTAGCAATAACTAAATCACACTTGCAGCCAGTTGACATGGATTAAAGTTGACTCAACCTCTGTCCTGTGTCCTTGTGTGTACCACATTGAGCATGGAGAAAAGAAATAAGACCAAAGAACTGTCTAAGGACTTGAGAATCCAAATTGTGAGGAAGCATGAGCAATCTCAAGGATACAAGTCCATCTCCAAAGACCTGAAAGTTCCTGTGTGTACGGTGCGCAGTGTCATCAAGAAGTTTAAAGTCCATTGCACTGTGGCTATCCTCCCTAGATGTGGAAGGAAAAGAAAAATGGACGAGAGATTTCAACGCAAGTTTGTGCAGAAGGTGGCTAAAGAACCTCGACTAACATCCAAACAAGTTCAAACTGCCCTGCAGTCCGAGGGTACAACAGTGTCAACCCGTACTATCCGTCGGCGTCTGAATGAAAAGGGACTGTATGATAGGATACCCAGGAAGACCCCACTTCTTACCCCAAGACATAAAAAAGCCAGGCTGGAGTTTGCCAAAACTTACCTGAGAAAGCCTAAAACGTTTTGGAAGAATGTTCTCTGGTCAGATGAGACAAAAGTAGAGCTTTCTGGGAAAAGCCATCAACATAGAGTTTACAGGAAAAAAAAAAAAGAGGCATTCAAAGAAAAGAACATGGTCCCTACAGTCAAACATGGCGGAGGTTCCCTGATGTTTTGGGGTTGCTTTGCTGCCTCTGGCACTGGACTGCTTGACCGTGTGCATGGCATTATGAAGTCTGAAGACTACCAACAAATTTTACAGTATAATGTAAGGCCCAGTGGGAGAAAGCTGGGTCTCCCTCAGAGGTCATGGGTCTTCCAGCAGGACAATGACCCAAAACACACTTCAAAAAGTACTAGAAAATGGTTTGAGAGAAAGCACTGGAGACTACTAAAGTGGCCAACAATGAGTCCAGACCTGAATCCCATAGAACACCTGTGGAGAGATCTCAAAATGGCAGTTTGGAGAAGGCACCCTTCAAATTTCAGGGACCTGGAGCAGTTTGCCAAAGAAGAATGGTCTAAAATTTCAGCAGAGCATTGTAAGAAACTCATTGATGGTTAACGGAAGCGGTTGTTCGCAGTTATTTTGGCTAAAGGTTGTGCAGCCAAGTATTAGGCTAAAGGCTGCTTTACACGAGTCGATCCATCGTGCGATTTATTTTGCAAAGTCTTTTTTTTTTTTTTGTTTGTATCGCTGATAGGTAGTTGTCCATGTGTCACACGTTGAGTGTTGTCAAACGACCACAAAGCGCTCATCGATATATTGATTGGCCATGGCGGACGTCCAAAAGGCTTCACACATGTTTTCCTTTGGTCAATCTGTCTTTTGTATGGGCGTAATTAGGCAAACTATACACCCCTCCATGACGTTGTCTGGATTGTTTCACGCCCTGAATTATTCTGACCTGCTCAATCCAGTTCTGCTAATGTGGTTGATTGGTTACATCCCATATATATAGTTTCTCTTCTGCGTCTGTCTTTGTTGCCTCGTGTGTCCTTAGCATCATTCTTGTTTGTTGTTTGTGGTCTGGTTAATATCGATTTTGATCCAAAAAGGAAAGATTGGCATATAACAACTTACCACAAAAAAGGGATAACAAGGAGTGAGGGCGGAAAATCCAGCGAACAAACAAACGTAAGAAAAATTAGGAGTAATGCACTATAAAACACTGTGCATGACGCCAAGGCTGAATGTTCACACATCATGACTACAGCTCCGTATTTTATAACAGTAATAACCAATCAAAACGCATCTGCTACAACCAATCCGATTAGATTAGGTGTGATTATTTAAAACCACAAATACGCCCTGAACGTTTAATGACGTCACAAATAACTACGAGGATGGCCGATTACACGGTGTCACACTTTGCAATGTGTCGTTCATTAAGACTAAACTGACCGATTTTATGGAATTAAACGATGAGTACATGATGGCCGAATTTCAAACGATTAGGCATCGGTTGGACTCGCAAGGAGCTGTCACATGAGGAGATGTCGTTACGAATGACGGAAGTGCGTCACAAAATCCGTGACCCCAACGATGCTTCGCACAATAGATCGACTCGTGTAAAGCAGCCTTAAGGGTGCCAATACTTTTGTCTGGCCCATTTTTGGAGTTTTGTGTGAAATGATCAATGATTTGATTTTTGTTTCATTCTCTTTTGTGTTTTTTCATTGCAAGCAAAATAAATGAAGATAATAATAAAAAAGAATTTGTGATTGCAAGCAAGAAGAAACTGAGTATTATCTGACAGAATTGCAGAGGTGCCAATACTTTTGGCCAGCACCGTAGAAGCCATGTTACACTGGATATGGCTGGACGCACATAGCAAACCAATATGCAGGAGAGCTCATATCCAGCCTTATCTCTCCTGGCTGTATGAAGCTTCACTCTTTTGTGGAGGTGATTATATGAAGGAAAGATGTCCCCTCAGCGTGGACTGTGATGGAGATTCTGGGAGCTTTTCCTTTCCCTGACTAGACCTGTTTTATCCAGTTTACTGGACTAGTGATGTATCGGTCGCGAACGATCCGACACAAAGTTCCGGCTCCCTGCTGTGAACGACAGGAGCAGGATAACCAAAGTGAGCCACTAAAATTGCTAAACGGCTCTTTTCGCAGATGAAACCCCGCCCACCCGCGTCTAAACCCTGCCCACTCCATGATCGAATTGGCCCCTTGTAAGTGGGCGGGGTTTAGCCGTGGGTGGGCATCATTATAATCTTAAATATGTGTTCACCTGGGGTGAACACATATATAATAAGGAGCCGAGAACGATCCGATTGAGCCGGCTCTTTTTGGTGAGCGGAGCCATGGGAACCGGATCACCAAAAAGAGCCGGACTGCCCATCACTATACTGGACGTGTCAGCACTGAGGTGGGAGACTCCTCCCAGCCTTTTCCAGGGGCAGCTTGTAGTGAGGAGAATGAACACCTGATTTTCATATGCATACATTGACCAGTAGATGGCAGCACATTTCACAGCAAGTACATTTAACAATCCTCAGTGTACGAAATCATAACACAGTGCACAAAGTAAGGCTATGTGCGTACGGTGCATTTTTGTGGATGCGTATTTGTGATGTGTCAATACACCCTTACATAATATGGATTGAATAGTGTAGATTGGACATTGTTTTTTTGGGGGGGAGGTTATCCAGGATGAGTTAATGAATCATAGTAATGTGCGCACGTGTGCGTATTGCATGCAGTTACGCTGCGTTCTGCACCGCAGCGTAACTGCATGTGTCCTGCGTCCCCAGCATAATCTATAAAGATTGTGCATGAGACGTGCACACGTGGCGTATTAGAATGCAGCGATTCGGCTGCTGCCCGAAGTGTGAGTTCTAAGAAGTGACATGTTATTTCTTTCGTGCGCTTTGCATGCTGTCTATAGGGAGAGGCAGCATGCAGAGCGCACAAATTCTGCAGGCACCAGGTACTTCAGAACGGAGCTTTTCAGCTGCGCTCTAAAGCGGACCTTTTGTGTGTGGTGCAGAGCGCACACGTGCGCACATAGCCTAACTGTCAATGTGCGTAACTACAGAGTAAAAAATGCATAGAATGATATTGAGTCTAAAACAGTACAAGTTATTATTTATCAAGCAGAAAAGCTACACTTAGCCTTCTTGCCTTGAATACCACAACTTGTTCTTCTACTGACATGATTATTAATATTTTAGTTAAAAGCAAAGTTGGAGTTCTATAGTTCCCCGTCTTCTCCACAAGACCTTCATGCAGAAGAATTTTTACTGCAAATATTCCAGAATCACTTCTTTATTAATGCACAAAAATAAGCAGTCTGCGGATGGCTGTGCTTATGTTACCTATAATTACTTACATACTCTCTTTTAGGCCTCCAACACACATCCGTTACGTGCCGCGAGACACATATTTTCCCTGCGTGTGGTAAGTACGTGTCTCCGGTACGTGCGGTCCACGTGTGTTCTCCGTGTGCTAACCGCGATAGCACACGGAGAACCGGTAATCTGCATACTCACGTGGTCTGCGCTGCTGTCCAGGGTTCTGATCTTTGGCTCCAGCCCCGCCCACTCCCCGCTGACGCTGCTTTCGGCCGAGCGGAGGGGCGGAGATTAGCGCCAGTGACAGCACGCCCACCTTCTTTACACGCTCATAACGAGCGGCGGCCGGCAGGAACATTTTGCAGTGGAAGAATCTGCGGGGCTGGTGGAGGTGAGTATGTGTTTTTTTTATTTTTAAATTAATGACACGTGTTCTCTGGCGCGTGTCAGACGGAACCGCATCCACACTACATCCGTGTGGTATGGGTGCGGGCCTTGTGACACCCTTGCTGCCGGAGAATACGTGGACATGTCAGCGTGAGAAAATCACGGACGCACGTAAGTACGTAACGGACACACGTTCCGTTCCAAAATACTTACGTGTGTCCAAACAATGAAAGCATAGGTCCACGTGTCTCCGTGCCGCCGGTACGTGAAAAAACTGCCAAACACGTACCGGTGGCACGGATGTGTGTCTTAGGCCTTAGGCACAGCTACCATTCTGCAATTCACACTTAAGTGAGTCAAAAGTCATCAAACAAGAGGAAACAGCTGCATAAAATGAAATAGCCACCTACATAAAATGTTCGATAGACCAGTCATCCTATAAAATGTAAGCATACATTTCCTGCAAACTAAGACACTTAAATGACCCTTTTGGGATATGCAAAGTTACATATAAAATAAAAATCCCCTTCAAGCAAAAACTCTTGCGTCATCTTCAAGCTATTGTTTAACTATTTCAAGATTTATTTTTTTTTTTTTACTGAAACTCTGGGTGTTTTCCATTACAACTGTCATTACTTGGTGCTGTGAACCAGCTTGCTCTTAGATATAGGGTACGATTCATCAAAGCTTTTACACCAGAATACTCATGTAACAAACTTTGAAAAATCAGATTTTTTTTTTTGTGCAACACGGCATTGCACAACTTTATCTTTAAAGTTTAAAGCAGCTCCATGAGAATGGCCAGAGCTTGGAAGGAACAAGGACAGGGCGGCGTTGCACCTGCCTGTACAATGCAGCATAAGTGTTGGCATTTCTTAGGCCAGAAATGCAACTCCAGTTAATGATGGGAGTAGCATTTATGTCGAGGTGCACAGAAACACACTGCACTGCACTGAGAAGATGAACTGAATTCATTAATTTGCTTGAATTTAGTGCATCACACACCAGTGAATCATTCATTAAGACTAGCGTGTGTAACACCAGCCTTAATCCATCTGCCCTTTAGGGTTGGACTACAGCGCAACATTGAGATTGAGGTTAAACAGTTTAAAAAATTCCAGAGAGTCCAAGTGGACAAAAAAGCTTTTTCTTAGAAGAAATTTAAAATTGTATTTCTTTGTCGCTCTATTGGGAGACCCAGACAATTGGGTGTATAGCTTCTGCCTCCGGAGGCCGCACAAAGTATTACACTCAAAAGTGTTAAGCCCCTCCCCTTCTGCCTATACACCCCCCGTGCTCCCACGGGCTCCTCAGTTTTTTGCTTTGTGCGAAGGAGGTCAGACACGCACAGCACAGCTCCACAGTTTAGTCAGCAGCAGCTGCTGACTATGTCGGTTGGAAGAAAAGTGGGCCCATATAGGGCCCCCAGCATGCTCCCTTCTCACCCCACTCTTGTCGGCGGTGTTGTTAAGGTTGAGGTATCCATTGCGGGTACAGAGGCTGGAGCCCACATGCTGCTTTCCTTCCCCATTCCCCTCAGGGCTCTGGGTGAAGTGGGATCCTATCGGTCTCCAGGCACTGAGACCGTGCTTCATCCACAACTCCTGTGGAGCCTGCTGGATAGGAGCCGGGTACCGTTCAGGGACATGGCCCTGCTACGTGAAGGTACTCTGTATCCCTGTGGGGACCGCGCACGGCAACACCTCAGCTTTGCTGGGTGTGCTAGTGCACCGGGAACCGCGGCACTGACCGGGTTAAACTGTGCCATTACACACTCAGCGTCGCTGAGTGTGTTTATAAGTAGGGGCTACCGCGCTAACCGCCGCTGCCATGGGAAACTGCGGCGCGGCTGGGACTTGTAGTTCGCCGGGGACTTCGGCGTCGGCCGCGCTTTTACGGCGGCCACGCTTATACTCGAGTCCCCGGCTTGCTTGCGGCCTAGTTTCCCTTTCTCCCGCCCTCAGCCCTGACAGGCAGGGGAAGGGCGGGACGCTGCACGGAACGAGCAGCACTGAGGGCTGGAGTATGATTTCCATACTCCACCCCCCTCACTGTGCACAGTGTGAGCACCTCGGCCACGGCTCCCTCCTCTTGTCAGGACGCCGCAGCCATTTCCTGTCAGCTCCTACGACGCTGCAGAGAGGGACAAACCCTGGGAGACCCAGACACGGTCTCTGGTGGCCTCATAACCGCTTTAGGCGGATGGTAAGCAGCACCTGTGGTGCTAGCCCCATGGTGCTGTAGTGTATGGATACATTATTTGTTTATAGTATATATTTTACACTGTATGAGCACAGTTCATTCTGGCTATATACCCTATTGTGTTACTCAGGGCGCCCACAAAAGGCAGGGGTGCCAAAACACAGACTTATTATGCTGCCTGCGTCGCTTGTACGACCCAGCTGCCGGCAGGTTCCATTGACCCTCATTGTGTGCATTGTTGGGCCCCTGTGACACTTCTTCAGCCAGGGCCCCTACTAAGAGGGGCCCAGGGGGAGCCACCTGTTGACACTGTCCTAGTGACGGGGACGGAGTTTGCAAAACTCTCTGAGACTATGGCTAAGATACTAGAAGCCTTGCAGTCCAGGCCGGTATCTCAGCAAAGGGACTCTGTTGAATCATTGTTCCCTGGCCCCCCTCAGTTGGACCAAGTCCTCCCGGGGTATCTCATACATCCCAGGCTGAGGGTTCTGACTTAGACCCCAGCCCCAGACCGACTAAGTGGGCTCGCTTAGAATTTCCCTCGACATCATATTGTTCAGGGTCTCAGCGGGGGGAATCTCTGGTTGATGATGCGGAGACAGCTGATCAGGATTCTGATCCTGAGGGCGCTCTCAATCTTAATACTCCAGACGGGGACGCCATAGTGAACGTTCTTATTGCGTCCATCGATCAAATGCTGGATATTTCTCCCTCAGCTCCTCTGGCGGAGGAGTCAGCTTCTCATACACCGAGTATGTTTCTAGACCACTCTGATTTCAGAGAGGCACTCCAGAATCATCATGCTTGTCCAGATAAGCGTTTTTCTAAGCGCCTTAAGGATACACGTTATCCTTTTTCCCCTGACGTGGTTAAAGGTTGGACTCAGTGTCCCATACTGGATCCTCCAATCTCCAGACTGGCGGCTAGATCCATACTTGCAGTGGAAGAGGGGGCCTCGCTCAAAGATGCCACTGACAGGCAGATGGAGCTCTGGTTGAAATCCATCTATGAAGCTATCGGAGCTTCTTTTGCCCCAGCATTCGCAGCCGTATGGGCGCTACAAGCTATCTCAGCAGGTCAAGCGCAAATTGAAGCAGCCACATGCACGGCCGCGCCACAAGTGGCATCCATTACCACACAGACCTCGGCAATTGCGTCTCACGCTATTATTGCTGTCCTGGACTCTGCGAGCCGTACGGCGGTCGCGGCCGCCAATTCGGTGGTACTCCGCAGGGCCTTGTGGCTACGGGAATGGAAGGCAGATTCTGCTTCCAAAAAAGCGCTTAACCAGTTTGCCAATTTCTGGCGACAGGCTGTTTGGCGAGCGTCTGGATGAAATCATCAAACAATCCAAGGGAAAGGATACATCCTTACCCCAGCCCAAACAGAACATACCCCAACAGAGGAGAGGGCAGTCGAGGTTTCGGTCCTTTCAGGGCGCGGGCAGGTCCCAATTCTCCTCATCCAAAAGGTCTCAGAAAGGACAAAGGAACTCTGATGCATGGCGGTCTAAGTCACGTCCTTAAAAGGCCACCGGAGGCGCCGCTAACAAAGCGGCTTCCTCATGACTTTCGACCTCCTCTAGTAGCATCCTCGGTCGGTGGCAGGCTCTCCCGCTTTTGCGACACCTGGCTGCCACAAATAAAAGACCGCTGGGTGAGAGACATTCTGTCTCACGGTTACAAGATAGAGTTCACCTCTCGTCCCCCGACTCGATTCTTCAGGTCATCCCCGCCTCCCTAGAGAGCCGAGGCTCTTCTGCAGGCGCTGCGCACTCTGAAGGCAGAAGGAGTGGTGATCCCGGTTCCTCTTCAGTAACTGAGCCACGGTTTTTACTCCAACTTGTTTGTGGTCCCAAAGGAGGACGGGTCTTTCCGCCCGGTCCTGGACCTGAAACTGCTCAACAAACATGTAAAAAACCAGACGGTTCAGGATGGAATCCCTCCGCTCCGTCATCGCCTCAATGTCCCAAGGAGATTTCCTTGCATCGATCGATATCAAAGATGCTTATTTCCACGTACCGATTGCTCCAGAGCACCAGCGCTTCTTGCGCTTCGCCATAGGAAACGAACACTTGCAATTTGTGGCACTGCCGTTCAGCCTGGCAACAGCCCCACGGGTTTTTACCAAGGTTATGGCTACTGTAGTAGCGCTCCTACACTCGCAGGGTCACTCGGTGATCCAGTGCATACCTATGCTTCGGCGGATGCCAGCCTAGGTAGACGAGTCCTTCAGGCGGCGGTTGCCCACCTGTAGGAAAGGGCCGTTTTACGGCTCTCTTACGAGGTATTAATTTACCCACCCAGGGACTGCTTTTGGACGTCCCAATTGTCTGGGTCTCCCAATAGAGCGACAAAGAAGAAGGGAATTTTGTTTACTTACCGTAAATTCCTTTTCTTCTAGCTCTAATTGGGAGACCCAGCACCCGCCCTGTTTTTTTGTGTACACATGTTGTTCATGTTGAATGGTTTCAGTTCTCCGATATTCCTTCGGATTGAAGTTACTTTAAACCAGTCTATAATTCTTTTTCCTCCTTCTTGCTTTTGCACCAAAACTGAGGAGCCCGTGGGAGCACGGGGGGTGTATAGGCAGAAGGGGAGGGGCTTAACACTTTTGAGTGTAATACTTTGTGCGGCCTCCGGAGGCAGAAGCTATACACCCAATTGTCTGGGTCTCCCAATTAAAGCTAGAAGAAAAGGAATTTACGGTAAGTAAACAAAATTCCCTTCTTGTTAATCTGATTAAAAAACACTACATTTAAATGGCTGGTAGAAACAGTGTCCCAGACTATGTGTTTCAGCGATATGCTATGCCTTCATCATGGTCTAAGAATATCGCTGAAACGCGTAGTCTGGGACACTCTGTTAGTTTTCTACCAGTCATTCAAATGTAGTGTTTTTTAATCAGATTAACAAATAAAATTTTGGATTGTGACATCACATTTAAGGATTTTTTAAGCAAATGGTTTTGGTCATACAACTCATCTGAGAATTACTGTAGCATGATAGATGTCACTATGTAGTCTCAGCCTTAGGGTTTGCTCACATCTGAGCTAAAAAGAAAAACATCATTATTCTACAATCATTTACAACACTATAACATTATAAATCCTAAAATCTTTTATAACTATATTAATGCCAAAAGGAAAACAAAGTATAGCACTGGCCCCTTAAAATGTAATAACAAGTTAGTTATAGAGGACAAACTAAAGACTGAGATATTAAACAGGCACTTCTGTTCTGGAAATGGACTGACTGTTCCAGGGATCATTCAACAAGTGAAAATTCAAACTTCACCACCCGATATAATTAATTTAACTCAAGAAGAAGTATGCCTGTGTCTGAAAAAATTAAACATTGACAAATCCCCCGGGCCAGATGGCATTCATCCACGCCACGAATAATGAAGGAATTAAGCACCGTAATAGACAGACTGCTGTATCTCATCTTTTTAGACTCGCTTGTAACAGGGTTGGGGCCTCAGGATTGGAGGATTGCTGACTTGGTTCCGATATTTAAGAAAGATAAGAAGGTGGATCCAGGAAACTACCATCCAGTAAGCCTGACATCAGTAGTATGCAAAATTTTTGAAGGCATTTTAAGGGATGACATGCAAAAATATATTGCAGAATATAATATAATAACTGACAGACAGCATGGATTCATGAAAGATAAGTCGTGTATAACCAACGTGTTGGGGTTCTATGTGGGAGTAAGTGCGAATCTGGATATTGGTAATGCAGCTGATGTGATTTATTTGGACTTTGCAAAGGCATTTGATACTGTACCACATAATAGCCTTATACTAAAGCTCCAGAAGCAAGGACTAGGGGAAACTATATGCAACTGGGTAAGGAATTGGCTAAAAGATAGGAAACAAAGAGTAGTCATAAATGGTACATACTCTAAATGGGCTATAGTCAGTAGTGGTGTGCCACAGGGATCTGTGCTAGGAAAAATTATTTTTAATCTTTTTATTAATGACCTTGTGGATGGGATTGATAGTAAAGTGTCAGTCTTTGCTGATGACGCCAAACTATATAGGATATTAAAAACTGACCTTGATAGTACAATATTACAAAAAGATCTGGATAAGATGTCAGAATGGGCAGATACTTGGCAAGTGAGATTTAATGTTGATAAATGTAAAGTAATGCACCTAGGACAGAGTAATCCTATAGCTGCATATACTAAATGGAAGTGACTGCCTGACTGCAGTTTGCAATGTCATGTTAAGTTTCAGATAGAGAGCAGACCTTTCCAAAACTGAACTTCTTTTTCCTCCGTCTTCCAACCTTCCTAAACCTGATATCTCCCTCTCTGTGTGTGGCACAATGTTAAGTCCTAGGCAGCAAGCCCGCTGTCTGGGTGTTATACTTGACACTGATCTCTCCTTCACCTCCCACATACAATCTCTTGCCCGCTCCTGCCGCTTGCACCTCAAGAACATCTCTAGAATCCGCCCCTTTCTCACAATGGAAACGACAAAAACCCTCACCGTGGCCCTGATCCACTCTCACCTTGACTACTGTAACTCTCTATTAATTGATCTCCCCCTAACTAGACTCTCTCATCTACAGTCCATCCTTAATGCAGCAGCCAGGGTCACCTATCTATCTAACCACTACTCAGATGCCTCTGCTCTGTGCCAGTCATTGCACTGGCTGCCCAAATATCACAGGATCCAATTCAAACTGCTTGTTCTCACCCACAAAGCTCTCCACAGTGCGGCACCCCCCTACATCTGTACCCTCCTTTCTGTCTATCACCCCACCCGTTCTCTATGCTCTGCAAATGACTTTCGACTAACATCCCTACTAATTCGTGAGGATGAGGTGCCCCAGCTCATCAAGTGATGAGCTGGGGCACCTCATCCTCACTACAATCCTCACTACAATCCTGAAGTGCAGTTTCTTCAAATTCATTTAAAGGCACTTGGAACGCTGAAATTGCTGCTTATAATTTAAGCCTCTATTAAAAACCTTTTTGCTTATGGATTGAAAAAAACTCTCCAGGTATCTGAAAAATCATATTGCAGTGATAGTTTCAATTGGCATTAAATATCATATGCCTTGAAGCATCACTTAATATACTATACTAGATTTAATAAATTGCTCTACTACCGGCCGGGGTACTGCAACCAGACACCTGGTATCTGTTTGCTGCACTATCAATTACGTATTCTTTATTTTTACTTTTATTTTTATTTCTACCATATGTGGTTTATTCTTCTTTCTTTTTCCTTGTTCTATTGTGTGAATTGTTTTGAATAAATTTGTGTCTAAAACAAGGATAGCAATAAAAAGTATAAAATATTAAGAAAAAAACCTCTTATCAGCGCTGGTTTATTGGGGATTTATTGGGCTGACAGGGGGCAATAAAGATGGAGTCTCTAATGTGTCTGTGTATTTATTTCTATTAAAGTATTTTTTCTCTGTGTGGTGTCTTTTTTTTAACCCTTTATTGGAGATTCTTAATGGCCGGGTCAAACGTGCCTGACATTAAGAATCTCTGGCTTAATACTGGCTAGTAAAACAAAGCCAGTATTAACTCATAATTACCCAACAAGCCACCCGGCTCCAGGGCTGTTGGAAGAGTTGGATACAGCGCCAGATGATGGCGCTTCTATGAGAGCGCCATTTTCTGGGATGGCTGCGGACTGAAATTCGGAGCAGAAGCGCCCAGATACCTCGGGCTAACCTGTGCCGCGGATTCCAATCCCCAGATGCCTAGTTGTACCTGGCTGGACACAAAAATGGGGCGAAGCCCACTTCATTTGTTTTTTAATTATTTCATGAACTAAGTGAAATAAATAAAAAAAACGGGCTTCCCTATATTTTTGGTTCCCAGCCTGGTACAAATAGGCAACTGGGGGTTGGAGGCAGCCCGTGGCTGCCTGCTGTACCTGGCTAGCAGACAAAAATATGGCGAAGCCCACGTCATTTTTTTGGTGGGCAAAAAACTTCTGCATACAGTCCTGGATGGAGTATGCTGAGCCTTGTAGTTCTGCAGCTGCTGTCTGCTCTTCTCCATACAGACAGACAGCAGCTGCATAACTACATGGCTCAGCATACTCCATCCAGGACTTTTTGCCCCCTGAAGTTTTTTGCCCCCTGAAAAAATTAAGTGGACTTCGCCATATTTTTGTATGCTAGCCAGGTACAGCAGGCAGGTACGGCTGCCCCCAACCCCCAGTTGCCTATTTGTACCCGGCTGGGAACCAAAAATAAAGGGAAGCCCTTTTTTTATTATTTCATGAATTTCATGAAATAATTAGAAAACAAATGACGTACGCTTCGCCCCATTTTTGTGTCCATCCAGGTACAACTAGGCAGCTGGGGATTGGAATCCGCAGCACAGGTTGGCCTGAGCTTTCTGGGCCCCACTGCTGCGAATTGCAGTCTGCAGCCGCCTCAGAAAATGGCACTTTCATAGAAGCACCATCTTCTGGCGCTGTATCCAACTCTTCCAGCACCTGCCTGCTATACCTGGCTAGCATACAAAAATATGGCGAAGCTCACGTCCTTTTTTTGTAGTTTTTTTGGCAAAAAAAATAAAAAATGCTTCCCTGGATTTTCCATTGCCAGTGAAGGTAACACCAAGCAGTGGGGGTTAGCAGCCAGTAGCTGCTTGGATTACCCTTAGCTAGCAATACAAAAAATGCAGCGGGAGCCCATATATATTTTTTTTAATTATTTATTTAAATAACTAAAAACAAAATGGGCTTCCCTGTATTTTGATTGCTGGACATCACAGTGCTGTAAAAATAAATCTTTAAAAAAATGACGTAGCGCTCCACGGTATTTTTGATTCTCAGCGCAGATAAAGCAGACAGCTATGGGTTGCCACCCCCATCTGCCTGCCGTTACCTTGGTTGGCAATCAAAATACAGGGAAGCCCATTAATTTTTTCTATTTAAAAAATAGTTAAAAAAAAAAATGACGTTGGGTCCCCCCATTTTTGATAGCCAGCTAGGGTAAAGCAGACGGCTGTAGCCTGAAAACCACAGCTGGCAGCTTTACCGTGGTTGGGGATCCAATGTGGAGGTCCCCTCAGGCTCTTTTTTATAATTATTTTATAAATATTAATAATTACACAATAAAAGTAGGGTCCCCCCCAAATTGGATCACCAGCCAAGGTAAAGCGGACAGCTGTGGTCTGGAATTCTCAGGGTGGGAAGGTCCATAGTTATTGGGCCTTCACAGCCTAAAAATAGCAGGCCGCAGGCACCCCAGACGTGGCGCATCCACTAGATGCGCCAATCCTGGCGCTTCACCCCAGCTCATCCCGTGCCCTGGTGCAGTGGCAAACGGGGTAATAAATCGGGTTGATACTAGCTGTAAAGTCACCTGAGATCAAGCCCAGCAGTTTGTGATGTCATGGCATCTATTAGATACCCAACATCATAAACTGTCAGTACTAACAAAAAAATAATCGACAAAAGAAATTTATTTGAAAAAAAAAATTCCCCAAAACATTTCCTCTTTCACCAATTTATTGTAAGAAAAAAAATAAAGGGGTCCCACGACGACTCTGGACCGTCTAGAATATGGGGGGGAGACACTCAGGGAACGTATCCCCCATTTTCTAGGAGTGCGGACCCTTCATGTGAGAAGTGTGGGTGCAATGAATCTGCACTCACTCTCCCCGGGTCCACAGCAGCAGAGTCCATGTCGTAATGGTTGCTACCAAAGCTGCAATGCCCTGCTCATGAGGTAAGGGCATGCCTAATCAAGAGAAGTACTGTAGAGGAAGCTCTGCTCACTGGTATATAGGTGCTCAGAGGTAAAAATAGATAAAATTAGTGAGTAACCTCGGCACTCTAAACCTCCCAGACTAAGTCAGTAAGTCACAACGGATAGTAATGCAAAATCACTCTTTATTGGTCCGTATTAAGAAAAAAAAAATTTTCATAAGCATATATGTTTTTGTCCAAAACAAGTTACAAATGACGTTTCGGCCTGAGCCTTCGTCAGATTGGACTTATCTGCATGTAATCATGAAAAATGACAATAATCAGTATCACATAAGAGTGAGAGAACAATAACATAAACTCGAACAATGTAGAGGTACAATTGGGATGCAGCAAAAAAATTGCAACACAGCAAGAAATGAAACACATGATACAAATGTCATAATACAGTACAAGGACAATATAGTAATGACAAATATGGGGTCAGAGTAGGCTTAGACAGCTCTGGTACGAAAGAGATGTCAATCATAAAGTAACATGTGCAGTAGGTGTAGAGCTACACTATGCATGGCAGAGCTAATGGGTAGACCGACCATAGAAAAAGAACGGAGAAAGAGTGGAGAAAAAGTGGAGAAAAAGTGGAGAAAAAGTGGAGAAAAAGTGGAGAAAAAATGTAGAAAAAGTGGAGAAAAAATGGAGAAAAAATGGAGAAAAGGTGGAGAAAAAATGTAGAAAAAGTGGAGAAAAAATGGAGAAAAAGTGGAGAAAAAATGGAGAAAAAGTGGAGAAAAAGTGGAGAAAAAGTGGAGCAAAAGTGGAGCAAAAATGTAGAAAAAGTGAAGAAAAAGTGGAGCAAAAGTGGAGCAAAAATGTAGAAAAAGTGGAGAAAATGTGGAGAAAATGTGGAGAAAAAGTGGAGAAAAAGTGGAGAAAAAGTGGAGAAAAAATGGAGAAAAAGTGAAGAAAAAGTGGAGAAAAAGTGGAGAAAAAGTGGAGAAAAAGTGGAGCAAAAATGTAGAAAAAGTGGAGAAAAAATGGAGAAAAAGTGGAGCAAAGGTGGAGAAAAAGTGGAGAAAAAAAGGAGAAAAAGTGGAGAAAAAATGTAGAAAAAGTGGAGAAAAAATGTAGAAAAAGTGGAGAAAAAATGTAGAAAAAGTGGAGAAAAAATGGAGAAAAAGTGGAGAAAAGGTGGAGAAAAAATGGAGGAAAAATGTAGAAAAAGTGGAGAAAAAGTGGAGAAAAAATGTAGAAAAAGTGGAGAAAAAATGTAGAAAAAGTGGAGAAAAAATGGAGAAAAAGTGGAGAAAAAGTGGAGAAAAAATGTAGAAAAAGTGGAGAAAAAATGGAGAAAAAGTGGAGAAAAGGTGGAGAAAAAATGTAGAAAAGGTGGAGAAAAAATGGAGAAAAAATGGAGAAAAAGTGGAGCAAAGGTGGAGAAACAGTGGAGAAAAAATGGAGAAAAAGTGGAGAAAAGGTGGAGAAAAAATGTAGAAAAAGTGGAGAAAAAAAGGAGAAAAAGTGGAGAAAAAATGTAGAAAAAGTGGAGAAAAAAAGGAGAAAAAGTGGAGAAAAAGTGGAGAAAAAATGTAGAAAAAGTGGAGAAAAAATGGAGAAAAAGTGGAGAAAAAGTGGAGAAAAGGTGGAGAAAAAATGGAGGAAAAATGTAGAAAAAGTGGAGAAAAAATGTAGAAAAAGTGGAGAAAAAGTGGAGAAAAAGTGGAGAAAAAGTGGAGAAAAAGTGGAGAAAAAATGTAGAAAAAGTGGAGAAAAAATGGAGAAAAAGTGGAGAAAAGGTGGAGAAAAAATGTAGAAAAGGTGGAGAAAAAGTGGAGAAAAAGTGGAGAAAAAGTGGAGAAAAAAATGGAGAAAAAAATGGAGAAAAAGTGGAGAAAAAGTGGAGAAAAAGTGGAGAAAAAGTGGAGAAAAAGTGGAGAAAAAATGGAGAAAAAGTGGAGCAAAGGTGGAGAAACAGTGGAGAAAAAATGGAGAAAAAGTGGAGAAAAGGTGGAGAAAAAATGTAGAAAAAGTGGAGAAAAAGTGGAGAAAAGGTGGAGAAAAGGTGGAGAAAAAATGTAGAAAAAGTGGAGAAAAAGTGGAGAAAAAATGGAGAAAAAGTGGAGAAAAAATGGAGAAAAAGTGGAGCAAAGGTGGAGAAAAAGTGGAGGAAAAATGTAGAAAAAGTGGAGAAAAAAATGTAGAAAAAGTGGAGAAAAAGTGGAGAAAAAAATGGAGAAAAAGTGGAGAAAAAGTGGAGAAAAGGTGGAGAAAAAATGTAGAAAAAGTGGAGGAAAAATGTAGAAAAAGTGGAGGAAAAATGTAGAAAAAGTGGAGAAAAAGTGGAGAAAAAATGTAGAAAAAGTGGAGAAAAAATGTAGAAAAAGTGGAGAAAAAGTGGAGAAGAAGTGGAGAAAAAGTGGAGAAAAAATGTAGAAGAAGTGGAGAAAAAATGTAGAAAAAGTGGAGAAAAAGTGGAGAAAAAATGTAGAAAAAGTGGAGAAAAAGTGGAGAAAAAGTGGAGAAAAAGTGGAGAAAAAGTGGAGAAAAAGTGGAGAAAAAAATGGAGAAAAAGTGGAGAAAAGGTGGAGAAAAGGTGGAGAAAAAGTGGAGAAAAAAATGGAGAGAAAATGGAGAAAAAGTGGAGAAGAAGTGGAGAAGAAGTGGAGAAGAAGTGGAGAAGAAGTGTTTGTTCATGACAGATGGGAGATAAATATTTTTTTACCGGCGCTGTCATTTACTGTAACGTGATCATCGGTGTACGGTGTATACCTGTGATCACGTGAGCGGGGACCGGAAAAACCGTCCTGAATCATGATCTCCAGGGTCTCAGCTAGCCCTGAAACCCCGGAGATTTTCTGACGCCGGGGGGCGTTATTCACTTATTTCTGCCTGCTGTTTATAAACGGCAGATCAGAATAAGGCTACATTAACACGACCGATCCATTTTTGCGGTCTGCAAAAAACAGTCCGTTTTTTTTCACGGGTACATCCGTGTGGCATCTATTTCCATTCCGTAGACGGTCCGTATGTCATCTGTTTGTCATCCGTGTGCCTTCCGTTTTTTTTGTGTAATGCAAAAAAACTGAAGGAGGGTAAATTCATAAATTTACCCAGGATCCATAGCTTCATCCTACATGAGGCGGTCACATGTTCACTCCAGTGCCATTTTCTACTGCTTTTCACAGCGTAGAGCGCTCTGGTGATTTTCTTGTGCTTGTGCACTTCATATCAGTCTTTTCTGTCATTATAATGGCAGAAAGACACATAATGTCCCACTCTCCTGCATTTTGTAATTTTGCACCCTTTGGTGCCTTTCATATGGCACTAAGGGGTGCTTAGCTTTGTATTTAGCCAAAAAAATGAAAAAAAAAATGACGTAGGGTTCCCCCTAGTTTTGTAGCCAGCTAGGGTAAAGCAGACGGCTGCAGCCTGCAGACCACAGCTGGCAACCTCACCTTGGCTGGTAATCCAAAACTGAGGGCACCCCACGCTGTTATTTTAAATTAAATAAATAATTTAAAAAAAAACACGTAGGGGTCCCCCCAAAATTGGATCACCAGCCAAGGTAAAGCAGACAGCTGGGGTCTGATATTCTCAGACTAGGGAGGTCCATGGTTATTGGACTCTCCCCAGCCTAAAAATAGCAGGCCGCAGCCGCCCCAGAAGTGGCGCATTCATTAGATGCGCCAATCCTGGTGCTTCGCCCCAGCTCATCCCGCGCCCTTGTGCGGTGGCAAACGGGATAATATA
Source organism: Anomaloglossus baeobatrachus (assembly GCF_048569485.1). NCBI lineage: Eukaryota > Metazoa > Chordata > Amphibia > Anura > Aromobatidae > Anomaloglossus > Anomaloglossus baeobatrachus. Next base: position 451,636,089 of record NC_134355.1, read on the forward strand.
TGGGGTTAATACCAGATGTGTAATGTCACCTGGCATCAAGCCCTGGGGTTGGTGAGGTCAGGCGTCTATCAGATACCCGACATCACCAACCCAGTCAGTAATAAAAAAAATAGACGACAAACACATTTTTATTTGAAAAAACACTCCCCAAAACATTCCCTCTTTAACCAATTTATTAGAAAGAAAAACAAATCCAGGTCTGGTGTAATCCAAGGGGTTGCCATGACGATCCACACTGTCCCAGTCAATGAAGAGCAGAATGTTCCCCATTGGCTGGGAGAGCAATGCAGTGACCTGAGCTAACATCAATAGGTCAGCCCAGGTCACTGCAGGGGATGACAAGTGCTGCTGTCAGCGAGGTACATTACCTGCGCTGATCTCCAGCACTGCCGACAGCACCTGTCACTGAGTTCAATGACCGCCGCCTTAACAGCCAAGTATCGCGAGAGGCCCGTGACGTCACCGCTAGTCAGTCTCGGGTCGGAAGCGAGAGAAGGTGATGTGACAAGCGGCGGCCATGAAGGCCATGTGACAGCGCTGAGGTCGGGACTTCATCACCGCAGGTAAGCCGAGCGGGACCATGTGTGCAGAGTGTGTGTGTGTGTGTGTGTGTGTACGTGTGTACATGCCGCGGGCAGGAGGGGGCGGAGCGAGCTGAGCGGGGAAGTGTGGGCTTCCTGCACGTAACTAGGATAAACATCGGGTTACTAACCAAAGCGCTTTGGTTGGATACCCGATGTTTATCTTGGTTACCAGCTTGTGGCAGGCTGCCAGCGATGGCTCCTGCACACTGTAGCTGTAAAAAGCCCTGCTTTTTGCTGCTAGAACCGTTCTCGAACGTATCTAGAACTATTGAGCTTTTGCAAAAAGCTCGAGTTCTAGTTCGATCTAGAACAGCCCCCAAAATCACTCGAGCCTCGAACTGGAGAACCTCGAACCGCGAACCGCGCTCAACTCTACTCGGATCACAGAACCGACAGGGGCGGGTACGATCACTTGCGATCTCGCTAGCGAGATCGCAGCGTGTAAAGCCCGCTGTAGCTCTGGGTGACGATGTGGCCGCATTGGGCGTGAGCGACAGACTTTTGTAATGGGGAGTAAAAATAATATTTAAAAAAGGGGAGAAAGAAAAGAAAATAAATAAAATAAATAACACCAGTTGAGATGTTCGGCTTTGGTATGGTCAGGCACTGCTGGAGGTCCCCAGGAGTAAGGTGGTGATGTGCAGTGCCAGAGGGTTATCCTCTTGCCCACCCCCAACTATGGCTGGGACCTTGGGATGTTGAGGTAGGGATGGTGCAGCAGGGAATAATTCAGCCAAAGACAGGACAGGACATTTTTACCTTTAACTGGAGCTCAGCAGAGTGTTTATCATAGCATCCAATGATGGAGTACTTCCTACCCTGATGAGAGTTGGTTCCTCTGCTGAATGCTGATAGTGTACTCTTCCTCTGCTATTAAATCCCTATCTGGAAATAGGTATCTTGGTATCCTGGAATTCCAAGACAAGAACAATCCTGACATTTGATCCCTTCTGTCAAGCAGGTGACTGGAATCCTGTAGGAAAACTCACTATATCTTCTAGAAGTTTCCTGACTCACACGTGCCACTGAGCTCCCAGGCAAATGTCACTGCCCCTTATAAAAAGGCTGCAGTCTCTCTGCTTGCCACTGACCTTGAAATCACTGGTGAAAGGAACTGATACCTTGCCAAGTGCAGCTGGCCCTCCAGAGGTTTTAGCAGTTATCTCAGGACAAGACCGTCTCCATGTTGCACTCCTCACTTCACCTCACACTGACTCTGACTGACTGAATTTACCTCAGAATTAAGCTCCACCCCTATCTCCTTCTAGGGCTCAGTCTGAAGCGTTGGTTTTACCTCAAAAGAATAACCCAAGTAAGACCCGCAACACACATCCGTTTAATTTGTACGTGTGCGGTACGTATTTGCACGTACCGGAGACACGTACACACGGAGACCCATGTTATTCAATGGTAGATGCAACACACACATAAAATCACACGGAACGTGTGTCCGTGTGGTAAGTACATGTGTGCGCTTTTCTACACGGACAACATGTCCGTTTTTGGCACGTACCGCACACGGAGTATGTCCGTGTTCAGCACGTTTCGTGCGTGTGCGTTTTTACACTAGCGATCTTATTTTTCCGGTCATCTTCATGCAGCACAGCTGGATGCGACGCTGGACCATCCTGGAATACGCCGGACATGGAGGGCTTTTTTCAGGCTTATTAAATTGGTGATGATGAGGGAATTTGTTAGTGTATTTTATTTCTAATAAATGATTTTTTCAGGTGTGTGTGTTTATTTACTGTAATTTACAGATTAATCATGGAAGGAATCTCGAGGAGACGCCTGACATGATTAATCTAGGATTTATTGGCAGCTATGGGCTTTCAATAACTCCTTATTACCCCGATTTGCCAACGCACCAGGGCAAATCGGGAAGAGCTGGGTACAGTCCCAGAACTGTCGCATATAATGTATGCGACAATTCTGGGCGGCTGCTGACTGATATTGTTAGGCTGGGGGGCTCCCCATAACGTGGAGCTCCCCATCCTGAGAATACCAGCTTTCAGCCGTATGGCTTTATCTGGCTGGTATTAAAATTGGGGGGGACCGCACGCCGTTTTTTTAAATTATTTATTTATTTATTTTCCTGCACAGTATAGACACGCCCACCGGCTGCTGTGATCGGGTGCAGTGAGACAGCTGTCACTCAGCGTGGGGGGCGTGTCTGACTGCAACCAATCACAGGCGTCTGTGGGTGGGGAAAGCAGGGAATACGAGATTGATTAATGAGCGGCCGGCATATTCAAAGTAATTGTTGCCGCGTATTCTCTGCACAGCTGTTACTCGCCGCGCTGGTGATCGGGGAGCGGTAAGTATGAGAGAGGGCCGCTCACTTCTGTCACTCGGGGGATTAGTGGTCACTGATGAATCCTTCACAGGTGACCGCTAATCAGTACGCGGCGCACAGACAGAGCCGCGGCATGACAATGAAGTCGGGTGAAGTTCACCCGAGTTCATTCTCATCGCGCAACTCTGTCTGCTGTCAGCCGACATGTATCAACGACATTGTGCAACACACAAACGGACATTCCACACGGTCATTCCACGTACACATACACGGGCATTTTACACACGAACACGGACATTTTACACGTACACAGTACACACGGCTCGCATACGCCATCACACGGATACCATACGTACCGGAGAAACGCCCCAAAAAACGGAACACGGACCCGAAAAATGGACCGTGTCATACGGACGTTTTTTTTGCGGAAGTGTGTTTTAGGCCTAAGGGAGTGTATGCAAGTCTATGTTTTGTGGTGAGTAGCAGAGAAAACCAAATTCTCATTAAGGCTAACAATAAGGCTAAGTTCACACTTCCGTTGTTTTGCATCAGTCACAATCCGTAGCCTAGAGGAATTACGGTATCCTGCAAAATATTTTGCAGGAATCCTGTTTTTCCCCATAGACTTCTATTAGTGACGGATTGTGACTGATGATGCTGCGTTGCATCCGCTCTGCGTCGAGGATGTAACGTTTTTTGAGCAGCGCGATCCGTAGGATTTTGCTGCGCATGCGCTCTCTGGCTCCCTGCCCCCGTAACCAGAATACACATCGGGTAACCAAGCAATGCGCTTTGGTTAGTTACCCGATATTTACAGTGGTTACGGGTGCAGGGAGCCCGCGCTAAGCGGTGTATGCTTGTAACCAAGATAAATATTGGGTAACCAAGCAAAAAGTGCTTTGTTTTTAGTTACCCGATATTTACCCTGGATACAATGTGCAAGGAGGCCGACACTTCCCCACTCGGCTCCGCCCCCTCCCGCACTCCGCATGTGTACACTCACACACACATACACACACTCACTTGTCCCCAGCCCTGCAGTCCCCGCGACACTGACGTCCTCAGCTCCACGGCCCCGCCCGTCTACGCCCCCTCGCGCTCCGTCCCCTCCCGCACTCCGCATGTACACACGCATGTAGACACACACACACTCACGCACACACACACATACACACTGTAACGTTGCGCCCTGCAACGTGGGGGTTTCACTCGCTTGCAGCGGTGTGAGGTAGCTTCAGCAACACACGTACACAGTCTCGTCATAGAAATTCTGGCAGTTTATTAAAAACACTCAGCATAAACTGCCCTCAAACATAAACAATAAGTCCATAATGGAAGTTTAGCAACTTCCCCACTCTCTGGCTCCTGCCAGCGTACAACTCTAGCCAAAGTTCCTTCCAGCACCCAGGGCCCTCTGCAGACCCCTGTCTGTCTCTCCTCCTGGAGAGATTCGGCCCTACAGCCCTGGCCTGGCTGCACTCACCTCAGACTCAATATCAGAGCCTTGTGATCAGCCTCCATGCAGGCTGATACACCCAAAGCTCCTGGCTCTGCTCTCGCTTGTTTCCAGTCCACACACTGGACATCTAGAGCCAGTCTCTCTCTAGACTGCCCTAGACACACTTCTCCCAGGTTCAGAGACAGGATTGCTTTACCCCCTGGAGCCACACCCACAGGTGGTAAGGAGTGTGTAATCAGCATCACACACCCTTCCATGGCTCTGCATGTAATGCAATCCTGTGGAACCACAGGTCCCAGCCAGCTTCACATTGCAGAGCACCCACGCTTCTGCAAAACATACCGGCCCTTTGTAATACAGCCGGTTGATACCTCACAACACTCACACTCACCTGTCCCCAGCCATGCAGACCGCGGCACTGACGTCCTCAGCTCCGCCTCCAAAACTCCGCCCCCCGAACTCTTCCCCCCAAACTCCGCCCCCGCACACAATGGAGTCCGACAATGAAATTCTTTTCTTTGTCATCCGTTGTTATCCGTTGTACAACGCATTAGTCACATACGTCAAGCAACGCATGTGACTGATGCAAAACAATGGAAATGTGAACTTAGCCTAAGGGGTACTTTGCACGCTGCGACATCGCTAGCCGATGCTGCGATGCCGAGCGCGATAGTACCCGCCCCCGTCGCGCATGCGATATCTTGTGATAGCTGCCGTAGCGAATATTATCACTATGTTAGCTTCACACGCACTTACCTGCCCTGCGACGTCGCTCTGGCCGGCGACCCGCCTCCTTCCTAAGGGGGCAGGTCGTGCGGCATCACAGCGACGTCACACGGCAGGCGGCCAATAGAAGCGGAGGGGTGGAGATGAGCGGGACGTAAACATCCCGCCCACCTCCTTTCTTCCACATAGTCAGTGGAGGCAGGTAAGGAGATGTTCCTCGCTCCTGCGGCTTCATACACAGTGATGTGTGCTGCCGCAGGAATGAGGAACAACATTGTATCTCCTATTGGTGCGAGATTATGAAAATGTCCGACACTACACAGATCACCGATTTACGACGCTTTTGAGATCATTTATCGGCGCATCTAGGCTTTACACATTGCGACGTTGTTACTGGCGCCAGATGTGCGTCACTTTCGATTTGACCCCAACGATATCGCAGTAGCGATGTTGCAGCGTGCAAAGTCCCCCTTAGTGTTATAGAGATGAAAATATACATGTAGTTACTATGTGTGACGACTAGGCACAGGGCGCCACAAATGAATGACTTCACATAATAGGGGGCACGGCATTGAGTGAGCTAGAGTTAGACAAGGCGTCAGCACAGGGGAGATCATAACATGTGCGCAGTTTTCGTTTTTTCATGCGTTTCCGCAGCGTTTTGAACTGCAGCGTTTTAATGCCAAAATGCATGCGTTTTGATTTTCAAGCAAAGTCTATGGGAAATAGGGCTTTCTTGTGCGCACAATGCTGTTAAAAATGCAGCATTTTAGTTGCAGAAAATTTGTCAAAATCTCTGCATTTAAAGAAGCAACATGTCAATTGTTTTTGCCATTTTGGCAGCGTTTTGCTAACATTAGAGTCAATAAGATGTTTCAAAACGCATCCTAAATCAAAATCCTAGCGTTTTACATGCTTTTTGGTGCAGAAAACATGCTTTTTTGACAAAATAAACGCATGCGTTTTTGACATTATATTAAGGGCATGATATGTCCCTTTACACACACAGTCCGACAATTAAATTAATGAAAATCAATACTTTAACGTTATTTTATACAGAAATATTAGTACACAGTTATCATTTTAATTAAGTTAGCTATTTTGTGTATGATTTTAATCATGATATTTGTTATCATTTTTTTTCTTTTTTTCATAGTGCTTGAATGTTTAAACTTTATTTAGTAGTGTATTTGTAGTCAAAACGCATCTGACTTTAAGCAATGAAAAAGCATGTTAAACGCAGTAAAAAGGCTGCCAAAACATGGTAAAAACGCAAGCGTATTTTTAGTATTTTTGTGGTCAAAACCAAATTTGCCAAAGACAATTTCTGCCAGAGGATGCGTTTAGACCTGCAACTAACTCAACGCAAAGTGTGCACATAGCCTTACACCACTCTTATGAGTGGACGCGCTTGCCTGAACCGTGCCGCACAAGTAAGAAACACCGGATCAGAAACCACATGCCCAATATGGGCAGAACTCAGACATGATATGGACAAAATCAAATCCACTATTTTGTGTACTTTAATTACAACAAATTTTATGATCCATTTTCTCCTGTTACCCTTGTAAAAATGAAAAGTTTTGGCCTAAGGCCCTGTGCGCACTGGAAAATGGAATTTTCTCAAGAAAATTCCGCAGGTATTCAAAGATTACCGCACCCGTGGTAAAAAACCGTGGCAAACCGCACCCGAAAACCGCATGCGGTTTGCTGCGGTTTTACCGCGGTATTGTTTGCGGTATTACCGCGGTTTTGCCGCGTGCGGGTTGGTATGTGCTTTATTGCATTCAATGCAATAAAGCACATTGAAAAAAAAAAAAAGTCATTTCATTCTGAGATAGAGAAATAGACAGAAGAATAGGTAGAAGAATAGATAGATAGACAGACAGAGGGATAGATAGAAGGATAGATAGAAGGATAGATAGAGGGATAGATAGAGGGATAGATAGATAGAGTCCCTGTGAGCACACTCTGCATTTCTCACGGTCGGCAGTGAGTTCACATTACAGGCCGTGGGAAATGCCATGTGGTTATCTCTGCTGTCTCGCTGCGAGGCTGCATTCAGCAGTGTCTGTGTCAGTCGCGGCTGGATGTAAGCATCACAGGACGCTGGAGCTGTGGATTACGTCGGAGCTTTGTTTCGGGAGGGGTTAATAAAAGGGTGAACGAGGCTTATTTGTGTTTTATTTAAAATAAAGGATGTTTCTGTGTGTTTTTTCACTTTACTTACGGGTTGATCATGTCAGCTGTCTCATAGACGCTGCCATGATCAAGCCTGGAGTTAATGGCGGTGATCCGCCGCCATTAACTCCTTATTACCTGGATCGCCACTGCATCACGGCATGTAGAAGAGCTGGGGACTAGAGTTGAGTGCGGTTCGCGGTTCGAGGTTCTCCAGTTCGCAGCTCGAGTGATTTTGGGGGCTGTTCTAGATCGAACTAGAACTCAAGCTTTTTGCTAAAGCTCGATAGTTCTAGATGCGTTCGAGAACGGTTCTAGCAGCAAAAAGACAAGCTAATTACTAGCTGGCTTTCCGCTGTAAGGGCTGCTTCTCACTTGCGAGTTTCTCGCAGTAGAGCAATGCGAGAAAATCTCGCATTGGAATCGGACACATGTTAGTGAATGATTCAGCTCTCATCTGCGATTTTTTTCTCAGTCCGAATCGGACTGAGAAAAAAATCGCAGCATGCTGCTTTTTTGCGAGTTCTTACTGCGAGTCTCTCCAATGCAAGTCTATGGGAGCGTGTAAAAAATCGGATGTCACGGGACGGCACTCACACCATCCTAGTGACATCCGATTTTCTAAATACATTTCTCGCAGGTTTCCTAAAACACTGGAAACGAGCGATGTCTCACAATGTCTGTCAATCACTATTCTCTGTCAGTCGGTCTCTCCCTCTCGGTCTCTATTCTCTCTCTGTTGGTCCGTCACTATCTCTGTCCCTCTCTCACAGTCTGTCGGTCATTTTCCCCTCCTCTCTCATACTCACCGATCCCCGATCCCCGGCGCGGCGCTGCACGGCTTTCTCACTGCTGCGGCGGCTTTTACTATTTTGAAAAAGCCGGCCGCTCATTAAACAATCTCGTATTCCCTGCTTTCCCCGCCCACAGGCGCCTATGATTGGTTGCAGTGAGACACGCCCCCACGCTGAGTGACAGGTGTCTCACTGCACCCAATCACAGCAGCCGTTGGGCGTGTCTATACTGTGCAGTGAAATAAATAAATAAATAATTTAAAAAAATGGCGTGCGGTCCCCCCCAATTTTAATACCAGCCAGATAAAGCCATACGGCTGAAGGCTGGTATTCTCAGAATGGGAAGCTCCACGTTATGGGGAGCCCCCCAGCCTAACAATATCAGCCAGCAGCCGCCCAGAATTGCCGCATACATTATATGCGACAGTTCTGGGACTGTACCCGGCTCTTCCCGATTTGCCCTGGTGCGTTGGCAAATCGGGGTAATAAGGAGTTAATGGCAGCCCATAGCTGCCACTAAATCCTAGATTAATCATGTCAGGCGTCTATGAGACACCCTCCATGATTAATCTGTAAGTTACAGTAAATAAACACACACACATGAAAAAAACCTTTATTAGAAATAGAAAACACAAACACATTCCCTCATTACCAATTTAATAAGCCCCAAAAAGCCCTCCATATCCGGCGGAATCCACGGACCTCCAGCGTCGCTTCCAGCATGAAGGTGACAGGAGCTGCAGAAGACACCGCCGCTCCGGTCACCTCCAAGCAGCAACTGAGGTGAGTAGCGCGATCGGCTGAGCTGTCACTGAGGTTACCCGCTGTCACTGTTGGAGGATCCAGTGGTGGCCGCGATTAACCTCAGTGACAGCTCAGCTGATTGGAGTCAATGGAGTGAAATCCCGCAGCGACGTGCGGAAAAGAATTGACATGCAATTGTTTTTGCTGCAGGAATCCCGCAGCAAAACATGCAGCTGTCAAAATCCGCCTAGTGCACACAGGATTTTTTTTTCCCATAGGTTTTGCTGGTGATTCCCTGCAGAGATGTTATGAACATTTTCTGCAGCGAAACATGCAGCAAATCCGCAGAAAATCCGCGGCAAAATCCGGTAAGTGCGCACAGGGCCTTAAGCAATATTTTTGGGGAAAAGTAAAATTTAATTTTTCCTTCCAAACTGCTTTACTTCTTGTGAAGCAGCTAAAGGGTTAATAAACTTCTTGAATGTGGTTTTGAGCACTTTGAGGGGTGCAGTTTGTAGAATGGTGTCACTTTTGGGTATTTTCTGTCACTCAAAGTAAATTGAAATGCGATGTGGTTTTGTAAATTTTGGTGGAAAAATAGTAAATTGCTGATAAAATTTTAATTCTAACTTTTCAACGAAAAAAAAATATATTTTTCAAAAATGATACCTATGTTAAGCAGACATGTGGCAAATGTTGTTTATTATTGATTTTGTGAGATTATACCATTCTGTCCTAAAGGCTTAAAATTCAAAGTTGTAAAAATTGCAAAATGTTCATATTTTTTGTCAAATACTTGTTATTTTTATAATTAAATGCAAATCATATTGACCAAAATTTACCACTAACATGAAGTGCAATGTGTCATGAAAAAACAGACTCAGAATCACCAGGATCCATTGAAGTGTACCAGAGTTATTACCTCATAGTAACACTGGTCAGAATTGTAAAATTTGGCCTGGTCAGGAAGGTGAAAACGGGTTCGGGGGTGAAGAGGTAATGAACACTTGCTTACAAACTAGTTGATTTAAAAAATAAATAAATAAATAAATAAATACAACTTTTACATAGCAAACATTTATGTTGCTCTTAGGTATTAGATTTAAGTTACTTTGACAGCGTTTCTTTTGCCTGTAGGCAAAAAACCGCAAACCGCATATGACCGGATCCTGTGGATTGAATGTGCAACACATGCAACCTCAGTAGTTATTTTACCGGATCCTTCTACTTTTACTTGCGATGGATGCAGCGGGACACAGAATTTATCTGCCGTCACTAGAGTCAGCTGATCGAGAGTCAGCTGAACTCCTGATCTCACAGCTGTGTGGTCAGGAGTTCAGCTGAGTTCAGTTCAACTGACTCCAGTGTCGGCCGATTACTTGTTCTGTGTCCCGTTGCATCCATCGCAGCGTGTGCGGGCTGTGGAATTCAGCTGAGTTTGGCCGGTACTGGAGTCAGCTGATCTGAACTCAGCTGAACTCCTGACCTCATAGCCAGCAGAACAAGTAATCAGATCAGCTGACTCCAGTGTTGGCCGATTACTTGTTCTGTGTCCCGCTGCATCCATCGCAGAGTGCTGGCTGGCTGGAGTTCAACTGAGTTCAGATCAGCTGACTCCAGTGTCGGCCAAACTCAGCTGACCTCACAGCCCGCACACGCTGCAATGGATGCAGGGGGACAGAAGAAGTAATCATCCGACAATGGAGTCAGCTGATCTGATTACTTGTTCTGCTGGCTGTGTGGTCAGGAGTAGGGATGAGTGAGCAGTAAAATGCTCGGGTGCTCAATGGGCTAAGCCCATGTCGATTTTTTTTTTTAAATTCATTAAAAAATAAAAAAAAGCAAAAACCTTAAACACATAACCCTAACCCTAGGGTTAGGGGTAAAAAAAAAATGTGTTGGCTCCCACTGCATTTTCTATTCCTAAGGGTAACCCAAGCAGCTATTGTCTGCTCAACCCCACTGCTTGGTGTTACCTTTGCTAGCATTGGAAAACCCAGGGAAGCCCCTTTATTTATTTTTTCTTTTTTTAAAAATGACGTGGGCTTTGCCATATTTTTGTATGCTAGCCAGGTACAGCAGGCAAGTACGGACTGCTCCCAACCCCCAGCTGCCTATTTGTACCCGGCTGGGAACCAAAAATATAGGGAAGCCCTTTTTATTATTTCATGAAATAATTAAAAAAAAATGTTGTGGGCTTCGCCCAATTTTTGTGTCCAGCCAGCTACAACTAGGCAACTGGGGATTGGAATCCACAGCGCAGGGTAGCCCAAGCTTTCTTGGTCCCCCTGCTGCGAAATGTTGTAGTACCTGTGATGACCTGGCTAGTCCAGGGCGTCACATATGTTGCACGCAACCGCAAGTGACCACATCTTGCTGCGATTCCATTGCAAATGCATTGAAATGACAAAAAATCCATTCATTGCCGCAGTTAAAAAACACTGATGTGAATGTAGGCTTACATAAATGGGTAATATCACAGTTGACTGACTTTTATGACAACAAAAATAATATGAATTAAATAGAATAATAAATCATTCTTTAATGTAGTTCCTTACCAGATAATAGTTAAAGTGAATCATTGTTGAAGCCAAATTTCCTTTTAAAAGCTGACTCATTTACTTACAAGCTGATGCATTTGCTTTTGTCCTTGCAGGAAAGTAGTAGATCTTACAAAAAGAAGATTTGGGATTCCCATTGACAGGATTGGCATGAACCGCCTTGCTAATACTAGAGGCTAAAAGAAATCTATAGTGAGTAATGCATTTTCTGCAAAATCCTTCAGCCTTTAGTTAAATGTTTATCTTCAATAGGTTGTCCAGGATTGTGATATTGATGGCCTGTTCTTAGGATAGGATGCTCCTCATTGTCATATTGAAAGTGGTCCAAAACCAAAAACCTCCACTAATCTGCTACTTGTAGAGGCCATTGCTGCCTGAAGAACATGGTGTATAGATCTGGAACCCAACAGTCTGTGTGCTGGCTCAGGTACTGAAACTCAGCTCCGATTGAAATGAATGTCAGCTTAACTACAGTACCAGAGATCAGCCATATACACAATATACGGTGTTCCAGCTCCATACACTTTGTCCTTCTGGCCCTCAAGGGAACTGGTAACAGTTGCTTGCTGGGGTGCCTATCCTAAAAGAAGGTCATCAATATAATTGTTAAGGATAACCCTTCAGAAGGTTTTTATTTCATATTGGGCACCACCAACAAACATGTCATAAATATCTGATAGATTCAGGATTCACTTCTGCTAGTACTTCTGAAAAGTTGTCACCTGATAAGTGAAAATTACATTAGTAGAACCAACACCAATTAAATCTTTATGGCATGAGAATATAAAAAGTAAAAGAAAAGACATGAGTCCAGAAGGTTTAATGTGTCAAAAATAACTTTTTTTATTGATCAAATACCATAAAAAGTAGTAGCATATTTCTCTACAATTACCCCTTGAGATTATGCTATAAAAATAAGAAGAATGACCATGAATGTGGGCATTCACAAGCTGTGGTAAAAAAATAAAACTTTTTTTTTCGCTGTAATTAAGGCTAAATTACAGCAAAATGCTACAGTCTTTGCTGCAGTTGTGTAAAATCCACAGTATTAATTGTTATTTTTGTAGTAATCACAGCACAGAATCACAATTTGACCTCTGGGTGCATAGTCATGATTTTAGAATGTACTAGAGACTGTAATTTGCATGTAAATTATAAAAATCACAAGATTATGTAAAATAGTAGTCACTAGAGCTGGGTGGACTCGCAAAAAGCTCTCTTTTTAAAAAAATCTGGATCCGGTCCGGAATCCGCCCCCATATAAGTCTATAGGGAGCAGAACCTGGAGATTAAAAATGGTGGTAGAAAGAATAGATGAATGGGAGCGCACACGGTGGACTTACCAAGGCTCCGGAATGGCTGTGCGCTGCTCCTAGGCCTCACATTCACTTCCTGGACCGCAAATTACAGTCAGATGCACAGTTATACATGCCCCAACCCTGAATGGCAGCATATCAGTTGACTGCATCCAATCACAGGCACCAGGACTGCTGGTGGGAGGGGAAAGCAGTGTAAAGGAGACCATATACTCTAGCATCTACTATGAGCCTAGAATGTATGGGCTCCATCCAGGCTTGGTTACTGGCTTGGTTACTAGGCGTGGTGATATTTCCTCTCGTCCACCATAACCTTGCAAGGGGGGCTTTGCCCCCTCTGCATCCACCCTATCTTCAGGTCTCACCCCCAGACCCCATTTTCTGTTATAAACAGCTCCATGCCCACATGGAGTTAGAAAAAAGAATGTTTATTCTGGCTGGAAACATCAGACGGCATTTTGAACACACCCTTATCATGTGATAAGGGGGCGTGTTGAAATAACACATGTCCCCTCGATATTCTTATACCCAGCACAGATAAAGCCCACAGCTATAGTCCCAGCCCTGCGCTTATTTTGGCTTTGTATCAGTGTATCAAAAGAAGAGAAACCGCATGCGGCTTTTTTTTTTTTTTTTTTTTTTTTTTAATATATATAGCTAAATAAATAATTTCAAAAAAATGACATGCAGTTCCCCCCCAATTTTGATGCCAAGATAGAGCCCCACAGCTGGGGGCCGGTATTCTCAGGCTGTAGAGACCCAGCCTAAAAATATCAGCCTCCAGCCACTCAGAATTGTCACATCAATTAGATGTGACAAGGTTGACGCTTTCCTGGCTCTTCCCAAATGCCCTGATTTGGTGGCAATCGGGGTAATAGGGGGTTAATAACAGCGCACAGCTGCTACTAAGCCCTAGATTAATGATGGCAGGTGTATCACTAATCTGTAAGTGAAAGTAAACAAACACCGAAAAAATCCTTTATTTGGAATAAAATGCAATAAAACACCCTCTTTCACCACTTTATTAACCCCAACACCCTGCAGGTTCGACATAATCCACATGATATCCCATGGTGATTCCAGCTCTGCTACAGCTGAATCTCACAGTGAGCGCCATGACAAAGATTTTTATATATGTATATACATATATGAGAAACGGGTTTATGCCGCGCTCAAGAATCACTGTATCCAAGGAATTTACTTTAAATCTCTTTTTTTATTTTTTTATTTCAGTTCCAACGCGTTTCAGAGACATATACCGTCTCCTTCTTCAGGGAAAAGAGAAAAAAGAAAAAAGAGAAATTTCGCCCAAAAGCTAAAAGATTCCCCCTCTGCAGCTCCTGGGCTGCATTCTAGGAAGGTCCCTGTTATTATTGTGCCCCATGTGAGACCAAAATAAAGCCTTTATAAAGTTCTACCTTTTTGTATGCAGCTTCTGTAAATTCGTCCCGGGGGCGGGCTCTCTGGCGTCCATTATTCTGCCTCCTGGTCCTGTATGCCGCCCCCATCGCTCCTTTCCATATCTGATGCACCGCCCACTGCTCCAGCCATCCCCGTGCATGCCCAGTGCCAGTCTCACAGGACTGAGCACTGTGACTGCTGGTGATGTGTGCGCAGGCAAGTGATTATGGACGGGGCTGTGACTGTTATCAGCAAGCACCCGGCCATAATCTCTTGAGCGCGCAAACCTCTCCAGCGTCACACTGTGCTCAGTGTAGATGCTAGACTGTATGGGCTGCTTCCAGGGATGACGTCCCTTTGTCATGTGATAGGGGCGTGTTCGAAATACTATCACATGACAAAGGGACGTCATCCCTGAAAGCAGCCCATACAGTCTAGCATAAATCCTGAGCTCAGTGTGACGCTGGAGAGGCTTGCGCGCTCAAGAGATTATGGCCGGGTGCTTGCTGATAACAGTCACAGCCCCGTCCATAATCACTTGCCTGCGCACACATCACCAGCAGTCACAGTGCTCAGTCCTGTGAGACTGGCACTGGGCATGCACGGGGATGGCTGGAGCAGTGGGCGGTGCATCAGATATGGAAAGGAGCGATGGGGGCGGCGTACAGGACCAGGGGGCAAAATAATGGACGGCAGAGAGCCCGCCCCCGGGACGAATTTACAGAAGCTGCATACAAAAAGGTAGAACTTTATAAAGGCTTTATTTTGGTCTCACATGGGGCACAATAATAACAGGGACCTTCCTAGAATGCAGCCCAGGAGCTGCAGAGGGGGAATCTTTTAGCTTTTGGGCGAAATTTCTGATGACAGGTTCCCTTTAAATGCTATGGCAGGAGATCCAAGAGGACCCCACTGCTGACACAGAGTTATAAAAATGCTAAATTGCAGTTTGTCAAAATTTACGTGAGTAAGCTGAAATCCTTCTGGGAAAGCATCTTGTGGACAGATGAGGCAAAGATAAAGATTTTCGGTAAAGCACATCATACTACTGTTTACTGAAAACGAAATAAGGCCTACAAAGAAAAGAACACAGTACTTACATCACATATCGTGGAGGTTCCAAGAGGTTTTGGGGTTGTTTTGCTGCCTATGGGTGCCTTGACTGTGTGTAAGGTATCATGAAATCGGAAGATTACCGTTATTTATTCCAAAGTGTGTGCAACCAAATACTTAGTTGAGGGTACCAACAATTTTGTCCTGCCCAGTTTGGGGGGGTTTGTGTGAAATTATGTCAAATTTGCCTTTTTCTCAGTTTTTTTTTGTTTTCTCACAATACACACAAACAAAATAAACATGTATAACAAAACGTGTAATTGTAATAATTTTCTGGGAGAAATACTTAATTTTCTTTTACAATTTCAAGGGTGCCAACACTCATGATTGTATATATTAACTACCTCAAAATAAATGGGGTTTAGTATGTACCTGTTCAGTTCTTGGTCAGCAGGAGCGTAACATATATTTTATAATCTTTTCCTAAATATTCCAATGGCTTTCTCAGCCACAGTCATACGGTAAAACATAAAAAGCGTCCAACTGTGTGACAATAATTTGGGGAAATCCTATTTCTGTGTCAAGATGAGAATTTCTTCATATAACTTGTAAACATCAAAATAGAAAAAGTTGCTGATTTTTCATCTTCACAGAGACATGACCGTAATTTATTCAAATACCCAACAAGATGAACTCTGGTGACAACTTTGAGTTAATTCTATCAGAATATCAGAGGATCCTCTATTGCGCCCATGCTTGAAGCAACTCCATATGTAGCTTACTTTGGAGCCAATCACCTACTACTCACCTACTACTAGAGCCTGATTTGGTCTGTAAAATAAAACTTTTAAACCTTATGGTTACAGTATAACTAAAAGTGGACACATATTTGTTCTATATAGGAGACAGTAGGCTTTTTTAATTATATTCTCTGCTAGGCCCAAGTAAAGTTCCCACAGGAAAAGCTTTTGTGGCTAAATCTTTTTAAACTGGTTAGCCCACATTTATCACCTATCCTTATGATAGATGTATGTCTGACTACTTGGACACTCGTTAAACCACCTACTGAGCTGACGTCCCTAAAGTCTAGTAAGATTGAAATGCGTGAGCACCAGACACCCACTAGATCAGTGTTTCTCAGCTCTAGTCCTCAAGACCCACCAACAGATCAAGTTTTCAGGTTTTCCTCAACATTAGACAGGGAATAATTCCATCACCTGTGCAACATCAAGGAAGTCTTGAAAACCTAATTGAGGAACACCTGTAAACATGATCTGTTGGTGGGTCTTGAGAACTGGAGTTGAGAAACACTGCACTAGATGAATCTTGACAAGTAGTGAGTATGCGTGACCACTGCTCCCAATCACAATGAAGGTCATAATGAGGGTCGCAGAAATCAGACCCCCAGTGATCTTCCATTTACCATATATCCTGTAAATAAATACTACATGTTGTTTTTAAGACTCCCTTTTATTCTAGTGGCTAATGATCTCAGAACAGTGCTAGTTGATGTTACAGCCAAATGAGAATAAATTCTATATTAATACCAAAGGATATGTGAAAAGGTGTTAAAGCAAATCTGTCAGCAGGTGTTTTCTATTTTATTTGAAAGCTGCATAGTATAGAGGCAGAGAGCCTGATATTAGAGATGTGTCACTCATTAGGCTGCATACTGTAGTTTCAATACAAAAAGAGGTTTTATCAGTAGGGAATTATCATTACTGGACTACATGTCTCAGGCTAATCTGTGTAATCCCACCTCCCACCACTGATTGCCAGCTTGCTGTCAATTAAGTGTACATAAAAAAGTGCCAATCAGGGGTGTGACCGAGGTTATTTACACTGCCCAGAAGTCTTAGGGGTGCTTCACACACAGCGAGCTCGCTGCCGAGATCGCTGCTGAGTCACGCTTTTTGTGACGCAGCAGTGACCTCATTAGTGATCTCGCTGTGTGTGACACTGAGCAGCGATCTGGCCCCTGCTGCGAGATCACTGCTCGTTACACACAGCCCTGGTTCGTTTTCTTCAAAGGCGCTCTCCCACTGTGACACACAGATCGCTGTGTGTGACAGCGAGAGAGCGACAAATGAAGCGAGCAGGGAGCAAGAGCCAGCGTCTGACAGCTGAGGTAAGCTTGTAACCAAGATAAACATCGGGTAACCAAGGTGGTTACCCGATATTTACCTTAGTTACCAGCCTCTGCAGCTCTCACGCTGCCTGTGCTGCCGGCTCCGGCTCTCTGCACATGTAGCTGCATTACACATCGGGTTAATTAACCCGATGTGTACTGTAGCTAGGAGAGCAAGGAGCCAGCGCTCAGTGTGCGCGGCTCCCTGCTCCCTGCACACACAGCTAAGCGGTGTGCGCTGGTAACTAATGTAAACATCGGGTAACCATACTCGATGTTTACCTTAGTTACCAGTCTCCGCAGCTTCCAGACGGCGGCTCCGTGCAAGCGCAGCGTCGCTTGCACGTCGCTGCTGGCTGGGGGCTGTTCACTGGTCGCTGGTGAGATCTGCCTGTTTGACAGCTCACCAGCGACCATGTAGCGATGCAGCAGCGATCCTGACCAGGTCAGATCGCTGGTCGGATCGCTGCTGCATCGCTAAGTGTGAAGGTACCCTTAGCTGGCTATAGAAGTCATATACATCAGACAAAACAGGTATTCCACTAAAATAGCAAAAAGCAGTCTGGTAAGTGACATCACTGGAATCAGATTCTCTGCCTCTACATTATGCTGCTATCAGATTACATCAGATTCCCTAGCAAAAACCTGCTGACAGATTTCCTTTAAGGAAGCGATTGAGGCCCATATACTATAATGATAGATTATAGAATGTTCAATAAGTTGTAAAACTTTAGCCTTACTGTACTGGTCAGCATCTTAACATCATTACATGTGTCTAGGTCATTTAGTTAAGTGGAAATAGGATTCTGCTTAGGAAATGTCGTGTCTTACTCAATATTCTTTTTTTTTTTCTTTGCAGAAATATACACCCCTGATGATATATAATACATCTCAGAAGTCACCAATACACGCTTATACTGTACAGAACTCCAGATCCTGATTTATGTTACATTGATTAATGAACTGACCATCTATAAATCTATTTCATGTCCACTGTCAAAACTATAATAGATTTCATCCATCAGATGAAACTTCCACAGTCAGGGTGTGTCTGGTCTGGTGGCAGCGAGTACGTATAATCCTATACTGGTCTGTGATCCTAGATCTCGTGTTTTATGATGAAATAGAAGCTTATTCTACTGAAAGGAAGAAATGTATCCTGCATATAAATTTACTGCACTTTTTAATAGCCTTAAATTTACAAAGATAATGCATTTCTTGTCACCAAAACTCACAATACATACTAATTGTACAATCTGTTAGACTATACTTGTGACCTTTTCAATGAGTAAACCTGTACACCTACATATTTGTTATGTCCCCAGGCAGTGTGACACAGGGACACCACTATCAACCTGCAGTGTTCTTTTGGAGAGATATTTAAAAGTATCAGACTTGGGGTGGCAACATGGTTGTTTTAGTGCCAAGTATATGGATTTTCTTCATACATATGAAGGAACAATAGCCCATTTTCCGTTTCTGCATTTTTGTTTTTCCTCCCCTTTTCCCAGAGCTATAACTTTTTATTATTTTCCTGTCCACATAGACATATGAAGGACTATTTTTTTACTTGATGAGTTGTACTTTTGAATGACACCATTCATATTACTACAGAAGGTGCTAGAAAACGAGAAAAAAAATCCAACTGGGGATAAATTTTGGGAAAAAAAACAAAATTCTGACATGGTGTTTTGTGAATTGTTTTTACAATGTACATTTTGTGGTCAAAATCACATCACAATAAGATTCTCCTATTCAGTATGATTACGGCAATATCAAACATGTCCAGTTTTTTTATTATCTTATTGGAGAAAAGAAAAATAAATCTGAAGTTTGCCCCAAAAATGTTTGGAGGGATATGTTGTCATTTTCCAAAACCCGTAACAATATCAGATGATGGAGCCATGTTATGGCTTATTTTTTGCGGTGAGAGACGTTTTGACTGTTGTTATTCTCGGATAGATATGATGCTTGATCGCTTACTGCAGCATTTTTTGTGCTATTGCAGTAACCCCAAAAAATGAACTTTGACGTTCTTGGATCTTTTTTTGTTTATAGTGCATACCAATTGGGTTAATTATTTTAATATTTTGGTAGATCAGACAATTATGTAAGCGGCAATAATACATATGTGTTGTTTTGGTTAATGTATTATCTTTTGTTTTGATGGGGCTAAGGGGATGATTTGAACTTTTATGTTTTTAAAAAAAAGATTTTTGAAAACATTTTATTTTACTTTATTGTCTGATTACTTGTGCTGTATACAGCAATGCTATTGCATCGCTGTATATAGCAAAAATCACAGTCTCCTTTGAAGCCCGACCACAAGCAGGGTTTCAAAGGAGCGATGCTATGACAAGCATGTCGGTCTTCAGCAGATCACCTGCTCCTGCTGACTTAGTAACCCATCAGCAACTGGCAATCATGTCATTGGTGCGCCAATGACACGCCCACATAATGCAAGTGTTAGATCTGACAGTGGGTTTTCACAGCTTAATAAACGGTGGAGCAGAGTATATTGTTAGAGACAGGTCCTGGTTGTAATACACAGCCATTACCTGCTGAATATGGGGAAAACTCACCCAGTGAGCTTGCTCCATACACCCACTTCTGGTTTCCGCCGTACATGTACAGGGAATGTAGTGGAAGGGTTAAACAATGTATCCCCACTGTTATTGAATAGTATAAATGGAGCAAATGTTACCTTAACACAGTTAACATGGCACTGGGATATCACAGTACAAAAAAATAGTGGGATTTTACACATAACGATTAAGTTATATGGATCTTCTTAAAGGGGTTGTCCAGGACTTTTTTCTTTTTATTACTATGTGCCTAAAAACTAAGAGGCAGACAGTTGCTAACAGAGGAAACTACCTGACTGCTTACCAACTCTGCCAGCAATTCAGATGCTTCAAGTCAACAGAGTAGCTCGTCTTCTGGACTACTCTGTCGTCAGGTGACTACCAGTGTCATGCTGATTGACAGCTGCTTTCTGTGATTAGTCAGCGGGGTGCCAGCTGTCTATCAATATAAATACAGTAGTCAAGCCAAGCAACAGAGCAGAGCAGAAAAGAAGCTGCCACCCTGTCGATGTGACGTTAGTACAAGCTACTGAATTGCAGGCAGGAGTGGTCTGTGACCACCCTGTGGCAGAGGAAAATGGCACCATGCACAATAGGCAGGTAGTTAGCAGCTACCTGCCTGTTAGCTCATGTTACATATTTGGTGACTTTTTACCTCAGTATTTGCAGCCAAAACCAGGAGAGGGTGAAAAATACAGAGGTGGTCGTTTTTCTATTATACTTAACCTCTGATTGTTCCACTCCTGGTTTTGGCTTAGAAATCCTGAGGTAAAAAACACCAAGTACACAACGCATGCACGTAGCTCTAGACACATTGTAAAAAAAAAAGCAAGACCCCATCGACATGTTCAGTATTTGGTCAGTATTTTACCTCACTAGATACTCAACCTGTGCACGAGAACTGCATACATGTCCTCCCCTATAAGTAGAGTAACATTTCTATAATGGATGTGGAATTTACTGTATGTTATATAGTATGTGTATAATCTCTAACCATAAAATCTACCGTATGTCAAAACATTTAATAGCTTGAGCTCCACTGTGCCATAAAGTCACCTCTCCCACCCAGCCCCAATACCTCCTCAAAATGCCATAGGATTGCATTGTAGGCTTGTAGCCCAAATGTAGATTCACTTTTTGAAAGCATGAATCTATCTAGAAGACTTACATGACCGAAATAATTATATGTGTACATTGTTAAAGAAAATGTGACCAATGCATTTTGGAGATTGAATGTGCAAACCTACAAACCTAATGGCTGCACGTGATGTCCCTCAGTCTTTTATAAGGTATATCCCAGGGTGGGTGACTGCACACTTGAAGTGGCTGGACCACGCTCAAATGATGCTTGGACTTTATTACGTCTATGCGGCAGGTCACTGGTTTCAGTCACTCTGAGGAATTTTTAGGCCTATTTATAACTACCACAGAGGAAACCAGACAGAGATGTAGCCAGTCAGACTGGTGTCACATTTCATCCCACCAATTTCCTCAATATACATAGTAACTCTTTTATTTATATTTTATCAGTCTCTGATTGTAATGGAAACCTTTTCTTCTGGCATGTTTTTATGACAAAAACATATTCTTTCTTGACCATGTAAAGATACTCAGTAATCAGTAGTCCCATATACTGTTAAAAAAAAAACAAAAAATCAAAATCTTTTAATGGCATTACATATAACATTCAATATAAACAAACCCTAAATAAAGAACCAACACAATGGATCTGGTGGAATAAAAATTGGCCACGGCCTTTTATTAAAATTTGAAAGCATAACAAAATAATCAATTGCTATTTTATTTAAACCTATAACCATACCAAAAATAACTGAATGCAGCTCAGCACAAATACGCTCAATCTCGTTTTACCATCACATATGTCCCTTCATAATGAAGGACTTACCCCAAGGCTGTGACAAAAAATTGATTAATTAACAGGAGGGCGGGCGGGCAACTTCAGGTAAGCAGCGCTGACAGATTGACAGACTGCTAGCGCCACTCATCTTTTAACACATAGTACACCATATTTACAAATAAATCTTACCAATCACAGCCCGGCAACCCACTGCAAGTAGCCCAAAGATAGCCAATCACCATGCCCCGGGCAAGTTACACATGGCATGGAGAGCGGGAAAAAAGAAGAGTGAAACCACATACCAAACATGGGTACCTGGCAAAACAAGATTAACCCCTTCAGTAGTATATAGTAATACCATGTGTTTCACTCCTGAGGGACTCGGGAAATGTCATTCTATTAACCAGCGATCTTAAGCCAGCTTTACACCTTACAATTAGGTGTGCGATCTCATATGCGATGTGACACGCCCAGGTCGCATATGCGATTGAATGAGATTGCACGTAGGTCGTTCATTTGCTGTCACACGAGCGTTAGTAGTCTATGTTAAATTGATCAATTTTGTGTGCGATCCTTTAGATCATGTGTTCTGTGACGTATGCATTGGGCACCCTTTTTTTTTTTTTTTTTTTTTTATTGACTTGACAAGCGTGTGTAATGTGTAGGGATGCTGACAGCAGACACAGACAGCCATGTAGCAGAGCTGAATGGCAGATGACAGCAGACACAGACAGCCATGTAGCAGAGCTGAATGGCAGATGACAGCAGACACAGAAAGAGCCGCACAATCAGAATGAACTCGGGTGAACCTCACCCGACTTCATTGTCATGCTGCGGCTCTGTCTGTGTCGCGTCCTGATTAGCGGTCACCTGTGATGGACTCACCGGTGACCGCTAAACTCCTGAGTAACTGAATTGAGCAGCCCTCTCTCGTATACTCACCGATCCCCGATCTCCGGCGCTGCACGGCATTCACACTGCTCCGGCGGCTTTTACTGTTTTGAAAAAGCCGGCCGCCCATTAAACAATCTCGTATTCCCTGCTTACCCCGCCCACCGGCGCCTATGATTGGTTACAGTGAGACACGCCCCCCACGCTGAGTGACAGGTGTCACACTGCACCCAATCACAGCAGCCGGTGGGCGTGTCTATACTGTGTAGTGAAATAAATAATTAAATAATTAAAAAAAACGGCGTGCGGTCCCCCCTAATTTTAAAACCAGCCAGATAAAGCCATACGGCTGAAGGCTGGTATTCTCAGGATGGGGAGCTCCACGTTATGGGGAGCCCCCAGCCTAACAATATCAGCCAACAGCCGCACAGAATTGCCGCATGCATTAGATGCGACAGTTCTGGGACTGTACCCGGCTCTTCTCGATTTGCCCTGGTGCGTTGGCAAATCGGGGTAATAAGGAGTTAATGGCAGCCCATAACTGCCACTAAATCCTAGATTAATCATGTCAGGCGTCTCCCCGAGATACTTTCCATGATTAATCTGTAAATTACAGATTCATTCATTCAGCTCTGAAGCGGACCTTTTTTAAGCTGCGGTGCAGAGCGCACACCTGCGCACATAGCCTCAGACATCAAAATCGTATGAGGGATGTCACACGTTTCAATTGACTAGGTTCGTGCAACAAAACGTCCAATGTATGAGGAATAAATGACGTGTATGCGATCACCGTATTTGCGTTCAATCTTGATCGCACGTAGGTGTCACACGCAAATACGTCACGAATGATGCCGGATGTGCGTCACTTACAACTTGACCCCGACGACGGATTGAAAGATTTATTGAAGTGTGTAAAGCAGGCATTAGGCAATCACTTGAAGTTCTGTTGCTATGGATCTTCATTTATTTCAATAACTGGATTTGCCATCACATTTTTTTTAAATGGATTACAATTTAATTAAAGTAGAGCATGTATGTCAGGTTTGTTTTTTTAAATATTATCCCTAGAACCGTAGTAATAAACATAGTAGATATTGTATGCTGTACACAGGGATGGACTGAAATTCAGCTCTAGTCCATGCCCAGAGACCCAGATGGGGGTGTCTATTACTAATTAATTAATATTACTCTGCCTAGAGGAAATCAAGTTTTACGACAAGACCACTATTTCTAAAAATACCAATCATACCGCTATGTAAAGTTGAATAATAATACCGCATAATAATATTGCATTATAGCAGACAAATATCAACAAACCATAACCAAACCATATCACAAGCATACACAATAGTGATAATACCACCATACTGATCATTAAAGGAGTTGAGGTTAAAGACTTTGAACCCACACTTCTTACAGGTCATTTGACCGCAAATATGCATTTTCCACATTATGACTAAATGTACTTAGTTTTGCCAAAATTCACTTGTATTGAGCAAAGCTGGGCATCTCTAGCCAGCCCGTGACCGCATGTATGAAAATTGCATGATCCCCAACTCTCGCCAGCACTGGAGAATCCTCACAGCGCGCAAGCATTGTGAAGATTCAGAAGTCTGGAGTCACTGCAAAATTTACCTTCAAGCATGTACGACAACTTTAACCAAGAGCACTGTACTAAGACTGATTACCAACATACAGTGACCATATAAAGGTAATATCAGTTTTACACCAGTGCTCTGCAGACCATATACTGTGTGCGTGTGTGTTGTATATGTTCTCACCAATGATTCGAATCGTAGTCAATCACTTTGTCTTTTTTTTTTCTCCATTCGGCCCAGACCTCCGTGACCTACTTTTCCATCTATAACTCAGCCTTGCAAATGTAGCACACATACATCTTTACTACTTTTCTAGGACTCCCCTGACATTCCCCCACCTTTACACAAACCACAACTTGTGCTGCCTGTATAATAATTCACCTGTGCCTCCTTAAATAATAATCCCCCTTCACCCCTTATAATAATTACCCCTCCCTCCTCATGCTGTCTTATAACAATGCCTCCTTGCATCCCCTATAATAGCGATCCATCATTGTGCCTCCTTAAAATAATGACCCTTAGTATTATTGTACTTAAGGCCACTTTACATGCTGCGATTTATCTGACGATTTGTTATCGGGGTCACGGCTTTTGTGACGCACTTCCGTCATCGTTAGCGACGTCGTTGCATGTGACACCTATGTGCGACTCCGAACGATCGCAAATAGGGTGAAAATCGTTGATCGTTGACACGTCGTTCAGTTTCAAAATATTGTTCGTCATTTGGAATGCAGCAGATATTGCTACATTTGACACCCTGCCAATGACAAACAACATCCACACGACCGCCTTGGTCAAACAATATATCGCTGAATGATGTAGCGCAGTTTGTGAGATGTGTACGTGTGACCGCTACAAAACGACCTATGATCGATCTCGGCAAATCGTAACAACGATCTTGGCATGTCACATCGCTAACGAGATCGCTAGCGATTTCGTTGTGTGTAAAGCAGCCTTTAGGCTCTTGAGCAGGAGCATACATAAAAATAACAGGCACCTCACAGAAAAAGGTAAAAGTTCTTTCACTTCACAGTTTAAAGAAAAGCATATCTTCCAACTTGTTAAGAAACTGAGAAGGATGTGTCTTGCGGCACTTACGGTTGTTTTGCCCCTAAGTGGTCTCATTTACTGATACCCCTTTCATAACCCAAGAAGAGTATTAAGCCCCCACACAATATAATGGCTCCACACAGTATGATTGCCCCACAAACCCTACACAAAGTATGATGCCCCACAGTACTCAACACTATAAGATTGTCACCACAGCGCCTCACACAGTATGGTCCTCAAATATACAGTGTGAGGTGCACCACAAAGCGCCTATATAAAGTTTGATTACTTCACAGGCCCCATACAGTATGTCTGTCAAGACCACCCCAATCAGTATGATGGTCACCACAGCCGCTATAATAGTATAATGTACATCATACACCTCCATACAGTACAAAATCCACCACAGCCACACTACACAGTATGATGATTCCCCCACAGCCACCTCACACAGGATGATAGATCCCCCATACAATAAGAAGATCCCCCGTAACCCCAATACAGTATGATTGTCACCCTACAGCCCACCATATAGTATGATAGTAGTCTTCACAGCCCCTATATAGTATGATGGTTTCCTCAACAGCTCCCATATAGTATAATGGTCCAACTCACAGCCCTTTATTTAGTATTATGGTCTACCTGACAGCTCCTATATAGTATGATGTTCCACCTCATAGTACCTATATGTTATGGTGGTCAACCTCACTGCCAATTATATACTGTGATTGTCTACCTCACTGCCCCTTATATAGTGTGATGGACCACGCCACGGCCCCTAGTATAGTATGGTTGCTCTCCTCACTGCACCTATATCGTACTGTGGTCCACCTAACAGCTCCTTGTATAGTATGATGGTCCACCTCACAGTATAGTATGATGGTCCACCTCACAGCCTCTTGTATAGTATGATTGTCCACTCAGCAGCCCCTTGTATAGTATGATGATCCATTGCTTGTGTAATATGATGGTCCACCCCAAAACCCCTTGTGTAATATAATGGTCCACCCCACAGCCCCTTGTGTAATATGATGGTCCACCTCCACAGCCCTTTGTGTAATATGAGGGTCAACCCCCAAAGCTCCTTGTGTAATATGTTGATCTACCCCCACATCCCCTTGTTTAACCCCTTCATGACTGAGGACGTAGTGGTACATCCTAAATCATGGAGGGGTGATCACCACCAGCTGCTGTGGTGAGCTGGTCGTGATGCCTGCACACGTCTGCTGATTTGTACAGCAAACATGTGTGCCTTGTAGGTGCAGGTGGATCTGCGATCCACCCGTGCCTGTTAACCCCTTTAATCGTGCTGTCAAAATATGACAGAGCGATTTAAAGTGCCAAAGCGTGGAACTCGCCTTTCCCCACCGCCATCAGAGACCCCGTGATACAATCTCAAGAAGTCGATAGTTGTCATGGTAGCACAGAGTCGCATGATCACTCCTGTCACTATTATGATGTAATTCCTGTTACAGCCACCAGAGAGCCAGCTGTAACAAGAAAGGAGCATTTCTCCTGATCAGAGCAATGATGCTCTGATCAGTAGAAATGAATGAGCAATCAGACTGCTGATCCTTTTACTCCCCTTGGGGTAACTAGTAAAATAGATAAAAAAAGTTTTAAAAAATTAAAAAAAAATAAAAAAACCCTAATTGTTCAAATCACCCCTCATTGAAAATTAAAGGGTTAAAAAAATAAACAATATACACACTTTTGGTATTGTCGCGTTCAGAAACGCCCGATCTATCAAAATATAAAATCAAATAATCTGATTGGTAAACGGAGTAGTGTCAAAAAAATCCAAACGCCAAAATTACATTTTTGGGTCATTGCAAATTTTGAGCAAAATGCAATAACATGCGATCAAAGTGTAGCATCTGTGCAAAATGGTACCATGAAAACGTCAAATGGAGACGCAAAAATAAGCCATCAATTAGCCCCATATGCCAAAAAATGATAGCACTATGGGTTGAGGAAAAAGACGCAAACAGTGTGCCAGTTTTTTGGGTCAAACTTCTGAATTTTTTTTTCAACCCCTTAGATAAAAGTAAACCTATTCATGTTTGGTGTCTACGAACTCGTACCAACTTGAGGCATCACACCAACACATTAGTTTTACTATAGAGTGAACAGAGTGAAAAAAATATCGCAAAAGAAAATATTGCAATAGCACTTTAATTTGCAATTCTGTAGCATTGGAATTTTTTTGCCATTTTCCAGTACACTGTATGGCAAAACTTATGGCTTCATTTAAAAGTACAACTCGTCCCACAAAAACAAGCCCTCATATGGGCAATATTGCCAAAAAATAAAAAAGTTATGGCTCTTGGAAGAAGGAGGGCAAAACAAATACGAAAAATGGTCATGAAAGGGTTAATATGATGGTCCACCTGAACAGCACTTTGTGAAATATGATGGTCCACCCACACAGTCCCTTGTTTAATATGATGGTCCACTTTCACAATTTCTTGTGTAATATGATGGTCCACCTCACAGCCCCCCAAAATATGAAATCCTTACACTCAACTAAAACAGGCTCCTAGTCCTCCACAGTGTCCACTTCCTCTTCTAGCAAGTCTCTCCATGGACACTGGTGGCATGATACAATGACATCATCACAGCGCCGTCATCCCTTGCTTGGTACTGGGAAACCTGCTGATAAGTGATGAAGTCTGTGGCTCCATGATCCTTCACAAGTGTTAACAGTATCCGCATCCTGAGGATACCAACACTGACAGTATAGCAGACAAGGTGGCCCACAACCAAACATGCCCTTCTGGCATTTGCCAGAATTGCCAGATGGCCAGTCCGGTCCTCACTGTACAGAAAGGAAAGAAGATCAAAGGCCAAAATGCATTATATACTATAATATACTGTAGACATTCATTGTTTTTGTTTTGTGAACCTTATAACTTGCTGTGAGCCTATTTTTGCAGAGCCAAATTAGATAATGGAATGCCACATTTCAGGTGACCACTAGTAAGTAAAAAAAAATTGGTCTTTAAGCCATCCACTGTACTTTGGTAGATATTTTAGCTGACTACATTCACTCATCTGTAGGAGTGTTACCATACAAGAGAAATGGACAAACTATTTTTAAGATGTCATGATACTAGTAGTAATGGTTCTGAATTTTAATTTATCCATTGACTTTTAGCAATCAATTAAAATTAGATGAAACTGAAATGGAACTCTAACATACAATGTTTGTCTTTCATATTTTATCCCCTTAAGCCAGTGGTCCTCACCCTTTCTTATCTTAAAAGCCACAATTATCTTTGTGACATGGTCGCAAACCACATCTAAAGCCCCCTCGAGTAATGACAGCACCATTTCCAACAGTTGTGACACAAAGAGTACCATCCCCCGTTATAATCATGGCTAAATATTCTGTGCAGAAATCACACAGTCCTTGTGCTATCCTTACACCTAGGGGTTCCTCCTTGTCCGCATTCAATATTCTTGCATGAAGCACTCTCTAAACATATCTCATCTAGCTTCTAGGAAATCTGTAACTGGTCATCATAACTCTGTTAGTCCCACTCCAGTATTTGTTCTTCTGGGTCTGCTCTTCTATGCAGGGCTACTCACAAAAGTCACTATGTGGAGACTAGCTGTTTGCTAGACATGGTACTAATACACCAAATTGGTAGGTAAAGAGCTGCAATCCACATATCATGGGCCCACGAGCCACATGTGGTTCCCGAGCTACATGTTGGAATCTCTGACATATACTATAAACCAATTCTTTCTTTAAAGTTATTTACGCAATTATTTGAACTTATAAATGGAAGAGATCTATTGATTCAATCTAGATTAATTCAATAGTAACAAAAAGTAGATTTAGAGTTTGAAGTCATCATGAACTGTGTAATATTTAGGTACAATTCGCATGGTTCAGTACAGGAAGTGTTGCCCGACTTCACCAAAAGTTTCCAAGGCAGCTCATTTCTTTTAGCGTTATCATAGATTTATCTATGCTTTCATGTACCATCTTACAACATATTTGACTACTTATTCCCCATCAGGAATGAATCATAGTTGAAGTAGTTACTAATATTTTTTGACACTCTTCTTGCTGAATGCTAGATGAAAGCTATATTAATAATGATTTACCACTATATTTTGGTGTATGTAACAGATTTGTAGATGAATATTTATGCAGATAGATTGCTGTATTGTTATTTGCTTTATCATAAAAGAGCAAAAATAAAAGGGTGGTTACAATGAACACATTGCAGGGCAATGTAATTAAATCGTGTATGTGCTCAGTCTACAGTAATTTGTGACATAATTGACAATGCAGTTTTACGAGGGAAATTTATAGTTGAAGGGTTTTTTTTCACCAACAAAGTTAATTTTACCAATAAATCTTGGAATAATAATAATTTCCACAACTGAATGTGATTAAAAAAAATGCTTCTGTGCTGCGATAATCTTATAAATGTACCTCTGCTATGTACTGTGTAATGGCCGTGTCTGACTGTACAGGAATGTGACCTTATCATACCACAGCTCCTGGGCAGGGGAGGACACAGAAGAGAATATACAGACATTACAGCAGGATCACAAATTATTTTATCTTCTGAGGTAAAACATTTTTTAAAAAACAGGAAGGGAAATACTTTACCTCACCAAAAGAATCACCTGTGATCCTGTGCTGTGTACTTTCTTTTCTTTTCTCCCCTGCATAGGAGCTGTGGTATGATTGTTAAAGGGGCGGTCGGGGACCACTATAATCGTGGTGGAGCCTGCTGTTCGGCAGGTTTTCTTCATGCGTCACAAGCACTGACACAGTCACAGGTTCATTCAACAAAACTTCTTTACTAGTCAGCTTTAAAAACAATTTTTTTTATCTCGCCTGAGGTGGGCACATTCTTGTTCCCCGAAGGGTCGACCGCTTCTCTGGTACTTAGGCTCTCATTGGGGTTCCTAAGCTCCTCATCCTCTTCTTCAGCCTCATTGTTCACGGCAGAAACAACAGTCTTTCCTGTCATTCAGGACCTACTCTTCTCTCAAGAGTCCACTGACTGTCCGCTGACTGAAGGAATTCGTTAGATATCCATCAGGGAATGGTCACCACCCAGGTCGCACTACGTGTACGGCATCCGGATTCGACCCATAATGTCATGCCAAATTAAAGTTATTTGGGTTTTCTTTTCACCACGTCCCTCACAGATGCAGACCTCTACCTCTAGTCCCTCTACCTCAGGGACTCTCCTCACACCAACTGACTTCTTAACTGTTATTTTTCCAACTAAGCTCCTCCCCTTCACTAAGTCCCTCTAGCCCAGGAGTACCAGGGACGCAACTTACACATTGTGGCCACCTAGTTTCCATTTAGACACATTACACCATAACATAAACTTTAAACATTGCATTTCATACACATTGGATTTGCAGGTTTGGGGTGGCTGAGCCTTGCACCCTATTACATGATCAGACCTTGTCCTTGTGTGGTTAGACACGGCCATTACACAGTACATAGCAGGGACCAATACATAATGTCTCAGCACAGGAACATTTTTTTAAACATATTCAATTGTGGAAATTATTATTATTCCAAGATCTATTGATTAAAATGAACTCTAAAATTAACTTTCGCCATGGGAAAACCCTTTTAAATTTCTGTACATCTCCAGATTTTTTTTTATAGTTTACACAGAGCAGTATCCTATTTAAATGAACCATATTCTAAAAAATGTTCTAAAAAAGAAATACAGGGTTTAAGTATCTATAAGAATATGTGTAAACCAAGAAAAAAATCTGAAGATGAATTAAAAACAAGCAAATCAAAACACAAAATCACTATAACCACGATAGATATGTGCAATGGTTGGGGAAATTAGATTTTGAAGTTTGACCTTTACTGTCGTTTTTTGTGATGGTTTGTATATTGAAGAATTTACTCACTTTGAATACCACTGCAATAAAGCCACAGTCCCAATACTATAACCTGTTGTAACTTTTTAGGTGCTGGCAATATATTATTATTTTATGTCTGTTTCTTATGCATTTACTGGCACACCATTCGCAATCTTTACTACTGTAGATGACATCACAAAATGTTTTTTGTTTGCAATAAAATTTAATTAGGAAAAATGTTTTGTATGTTTGCTCTTTTTTTATGTTTCAACTATTTGCTGTCTTCAAAAAAACACAAAACTTAAGCTACCCTTCCCCGCCATTACCATATTAAATATGACTATTTATTACAAATGTGTATGAATTTCTTGAACATACCAGAATGGTCATTTGTAAAAGGTGGACTGGGGTAGAATTCCTTCTGCATGATATCCATAGACAAGAAAATATAATTTTTGTTCTGTACGATGCAATTAAGAGATAACAAAAAGGGGTTTATGAGCTGGGACTAGAGCAAAGAAGCTGTGCTTTTTATCACCTTCAGAAAGAAATGTTATCTTAAAAGGCTCTTGACAGGAGAATCCTGAAGCCTGAGCCACAGGCAGTATGAATCAGACAGTGGCTGCATTATTATAGCCGTGTATATTTTACTCTGAAATCCTTTGGCATTACAGGGCAAACATATATTGAAAATCCATATACTATTACATCTCAGATGACCAGTCTAAGGTTATGTGCCCACGATCAGGACTTGCTGCTTCCTGACCTGCGGGGCTGCGAGTCTCCTCCGCAGGAGAATGCAGGAGACCGCAGCTGCTCGTAACCCACGATTAGGGTTTGGTGTACTGCGGTCTCTCTCTTGCGTTCTACCTACGCAGGATGCCTGTGATTCCGCAGCAAACAATTGACATGCTGCGGTCTGGAAACACGCACCTCAGCTCAGTGTTTTCCGCGAAAAAAACAAGCACAGTGGGCACGGGATTCAAGAAATCCTGTCCACTATGCTCGTACTGTACAACTTTGCATTTTGGACATGTAAAAAAAGCACGTTTTGCATGGTCCATTTTGGACATCCATATGGTCATCCCTGTGTCCTTGGGTGTCATCCGTGTGACATACGTGAGCCGTCCGTATGTCCATGTGACAAGTCCGTATGACATCCATGTGACATCAGTATATTCATGTGATACGTCCGTGGGACATTCATATGAGATCTGTGTGACTGGTACGCAAAATAAATGCATGATATGGAAATGAATGTTTTTTTATGTATAAAAGATGTGCAAAGTCATAAAATTGCTAAAAAAAATGCAAGATAGAAAGATGCTTGAAAAATAGATAGATACAGGTAATAAATAGAGAGATAGATTAGGTAGATAGATAGATCAATTCCATGGCGCTTTACATGTGAAAGGGGTATACATAATAGGGATGAGTACAATAATCATAAACAATACAAGACACAGACAGGTACAGGAGGATAGAGGTCACTGCCCGTGAGAGCTCACAGTCTACAAGGGATGGGTGAGGATACAGTAGGTTAGGGTAGAGCTGATTGTGCGGCGCTGTATCAGACTGAGGGTTACGGCAGGTGGTAGGCTTGTCGGAAGAGGTGGGTCTTCAGGTTCCTTTTGAAGCTTGTCAAGGTAGGCGAGAGTCTGATGTGTTGAGGCAGAGCATTCCAGAGTATGGGTGAGGCACGGGAGAAATCTTGGATGCGATGGTGGGAAGAGGAGATCAGAGGGGAGTAGAGAAGGAGATCTTGTGAGGATTGAAGGTTACGTTTAGGTAAGTACCGGGAGAATAGATCACAGATGTAAGGAGGAGACAGGTTATGGTTGGCTTTGTATGTCATGGTTAGTGTTTTGAACTGGAGTCGTTGGGCAATGGGAAGCCAGTGAAGGGATTGGCAGAGAAGAGAGGACGGGGAGTAGCGGTTGGACAGGGGGATTAGCCGGACAGCATAGTTTAGAATAGATTGTAGGGGTGTGAGACTGTTAGATGTGTGTGAACGTGTCCGAAAGAAAATATCATTCTTTTTACTAGTTCAGTGTATTTACCTGCTTCATAGTTCACAAGAAAATTCTGTACAACCATAGTGAAAGAAGGCCATCCATCTGCTTTAGCATCGTTCAATGAATCTTTGAAGAGTGGATCTTTCATGAGTCCTCTGATTTCAGAACCATCAAAAATTCTTGCCTTTAGCTCCTGTACAGTTAGTCCTGGAAATTCTCTGCATATGTCATTGAAGCCAAATGTTCTACGGTGTTGCCATACATTTCTATGGAACACGCCTCTGACAGATTTGGTATAGAATCACATATGGTCAGTTATATATTTCACTAAATCTTTAATAATTTAAATAGGAATTACATTTATTAAGTATTCAAGTATGTGTCACATACCTTATATCAGGGGTGTTGCTAGGGTCCAATACCAGAGTACTTGTCTCCCCATACCACCTCCCCAACATTTTATAGAAGATTTATACATATATAAGTATACTATAACACTGTTGTTAAAGGGAACCTGTCATCAGAAATTTTGCACTAAACCTAAAAGATTCCCCCTCCGCAGCTCCTGGGCTGCATTCTAGCAATGTTCCTGTTGTTTATGTGCCTCCTTTCTGACCAAAATAAAGACTTGCTGATGAAAGTCACAGCGCCACCCATAATCTCGCGTATGCGCAACACGTCACCAGCGGTCACACTGTGCACATTGCACAGTCCTGCGAGAGTGGCACGGCGCATAATCTCGCGCATGCGCCGTGCCACTCTCGCGGGACTGCAATGCGCAGTGTGACCGCTGGTGACGTGTTGCGCATGCGCGAGATTATGGGCGGCCATAATCTCGCGCATGCGCCGTGCCACTCTTGCGGGACTGCAATGTGCAGTGTGACCGCTGGTGATGTGTTGTGCATGCGCGAGATTATGGGCTGTTACTTTCATCAGCAAGTACCCGCCCATAATCTGATGGTCGCGCTTTCACGGCCGCCTCCACTGCCGCCTCCACTGTTCTGCGCAAGCGCTGGCCAGCTTACCTCACATCACCTCTTTGAAATTGCGCGATGGGGACGGCCTAAAGCGACAGGGAGGCAGACTAACGGACACCAGAGAGCCCGCCCCCGTGTACCCTTATCAAGATCTGAATACAAAAAGGTACCACTTTACAAAGTCTTTATTTTGGTCAGAAAGGGGGCACATAAACAACAGGAACATTGATAGAATGCAGCCCAGGAGCTGCAGAGGGGGAATCTTTTAGGTTTAGTGCAAAATTTCTGATGACAGGTTCCCTTTAACACTAAAAAACGCTATACTGTACATAGAGCAATATTACCAAAATTACTACAATACAAGGCCTAAATTATACCACTACACAATGTCCACTATCATTACCACTACATAGTGAGTACATAATATGACCAGTACCTCATCAAAACAATACACATTACACAAAGACCAATAATACCAGCATACACCTACTACTCTATAATGATTTAAATGCACTAAGACCGATATTACCACCATGTGGTAACCATTTAGTGGTAGATACCATTCCTGCCAATAACAGTACAGAGATTATAGTACAGATATAAACAGTATATTGACTTATAGCTGATGGTCTTTTTATGGAGTCGTTCACATTTAGATTGTTTTCCACCTGGCCCAGACTGACATATTCTTCCAGCAAAGACTCATCTGAAGACACATTTGACTTCTCACATTTCCAGCACCGTTCCCATCTATTTCCAACCTGCAACTCCCCATCCTGTCTGCTCTTTCGGTGTGGAACAGTAATCTCAATACTTCAAATATTGTGTCATTACTAAAATTACCCCTCCACCAATTAATGCTACAAAGACCGTGCGTCAGATAGTGGGGGGTCTCTAAAAATAATCATGTGCCATTGGAACACCCCATGAGGCCTTGGGGAATACTCGTCACCAAGCCAGTGAGATTCAGGGGATGTCACGAGTGGCCCTGCCCGGGGTACGTTACCCAGAGGTGTCCACGGAGGGATGGATGGATGGGATGGACGGTGGGGATGATGATGATGTGTCGCCCTGGGCAAGCCAGGGGACACAGGTCACACACCACCACACCCCACACTCCAGGTAGGCACATCACAGCTAACCACAAATCCTTGTTGCCTTCCTCCAAGAGTCTGATGATGCACACCAGGGGGTGGGCCAGGCGGTTGGCTCCGCCCACCGAGGAGCTCACCACTCTGGAGGCAGGAAGTAACCAGGCAGATAGCTCAGGGACGAGCTTGAGTAAACAACAGAGTTCAGTTTAGGAGTTAAGAAAGTGAAAGTGAAAGTAGAGAAGTGGAAAAAGGAGGAAAGCCAGTGAAGTGACAGAGGAGAAAGACAGCCTGAAGGGTCCAGCTTTGTGAGGGCCAGAACAGCAAGGTCAGCAATGGCGGTGACTGTCTGGAGGGGGACCGTTTGGAAGTTCCTGGAAGGACCCCGTTGGCTGTGTGCCCGGTGGTCTGGAGCAGTGTTCCGAAGGACAGTCAGCACCAGGGCAGGGGCCTCTCGGACCTCGGCAAGGCTAGGAGTCGCCAGATTTGCCAAATCCGTCAGTGACGGGGACGCAGATCCCCCAACAACCAAGTCCCGATTGAAGGCAACAGCCCAACCCGTATTGGAGAGACACCGCCACCGCCACGGCACAAGTTTCTCAGGGCCAGCGCCTGCGGGCAAAGTGTAGAGCTCCTCCGGCCCAGATTGCAGCCGGGGAGCGGGTAACCGGAGGGAATCCACCGCTACCATCAGTCAACATAGGTGCAAGGAAGAGAGACATCACCGTCACCTACCGGGAGTGCAGGTGCAGCCGTCTGTGGGACCGTCCTACCAGCCGTTGGTTTACCGTACAAACTGTGTCCGTGTGTCAGGCTGAGTGAGTACCACCGTGCTGCAAGGCACAGCGCTGCCCCCGCGTCCCTGCGCCCTCCAGGCCCTACACTTCACATCTCATCACCGGGCCCCGGGATCACCAACCCCTACCCACGGAGGGGCAACACAACACCTGGCTGCTCCGCATCACCATCCCCGGGACCCCCACACTGAGCAGCGGTGGTGCAATCACCACAACCGTGGGTGGCGTCACGAACTATAACAATCCCTTCACCCAACAAACACCCCCTTTTACTCACGGGCGAGGAGTGTCGCTCGAGAAACCCCGGGATCCGGCCCACAGCTCGAGCCACCAGGAGCAGCTGCCGGACCCGAGCAGAAGGGGTGAGCGCGGTGTGCTGACACCCTCCTCCCCGCCCGCGACAACTTGGCGTCACGAACAGGATCTTACCGCTCTGCCGTCAGGTAGAGGTGCGCCTTGTTACCGCCGGAGGCATCCGGCAGAAAAATTTCAGAAGCCGCCATCTTTGGCGCGAAAAGTTCCCACTCGAGCGTCTTCTCGAGCAGTAGAGGCGCGAAGGCCAAAACCCCGCCCCGAGAGAGGAGGGGCCGGAAAGAGCTAAGGGGGACGGAAACAAGATGTCTGCGCCCGACGGAGCCGCTGGAGGAGCGGTGGTCGCAGCCGCAGCGGCACCCGCGGATGGGAATGGGCCTGCCCAGGTCCCGGTCGTACCGGCGGGAGGTGCCGCGGCCCCCGCGTTTGCTCAGGTCATGCCATTCTCCTTGCCCTATGCGCCCGGAGCTGCCTGGCTACCGCGGTATGACGGGAAACCGGATGCCCTACAGGCCTTCCGGAAAAAGCTTAACCCGTTGCTAGAGCTGTATCCCCTGACTGATAAGCAACGTGCAGCGATAGTGCTAGGCCAGTTAACCGGTGCGGCGGAGCAGGAGGCGGAGACCTGGGCCGAGGGGGACCAGCTCTCTGTAGCCACCATCTTCGAGAAGCTACAGACTGCCTTCGAGACCCGGACTGAAGCTGAGCTGAGGATGCAGTTTTACCAGTGCCGGCAACGAGCTGGAGATAGCATTCGGGACTATGCTCTACGTCTGCAGACCGCCCTCCGCACGCTGAAGCGGGTGAACTCTATTAACGAGGCGGATAGCAACAAGATGTTAGTGGAGCAATTTGCGCAGGGGATGAGGTCCCCTGAGGATCGTAAACAACTCCGGCTGTGGGCCCTGGAACACCCTGATGTGGACTTTGCTGTGTTAAAGGAGCGGGCTATCAAGGCACTACAGCCCCCAGCTGCTGAAGTCCTGGAACCCGTCCCGTGGCCCGTTGAGACAGCTCCCGTTGTGGCGGCCCCGGCCAAACCAACCTCCTTAATACCTGCAGCCCCGAGCAGCACCATGGAAGAACTGGCAGCCCAGGTCCGTCGCCTGGACGGAGACCTTGCCAAGATCCTTGCTGCGTTACAACCTCTGACCAGATCTCAGCCTCCAGCGCAGATACAGCTTGCTGACAGTCCCGAAGATGTTCCCTGGATGCAGCGGAGAAGCGCTAACAACCCGCGGAGCAGACCCCTAATCTGCTACAAGTGCCGTAAGCCGGGCCATTATTACCGACAGTGCCCGTTAAACGAGCAACCCCTGGGGCCCCGGGCCAATCCTCAGGAGTAGAACACCGTGGCCCCCCGGACTGGCAAGACCGATATGTCGGGGCCCGCCCTATCATCCCCGTGGCTGTGGACGGCATACCAGTGATGGCTCTCTTGGACACTGGATCACAGGTAACTACCTTACCGTACACGTTGTATCGGCAGTATTGGGCCACAGACGAGCTGGCACCTCCAGACAATAGTATAAATTTGATTGCCGCTAATGGACTTCCATTGACCCAGGTGGGGTATAAACAAGTGGCTATGACAGTGGGGCAAGCTGAACTGCAACACCAGGGTATGATTGTGATCATGAATGAACCCAGTGATCATAACCCGAAAATAGTGCTGGGAACCAATGTGATGGAACACTGCATGGCTGATGTGTTGAACCTATTGCAACAGCTAGCCGCCACAGCGGCGGGGAGCCGGCAGAGGGCTGTGCAGCGTGAGATCCGCGCCCTGATGTACCGCCAGCATGTAAGCTCAACAGGAGGGGAGATTGGTGGAGTGAGAGTGATGGATGTTGCTCCATTGACTGTGCCCCCTAGGAGTGAGATGATGATCTGGTGTAGGGCAGCAGTAGGGCCTCAGGGGCGTGACTACCCTGCGATGATGGAGCCCATGCCCTCCGAACACTGGCCCACTGTAGTGGCCGCCCGAGGGGTGGTAGATGTGAAGAAAGGGAGAGTGCCCGTGAGAGTGTTGAACTGTGGGGAGGAAGAAGTCAGGCTCCCCCGGTATGCCACCATTGCCAAGCTGCTCACCCTGGACCCCCACACTATCCATGAAGCCAGTCCATCCACACTCCCACCTACCCCCAGCACTTCCCCACCCCAGGGGGACACAAAGGAGTGGCACCAACAGCTACATGTAGGCACTGATGATACCCCTACACATCACAGGGCCGGGGTACACGGGGTGGTGCAGGAGTACGAACAGGTTTTCAGTAAGCACCCCCTAGACTTTGGGCGGATCAAGGGGGTCCAACACCACATTCCCACAGGTGAACATCCCCCTATCAAAGAGAGGTATAGACCTATTCCCCCTGCACATTACCAGTGTGCCAAAGATATGTTGAGGAATATGAAGGAGGCAGGGGTTATTCGGGACAGCTGTAGTCCCTGGGCCGCTCCGTTGGTACTGGTCAAGAAGAAGGATGGTACCATGCGGATGTGTGTGGACTACCGGAAGATCAACCAGATAACCCATAAAGATGCCTATCCCTTACCTCGTATTGAAGAGTCTTTGGCTGCACTGAGAACCGCAAACTACTTCTCGACCCTTGACCTCACCAGCGGATACTGGCAAGTGGCCGTGGCCCCAGAGGACCGGGAGAAGACCGCCTTCACCACCCCGATGGGACTCTGCGAATTCAATAGCATGCCGTTTGGGCTGTGCAATGCCCCTGGGACCTTCCAACGGTTGATGGAGTGCTGTCTAGGACATTTAAACTTCGAGACCGTCCTGCTGTATTTGGATGATGTGATTGTTTATTCCCAGACGTATGAAGCCCATCTGGAGCACCTGGCCGAGGTGTTCGCGTCCCTTGCCCAGTACGGGATGAAGTTGAAGCCCTCAAAATGCCACCTGCTGAAACCCAGAGTGCAGTATCTAGGGCATGTGGTGAGTGCGGATGGTGTCGCCCCCGACCCTGAGAAGATTACTGCCATCCAGAGCTGGCCGAGACCAACTACAGTGAGAGAAGTAAGGCAGTTCCTGGGTCTGGTGGGGTACTATCGGCGCTTTATAAAGGGATACACGAAGATGGCTGCCCCCATGCAAGATCTCCTCGTGGGACAGACCAAAGGTGGTAGACCCATTGGGGCCCCACTGTCGTGGGAGGACAAGCATGAGGAGTCCTTTTTCCAGTTGAAGGCGGCCTTGACCGGAGAAGAGGTCCTGGCGTACCCTGACTATGGGAGCCCGTTCATCCTCCACACGGACGCCAGTAATGTGGGGCTAGGAGCGGTCCTATCCCAGGTCCAGGATGGAAAGGAGAAGGTGATTGCCTACGCTAGCCGAAAACTCCGGCCGACCGAAAGGAACCCTGAGAACTATAGCTCCTTCAAGCTTGAGCTATTGGCGTTGGTGTGGGCTATCACGGAGCGGTTCCGCCACTACTTGGCGGCAGCCAAATTCACAGCGTTTACGGACAACAACCCGCTGACTCACCTGAACACGGCCAAGTTGGGCGCGCTGGAGCAGCGGTGGGTAGCCCGGCTAGCCAACTATGATTTCACCATAAAGTACCGAGCTGGTCGTGTCAACATAAATGCTGATGCACTCTCCCGGATGCCCCATTTGTCAGAAGAGGGGTGCGAGGATGACGACCTCGAGGAGATCGAGTTGCCTGCGTTTCACCAGCTGCCTACTGAGAGGGTACAAGTCTGTCAGCAAAGGGTGGATCTGGACCCGCGGCCCAGTCAAGAGTGGCAGGACGCCCAGGACCAAGCGCCGGCTGTCCGCCTTGTCAAGACTCTGGTGGAACAAGGTGCTATGGGAATAGACTCTGCCGCTCCAGCCGAAGCTCAACGCTTGTGGAAAGAACGAAAACGGCTTTACCTACACCAAGGGAGGCTGTACCATGAGCTGATCAACCCGAAGACCCATGAGAAGATATGCCAGTTGATCGTTCCTCAAGCTGAGGTCGCTACTGTCCTGCGGGCATACCATGATGGTGCTGGCCACTTCGGGTGGAAGAAGCTGGAGATGCTGTTGAGGGAGCGGTTCTATTGGAGTGGGATGCGTGAATCGGTGGAAGCCTGGTGTCGAGAGTGTGGTCCTTGTACACTGAGGAGAAAGGACGAGACTAGCCAGAGGGCACCATTACATCCCATAGTCACCCATCAGCCGCTGGAGCTGGTCGCCCTGGACCATGTCAAGCTCACCCCTAGCCGAAGTGGGTACACCTACGCATTGACCATGGTAGACCACTACTCAAGATTTATGGTGGTGGTCCCCGTTAAGGACCTAACTGGTCGAACCGCTGCTCGAGCGTTCCAGGCTTATTTCTGCCGACCCCATGGGTACCCCGAGAAGG
The DNA here is from genome assembly GCF_048569485.1 of Anomaloglossus baeobatrachus. Taxonomy (NCBI): domain Eukaryota; kingdom Metazoa; phylum Chordata; class Amphibia; order Anura; family Aromobatidae; genus Anomaloglossus; species Anomaloglossus baeobatrachus. The sequence continues at coordinate 451,676,738 of NC_134355.1, forward strand.
TGCTGACTGACCAAGGCCCGGCTTTTGAAGCAGAGGTGTTTCACGAATTCTGCCAGTTGTACGGCTGCAAGAAGATCCGGACCACTCCGTACCACGCCCAAACCAACGGCATGTGCGAGAAAATGAATCACTTGGTCCTGGGGCTCCTCAAGACGCTACCGCTGGAAGAACGGAACATGTGGCCGGAAAAGCTACCTGACTTGGTCGACATGTATAATAATATCCCGTCCAGCTCGACGAAGTGCACCCCAGCGTATCTGATGAGGGCTCGGCCTGGCCGCCTGCCGGTGGATCTGGAGATGGGGTTGGAAGCCCCGGGAGCACTCCCCTCAACGGCAGAGTGGGAAAGTCGGAGGAGGGCACAGTACCGGAAAATCCAGGAGTATGTGGAGAAAAACCTCAGTCGAAGTCGAGAGCAGCAGGAGCACCGGTTCAACCAGAAGGCGCCCGCAGGTCCTTTCCAGCCAGGGTGTTACGGTTGCTGCGAGCACTGGAGACTATGTCCAGATTTCTTGCTACTGCACATGTGCGAGCGCTGGAGACTAAGTCCAGATTTCTTGCTACTGCACATGTGCGAGTGCTGGAGACTAAGTCCAGATTTCTTGCTACTGCACATGTGCGAGCGCTGGAGACTAAGTCCAGATTTCTTGATACTGCACATGTGCGAGCGCCGGAGACTAAGTCCAATCTTGGAGCCATTGCACATGTGCGGGTGACATCATCGCTGACACGAGGTCACATGTCTCTGACACCTTCTATGCCGATTGGTCGTTGGTCATGTGCTTGTGACGTCTTGCTCGGTGTTACGGTTGCTGCGAGCACTAGAGACTATGTCCAGATTTCTTGCTACTGCACATGTGCGAGCGCTGGAGACTAAGTCCAGATTTCTTGCTACTGCACATGTGCGAGCGCTGGAGACTAAGTCCAGATTTCTTGCTACTGCACATGTGCGAGCGCTGGAGACTAAGTCCAGATTTCTTGCTACTGCACATGTGCGAGCGCCGGAGACTAAGTCCAGATTTCTTGCTACTGCACATGTGCGAGCGCCGGAGACTAAGTCCAATCTTGGAGCCATTGCACATGTGCGGGTGACATCATCGCTGACACGAGGTCACATGTCTCTGACACCTTCTATGCCGATTGGTCGCTGGTCATGTGCTTGTGACGTCTTGCTCGGTGATAGGCCAGCATGACGTCACTCCTGTCGTTCTGGCAGCGGATTGGCTCTGGTGTCCTCCATCTTGGATGAGGCACAGAGTCTATATAAGACCCTGACACACGCCGCATGGTGCTCAGTCCTCTTGGTTCATGCATATGAGTAGACGCTCTGTGCGCGTTCCTCTAGGCATTCCTCTGTCTATGCTAGGTGAGCGCTACCGGCAGGGTAGCGTTCTTATACCTTACAGCTTCGGCTGCTGTCCGTATCCTTACCTCTTAGGGGAGCGGACATAGGCAGGTGCCTGAGGCACATGGTCTGGCTGGGCCTTGTGATTGTACTCGTAGGTGGACGTTGCCGCTAGGGTAACGTTCCTTATACTGCGTCTGGCAGTTGTTCGTATCCTCGCACACTAGGGGAGCGAACAGAGGTAGGAGCTTTGTGCGGCTTACGCTGCTGTTCGTCTCTTTTGCACCACTAGAAGAGCGGATCTAGGCAGGTGCCATATCTAGGGGTTCGTGTCCTCGCACACTAGTGGAGCGAACGCAGGTAGGAGCTTTGTGCGGCTTACGCTGCTGTTCGTCTCTTTTGCACCACTAGAAGAGCGGACCTAGGTAGGTGCCATTTCACACACATTGCCTTTGTCTCTGTGATTATTAACAGAGATCATTCCACACACCCTCCAAGTAAGGGAGGAATTGCTTTACTTACTTATTATATCCTTCTGTGAGTTAACAGAGGTATTGCACTCTGCCATAGTCTGCAGCAAAGTCTTTGCACGGTGGACCCTGACTGTCTGATACTCCTTTCGGTTATTATCAGACAGCCCCCCGTAACACTCGGTGATAGGCCAGCATGACGTCACTCCTGTCGTTCTGGAAGCGGATTGGCTCTGGTGTCCTCCATCTTGGATGAGGCACAGAGTCTATATAAGACCCTGACACACGCCGCATGGTGCTCAGTCCTCTTGGTTCATGCATATGAGTAGACGCTCTGTGCGCGTTCCTCTAGGCATTCCTCTGTCTATGCTAGGTGAGCGCTACCGGCAGGGTAGCGTTCTTATACCTTACAGCTTCGGCTGCTGTCCGTATCCTTACCTCTTAGGGGAGCGGACATAGGCAGGTGCCTGAGGCACATGGTCTGGCTGGGCCTTGTGATTGTACTCGTAGGTGGACGTTGCCGCTAGGGTAACGTTCCTTATACTGCGTCTGGCAGTTGTTCGTATCCTCGCACACTAGGGGAGCGAACAGAGGTAGGAGCTTTGTGCGGCTTACGCTGCTGTTCGTCTCTTTTGCACCACTAGAAGAGCGGACCTAGGCAGGTGCCATATCTAGTGGTTCGTGTCCTCGCACACTAGTGGAGCGAACGCAGGTAGGAGCTTTGTGCGGCTTACGCTGCTGTTCGTCTCTTTTGCACCACTAGAAGAGCGGACCTAGGTAGGTGCCATTTCGCACACATTGCCTTTGTCTCTGTGATTATTAACAGAGATCATTCCACACACCCTCCAAGTAAGGGAGGAATTGCTTTACTTTCTTATTATATCTTTCTGTGAGTTAACAGAGGTATTGCACTCTGCCATAGTCTGCAGCAAAGTCTTTGCACGGTGGACCCTGACTGTCTGATACTCCTTTCGGTTATTATCAGACAGCCCCCCGTAACATTAGGACTGAGCCAAGGGTCTGGCAGTTATGGCAGAATATCAGCAGTTACACCGTTACATACAAGTACTTGAGTCACGGCTCAAGAGTATAGAGGATAAACCTCAGACCATGGTGACATCTGCACATGATCCTCGACTTGCTCTACCAAACAGATATTCTGGCGATGCCAGATCATGTCGTGGTTTCATTAGTCAGTGTCAGATACACCTAGAGGTTAACTCTTCTCGCTTCTCTACGGAGAGGTCCAGAGTAGGCTTTATCATCTCCTTACTTCAGGACAAAGCCTTAGAATGGGCGACTCCCCTATGGGAGCGCTCTGATGTGGTTACTCTGAGACATCAAGACTTTCTTGATGCTCTTAAGGCGGTATTCATGGGTCCGCAGGTTACCCATGATGCGGCCCTGAGACTGTTAGATCTATCTCAGGGTTCGTTATCCACTAGTTCTTATGCCATTGCTTTTAGAACTCTGGTGGCAGAACTAGATTGGCCAGAGAAGGTGTTGATTCCTATCTTCTGGAGAGGGTTGGCTGGCTATGTCAAGGATGCCCTTGCTACTCGTGAAGTCCCTGCTTCTCTGGAGGACTTGATCACAGTAGCAACGAGGATCGATGTACGCCATAAGGAACGTAGACTCGAGGTCTCTTCCTCACGCCCTAAGCATCGGGCTATTCCAGTTGTTGAGGGTCCACTACCATCTTCCTCAGCATCTGAAACATCTCCCACTCCTATGGAGTTAGGTCATACGTTCTCCAGACTACGCAAGTCTGGTCCTCCTATATGTTACGTATGTCGTCAGGCTGGGCACTATGCCAACAAGTGTCCTAGTCGTCAGGGAAACTCCCTGGCCTAGTAACCATTAGAGGGGGGTTACTAGAGATGTCTTCTGCACCCTCTAAGTGTTGTATCCCAGGTCAGCTCTCGTTATCTGAGAATACATGGCCTATTATGGCTTTTGTGGATTCCGGAGCTGACGGGATTTTTGTGTCCTCAGGATTTGTAAAGGGACACAATATTCCCTCTATCATGTTAGAGGCGCCTATTCCTGTCCGTGTTGTTAATGGAACTATGTTGTCTGACTCCATTACATTGAGGACAGTTCCCTTGCGCCTTTCCCTGTCTCAGGGTCACATAGAGGAGATTTCTTTTCTTGTTTTGCCTGAGGGTATAGACGACGTCCTTCTGGGTCTTCCATGGCTTCGGACTCATGCTCCTCACATTGACTGGGAGTCTGACAGCATTATTAGTTGGGGTTCGAAATGTCAGTCCCGATGTCTTCCCTTACCACCTAAGGTCGTTGCAGTTGCATCAACTGATCTCTCTCCCATACCTACACCCTATTTGGATTTCGCTGACGTGTTCTCCAAACAGGGTGCTGAGGTTCTTCCACCCCATAGGCCGTATGACTGTGCCATAGACCTTATCCCAGGTTCGGTTCCACCTAAAGGCAGGGTTTACCCCCTGTCGATACCTGAGTCGGAGGCCATGTCGACCTATATAAGAGAGAGCTTAGAGAAGGGGTTCATTCGTAAGTCTGTCTCTCCCGCGGGAGCTGGGTTTTTCTTTGTTCGGAAGAAAGAGGGTGATTTGCGTCCCTGCATAGATTACAGGGGTCTCAACGCAATCACAATAAAGGACAAATACCCATTACCTTTAATTTCGGAGCTCTTTGACAGACTGAGAGGAGCTCAAGTTTTTACGAAGTTGGATCTGCGGGGTGCGTATAACTTGGTACGAATTCGAAAGGGTGACGAATGGAAGACCGCTTTTAACACCCGAGACGGTCACTATGAATACCTCGTCATGCCTTTTGGGTTATGTAATGCACCCGCAGTATTTCAGGACTGCGTAAATGATGTGTTCAGGGATTTACTGTTATCCTCAGTAGTGGTGTATCTGGACGACATCCTGATTTTGTCTCCTGATCTGGAGACTCATCGTCAGGATGTCGTTCGTGTCCTTTCCCGTTTAAGGGAGCACTCATTGTTTGCTAAACTCGAGAAATGTGTATTCGAGCAGTCCTCATTGCCTTTTTTGGGTTACATTATCTCACAAGAGGGTCTGGCTATGGATCCTGCGAAGCTCTCTGCTGTCCTGCAATGGTCCGAACCTCATTCCTTGAAGGCGGTGCAACGCTTCTTAGGATTTATAAATTATTACAGGCAGTTCATACCCCATTTTTCTACTTTGGTGGCCCCTTTGGTGGCCTTGACTAAGAAAGGTGCTAATCCCAAAGCCTGGTCTACTGAGACATCTCAGGCTTTTGAGGCAGTAAAAAGACACTTTTCAACTGCTCCCGTTCTTCAAAGACCCGATGAGAGTAAGCCCTTCCTCTTAGAGGTTGATGCCTCTTCAGTGGGTGCTGGTGCGGTCTTGTATCAAAAGAACGGTGCAGGTAGAAAAAGGCCGTGTTTCTTCTTTGCTAAAACCTTTTCACCGGCAGAGAGAAACTATACCATTGGGGATAGGGAACTGCTCGCCTTGAGATTAGCCTTGGAGGAGTGGCGTCACTTGCTGGAAGGAGCGAAACATCCTTTCCAGGTCTATACAGACCATAAGAATCTGACGTACTTACAAACCGCTCAGCGTCTGAATCCTCGCCAAGCCCGCTGGTCCTTGTTTTTCTCCCGCTTTCACTTCTCCATCAACTATTTGTCTGGGAGTAAGAATAACAAGGCAGACGCCCTGTCTCGCTCTATGCTTTCTACCCAGGAAGAGAAAGACGAACCTCGTCTTATCCTTCCCTCCAGGGTTTTTCATACGCTCTCCCCTGTGACGTTAGACCAAATCCCACCGGGCAAGACATTTGTTCCGCCTGATCGACAGAATGATATACTGTCATGGGCCCACACCTCAAAGGTGGGTGGGCATTTTGGTATTAGGCGGACACGAGAGTTACTGGAGAGGTGGTATTGGTGGCCACACTTAGCCAGCCACGTCAAGAGATATGTCGGTTCCTGCTACTCGTGTGCTCGCAACCGTCCATTACGGCAGAGACCGGCTGGACTCTTGCATCCTTTACCAGTGCCAGATAGACCATGGGAGGTGGTAGGCATGGACTTTGTGGGTGATCTTCCATGTTCACAGGGACATAGATTTGTGTGGGTCATTACGGACCATTTCTCCCGGATGGTTCATCTCGTACCGTTATCGAGAATCCCATCTTCCAGGGTACTAACCAAACTATTCCTCAAGCATGTCTTTAGGCTTCACGGGATGCCAGATCGTATCATTTGTGATAGAGGCCCGCAATTTACTTCCCGTTTCTGGCGAGATCTTTGTAGCCTTCTGCAAATTGAGTTGAATCTCTCTTCGGCATACCATCCGGAGACTAATGGTTTGGTTGAACGTACCAATCAATCTATGATTATATACCTTCGACACTTTGTTGCTGAGAACCACGATAACTGGTCCTCCCTCCTACCCTGGGCAGAATTTGCCCTTAACAATTTGCTGGCTGAGGCCACTGGGCAGACACCGTTCGTACTCAATAATGGGCAACACCCTAGGGTACCGGTACCGTTTCCCGCTGCTGCACCTTCTCCTCTTGTGGCCGACTGGGCAACTAATGCCAGAGAGGTTTGGGATCGGACTCAAGAGTCGATCCAAGCAGCTAAGGACCGTATGAAGACGGTGTCCGATCGGTTTCGTCGCCCGGCTCCTGTCTTTTCTCCAGGGGACTTTGTGTGGCTCTCTGCAAAACACGTGAGACTTAGAGTGAGCTCTGTCAAATTTGCTCCTCGCTTCCTGGGTCCTTATGAGGTTCTTCGACAGGTAAATCCTGTAGTCTATCAATTGAAGTTACCTGTCCATCTTAGGATTCATGACAAATTCCATGTCTCACTGCTAAAGCCGGCTATTTTACCTCACGCTCGTGAAGTGCACTCTCCTGCCTCTGATTCCTCTCGCTCTAGCTATGAGGTACGAGCCATAGTTGGTTCTAAGATGGTTAGAGGGCGCAGGTTCTTCTTGATAGATTGGGAGGGCTATGGCCCGGAACATCGCTCTTGGGAGCCTGAGGAGGCTGTCCATGCTCCCGACTTAGTTGCCGATTATCTGCGTCGCCGGGAGGGGGGCCCTTGAGGGGGAGGTACTGTTACGGTTGCTGCGAGCACTGGAGACTATGTCCAGATTTCTTGCTACTGCACATGTGCGAGCGCTGGAGACTAAGTCCAGATTTCTTGCTACTGCACATGTGCGAGCGCTGGAGACTAAGTCCAGATTTCTTGCTACTGCACATGTGCGAGCGCCGGAGACTAAGTCCAATCTTGGAGCCATTGCACATGTGCGGGTGACATCATCGCTGACACGAGGTCACATGTCTCTGACACCTTCTATGCCGATTGGTCGCTGGTCATGTGCTTGTGACGTCTTGCTCGGTGATAGGCCAGCATGACGTCACTCCTGTCGTTCTGGAAGCGGATTGGCTCTGGTGTCCTCCATCTTGGATGAGGCACAGAGTCTATATAAGACCCTGACACACGCCGCATGGTGCTCAGTCCTCTTGGTTCATGCATATGAGTAGACGCTCTGTGCGCGTTCCTCTAGGCATTCCTCTGTCTATGCTAGGTGAGCGCTACCGGCAGGGTAGCGTTCTTATACCTTACAGCTTCGGCTGCTGTCCGTATCCTTACCTCTTAGGGGAGCGGACATAGGCAGGTGCCTGAGGCACATGGTCTGGCTGGGCCTTGTGATTGTACTCGTAGGTGGACGTTGCCGCTAGGGTAACGTTCCTTATACTGCGTCTGGCAGTTGTTCGTATCCTCGCACACTAGGGGAGCGAACAGAGGTAGGAGCTTTGTGCGGCTTACGCTGCTGTTCGTCTCTTTTGCACCACTAGAAGAGCGGACCTAGGCAGGTGCCATATCTAGTGGTTCGTGTCCTCGCACACTAGTGGAGCGAACGCAGGTAGGAGCTTTGTGCGGCTTACGCTGCTGTTCGTCTCTTTTGCACCACTAGAAGAGCGGACCTAGGTAGGTGCCATTTCGCACACATTGCCTTTGTCTCTGTGATTATTAACAGAGATCATTCCACACACCCTCCAAGTAAGGGAGGAATTGCTTTACTTTCTTATTATATCTTTCTGTGAGTTAACAGAGGTATTGCACTCTGCCATAGTCTGCAGCAAAGTCTTTGCACGGTGGACCCTGACTGTCTGATACTCCTTTCGGTTATTATCAGACAGCCCCCCGTAACACAGGGGATGTGGTGCTGAAACGGAAGAGGAAAACCCACAAGCTGGATGATCAGTGGGAGCAAGTCCCTTATGTCATACAACCCACAGAATGGGGAGACGGGAAGACTTACCAGATCAGTCGTGACCAAGGGGACACCCTAGCCACAGTTTCCCGGGACCATCTAAAAAAATGCCCCCCAGCGCTGAAGGCAGAGGCTGAAGTACCGGTTTCTCCACCAGTGGAGAAGGCAGCAGAGGTAATCCACACTGTAATGGGTGACTTCCCAGCAGACTGGCCTACACAGGACGGCGCGGTGATTCTTCCAGTGATACTGTTCCCACAACCCGTGGATGAAGAAGTAGTGGAAGCGGTCAACCGTGAGCCAGAACCAGTGCCGGTGCCCAGGGATGAACCTGTACCCAGCCCCCCTGCACCTCCGCCTGCTCCACACTATAGCAGGGAGGAGGAACCGATTGTTCCCTCTACCCCACTGTCTAGCACCACTGACACCGGGCCCCGAAGGTCCACCCGTTCCAACCTAGGTAGACCCCCACTTAGGTACAGGGAGACCGTTCTATGAATGAAAGGGGTCCGCAAATGTAAGAGTGTTGCAGTTTGTTTGAAAAAGTTTAAAAAGTTGTTGAAAGAATGATAAGTGAAATGATACCGAGTACTTCACCTGATTTGTTTGTTGATTTGCAACCGGCTGGAGCCGGCACCGTTGTCCCCGTGGGGACCGTTAAAGTTTAATTTGCATGGGAACTATCCATGGACAAGCCCGTGAACTTGCAGGGCACCACAAACGTTAAGTGGCTTGTAAATATGTTGGGTACCGTTACCGTTTCTGCAATGCCGCCTCCGGAGAGGCAGGTTGGAGGGAGGGCCCTGAGCAGAGCAGGCCAGGGCCCAGCCACCAAAGGAACCGGTGGCCACCCTCTGGAGGGGAAGGACAGATCCCGCTCGGGTGACTTGTGCTGGACTGTGGGTCAAGGGGTGCTGCCTGGGCTTTAGGGGCAGCATCAGGGCCAGGTTGCTTGGGTGGGAGAGAGCGGAAACCGTGACCGTATACCGTTGCAACGTTAAAGTAAATGTGCCTCCCGTCTTGGGAAGAGTTTTTGATTAAAAATGTATTTATGTTTGCTTAACCCTGTTATCCCCTTTTTACAGAAAAATAAAACCGGTGTAGGACGGCAGCCCGCGGACGGTCTGCATTTTGCTAAGGGGGAATGTGTCGCCCTGGGCAAGCCAGGGGACACAGGTCACACACCACCACACCCCACACTCCAGGTAGGCACATCACAGCTAACCACAAATCCTTGTTGCCTTCCTCCAAGAGTCTGATGATGCACACCAGGGGGTGGGCCAGGCGGTTGGCTCCGCCCACTGAGGAGCTCACCACTCTGGAGGCAGGAAGTAACCAGGCAGATAGCTCAGGGACGAGCTTGAGTAAACAACAGAGTTCAGTTTAGGAGTTAAGAAAGTGAAAGTGAAAGTAGAGAAGTGGAAAAAGGAGGAAAGCCAGTGAAGTGACAGAGGAGAAAGACAGCCTGAAGGGTCCAGCTTTGTGAGGGCCAGAACAGCAAGGTCAGCAACGGCGGTGACTGTCTGGAGGGGGACCGTTTGGAAGTTCCTGGAAGGACCCCGTTGGCTGTGTGCCCGGTGGTCTGGAGCAGTGTTCCGAAGGACAGTCAGCACCAGGGCAGGGGCCTCTCGGACCCCGGCAAGGCTAGGAGTCGCCAGATTTGCCAAATCCGTCAGTGACGGGGACGCAGATCCCCCAACAACCAAGTCCCGATTGAAGGCAACAGCCCAACCCGTATTGGAGAGACACCGCCACCGCCACGGCACAAGTTTCTCAGGGCCAGCACCTGCGGGCAAAGTGTAGAGCTCCTCCGGCCCAGATTGCAGCCGGGGAGCGGGTAACCGGAGGGAATCCACCGCTACCATCAGTCAACATAGGTGCAAGGAAGAGAGACATCACCGTCACCTACCGGGAGTGCAGGTGCAGCCGTCTGTGGGACCGTCCTACCAGCCGTTGGTTTACCGTACAAACTGTGTCCGTGTGTCAGGCTGAGTGAGTACCATAGTGCCGCAAGGCACAGCGCTGCCCCCGCATCCCTGCGCCCTCCAGGCCCTACACTTCACATCTCATCACCAGGCCCCGGGATCACCAACCCCTACCCACGGAGGGGCAACACAACACCTGGCTGCTCCGCATCACCATCCCCGGGACCCCCACACTGAGCAGCGGTGGTGCAATCACCACAACCGTGGGTGGCGTCACGAACTATAACAATCCCTTCACCCAACAAACACCCCCTTTTACTCACGGGCGAGGAGTGTCGCTCGAGAAACCCCGGGATCCGGCCCACAGCTCGAGCCACCAGGAGCAGCTGCCGGACCCGAGCAGAAGGGGTGAGCGCGGTGTGCTGACACCCTCCTCCCCGCCCGCGACAATGATGTAGGGGGTTGTTGTTTCCTGACGCCACCTGTGGTGTGCAACCAGGGATTAGCCACCGCTGCAGGTGCTGTCCTCTGGGGAGGATGGTGTCACAGTCAGGATGGTTCGGCTCCCCACAAGTAGAGCCTGCCCTAGGGGAAGATGATGGTGGTTGCAGTGGCCGTTGGTGCCGAAGCACGGGGCAATGGCGCCAGCAAGGACGGGCTGACACAGTCTTTATGGTTCAAGGCTTTAACTCACTGTTCATTAACCACCCACAGACTCGTTATGGGCCTCAGCTAATCCCGAATATTTCAGAGGTCACCACCGGTGTTCCCACTGTGTGTCCTTTCTGGTAGGGGTCCCTCCAATCCCGGTGGGTGGAATATGGAACGGGCTTCTGGTGTCTTTCCTGCACTCTCCACTGACCCTGGAATCGCCGGTAGCTGTAGCGAGCAAGGGCTGAGCTGCCTGCTCCAAGCCCCTGGGCCTTGTAGTGCTCCCAGAAGCTAAAAGTGGTGCCTGGACCGAGGTCCTGACTGTGATTCTCACCCCAAGCTGTGCCCGGGGAAGACTGCTCAAGTGTAAAGATGCTCCTTCCTTTCCCCCAGTGGTGCTCGCCCCCCAGGTGGTTGTCCTATAAACTGTAAGATGGTCCCTACAGCTCTCTGTTCACTGTATGAGGGTCCTTACATCTTCTTATATACTGTATGATTAACCCTACAGCTCTCAATACACATTATATACTGTAGCTTGGCCCTTGCTCCCTATATCCTGTATTATGTCCCCCACAATCTCTTATATACTGCATTATTTCTACAATTCTCCTTATTTATAGTATGATGGCACTTATAACCAGTTATATACTTTATCATGAGCCCACTTCTTCCTATATATAGTATGCTGGTCCCACAACCTCTTATATATTTCTTAAGGTTCACACTTGCACTAGTATACAGTTTAACCCCTTCATGACAGGGGCAATATTCCATTTTTGCACTTTGTTTTTTCCTCTCTTTCTTCAAAGAGCCATAACTTTTTTACTTTTCCAGTTTGTGCACAAAGCCACATGAGCGCTAGTTTTTTGCAGGACGAGTTGAACTTTTTATCATGTGATGCACTGGATAGCGAAAAAAAAATTCAAAGAGCGTAGAAATTGCAAAAAAGTGCAATTCCACAATTGTTTTTTTATTTATCATGTTCACTATATGGTATAACTGACCAGGCAATATTGTTCTCTAGATCACTCGAGTATGCAGATACTAAACATGTATCAGTTTTTTTTTCTTAAGTGGAGAAAAAATCTAAAATTTGTAAAAAAAAATGTTTACTTGTGTCAAAATTTTCCTTGACCTGTATTGCTCTCATATTTCGGGATCTGGGGATGTGTGAGGGCTTATTTCTTGCACCCTAATCTGTTCTTTTAACTGATACAATTTTGGGGCAGATACAATGTTTTGATTACCTCTTACAGCATTTTATCGTAACATTGTGGCAGTAAAAAAAAACATAACTGGAGTTTTTGCTTTTTTTTTTCTTTCTCACTATGCCATTTACCAATTGGATTAATTTATTTTATACTTTAGTATATCAGACTTTTACGAACACACCAATACCATGTGTATTTTTAATTATTTCATTGTTAAAGTGGTAAAAGAGGGTTGAGTTGAGCTTGTGTTTTTTTTTTCTTATTTTTTTAAAACTTTTTTTTAAACTTTTTACTGTATTTAATAATCCCTTAGGGGACTTGAAGCTGCATCTCATCACTGTGGTGTACACAGCGGTGCATCAGCACTGCTATGTATAGTGAAAATCATGGTCTCATATGATCGCCAATTAAATGCTGGCTTTCACATGAGAACCATTATGACAGGTATGGAGGTCATCATCAGATCCACAGGTGTCATGGCAACCCATCAGTCCTTCGCAATCACCTCACATCCCCTGACCCCACAATTTCTGTCCTTGTGCCTTGACTGACATGGCTGATGTGTCCTATCCATCCAGCTCCTTTCCTCTAAAACAGGCATGAGAGATGAAAAGATTGTAAGATTGTGGATGACATATGCGATGTCCATGTGGTAAATCAAGGCGTGAAAGATAGTGAATCAGTGCCACAGTGAGCGACTGCCAGATACCGGGGGAACCGACTCAGCCTCTCTTTCCCTATTTTCTTTACTACTGCTTTCTGTCGGCTTTCCATTTCCTGACATATTGTCCACTGTTATTTCTTCATTCAGACATCTGCTTCTCATTCTCTGTGCTATCATCCTGTCATCTGAGTCTCATTCCATGAGCTATTGTCCTCTGTTGCCTGCCTCCCAACCTCTATGTTTATGTTGTCATTTGCTTGTCATCCATCCCATTCATGGGCAAACCCGAATTGTAAAGTTTGGGCTCCGTACCAGACACCGAGTGTCCATGCACGGTCCCCGAACACGGACTTCTCAGGTAAGTCTGTGTTACTGTTTGGGCTCGGCTGACCGGCTAAAAATAAAAAATAAAAAGGAAGCAAAACAGGGATTAAAGCAGGACAAGTATACTTACCAAATTTCAGCTCGGATGTCACATTGCTTCCGGGTCCGCTCATTAAATCTAATGAATATTCACTATTTCCCCCTATTATCCTCTGTGACAACGTCTGTGATTGGTTGTAGTCAGACTGCCAGCATATCGGCATCTGTGATTGGTTGCCCTCACACTAGCTGTCTGGGTCCCAAAGTAGAGTATAAAAATAAATAAATAAATGTAAAAAATGGCACAGGGTCCCCAGTATTTTGATACCAAGTGCAAATTAATTAGACAGCTGGAGGTTGCAGTCCCCTTCTGTGTGCTTTATCTTGGCTGTGTATCGAAATATGAGGCATCCATATGGCTTTGTTTAAAATTATTTAAATAAATCATTTTAAAAACCAGCATGCAGTTGCCCCCAATTTTGCTACCCAGCCAAGATAAAGCAGACACCTGGGGCTGGTATTTTCAGGCTGGGGAGACCCATGCTTAACCCCTTAACGACCGCGGGCCGTAAAATTACGTCCTAAATGACATAATCTTACTGCCCGCGGTCCTCCGGCGGCAGCATGCCGCGATCGGCACACATCTCAGCTGATTTTCACAGCTGAGATGTGTGCCTGCTAGGCACGAGCAGAATCGTTATCTGCTCGTGCCGATTAACCCCTTATATGGCGCTGTCAATACATGACAGCGCCATTATAAGCGCGATTGCGGTAAGCATTTACTTACCGCCCGAAACCGGAAGTCACGTGACGCGATCACGTGACTCCCGATAGTTGTCATGGTAGCACAGGGTCATGTGATGACTCCTGTACTACACATGACTTGGTTTCACTTTCGCTGTGCCCGGGGCACAGCAAAAGAGAAAGACAGCGTATCTGCTGTTTACAGCTTTCCAGCTGTGATCAGCAGATACTGCAGAGCGATCGGAATGCTGATCGCAATAGCCCCCTAGGGGGACTAGTAAAATAAAAAAAAAAGTTAAAAAATAAGTTTTAAAAAAATAAAAAAAAACAAAAAAACCTAAAAGTTCAAATCACCCCCCATTCGCCCCATTGAAAATTAAAGGGTTAAAAAAATAAAAAATATACACACATTTGGTATCGCCGCGTTCAGAAACGCCCGATCTATCAAAATATAAAATCAATTAATCTGATCAGTAAACGGCGTAGCGGCAAAAAAATTCCAAACGCCAAAACGACGTTTTTTTGTCGCCACAACTTTTGCGCAAAATGCAATAAGAGGCGATCAAAACGTAGCATCTGCGCAAAAATGGTACCGTTAAAAACGTCAGCTCGAGACGCAAAAAATAAGCTGTCATTGAGCCTAAGATCCCGAAAAATGAGAACGCTACGGGTCACGGAATATGGCGTAAAACGTGCGCCACTTTTTTCGGACAAACTTCCGATTTTTTTTAACCCCTTATATAAAAGTAAACCTATACATGTTTGGTGTCTACGAACTCGCACTGACCTGAGGCATCACACCCACACATCAGTTTTACCATATAGTGAACACAGTGAATAAAATATCTCAAAAACCATAGTGCTATCGCACTTTTTTTGCAATTTTTCAGCATTTGGAATTTTTTTGCCATTTTCTAGTACACAATATGGTAAAACTGATGGTTTCATTTAAAAGTACAGCTCGTTCCGCAAAAAATGAGCCCTCACATGACCATATTGACTGAAAAATAAAAAAGTTACGTCTCTCAGAAAAAGAATGGCGAAAAAAAAAAACGGAAAGCGAAAAATCGGCCGGTCGTGAAGGGGTTAATGGGTCCTGCCCAGCCAAAAAATAGCAACCCGCAGCTGCCCCAAAATTGGCACATCCATTAGATGCACCAATTTTGACACTTACCCAGCTAATTCTTATTACCCTGGTGCAGGTCCAATCAGGGTAATATAAGGGGTTAATGACAGCTATGATTTGTCAAAATATCACAGCGGTCATCAAGCGCAAGGTTAGTAATGGGGAGAGGTCTATTAGACTCCCCATTACTAATTGTGTAAGTAAAAAGAAATAAACAGAAAACACAGAGAAAAATCCTTTATTTAAAAAAACACCCTCTTTCTCCAATTATTAACCCCCGAAACACCCCTGCAGGTCTTATGTAATCTACAGACACAATGTTCCACGACAATCAGAGGTCTGCTATACCCTGAGGTCATAGTGTGTGGTCACATTACAAAACATGACCGATCACTGTGGGCTGTGGGACACACAGCCTCAGCTGTGAGAGCGGTCATGTCAGGGAGTTCAACTGAGGTCACATCTTCCAATTCCGATGGTACCTCAGCTGTGACCTCAGATGAACTCAATGAACTCAGTGAACTCACCTCAGTTGAACTTTATGAACTCACCGGAGGTGAATTCAATTAACTCACTGTCGAATTACCCACTACAGGGGAACTCAATGAGCTCAATGCGCTCACTGAGTATTTAGGTAAAGAAATTTTTACACCAAATCTGCATTTCCTGGCAGAAAAACAAATCAAAAATGTATCAAAACTGCATTGTGCTTTAGGTGTATTTTTCTGCCAGGAGATGCAGATTTGTTGCAGATTTCTGTACCAAATTTTTGCACCAAATGTGCATCTCCTGACAGAAAATTGCATCAAAAATACTACAACACCGTATCATGCTTTGGTGCATTTTTTTGCTGGGAGATGCAGATAAGGTTTAGAAATTTATTGCAGAAATCTGCAGCAAATCTGCATCTCCTTTAAGAACAATGCACCACAAATGTAGATCTGGTGCAGAAATTTCTGCATACAAATACTCAATGTGCGCACATAGCCTAAGCTGGTAATCCAGCATTGAGTACATTGAGTTCACCTCAGGTGAGTTCAGAGTTCATTGAGTTCACTGATTTCACCTGAGATCACAGCTAGGATACCTTGGAAACTGCCAGCTGTGACCTCAGGTGAACTCACTGATACCACTGCTCTCACAGAGGCGGCAGCATCAGTGTGTCCTGCCAGCACCAGTGATCGGTTATGTTTTCTGATGTGACCACGCACTGCGACTTCAGAATGTAGCAGAGCCGAGATTATCTACAGCCAAGATAATACACAGCTGGAACTGCTTTATCTGCGCTGGGTATCAAGATACGGGGGACCTTACACCATTTTTTCCAATTACTTATCCTTACAGTCCACTTCAGGGACCCAGACAGCTAGTGTGAGGACAATTGGCTTTTTGATTTCAACCAATCACATATGCTGTCATAAAGGTGGGCAGATAAAGTAGTAAATATTCATATGGCGTAATGAGCGGTCCCAGAAGCAGTGTGACAGCAGCATGGATACTCGGTAAGTATAATTGTCCAGCTTTAATCCTGTTTTGCTTCCTTTTGCAGCCCCCCAGCAATTACTAACATCATATTATAACACTTAAGTCCCTTAGACTTATATTGAGTTCATCGTCAGGGTCAAGTCCAGTTCCAAACCAGATATTTATTTGTCTGTCCGGACCCGCCAAACCCAAACATCTGCTGGTTCGCCCAACTCTACACTTGTGCCATTGTTCTCTGTTATCAACCTGTCGTTTGTTGTGTCTGTGTTTTCTGGCTCTTCTCATCAATCACTTCTGTGTGTGTTCTTAGTTATCAACCTATTATTGTGCCAGCATTCTGTGTTATTTGCTTGTTACCACCTGTGTAACTGGTTCTTTGCTTGTAAACCCATGTGCTTGTGTTCTCTCTTATCAGCTCCCTGTGTTTCTTGTCATCCACCCCTGTGTCTGTGTTCTCTGTTATCAGCCTGTTCCTTGCTAATCTTCTGGTTACTCCCTGTGCTTGTGATACCTGTGTGCTCTGTGGTTCTGGTTGCTATTTTCTTGGCTGCTCCTCTCAGCCAGGTGCAAACAGTGAGTTTAGTATCTACTGTGAGAGGTAGAGCCCGCTGTGTCCTGGCTGCAGCAGCTACATTGTTGGAGGGAGTGTGGCGAGCCATGATTGGGTGAGAAAAGTCACATGGCTCACTCTCTGCACTCTGGTTGGCCCTCCATCCTCCCTTCTGTGCCGGCCCAGCCTGTGTGGGCACGCTGACGTCTACTAAGCTGCAGGCCTGTTAGCTTTTCATGCCAACACAGTTCAATGAGGTGATTGCAGGAGATCTGGGCAAAGAGGTTTGGGACCAGAGACCCAGATCTTTGATGTAAGAGGCACCCCTGCCTTACAAACCATCTTTGATTCTATAATTAATATCCCTGTTGAGAAAAAAATGTCAAATTCATGTGTAGGCAACTGTACTGTCCTTG
Source organism: Anomaloglossus baeobatrachus (assembly GCF_048569485.1). Lineage (NCBI taxonomy): Eukaryota > Metazoa > Chordata > Amphibia > Anura > Aromobatidae > Anomaloglossus > Anomaloglossus baeobatrachus. The sequence goes on from NC_134355.1 coordinate 451,693,948, forward strand.
TACAAAAAAAAACATTCGGGACATATTCTCATTGAAGGGGCTGAATATACCTAAAATCAAGACTAATAACTGATACAACTGATACATGGGAAAAAAAGTAATTTGTTTCCCATTCTTACAGTATATTTACAGTTAAAAAATTCTGTATAAGTTTCTTCATCTTCAAAAAATTACGGATAACATATTTTTTTTATGGAGACTAATTTTTACTGGTTGTTCTGGAATTTGTGGATAGTTGGCAACTCAGAGCAAAAGTCAGACTACACTTACATCCAATGATTTCCACCCAGCCATAGACTTGAATGGATGCACGCCAGACGATTTGTGTTGCAAATCACATCATGATGTGAATGTTTTCTCATGACAAATCATCATGAGAAAAAAACTCTAATTGGCAATGCCAAATAGAATAACACTAGTCCGAATGCTATCTGATAAATCATGGGATAACACTTGTCTGATGGATACGCTCATGTGAGCGAGCCTTTAAAGTAAGTTTTACCTGAAACAACTCAGTATTTCAGAGAAAGCCACGTGCACATGAGTATTTGGTCAGTTTTTTACCTCAGTATTTGTAAACCAAAACCAGGAGTGGGTAAAGAATACAGAAGTGGTGCCGTGTTTCTATTATACTTTCCACTGATTGTTCCTCTCCTGATTTTGGCTTACAAACACTGAGGTAAAAAACTCCCCAAATACTGAAGGTGTGCACGTGGCCTAAACTGTGATAATGCAGCCAGTGTCTGAGTTCAGGCTGCATGAATCTAATGTCAGGTTCACTTTAATGGCACATTATATATGGAGCAAAACTTAAAGCGGTTTTCCACTACTTTTTCACTCCCTTGCCATATATCATAGCGCTTCAAAAAATACTTTTTGCAATATACTTGTATTGGGTGTATAGCTTCTATGACCACATCTCAGTAAGGATTACATAGTACTGGATTGTTATGCAGATTCTTCTTCCTCCTCTGTTATGTCTGATACTTCCTTTTCTGGCCCAGAAATCAAATCAAATGAAAGGAAGTGATCACTGAGCTCCTGATAGTGGAAGTGGACATTTTGGAGTGTATGACAACTGCCTGGAAATGCGTCCTGAAGACACAATTAGTTTTCCTCAGGCAAGCTGAGTTGATTGTTTCACTCAGCATTAACAGCAGCCTTTAAAAAGTAAAGTACTGCAATCTGCATTTCAAAAGCAAAGAGTTTAGGAAATCAAATTCAAATCACTAATGTGGTCAGCTAAAAAGCTAAAATTTACATAACAAACACAGCAACAAGGCCATACTAGCCATCTGGCATTTGCTAGATGGGCTGATACCTACCCTGGGCTGCTATAACACTTGGTATCTCCCAATATCTTCAGCAGCACAGGGTGGAGGTAGCCTGCTAAGTGCTGGATCACAGGCCCCTGCAATGCATGATGGAACTTGTAGCAACAAAGCATAGTAAGCCTAGGGAGAGGAGGTGATCGATGTAAACATCAGAGCTCCTGTTGGCAGACATCAATAGATGCTATTTGCATGATAAAATGTTTATATTACTATAATAAGAGTATTAATTCATTTAGTGGCTCATAATTGCATGATTGATGAATAAAAAATGAAATGAGTTAGGGTAGTGTATAACTTCTTTAATTCTGTAAATCTTCAGCACAAATACTGTGAGACGTTAAATATAATTGATACATCTTTATTCAATTAATGCAAAAAAAAAAAAAAAAAGAGTTTCTGGCTTTTTTTAACAAGTAATAATGGAAGGAATGAAATTCATAGTCTAATAAAGATGAAAGAAGGTAATGGATTGCAGCTGACATATGAAAACACAAGAATAAACTCAGCTCATAACGTCTGATGAGTCAAGTGATGCAATATTCTTAATGCATTGTGGGCTTGTAAAGCTCAGGGGAATCAATGGCTCAGTGGTGTCTCATATGTAGCCTTCCATTGAGGTGAACACCAAACTACACTAATATATTACAAATGTTGCAGAAAAATATAACCTCACAGTTTTTTTATTGTTGCAAATGTTTGGTCTATGTGCCAAAGCTTTGGTCAGAATTGTAATGGATATGATTTTTCCTGCAAGGTCATCTTCACACACAATATTTCCAGAAACATGCTGCGAAAAGGAAAAAAGAAACACATTTAAAAAGTTTAAAATTTGCTTCCATTATACAATTTTTCTGATACAAATCAAATGTGGATTGCCAGATAAAGTATATATTACTTGAGAAATTCGGCAAGATCTATATAATGCTGGAGAACACCAACCGGGACCTTCATGAAAAGAGCAAATGCTTGAATTTTCTCAATTCTAATTGGTCAAGAAAGATCAAGCCCCGATGTTAGAATAGGTGCTAACCGAGCTTTTGGGGAAGTTGCTGTTGATGGGGTTGCCATATTTTTTTTTCCACTGCTCCCCATCCTTCCTCTTGCTGGTGGGTAGTGTTCTCCTAATTGATTGACAGCTTGCGGCATTGTTTCACCGCTTGCCTGACCTGTACGCTTTCTGATGCTGCAAAGTGAGGCAGTTTTGCTTCTACAGTATCGGGGGATCACAGTGGCACTGAATCTGACTGGATCAGGACCTAACAGCGTGTTTCAGAAATCTGACCAGCATCAGAGCAGTGATTTCAGGCTCTGTAGAAAAGAGCTTGTAAGCGCTAAGCTCCTTACGTAGGAGACCAGCCACCACTGATTGACTGCAGCAGGGATCAAAAACCTGGGCATCAAGCAGTAAAGTACAATAAAATAAAAAACCTTTCTATTTTTGTGAACAAAGAAGATTTCTAAAAAGTTATTTTAAAGTTATTTTCACTTTGCAATTTATTATCCTTTACGCTCTAGATGCCTTAACTCAACACAACCTATTTAGTAAATGATAACAGTTGACGGAAATCTGTCACCAGGCTTTTTCCATGTAATCTGAGAGCAGCACAACACAGGGGCAGAGACCCTGATTCCAGCGATGTGTCACTTTCTGGGCTGCTTAGTCTAGTTTTGGTAAAATCACTGTTTAATCAGCAGTAGATTATCATTAGAGGACTACTTGGCAGTAGCCAGGTAGTCCAGCATATTCCTGAGCTCTGTATAACTGCTAGATCTGCAGCAGAGAAAATATGCATTTTATTAAAATGACAGCAAACAACTCAGTAAGGGACATATTGCTGGAATCAGGATATCTTCCCTACATTATGCTGCTCTCAGATCGAAGAGCAAAAATCTGGGGACAGATTCACTTTAAAGAGAATCTGTCATCATTTTTTTACTATGTAATCTGACAGCCGCATGATGTAGTCTGACATTCTGATTCCAGGGATGTATCACTTAGTTTACTGAGTGCAGCAGGTATGACAGAATCACAGTTTTCTTTGCTGCAGATTTAGCAGCACCTAAAATGCTGAGCCCTGTTTAACCCCCCTTACACCACTGATTAGCAGCTTTATGTGTACCTTGTATACTGATACAAAGTTGCTAATCAGAGCTGGGTAAGGTTGGGCCAGGAGTCATGATGCCAGTTGTCCTGTAATGATAATCTCCTACTGATAAAATACTGATTTTATTGAAACAGTCAAACATAGCCCATAATTGACACATCGCTGAAATCAGTGTTTTGTCACCTCCCATCATGGTGCTCTCAGTAGAAGAAACCTGCTGAAAGATTCCCTTTTAAAATTGAAATTGCAAGATGTCAGGACTAGTTAGCATCATGAGTGCACTTCAGCTTTACTAGGCTTTGTGGGAGTTTTGAATCAAGCTCATGTTTATACTCGTAGAATACATACCTCTTTTGTTTGGATGTGAAGATGGGAGTCTGTCCATAGCAAATGACATGTCACCTGACTTCTCTTCCAAAATCTGTTCCTTCAATTTCTCTAACTGATTGAAAAAAAAAATATATATTTTTAGTACAAGGTGATTGTGCTAAATAAGTTGATAGCTTTGGATGCATCGTGAATACATGAAATGATTGTTTATGTTGGCAACACAAAAACATAAAACCTTATTTTACTTTACTGCTCTGGCTGCAGCACAAATTTGATTCTCCTCTAGTGTTTACTAACAATGAATGAGCGTGTTTGGTACTCGATCGAGCATCGGGATGCTCGGGTACTCGCTGTGCTTGGATGCGTATAGCAGGTGCTCGGATGTGTCGTTCATGAAACATCGAATACAAAGTGCCGGCTCACTTCAGTGAGTGATGGAAGCCAGCACCCCAGTGAGAGCCACTTGCAATCTCTAAATAGCTCTGATTGGGGTAAAAACAACATGTTCAGCTGTAGTGCATTGAAAAAAAAAACAATAAAAACCCTGCCCTTCCTCATCTGGAAATGCTCTGTTTATGGCTGGCTGTATGTTGGTGAGGAGCTGGAATGCCCAATCATTGACATCAATTATACTCGTTACTCGAGTAGAGCCCATCACACCGTCCAACCTGCTCAACTCTAGTAAAGAGCACTCGAGTATTGTAGTGTTCACTCATTACTCATTATGAGTAACGAGTGCTTGCTCATCACTAGTGGGGAGATCAAAGTTGTTGATAGACGAATGCTGTGGTTAAAGGGGTTGTCCAGTCTTGGTCAGACGTCTGAAGTCACCCTATATGACTGCAGACTACAGAATTAAAACACCGTGTGATGCGCGTGTTATCATGAACTCCCGGTATTTCTGGTGCAAGCGGGTGTTCTGTAACTTCAACGTATGAGATTTTTGCATACTTGTGATCACATGCAAACTAGACTGAATCAGCTTCTCTCAATAGATTGCAGTACAGAGAAGTCAGATGAGTAAGGTTAGAAGGTGACCGCAAGTATGCATGTGGTCACATGACTGCTGACTAACAAGAGAAAATGCTGTAACTTGTGTGTATCACACATTCAGCAGTCTATACTCACATAGAGCAGACTTATGTCCCAGGCGTGAACAACACGCTTTACAAAGGCAGCACTAAATGAGTATATTATGGTTGTGTTTTGCGCTGTTCTTCAGTTAATCCAAATAGAAAAATAAGTTGACAGCTGTGTTACCGATTAGGGGCATGTCCATATACAATCTGATACTGTCAGCATGATTGATTGGACAGTGTCACACTGATTAGTGATGTACCCCCAGCTGGTGCGAGCTGTATTTTATCCAAAATTAGCACCATACTTTTCAAAAGATTCTGTTTGATACTGTATTTCAGTCCAATTGAATTAAAGGGGCCCGAGCTGAAATACATAAAAACAATCTGTATACAGAATTGGGGCAGTTTCTGGAATAAAATTAGACTCTTTTCTCTAATCTCATACTTTCTGTTTCAAAATGAATCATACTGTATTGTATCCCTATGTCAATGATGATTGGTGCCATGCATGGAGTCTTTCACTTTTATTAGCTTGAGTGGAAATCCACCACAAAAATAGCTCCCACACAACTGGAGGAGTTACATGGTATAATGTAATGGTGCATTTCTCCTGCAGGAAAGGAATAACATGTAATTTTATATTTTAATTTTTCATCTCAGTTTCAGAGATACTGGCTTATAAACTTTAGTTTCTAATTTTCCAAGTGGACATTACTAGAGATCCATTTCTGTGAGCCTTTATGCTCCCAGAGAATGTCAGTCCCAGCTTTTTTTGTGTGAGAAGTGTAATGACACACAGTGCAAGGTCTCTTCACTAATTTTATTGCTGGCATCTACTGTGATTTCAAGCAAACGAGGAGTGTAGAGCAAAGCTGTGTGTTATTACAAACATCTCTACATATGCTGCTCTCATCCCACAGCACTGTCAGTGGTATGGATACGTAATGAAGAGCTCATAGTACCATGAGATGACAAATGCTTATGCAAAGGTGATTGTAAAGACACAGCTCTATTCTCCTCATTAATCTTACTCCCAACATTTGGTGTAATTCTAGTGGATGAGGCACTGTGTGTCATTACAAACACCTCTAAATATGCTGCTCTCATTCCACAGCATTGTCAGTGTAGGTGAGGGAAGGTAAAGCAGAGTTGAAAGTCCCGTGGGATGAGAAATACAGCTGCGGAGTTAATTGTAATGACACACAGATCTTAATTATTGCCCTCCACCTCTTGTAATCATAGTAGATGTTCACGGTAAGATTAATAAGGATAGCAGAGCTCACATTGAGGAAGCCGGGTTTCACCATCTCATGGAGTGTGTTCTACTAATGTCCCTTTGGTATTAATGAAAATTAAGTAATTTCACCTTTTAATTTAAATTCTTGGGATCCACTTAGATCTTACTATTTAGTCTTGAAACATCAACAAACCATATCACAGACCAAAATTATGCAGCTACTTCAAAATAATTGTTTTTGTAATGAAATAATAATGGAAAGCAATGTACTATATTGTGAAGCAAACATGTTTAGAAAGAGCTTGTGTTACAAAACATACCTGTTCCAATTCTTCTAACTTGTTCTCCAGCTCCATCTCTAAGAGATTGAATATTTTGCAATTATTAAAAACATCACCCATTTCTTAATTTTACATATGGAAATTTCAATCCTAAGGTCGGATTCCAATAAGCATATGTTAAATGGTCCATTTTTCATTCACTAAAACATTTCCTATCCATGTTGTCATACTTATACAATCAGTATGTCATCCACTCGTCTGTTGTTATACATCTGCATGACATCCAAATGGCATCCATTTTACACATCAACAATATAATATATATTAATCCAAATATAGTTTCCTATGTAAATAATTACAAAGGATCCATAAAGTATGGATTCCATACAGATGGCGTCCATATAGCATCTGTTTTTTTTAACTCAACCGTTGAATTTAATGGTTGATTTGGTCAAGATTATGTCATATTGCAATTTTTTACACATCCTTGTGTGAAAACATTCATATCATTGATTTGTATTGGTCCGTGTGCTCTCTGTATGCTATCTATTTTACATAATGTCTGCGTACAAACATATAATACACTTGTCTGAATGAGACGGGATACGGATGTAGTCATTATGAAGAACATGGGATGTCAGAATAATAGACACCAGCTGTTTGCTTCACATCTTAGAGCCTAAGGTCAAAAAATGCTGAAGAATTTATTTTATACCGGCTTTTCTAACTCATTTAATATTTTCTTGTTCACATAGGACTATTATTTTTAGGAAAAGAAATTCATTGAGGACTACAATTATTTACTGCATGGTGGTTACAGAGACAACTAATCCGACCTTCTTCACATCTTCATGGTTTATGTTGGGTTAGGCTGTACAACATATGAAGGACAGAAAAATATTGAGCTCAATGTAATACATATTTCTTGTATAGCTGCATGGTTATAATGGATTACTTTACATTAAGGCTCCAATCTAAGTGCTATTTAATCAACTTAATTGCTCTAAGAATATGGGACTGACAATAACAGTTATTAGGGGTATATCCATTGTAACAAAAAAATCTATAGCTATTATCGAAAAATAAATATTAATGACCGGAGAAGCACTTCAATCAAGTGAGCAGAAAATAATCCTTGATTCCCTCTTTTCTTTTCCATGGTCAATTAAGACTCAGCCTTTAGCCCCCTAGAAACCAATTCACTCAACTGGATGTGCTGCTATTTTTGGTTTACTGTCTAGCACTTACCTAGGTGTGAAGGTCTTCTTACGGGCAAGTGCTTATTTAGAAGGAGTGTCAGAAGCATATCTTGGTGGTTAACATCTTTTTCTGGATACAATTCATTTTCTGTTACAGTCAAAAGAAAGTTGTAAGACTAATGGTAAGACAATGGAGGATGACTTTGCTTCTAATACTGTTGTAAAAAATGTCATCATTTATTATGTAGCAAAGATGCAGATTGGGCAAAAAGGATTATAAATCATTAGCAAAATGTTATTGATTTGTTGTCAAGATGCATTCACTTTTATATTTATTCTAACTGTTAATTAATCATGACATTTTAATATAGAACAGATGTAACTTGTTAACATTGCAGTCTTGCAGCTCTGGGGTCCTGACTCCTGGGTTCAAATCCCACTAACCACAACATCTACAAGCAGTTTGTATGTTCTCTGGTTTCCTCCCATACTCCAAAGACATACTGATATAGGGAATATGGATTGTGAACCCCAATGAAGAGAGCGATGATCATGTCTGTAAAGCGTTATGGAATTTATAGCGCTATATAAGTGAATTAAAGTGAATAAGTCAGAAAAACGTTTGTGATATTGATAAGGTCATCCACATGTAGATAGTCAGTAGCCCGATGATTTTTGTGCCAACAACTACCAATCTAAGCTGATCATTTCAAAAACATGTGAACTAGTGTCAGGCATAAAAGATATGACACTCTACATCAAGTTGCGTCTCGCCTAGTAGATCAGAAAAGTGAAAAAATATTTTCAGAGTAAAGTCCAAGCACATTGTGAAGCTCTTGTCCTAAAAGTGTTTTCAAGATGTATTGAGTTTGTCAACTGAAAATATTATCCTATTCACTCTGTCTGGTATAGACGCTGTAGATTTGTGGCAGGTTATATTCAGAGCTGCAGAATTGGAGACAGCCTTCTTCTGTCTGATATAATGTGTGTGATCAATGAGCTGCAATTACATATGCAATTAGTGCAAATAGGCAGGTTGGTAGAGCACAAGTAAATGATACTAAAGTTTAACCAAATATTGCTTGTCAAAGGCAGCAAATGTACACCTTTGTAAAAGAGCAGCATAAATAAAGATTTTATACACTGTTTCAAAAGTTCCAAATTCAAACTGTTTACAAAATATGAAACTTTGACTGTAAAAGTTGATACGATAAATATGAATTTGATTATTGATACATACTCCTACATATATAAATAAATAAAAAAAAAATATATATATATATATATACTGTATATATATATATATATATATATATATATATATATATATATATATACTGTACATATATATATATATATATATATATATATATAAAAAAAATTTGTAATACTGAACAATATTGGACATACTTGAGATAAAACAAAACAACTATGTTAAGACTATGACTAATATGGGCAAATGAGCAAACCAAGTGGTCTTCATCTACTATCAATAATATGTGGATTTGAGTCCTTATTTAAAATACATTTGAAAAAAACAGCATGTGAATCATGTATCTGTAAAAAATGTTAATACTGATAAGGTTTTATGGCTAAAACTAAAAGCTTGGATGTTGTGAAATATGATGGCAGAATATGATGGCAGAAATTAAGTATGCATTTTTAACAACTCACCTTGCAACAGATATGGTTTGCCTTCAGCTGATTGAATGGAGATCACAACAAGGAAAGTTAAAGTCCCAAGGCAGAGATGTACAGAAGAAGCTTTAGGCAACATATCTTCTCTACTGATGGATCCTTCTAGATAATTTGAGGCTTCAATGGGTTTCTCTTCTAAGTCAGCTCTCTTTTAAATAGTGCCCACAGTCGTCACTGTTATATTCCAAAAACCCCCCAATAAAAATCATTCATCCTGTCAATGGCATTCAATTCTTGGAAAACTGACAAATGAACTGCGTGAATTTCTTGACGTCAAACCTAGATCAATCCATCCAGAATATGACCAATAAAGTAGAGCTGGGATACACATGCTAAATACAAAGAAGGAATCGGTGGCGGGCTCATGGTAATTTATTGTTGCATTTCCATGCTCTCATTTTAATTACTCTGAGATCTCTGTAATGAATGCCAAAATGAAGGCAGAAGAATCACTAAACTGAATTGATTTCAGGTCCTTGATCTTTAAAATGACTTCTATGGTTCACAACATAACTACAGAATTAGTTCAGAAGGGAAGATGATGAAATGGGGAAGAAGAGAAGGTTGAAGATAAATATGAAATTTATCAAAGAGACATACCAGGTCTTCAGAAGTGTCAGATGTTGTAATACATTGTGTTTCTTAGGAGAATACAAGGCAGAAATTGACCAGTGGTTTGATTAATTTTAGATGAATGGATGTCATCTGGTACTGATGACTTCAGGTGTGACTTTTCCTCCTTTAGATTGTCTATGGCTATCTTTCAATGTCACATTTCTCATTTACTCTGCCAAAGTTTCCAATCTCGGCAAAGATGACACAATCTTTGTTTGGTCTGAATTCAAAAAGCTAGAAGAACAGACCATGCGTGTCGTAAAACTAATTTACATGACTAAGCTCTTGGTTGCTGTTTGTACGTCAGAATATAGGTAATCTTAGTTTTATTTATTAAACTCTTACAGTTTGGATTTAGGCCAAGGAGATGCTTTCTACAACTTACTTCTGAGATTAGGAACCTTATAGAAGTAATGAGCCAGATATTCTTTTGTGGGCATTGATTTTCCAGGGCTGTTTTTTGAGCACTGTAAGTGCTATTCTATTAGGCAAGAGTAACACTTGCATATGACTCACATGAGTGCCATGTGAGAAACTCTCGTATTGCACTCGAACCAATGTTAATCAATGAGGCAGCTCCGAACTGCGTTTTTTTCTCAGCTCCAATGGGACTGAGGAAAAAATTGCAGCATGCTGCAATTGCAAGGGTATCTCAAGCGAGATTGGTGTGAGAAAAAAACGAATTGCACACAGGTCACACATCATACACCTGTGCTGTGTGAGAAAAATGCATCCAAATCACAAAATTGCTGGAAAATTGCATCACATACAGATTAAATATGGATTGCTCATGGACCACATTTAAAAAAAAAAACAAAACACAGACTAGCATTGCACTCACATTGCACAGGGATCACCACTCGGACAGCGCTCATAGAACTCTCTGGCATGAGAATCAGAACGATTTTTCATACGGAAGTGTGACTCTACCCTTAGCCATGTTGTCACGCTCCAGGTGTCCCAGCAGCGCTCCTTACCTACTGAGCCGGTTTCACCATCCAGGCACCGCTCCGTACCCACTGATCCGGTCGCACCTGCATTGCACCGCTCCGTGCTCACTGATCCAGTCTCGCCATCACACCACCGCTCCTTGCTCACTGGTCCAGTCCATGCGTCCATTGGTCACGCCTGCCGCTCCCGCTCTTGCTCCCCTGAGTCCTGTTCCAGGTCTCAGGAGTCTGACTCTGACTGATCCCTCTGTATAGGACCGGGCCGTGCCCACTCACCTGGTCTTATAGGCCCAGCACTGCTGCAACAGGAAATGACCTGAGGCTGTGCTGGGTATATAGGACTGGCCTTTCCATGTGGGCGAGGCCTGATCATCCCTTGTGTTTCCTTGCTTTGTCTTGTGAGCTAGGTGCTAAGGTCCTTTTGTTCCTGTTTCCTGTATTACTGCCATAAAGTACGCTGTGACCCTAGTGACCTGGTCCTGTCTTTGCTTCCTGATACCTGCACCTGTTCCTGTACTGTCCTATGGGACTCCATGACCCTGGTGACCTGGTTCTTCCCGTTCCTGCCACGCTAGTGTCGCGGGCGGGGAGGGCGCTGCGCTCGCCAACGCTCGGGTCCGGCGCAGCTGCTACTGCTGCTCGGTGGCTTGAGGGGTGGGCCGGATCCCGGGGACTCGAGCGGCGCTCCTCGCCCGTGAGTGAAAGGGGTGGTTTGTTGGGATTTGGGATGTTGGTTTGTGACGACACCCACGGTATGTGGTGAGGTTGGGGCACCACCGCTGCTCTGTACGGGGATCCCGGGAGTGATGACAGGGAGCAGCTGAGATGGTTCTCTACCCTCCGTGGTTAGGGGGAATTTTGGTGGTCCCGGGGCCCGGTGATGTTGACTGGAAGGTGGATGGCGGGGTTTGGCGAGGTGCAGGGTCGCGGGGGCAGCGCGGTGCCAGACGGCACGGTGGTACTCACTCAGCCAGTAACGTACACGGAGACTCTGGTAAAACAGACGGCTGGATGGACGGGTCCCACAGGCGGCTGCGGTGATCACTCCCGGTAGGTTGGCGGTGACTGTCTCTCCCTGCACCTTTGTTGTGTTTTCAGCCCCGATGGCTTCCCACCGGTAGCCCGCTCCCCAGCGGTGTGTTTGCCAGAGGAGCCCCTTTTTCCCGCAGGCGCTGGCCCTGGGAACTCTAGCTGTGGCGGTAGCTGTATTTCCCTTCACGGTTGAGCGGTTGCCTTCAGTCGGGTCTTTACTGCTGGGAAACCCCGGAGGTTCCCGTCGCTGATGGATTTGACCGGTTTAACGGCGACTCCAAGCCTGGTCGGAGTCCGTAGTCCCTGCCGGATGGTGCTGGCTTCTCTTCGCTCCCCGATCCGGTACTGGTGGGCCACCGCCCGTTCCCGGTCCTTACGGTTGTGCGTCAATCGGCCTCTCCTGCAGACGGTCACCACCGTCTGCCAACCTTGCTCTCCGGTGCCCGGGCCACGTACCCGGACACGGTCAGTCAGCTCCTCCACTACTACTTCCCTCAACTCCACTCCAAAACCAACTGTTCTCTCTTCCTTTCCCGCCTCCAGGACTGTGAACTCCTCAGTGGGTGGGGCTAACTGCCTAGCTCCACCTCACCTGGTGTGGACATCAGCCCCTGGAAGGAGGCAACAAGGATTTGTGTCTGACCTTGATGTTCCTAACCGGGGTGTGGGGTGTGTTGTTGCAGTACCTGTGACGTCCTGGCTTGTCCAGGGCGCCTCACTAGTGCTCCAGCTACCGTGTACCCTGCCCTTCAGGTGGGGTGCTCGGTCCAGTGGATCCACCTCCTGTGTCTACCAGTCCTCCCCGGCCCTCACAGTATGATCAGGCCATGGATTCCGCTGAAGCACAGAAATCAGAGCTGGCTGAGCTGTGCCAGGAGCTGGCACAACAGCGCGAAACCCTGAACCGGATGCTGAAGTTCATGACGTCCGTGGACCACTGGTTATATGCGCTGCAGACCGCCGCCTCATCTCAGTACATGCAGCAACCAGTCTCCAGGTCCGAACCAGTTGTCTTCATGGCCTCGCAACTTCGCCTTGCTGCTCCGCCTCACTACGCAGGGGATCCCAAGTCCTGCTGAGGCTTCCTGAACCAGTGCTCCTTGCACTTCCAGTTGCTCCCGCACTTGTTCGCCTCAGACCAGGCCAAGGTGGCGTTCCTGATGTCACACCTGGAAGGTGAAGCCCTGGCCTGGATTATCCCCCTGTGGGAGAACGAGGACCCGATGACCACCGATATCCAGGAGTTCCTATGAGCATTCCGGGACACCTTCGACGAACCCAGACGAACTACCGCAGTGACCTCTACGCTCCTCTGGCTACGCCAAGGAACCCAAACAGACAGCCAGTATGCCATACAGTTCCGCATGCTTGCTTTGGAGCTGGGCTGGAACAATGAGGCATTAACGGCTGCCTTTTGGGAGGCTCTCTCTGGTCGTATTAAAGACGAACTCGCCGGCCGTGACGTTCCACGCACCTTGGACGCTTTGATTTCCCTGGCCACCCGGATTGACCTCTGTTTTGTGGAGCATGCCCAGGAAGTAGACCGGGAGAAGCGACCACCTCGCCACGTCTTGCCCCCGCAGAAACCTACCGCACCCTCGTCCCTGCCTTTCCGCGACTCGTCACCAGAACCCATGCAAGTGGACCGTCTGACCCAAGTCAAGCAACGCCGTGCAGAACGGCTTGCCCAGGGCCTGTGCTTCTATTGTGGAGACGGGTCACATATGCTTTGAACATGCCCTGAGAAACCTGGTAGACCCCAGGTCCAAGGGATGGTGGGAACTGCCACTCTTGCCACCGGAATCCCTTCAGTCCCAGTTAAACAGACGGTTCAGGTGACGACAGAGGGGACCCGGTTTTCGGCAGAGGCCCACATCGATTCTGGGGCAGCAGGCAACTTTATCCACCATGCCATGGTAGACAAATACCAGGTCCCTGTCATTCCACTGAAGAAGCCCATCTGGTTCGCCTCCGTAGACGGCAAACCGCTCTATGAGCCTGTCCGGTATACCACCGAGCCCGTGAACCTCCAGGTTGGCACTTCGCATACAGAGACCATCGCCTTCTATGTGATCCCGAGGATAGCTCCTGAGCTCCTGTTGGGCCTGCCCTGGCTGAAACTCCATGATCCTGTTATTAGTTGGCGCTCTGGCGCGATTACCCGCTGGAGTCCCTTGTGCCACGAAACCTGCTTGCAGTCGTTCCTCAGCCCCTGGCACTTGACTCAGTCAAGCTGCAGGATCCTGAAGAAGAGATGACGCTATCCAGTGACGTTCCACTGCCCCAGGCATATGAGACTTTTATTCCACCGATTTATGGAGTTGAGACTTTGAGTCCACCGGCTACTAAGGATGAGACACTGTCCTGTACCCAGTCCGAGATGCTCGATCCGGTTGTCCAAGATTCCAGTCCTGCTTCTGACTGTCCTTCCCTTTCCGTTGCCTCCCTTGCCGCTGACATGGCTTCCCCGATACGGGACATAGTGGCCATGAAGACGGTCCGGGATAAGCAGTCCTTCCTGGTCGATTGGGTGGATTGCGGTCCTGAGGCCCGGTCCTGGTTGTCCCGGAAGTTCGTTGCTGCCTCTCTTCGGCGCGCCTTCATGTCCCGGCCGCGGAGATGGGGGCTTCAAGGGGGGGTACTGTCACGCTCCCGGTGTCCCAGCAGCGCTCCTTACCTACTGAGCTGGTTTCACCATCCAGGCACCGCTCCGTACCCACTGATCCGGTCGCACCTACATTGCACCAATCCGTGCTCACTGATCCAGTCTCGCCATTGCACCACCGCTCCTTGCTCACTGGTCCAGTCCATGCGTCCTCTGGTCACGCCTGCCGCTCCCGCTCTTGCTCCCCTAAGTCCTGTTCCAGGTCTCAGGAGTCTGACTTTGACTGATGCCTCTGTATAGTACCGGGCCGCGCCCACTCACCTGGTCTTATAGGCCCAGCACTGCTGCAACAGGAAATGACCTGAAGCTGTGCTGGGTATATAGGACTTGCCTTTCTATGTGGGTGGGGCCTGATCATCGCTTGTGATTTTTTGCTTTGTCTTGTGAGCTAGGTGCTCAGGTCCTTTTGTTCCTGTTTCCTGTATTACTGCCTTAAAGTATGCTGTGACCCTAGTGACCTGGTCCTGTCTTTGCTTCCTGATATCTGCACCTGTTCCTGTACTGTCCTATGGGACTCCATGACCCTGGTGACCTGGTTCTTCCCGTTCCTGCCACGCTAGTGCTCCAGCTACCGTGTACCCTGCCCTCCAGGTGGGGTGCTCGGTCCAGTGAATCCACCTCCTGGGCCTACCAGTCCTCCCCGGCCCTCACACATGTGCGCATGCTGAGTGCTTGGTGACTTTTTACCTCAGTATTTGTAAGTAGGGATGAGCGAGTATACTCGTTACTACTCAGTACTCGCCGAGTAGTACGGTATTCGGGCTACTCGTTACTCCGCGAGTATCCTTGTAATTACTCGTTAGAAGTAGCAAATCAAATGTAAGTCAATGGAAAATGTGAGTAATTGTCTGCTGGACCCTACAATGTGGTATGGGGGCTGAGTAGAAGGCTTAAATGGATACATGATTGTTTAAAAGTCAGGCGGTAAAAAGCTGCTGGCTTTTTTAAACAATCAGCTGATGCACGCTCCCCGCCTGGGTCCTTCGCTCCTTGGTGCTTCCCTCCCTGCTGCCCTGTGCTTTGCTACCTGCTGCCCTGTGCTTTGATCCCCGCTGCCCTGTGCTTCCTACCCAGTCCTAACTTAGAATCGGGCGGGGAGGTAGCGGGGGAGCGAAGCACCGGGCAGCAGAGAGGGAAGCACCAGGCGTGGGAGCGAGGCAGTGGGGAAGGAAGCATGGGACGGGAAATCCTTGAAGTCTTACCTGGCTTCCCACTGCTCTCCGTGGTGCTGTTCCTCTACTTCTGGAGCCGCTCATTACACCTAATGTAATATGAACTGCATTGCCCCCCCCACTCCATGTGACAGCCGAGTGTGAAAAAAAAAAAATAAATTAAAAAAACGACGTAGGGTCCCCCCAATTTTGATAGTCAGCCAAGATAAAACAGAGAGCTGGGGGTTGGTATTCTCCCCCTGGGGGGGGGCATATAGTTATTGCCCCCCCCAGGTAAAGAATAGCAACCGGCAGCCGCCATTTATCCCGACTCATCCCAATTGCCCTGGTGCGCTGGCAATCGGAGTAATTGAAGGGGTTAATGACAGGTGATAATTGACGCCTGTAATTAAGCCCTGGATTGGTAATATTTAGGTTTCGATGAGACCTCCGTATTACCAATCCTGTAATTAAATAGTTAATAAAACACACACACTCACACACACACACACACACACAGAAATCCTTTATTTAAAAATAAACACACAAACACTGTCTTTAACCCATTTATTAACCCCAAATGTACCCAGCTCTGATGTAAATCCACAACCGAGGTCCAACGCCTGCTGTGCTGCATCCAGTCTCCGTACTGAGCGGTGTCATAAAGTTGTCGCTCCTCACTCCTCTCTATGTTGGCTATAGCTCATTCCTAAGCTGACCATGTGGAAGGAAGTTGTCGCTGCATAGATGTGGTGTTGTTTCTATTGCAGCTGCAAAGGTTCCTACTGAAGAAATCAAGGAGTGTTTTTTTATTGTGTCTTTCCCCACCTGTTTGTTTTTCCTATCTCATGTTATCCCATTGTAGTTGCAAAACTAGTGTTTCGCTGGGCCTCACTGGTAAGACTGCTTTCACACATCAGTTTTTTGCCATCAGGCACAATCTGGCAAAAAATGGATAAAACTGATCGGGTGTTTGTTGCCGCTGGATGCGTTATTTCCCCCGTAGACTTCTATTAGTGCCAGATTTTGCCGGATGGCCTTGCGTTCCAATTTGCCTGTCCGGAACGTTGAAGGTTGAAGAGAACATTTTTTGTCTCCGGCAAAGAAATGGATTGCGCCGGATTCGGCGCTGTATGTTTTTTTTTATAATGGAAGCCTATGGGCGCCGAATTTGTCGTCATCCATCATATGCTGGAAACCAACGATGGATCCGTTTTTTGTTTCTGGGCATGCCCAGATTATTGTGTAAATAGTCTCTCTCTCTCTCTCTCTGTCGATGTGTTAGTCGGTCTCTCTCTCTGTCGGTCGGTCTATCTCTCTGTCGGTCGGTCTCTCCCTCCCTCCTTTATACTCACCGATCACCGGGGCGGCACTGCACAGCTGTCACACTACTCTGGCGGCTTTTCCTCTTTTGAAAATGCCGGCCGCTCATTATTCCATCTCATATTCCCTGCTTCCCCCGCCCACCGACGCCTATGATTGGTTTCAGTCAGACACGCCCCCACGCTGAGTGACAGCTATCTTACTGCAGCCAATCACAGCCGCCAGTGGGCAGGTCTATATAGTGCAGTAAAATAAATAAATAAATAATTAAAAAAAACGACGTATGGTCCCCCTCAATTTTGATATAGCCAAGCTAAAGCCACATGGCTGAAGGCTGGTATTCTCAGGATGGGGAGCACCACGTTATAGGGAGCCCCCAGCCTAAAAATATCAGCCAGCAGGCAGCTGCCCAGAATTGCCGCATCCATTAGATGCGACAGTCCCGGGACTCTACCCGGCACATCCTGAATTGCCCTGGTTCGGTGGCAATCGGGGTAATAAGGAGTTAATGGCAGCCCATAGCTGCCACTAAGTCCTTGATTAATCATTGCAGGCGTCTATGAGACACCTGCAATGATTAACCTGTAAGTAAAATTAAATAAACTCATACACCCAAAAAAATCCTTTATTTGAAATAAAAGACAAAAACACGCCCTTTCACCACTTTATTAACCCCTAAATACCCCTCCAGGTCCGACGTAATCCACACGAGGTTCCACGACGCTTTCAGCTCTGCTACATTGGAAGCTGACAGGAGTGGCAGTAGAACATCGCCGCTCCTGTGAGCTCCACGCAGCAACTGAAGTGAATCGCGCTGTCAGTGGGGAAGCCACTGAGGTAGTGCTGGTGTGTACGGTGATGATGGGTGCGGTAGTGTTTGTGAGTGAGCGGTGATGAAGGGTGCAGTAGAGTTTGCGTGTGTGCGGTGATGATGGGTGCGGTAGTGCCGGTGTGTGCGGTGATGATGGGTTGGTAGTGCCTACGTGTGTGCGGTGATGATGGGGGCAGTAGTGCCTGCGTGTATGCAGTGATGATGGGTGCGGTAGTGCCGGTGTGCACGGTGAAGATGGAGGCGGTAGTGCCGGTGTGTGCGGTGATGATGGGATTTCTCTCTCTCGGCATGAAAAAGAAAAAAAAAAACAACTAATCTGTTTTTTGCTGGATCCGTCGCATCAGTTTTTACACAATCTGTGACGGATCCGTTACATCAGGCAGAAACCGGATTGTGCCTGATGCCAAAAAACTGATGTGTGAAAGCAGCATGCGCCGGTGGATTCCGTCATCCCACGCTGAGTTCTGATTTCACTTATGTGCTACTGAGGAAGGTCCATGTTGGACCGAAAACGTTCTTCTGTTGTGCATATTAATAAATACACTTTGCAGCCTATTCTAGGAGTGCCTTGCTTACTTTTCGTAACATATGGCTTTGGAACCTGAAGTGCACCCTGGCATTCATTAACATCTGTATGGATGAAGTGCCATTTACTTCTTACTATAAGGGTGAGTTTAGGGCCAGCAAGAGCCTAGGCATGTGATAAGCATATGTGGGGAAGGACCCACCTAGGGATGTTACAGAGTGCAGGAATCAGCCTCAGGTGAGTGTTAGGAGGTGACCCTGCTCCCCTCTTCCAAGTGCAAGGGCCTACCATTGTATTGTGTACCCTTTGTGTTGTTTTGCTCGCCAGGGGTTTCCCCTCCCCCAGGGTAGCACTACTAAGGTGTTCCCGCAGTATTGCACCATGCGCCTGGATACCTCTCGTACATGGCATGTAGTTACATCTTGACATCACTGGCACAAGTCTGGCTTCAGTCGCCACAGAATATTGCACCCAAATTTGGGTGTAATGCTAAACCCGAATCCTGAGGAGGTCAGTCCCGGTTTCACCATATTACACACTCAAATACACAGCAGGTTGCCCCTATTCCCACTAGGAACTGGGCTAGGGTAGGGTAATAAAGGGGTCACCTACAGAGTGGCATCTACAGGAGGCCCTCACACAGGGGTCCCAGTCCCATTAGTTTAGTGCTCTGGTGGGAAGGAAAAGTTCACACGATTGCCGTGAGGAGAGTGAATCTGCTCCCCACGGAATCGACGCCACACAGGGCGGCAGGACCCTTGGGAAGATGATACTACACGTTGGTTTTCCAGAATATGCCTGGACAGGGAAAGTTTCAAGCTTCCCTGACCACAAAACCCCCTGGCCATATAGTATCCGGGGCATTTGATGACTTCAGACCCCACAGTGAACCCGTGGAACCTGCCTATGTGTCACCCCCGCGTCGGAAGCCTGCCACTGCCGCTCGGATCCAGATCCGCAGTGGCTCGAGGGGTCTACGGACCCAAGGGGTCGGGGTCGCGCGGCCACCCGGAATAAAGGTGAGTATTTTCAGTTGAAGGTGTGGAAGGTTCGTGACGCCACCCATGGTGCGTGGTAAGATGGAGTACCACTGCTGAGATTGGGAGTACCCGGTGGCGATGGAATTGGCAGCCAGGTGTTTAACCCCTCCACGGGTAGGGGGAATGCCCCGGGACTCGGTGATGGTGTCGGGGAGGTGCCGTCGGGCCGGTAGGGGTTAATTGCGTACTCACTCAGTCCAATAACGCTGATGCTGACAACCGTGGTAAACCAAAGTTCTTGATGCCACTGCAGCAGGGAGGGAGCACGCCTGGATCCCGTGCCCGTTGGTGTTGCTTGTTAACCTATGACCTTGACCTTGGCACCTCTTTTCTGTAGTTGGTCCCTTTTAGCATAGAACTAAATGGGCCCGCTCACCAGTATGGCTAACTGGGTGAGCTTGCTCTCAGGGTTCACGCTTGGGATTTCTGGACTATGTAGTGGGAAAGTCCTATTCTCCTCGTTGCGCTAGTACCCCGATTTTGGAGCGGATGGAGAACGGATCTGGAAGGCTCCGTCCTCGTCGGGTAAATTACCAGGATGCCTGAAGCTACTTCCTGGCCTGGCCTAGGGTCCACATAGCCCGTCGTGCCCTGGCCCCTGCCCGGTGATGGTACAAGGCTACCGGCTGTCCTCCTCGACAGTCTGTGCCCCTTGTCATGATCCCCTGCGACCGGGGTCCAGCTCCTACCAGGCCAAGACCAACGTCTGCCAACTAGTAGTCTCAAGGAGCCCAGCTCCTGACCTCTCCTCTCGAGAGTCACTACACAACTCACTTGTGACCTCCCCTCTTGAGAGTCACTCCTCAACTAACTGTCTCCTCACACTCCTGACCTGCCCTTAACTAACCCCCCAAGTAGGCGACCCTATTCCCTTCCGGCTGTCCACTGGTGTGTCTGGTGGGTGTGGTGCAGAGTGTTCATAGGGTTTTGATTAGCTTGTTCTTAGCAACACCAAAGGTTAGGGACCCATAACCAAGGAGGAGGTGGATATCATGCAGAATGGCAGATTGCACAAAACCCTGTGACAACCTGATAGGCCAGGGCGTCACACATACAGGGACAAGAGTTCTATTCGTGAAACCCAGAGTCCCAAGCCAGGAGATCCACAGACAGGCGTTACAAGGAGGGAACCCACTGAATACCACAGCGGACTGTTCTCTAAATGGGTTTGGGTTCGACGGAGCCCATCACAGCAAGTGACTGGTATTACCTGGGTAAGTGTCACAGCACTAAAAGGGAGTAAACAACCTGGAACCGCAGCAATAGACTTTGTCTCTTGATTCCTAGCGCAGCTGCCATGAGCCTTGGTGCTCGCCATTACTACTTCCCTCATCATTCTCCCCGGTACTCACTCTACCTGCGGGGAGCGATACCATCTATAGCTGCTACTACCATCTTCCCCGGAAGACAGCGACAGCAGCAGCGGCCCACTCCCTGGCTGCATACCACAGGAGGTGTCATGACAAACACCTCACTACTACCCCTATCATCCTTCCCCAGCCATCTTTTGTACGCCTCGGGGCAACGGAGCCGGCTAGGCCACCCGTGACAATGACAGTTGACGGCCCGGCAACGAGTAGGTTAACCACCTGATCCCTGGAGCGCTACAAGTGCATCAGTGCCTGATGTGATTTTGTGGGGATCTGGGATCAGAAGATAGCAGGGTATTGTGGATCACAGAACCGCTTTAATGCCCACTCGTCATTTACACTGAGTTGGATCTCACTCTGACCACTGAGGTCCAGCGAGACACTTATCCTGCTACTAGAATAAGACAACATGAGGTAGGAAAGACAAACAGGTGGGGAAAGACATAACAAAAACACTCCTTGATTTCTTTTGTAGGAACCTTCGCAGTTGCAATAGAAATGACACCACAGCAATGCAGTGACAAGTTCCTTACACATAGCTTAGAAGCAAGCTATAGCCAGCATGGAGAGAGGTGAGGAGCAGGTATTTATAGCAGAAGGGAGTGGCTGCAGCTGAAGTCACAACTGCCTGTTAGATCACTGCAGGATAGAAATGAACCTTAACCACTTCAGTACCTGATGGAATTAAATACTTTTCAATTCAGGGTAAATGAGCTGGCACTGAAGCGGATCTGCTATCCACAATACGCTGTGACCTTCTGATCGTAGATCCCCTCTGAGATCACATCAGGCCATGACGCACTTATGACAAGAAAACCTTTTACTGAGATTTGCATCTCTTGGCTGTGGTTCAAATACTTTGAGCCACTTACATAATGGACAATTCAGTGAATCAGACAGAGTACTAAGTATAGAAGTATGCACCAGATCAATTATGTAAATAACTGATGAAACATACAAGAGCTGAGTGATATAATTAATTGTTACTTAATCACTTTAGAAATTCATAAGGCTGTAAATCAGCAGTTCAGCTTTATGTGCGGCTTCCATATTATGATATTACTAGGCAGAGTATATTTAGTGATATACTGTATATTACAGCTACACTGATGTATTATTTTCCTTAATCTCAGGCATTGAATATCTATGCTAATTCAAACCAATAGACTGATCCCCAAAAATCTTGTGGAACTATTTCACCCAAACATGTCAGGTAAAAATGTTCTATCAACCTGCAAATATAGGGTTAATCTGCAGGTAAATAGCATTCTGAAGGTGCCCGCAGTTAGAGACCCACTGCTTGGAGGAACAGAACTTTATTCCTCCCAGCAGCCTCAGTCTTTCAATCATCGGAGTGGCGCTGATGTAGCTTCAGTCATTGTTCTGTGCATAGTGAGTGGCCGGCTGTAACCACGACCCGACACTGACCAGCAGCTGGTGCAGCATTAGAGCTGGCTCTTAGTTAGTGCTGGGAGTATAGTTAAAGCCGCGGCTCACTATACACAGAGCAATGCCTGAAGTCATGGCCGCGCCACTCTGACAACTAAAAGGATCCTTTTGAGGGGATACCACAAGCTAAAATTATTCACTGCCATATGTAGGGTCTGGGATCTGGATAATGGTGAATGCATAAGAATTCTAGGAACACCAAGGATAGAATTGTAAGGAAAGTAAGCTATGTAACTCCTTTCTGCAGCCCATAAACTGCTTATGAATCCTTTATTGTTGCCTGCTTCTTAACCCCTTAAGGACCAAGCGATTTTTTTGTTTTTGCACTTTTGTTTTTTTCTTTATTTCTAACAGCAATAACTTCTACATTTCTGTGAACATAGCTGTATGAGGGCTTGATATTTGTGAAAAACAAAGTGTAGTTTTGAATGACACCATTCATTTTATACTTTAATGTACTAAAAGGTAGAAAAATATTTCAAGCACGGTGAATTAATAAAAAAAAAATTCTGCCATTTTTTTTGAGTTTTGTTTCTACAGCTTTCAGTGTGCGGTAAAAGTAAAAAGGCAATACGATTCTACAAGTCAGTATGATTTTGGCAACACCAAATTTACAAGTTTTTTTTTTGCATATTTTACAGGTTAAAAAATCAGAATATTGCAAAAAAAATAAATGGATTCTTTCACCATTCTCTGAGACCTAGAGAGTCAGGCCCTGGTGTTAGTAATACCTCGGTCACCAATTTATTTAAAATTTTAGCAAGAAAAAAATGTCCGCAGCAATCCCTATCAAAGACCCATGACTTTCCCCAAAAGCGAACCTGAAAGACAAAAAGAGAAAATTAGTAAAGAAATAAAGATGAGACACCCTCATTTAACAGTACAGCAAGGATTAAAATATAACTTTTAATATCAATTGTCTAAAACCGGCAGATCATAATAGAACAAAGTGCAGTGCTTAAATAATAAAAGATGGATCTCACCCGATTCTCCTCCCGAGAAGATCAGACACCACTGGATAACCACAGGTGGAAGAGGGCAGAGTTAGAAAATGGGGAGGGAACAAATTCAATAAATCCTTACCTCTTATCGTGCCCAGGCAAAATACTTCCAACCTTACAAGGGCAGCACCCAAGTCAGGATAAACTACCCCAATGTGGAAATACGCCCCTCCCAACACGTTTCCCTCTCCACGTTATCAGAGAGTTCATCAGGGGAGAACTAGAACGTATAACCTGCAGTGCCAGGTATATACAACACAACGCACGTTTGTGGCATATGTGTTAATAGTGGGTCTTTATTAGAACAGCAACATTTCCTCAGGAGCCACAAAACGAAAGGCAAAGAGTAGATTCCCAAATTATTAACTTATCTAAACGGTCTCTCACCAACTCAGAAATGGCAGTATTAAGTAAGGGACTTTCTTTTGTTCCAACAAGTTACCTGTCTGTTTTTTATTTCATTGTGGAACTGAATTTGTTTGTGAGAAAGCTTTGGTGGAAAAAGTATTTCAAATTGAAGGATAACAGGTTATGTGAGGAATTAAACATACCCTGTGACATGTTGGGGGATGTAAGACTCTTGGCGGATTTAGATACACCAATCACTAAGGATACAGTAGTGGGTCCTTTTACTAACCTGAAGATTCCTAGTACTAAAATGCCTCTGAGTGCTATGGATATTTCAGCTATTGATATCTTTTTGAACCTGCTGATCCAAGATGTCTGTGCATCCTTTAAAGCTTTCACTGATCAATCTGGTTCCATACATAAATCTGAGGTCCGTAATCTCATAACACAGAGTAATAATCTCACTAAATCAGAGATGGAGGCTCTCTGTGTTTTGGATAAGGGGGGCAATATAGTTGTGATGGACTCGCAATATTATCGTAAAATATGTTTGGAGATTCTCAGCGATAATGCCACATATAAAAAGATCTCTGTCAATCCATTGGAGTTATCCAAAAAATCTCTGAGAGATTTATTGAACAAGGCTAAGATTGATGGATTGATTAATAATGATGAATTTTCCTTTTTGGTTCCTGATTTCCCAGTTATGTCCACATTTTACATACTACCCAAGGTCCACAAGGGGTTCACACTCCTGAGGGGTAGACCTATCA
Source organism: Anomaloglossus baeobatrachus (assembly GCF_048569485.1). NCBI lineage: Eukaryota > Metazoa > Chordata > Amphibia > Anura > Aromobatidae > Anomaloglossus > Anomaloglossus baeobatrachus. Next base: position 451,718,286 of record NC_134355.1, read on the forward strand.
TGTCAGGTGTTGGTAGTATAGGGCAGAATGTGGGCATATATCTGGATGAAATATTGAATCCATTTGTAACATCACTACCCTCTTATATTCGTGACAGCATGGACTTCATAAAGAGGATTGAGGGGGTCACAGTGGATTCGGGAACTTTTTTGGCCAGTATTGACGTGGAAAGCTTATACTCCTCAATACCCCATGACCAGGGGATGAGGGCCATTGAATATTTCTTATCAACAAGAGGTCAACAATTTGAAATCCACAATCAGCTAATTCTTTCTCTGTTACATTTTGTTCTACATAACAATTTTCTGATGTTTGACGGTTCGGTGTACCACCAGCTCAGGGGCACAGCTATGGGGAGCCCCTGTGCTCCCTGCTACGCTAATTTGTTCCTGGTTTGGTGGGAGGACACTTGTGTGTTCTCTGAAAGGATGTCTAAATATATGTGTATAATTGAAATTTGGACACGTTTTATAGATGACTTTTTTTTATTATGGAATCGTCCCCATGAAGAATTTTCAAGCTTTGTTCACGAACTAAACTGTAACTCCATAGGTCTTAAGTTTACTTATGTCATTCATTCAAAACAACTATCTTTTTTAGACCTTATGGTTTCGATAGATCTCCAGGGGGGACTTAAGACGACCATTTTTAGGAAACCCACTGCGACAAATTCCCTCCTTAACTGGAAAAGTCATCATTCATTCCCTGTCAGACGTGGGATCCAAAAGGGTCAATATTTACGTCTGAGACGAAACTGTTCCAATCGTGAAGAGTTTGTTGAAAAAGCAAAAGATCTTAGAGAACATTTTCTTGATAAAGGCTATCCGAATTATATTCTAAAGGATGCCTATCACTACTTTCTCAAACAAGATCGAAATCAACTTCTTGTTCCCAAACAAAAAAGGGGTGAGAGTGGTGAGAAAATAAGATTTATCACTACCTTCACTAAGGGGGCAAATCAAATAAGACAGATAATAGAACTATTCAGGCATCTTTTTTTGCAGCAATGGTTGCAGTTTCCGTGCAGCTTTTCTAAACACTTAGATTTGGATTGTAGGTGATCACAAGAGGGACCCAGTATACAAGAGTACAAAAAGTCACTTTTAAGCTTGGCCAAATGGGTCTAACGGCCACTGTGAATGGTCCGTGCATCTGACAAGCAGCTAGTCACAGTGGCCGGGAGAAGCAGGGAAGACCAGGAAGTCACGGAGGAGCTGTCATAAAGTATATCGAATCAGTAAAGTATAACATGCTCACTCCCACCCTCTGTCCTGGATTGTGGACCCCATAAACGTTTGGTGACTGGCATCTGGTTAAAGTGATCAATCCCATGAGCTGCCAGTGATAAGTATGATATGATTAAGGATTGACAGCTCAAATCCTATGACAGCTCAGGGGAAATGTTGGGTCAAAACGCAAAAAGAATGGACATGCTGCATCTTTGTGGTCACCACAAAGGTGCAGCAGGGGGAAAAAAACACACAAGAACAAACTCAAACTGCAGGGTGTGGACAGCAACACTGAAGTCTCAGGTTTTCCTGGGGGAAAGAGATGAACAAAATGCTGCAGTTGGGGGGCACAACTGCCGCAAAAACATTTTGTGCGAATGAGGCCTTATGGATCCTAGAGTCAGCATAATTTACTGTCTGATACCCCAGCATGTTTCTCAGACTTCCCATGGGAAAAATCTTGCACACAAGCCTATAGTGCCCTGGTTCATGACCACCACAAGAATTGAGCAGAAAAAATGGTAAAAAAAAAAAAGATAGTTTAACACTATAATTTAAAATTGTAAATACACATCATATTAGACAAACCAGTAATTAACACTCCTTGATTATTACGATAGGCATGTAGCGATAAGTGTATGCAGCCATGTGGCTGACTGCTGCATTCTCAGCAATTCAGCATTTCTCACCCCTTCTTTTGGATCAACATTGTAATACAATAGGCTGAACTGGATGGAAGCAGGTCTTTTCCAGCCTCACAAATTTAGGATACCATGGTAATAAAGTCATTTTTGCTTCGTCTATTTGCATTTTTAAAGTGAACTTCTTGATTGATGTATTTTTTTCCTTCCACTGTTCTTTTGCATACCTTGTGTATTTTTGCACATATTTTCTCCACAGCTGTTAGTTTTGCTGTTGTCCTGGTGCAAATTTGCAAAGGATAATAGATTTTAATGACATTTTTACCACATACAGTTGTTGCAAGAACTGCAGACATGTTTAATAAAAATATCTAAATATGTCAACATTTTAGTCATATTTTCAACTATGACAGCATACCGCAGCTCAGAAGCATAGCAAGTCATTGGCTTTTGAAGCAACATTTCTCTAGATTTTCTAGAGTTCAGCCATTTGTCTCAATCTAATCATCGCTGTTTCATTCTACACATTTGTGCAGATAAGTTGCTACCACTTAAGGCCACATCTCACTAAGCGACATCGCTAGTGACATCGCTGCTGAGTCACGGTTTTTGTGATGCAACAGCGATCTTGCTAGCGATGTCATTGTGTGTGACATCCAGCAACGACCTGGCCCCTGCTGTGAGGTCGCCGGTCATTGCTTAATGTCCTCCTGGACCATTTTTTGCTCATTGCTCTCCTGCTGTGAAGCACACATTGCTGTGTTTGACAGTGGGAGTCAACGATCTGAATGTACAGGGAGCAGGGAGCCGGCTTTTGGCTGTCTGCGGTAAGCTGGTAACCAAGGTACATATCGGGTATCCAAGCAAGGTGCTTTGCTTAGTAACCCGATGTGTACCATGGTTACGTGTGCAGGGAGCCAGCTTCTGGCAGCTGCGGACGCTGGTAACCAAGTTACATATTGGGTATCCAAGCAAAGCGCTTTGCTTAGTAACCCGATGTGTACCATGGTTACGAAGCACAGCGTCATTACACAGGTCACTGGTGGCTGAACTCTGATCGCTAGGGAGATCTACCTGATTGACAGCAAACCAGCGACCATGTAGCGACGCACCAACGATCCCTGCCAGGTCAGATCACTGGTTGGATCTCTGGTTGCGTCGCTTAGTGTGACGGTACCCTTAGACTTTATTTTTAAAAGTTACCGATCCATGTTATTGTTTCTTCTATTGATCTTCTCTCATCTGGTCAGTTTGATGGTCCTATAAAGAATAAATCATAGAAATATATATATATATATATATATATATATATATATTTAGAGAGATGGATACATAGATTTTTAGCTTAGAATTCACCTTTCGGTGGGGCAAAAATACAAGCAAAGTCTTCAATACTCCATTCAGGGTAGAGATAACTTGAACATGGTGAGCCAGACGCAACTGAAGAGATCAATTGCAGTGTTGGACTGACATAGAATTTCAGGAGAAGGTATAATGTGGAAATGGCAGCAGTGATCTTTTTAAAGAAAAACGTATTATTCCTGAAGAAGGTTTCCAATAAATAGTGGTGACTCCTCTCCAACATCAGAACTAGAAAAACAATATGACTCATGAGTCACAGATACATCATGCTATGTTGTGCAGTTAGGAGGATGTAACATGACACATATTTACATAGATTCAGACAAAGCTAGTATAATGGATAAATAGTACAACAGAAATATGTCTGGAGGAGACACACTGACATACTGTTACTTGTTTGTATATGAACCTCCTGAATTGTAAATCGCTGCTGAGTATGTTGGCGCTATAGAAATAAAGATCATCATCATCCTAAAACCACATGTGTCAGAGCTTAAACTTGTGCCTGAGCTAAGGCACCCCATACTCATCCTGATAACTATTCCAGGAAGTCCTTGGACCCATATCCATGGACATAATTACGGACATTACACCCTCTAAAGGGAAGACTTGTATTTGGGTAGTAGTGGATAGATTCAGCAAACAGTGTCATTTTGTCCTTCTATCCAGATTACCTAATTCTGAAACTCTAAGAAGGTTAATCATTAGGCATACTCTGCCATTACATGGGGTCCCAGTGACTAGTCAGGTGCCAGAAAATCCTGGCGGAGTGGGAGATAGAAATCCACATATCCACAGGGTCTTTCATTAAGACCCCCCTTTATGGCTGTTTCCTCACAGTAGCCTGACTCCAGTTGGAGAGGTGTCTCCACATGGGACCAAAATTGTCAGTAGCCACTCTCTTCAGGAAATAGAGACACGTGTTTTCTTTAAATAGGTCACTGCCGCTCTACCATTTCCACATTAGACCTTCTCCTGAATTGAGCTCTTAAGTTCTAATTTTAGAAGGGCATGCCATGCCTATATCTGTGTCTCCTCCTCTTTTTCCTCGTCCAGCTGTTTAGTTTTCGCATGAGTATTTGTCCTTGTCACTTTCCCATGTGTTTGTGTTGTCTTGGGAGTTGATTGGCACCTTTTGGACAACTTTGAGGGTGTTTTCCAGGTGTTTTTAGGTGTTTGTGATTGCCTCCCATTGTTTTCAATGGGGTTCTAGAGGTTCGTCGAACGGCTCGTCAAACGGGGCACTGTTCGACGAACCGAACTCGAACTCTGGGGGGTGGCTCATCTCTAGTTATGGGGCCCCCATTAGATTTTCTGCCCAGGGGCCCCCACCTACCTTAATCTGGCCCTGAGTGTAGCGATTACGAATATTACAGTACTTGCTCAGAAATCTGTCACCAGGGTTTTGCCACCTATTCTAAGCACATCATGATAAAAATACAGAGACACTGCCTAGCTGTGTATAGCTGTGCCACTGACTAGGCTGTTTGCAGTAGTTTTGATAAAATTATTAGCAGGAGCTTCATTAGAGGACGAGTCAACCTGCTGCCATGTAGTCTTCCTTTTCATGAGCTCTGTATAATGCCCTCCTCACCACTTCATCACTTATTGTCAGCTTTCAGCTTATGCACAGTGTACATAGAAAGCTATTGATGGGGGCGTTGCTTTACAGAGCTCAGCATTCATAGAACTGCTACAGTTGAAACCAAAAGTTTACATACACTATCTAAAAAGACATATATGCATATTTTTCTCACTATCTGACATGAAATCAGAATATACAATTCCTGTTTTAGGTCAATTAGGAACCAAAATTATTTTATTTGCCAAATTCCAAAATAATGACAGAGAGAGAATGTTTTAAGGCATTTTTATTAACTTTCTGCAGTCAAAGGTTTTTATACATTTCATTAGTATTTGGTACGATTGCCCATAAAATGTACAACTTGAGTCAAACATTTTGGATATCCTTCCACAAGCTTTTCACAATAGTTGGTAGGAATTTGGGCCCATTCCACCCTACAGAACTGGTGTAACTGAGCCATGTATGCCTTGCTCGCACCTGCCTTTTCAGCGTTGGCCATAATTTTTCAATAGGATTGAGATCAGGGCTTTGTGATAGCCACTCCAACATATTGACTTTGTTATCCTTAAGACATTTTGTAACCAGTTTGGCAGTATGCTTCGGGTCATTGTTCATTTGGAAGACCCATTTCTGCCCAACCTTTAAGTTCCTGGCTGATGTCTTGAGATGTTGCTTCATGGTGCCATCTATTTTGTGAAGTGCACCAGTCCTTCCTGCAGCAAAACAACCCCATAACATGAAGCTACCACCCTCGTGTTTCATAGTTGGGATGGTGTTGTTAGGCTTCAAAGCTTCTCCCTTTTTCCTACAAAGATAACAATGGTCATTACGGTCAAACAGTTCAATGTTATCTTTGTCAGACCACAGGACATGTCACCAAAATTAAGGTATTTGTTCCTGTGAGCATTTGCATACATTAATCTGTTTTTTTTTAATATTTCTTTTGTAGTAATGGCTTCTTCTTGGCAGAATGGCCTTTCAGCCCATGTTCATACAGTACTCGTTTCACAGTGGATGATGACACAATCTTAGCTTCCACCAGCATCTTCACAAGGTCTTTTGCTTTCATTTTTGGATTGATATGCAGATATCTGATGAAAGCATGTTCATCTCTGGTACACAAAACATGTCTCTTTCCTGAGCGGTAGGATGACTGGACATTCCCATATCATTTGTACTTGCGTATAATTGTTTGTACAGAAATGTACACGTTTCTAGAAATTGCACCCAAGAATGAACTCGACTTGTGCAAGTCCATGATTCTCTTCCTGAGATCTTGGTTAATTTCTTTTTACTTTCCCATGATTCTACACAAAGAAGCAGTGTGTTTTAGGTGTTCAATAAAATACACCCACAAGCATGTCGCTAATTAACTCAGATGTTGCCAATAAACCTATTAGAAGCTTCCAAAGACATGACATCATCATATGGGCTGTCCCATATTGTTTAAAGGCATAGTACTCCTAGTGTATGTAAACTTTTGACTTGGCAGAAAGTTATAAAAATACCTTAAAACATTCTCTCTCTTTTATTATTCCGACATTTGGCAAATTTAAATAATATTGGTAATAATAATTGATCTAAAATGGGAAAGGTTTATTCTAATTTTATGTCAGAAAGTGAGAAAAAAATGCATGTCTTTTTTGATAGTGTATGTAAGCTTCTGGCTTCAACTGTAGATATTTTTCTACATCATGTAGACAATATAGAGAAAAAAATCCGGCACTAGTCACATGTGATTTATCGGTACGACATATAGTGGACTTCTAAACACAGAAAGATAGGATTCCGGTGGTGCGCAAATTCCAAGCAATGGTGTATAAATAACACAAGAAGAAAAGATGGCGGCATGTCACTTTCCTTGTTAAAACATCATCATTTTTCTTTATTCATGGTTCTTAAAACACAGACAGGCAGAAAGACGCCAGAAGCATGTGGATTACAGCTGTTTCGTGTTACATGGATTACACTTCAACAGCTCCCTCCTATCAAAATGATGTAGGTGTTGCATCCTTTTATTGCAGCCCCATTGAGGTATGTCATGTAATCAAATAGATAAAAAACTTACATGCTAAATATATAAACATGTTACATTTTTAAATTAAAAATTGGAACAAATATAAAATAGAGTTTTATGAAAACAATAAGGATTACATTATCACAGAAAAATGGACAGGTCATTTCTTTAATTGAGTCCTGGCGGACCTAGTGCTTCTAATTTCATGATCCATCTGGATTCTCTTCTCAACAATAATTTGTGATAGTCACCACCACTTCTAGGTACATTTACTTTCTCTAGACCTGCAAAGTGAAGAATTCTAGGATTGCATTGATGTTATTTTCTCACATGATCTATTAATCTAGTTGCTCCTTTTCCCTCTATATATAGATTGAAAATGTTCTCTAAATCAAATAAACATAGGTCTAATGGTTTTGCCTATACAATAGAAGCCACAAGGGCATGTAATGCAATATACTAATATACTACATATTTAGTTCGTCTGGAAATGAACTCTTTTACATAGTGCAAATCTGAACCTATCTTTATAGGATTACTGGTGAGATGCATGTTACAAAAATAACAGCTACCACATGTATGATTTCCTGAGGGAATCATTTTTTCTAGCCAGTTTTCTTTTTTTGAATGAAATCTATTGTGTACTAATATATCACCAATATTTTTTCTTCTCTTATAAGAGAAGAGCGGTTTTCGTGATGCAATTTTATATAGATCTTTATCATTTTCTCGTAAATACCAATTATTGGTGATAGCAGATTTTATTGCAGCATCCATAACACTGAATTTGAAACCAAAAATAAATATTTTTTCTTTAAATTTACATTTCTTTTTCTGTAAAAGATTTTTTGGGTAAAGGTGTCTGCTTTTCTTTAGCTTCCTCTGAAAGGGGACTGGATATTTTCTATCTACAAATCGGTTAATTAACTCTTTTGACTGTTCTTCATATCGTACATTATTATTATTAATTTTTCTTAATCTCAGAAACTAGTTATACGGTACTCCCTTTTTGTGTGGTATGGATGCGCACTTTTAAAGTGCAGACTGCTATTTATGTAAGGTTTCTGTAGACAAATTTCCTTCTTGGATTTTAATTTTTACATCTAGGAAGTTTAATTCTTTATTTCCAAAATGGGATGTAAAATGCATGTTAATATCGTTAGTTTCATTAAGGTGTTTGACAAAACAATCAAATTTGTTTTTCGAAAATATCTCTCTGCATGTCTGTGTTTTAGAACCATGGACGAAGATTTTCTGAAGAGGATAACTCCTTTTTAAAATGTAACATTTTTTTCGAGTTGAACATCATTTGGCTACAAACATAAGGAACCACTAGGTGAAACATGACCTACAAGTGGCCAGATAGTTTCAGGAAGAAGGGGACCTCAGAGCACAGGTGAGATTAAACACCGTCATGATGAACTGTGCGTAGAGCATAAAGGCTGCTTTACACGCAACGACATCGCTAACGAGATGTCGTTGAAGTCACGGAATTCGTGACGCACATCCGGCCTCGTTAGCGACGTCGTTGCGTGTGAAACACACGAACGACCGTTACCGATCAAAATTACTTACCTAATCATTGATCGTTGACGCGTCGTTCCTTTCCGGATTATCGTTGCTGTTGCAGGACGCAGGTTGTTCGTCGTTCGTGCGGCAGCACACATCGCTACGTGTGACACCGCAGGAACGAGGAACATCACCATACTTGCGGCTGCCCGCAATGAGGAAGGAAGGAGGTGGGCGGGATGTTTGGCCTGCTCATCTCCGCTCCTCCGCTTCTATTGGGTGGCCGCTTAGTGACTCCGCTGTGACGCCGAACGAACCGCCCCCTTAGAAAGGAGGCGGTTCACCGGCCACAGGGACGTCGCTAGGCAGGTAAGTATGTGACGGGGACTAACGATATTGCGCGCCACAGACAGCAATTTGCCCGTGATGCACAAACGACGGGGGCGGGTGCGATCAGCAGCGACATCGCTAGCGATGTCGCCTTGTGTAAAGTGGCTTTAGCTCTTTCTGGTACTAGTGTACAGGGTTAAGTCAAATTCCATTTCTCACACTTGTTGTGTCCACAAAATATACCAAATTGTCTGATTTAGATCTTGATGTTCTCCGGGACCTAAACCTGTCTAGAAAAGGGGCTCAATCTGTTTTGTGCCAACTAGAATGGAGAGGTGGGCTTGCATCCTTGGCTCTATACAGTCGCTTTTATGAGAGTTACAAAGAAAAGTAGAACAAAAGCACTCAGCAATTTTCAGAACATCAATCAAGTGAATAGAATAATCATTTTCTTTACATTTTCAGCAACACAAGATGATAACCATTTTTGCAATAGATGCAGGTCCCATGAGAACAACCTGAATCTGTCAGACATTTATGAAATATACCAAAGATTTGGTATTTCTTGCATCATGTATTTTCTGAGTTTCTGAATTTTTTTTCTACTATTTAATCATATTGCAGTGTAAACAAATCTATAACTGTATCATGATCAAGTCCTCACAAATACTATTACTCTAGCTGGTGGGACTTAACTAGCACGTCCCAATCCATCATCCATTATCATAACCTTTGGTAGCTGGATGGGTGCTTTGAGATCCGCCTTTTACTTGACCACATATATGGTTTTCATTTTGATTTTGTGGCCTGGTGCAAGATCATTGTTGTGATGTGACAAATGTGACGTTGCTCTAGGTCACCTAATCCAAAGGCCAGCTGGGCATGCCGTTAGGTAAAATGTGGTATCACGGCACCCGTCAAGCGGCCACTGATTACTATGATGGCACATAGTTAGGGTTGGGCAAATTGATTAACAGCAACTCTTAAGCGGGCTTTACACGCTACGAGATCGCTACAGCGATCTCGTTGGGGTCACGAATATTGTGACGCACATCCGGCCGCTTTAGCAATGCCGTTGCGTGTGACACCTATGAGCGATTTTGCATCGTCGCAAAAACGTGCAAAATCGCTCATCGGTGACATGGGGGTCCATTCTCAAATATCGTTACTGCAGCAGTAGCGAAGTTGTTCCTCATTCCTGCGGCAGCACACATCACTCCACGTGACACTACAGGAACGAGGAAGCTCTCCTTACCTGCCTCTTGGCCACAATGCGGAAGGAAGGAGGTGGGCGGGATGTTCGTCCCACTCATCTCCGCCCCTCCGTTTCTATTGGGCGGCGGTTCAGTGACGCTGCTGTCACGTCGCTGTGACGCTGAACGAACCGCCCCCTTAGAAAGGAGGCGGTTCACCGGTCACAGCGACGTCGCAGGGAAGGTAAAGTCCGTGTGACGGGTCCGGGCGATGTTGTGCGACACGAGCAGAGATTTGCCCGTGTCGCACAACCAATGGGGGCGGGCACCGATATCGCAGCGTGTAAAGCGGCCTTTACCTAGTACTATACCTTTTAAACAGACTCCCAAGTCAAATGTTATCCCAAAGAATTTTGTGGAAATATATGGAATTAAACCATGTTTAGATTTCCGGGCATATTGTTCAAAGTCTAAACAGCTGAAAAGCATGGTAGACTAATAGTTATAATACATTTTTGTATCGTTCTTCATCATTTTACAATTACTTGTAGTCAGTCTTTGTCACTGTTGGTCTTAAAATCAGTAGTTTATATTGAAACATCAGTCAAAAACATTATTTACTTTTATACTTCAGGTGACTAGCTACTTCGTTTATGAAGACCCCCTCCCAAGAAAAAAAATGTTTTTTGCTTGAGGGACTTTATGTTGGCTGACAGGGGAATCTGTTGGAGGAAATTGAAAGTTATTGATGGCCATACCTCCTGTTCTCTGCTGCAGCATGGAACTATACAATGGTCTCTGATGTAATTTCCCATACAGGAGAGGTTACAGGTGAAGAGCAGCTACAATTTTATTGATTCATGACCAGCTGAGGGAGGATTCTCCGGTCGTGATGTCTGTGTAACCAAACCCCCTTATCCTCTAAGAATAAACACACGGACTGCATGCGACTTGGTTGAAATGGCCACAGCAGCCTTTTATTGCCTATTGTTTACAAACTAGCACCTTAGGGACGCCGTCCAACGGGCGACCCAAAACAACCACATAAAGGTAACAATAGACAATAACATTTACAATACCCCCCGGGGTAGGCCCAGTCCACTAACTACTACTCCCCCTGTCCCCGGCCGCAACACACCGACCCAGAGACGAGGTGCCAATCACCCACGGATTGACCCCCACACTTTGGCAGAACCCCGTGCCTGCCACATCCCGGAAACCGGGAGCCACCATACCAAGACAATGACTCCCGGTCCAGCCACCAATCACTTCCAAACCTCTGGACCAGACCTACCCCCCCCCCGCTGCTGTGACAAAGAGTATCCCCACTACCCAAAAAACATCCCCCACATAACAACACAAAGGGAGGGTGGGCGGGGATTGTTCGGCGTCCGGAAGCAGAAGAGGAGGTAACTCTTTCCTCTCCCAGACTAACCCTTTCCCTGCTCCTCCTCTTCCTCCCAGGCTAAGACCATCCCCCAATGCCATATTAGGCATAGACCCAACTGTCCCTTTTAACCCCATCACTCCCTAACTCCCCCTTGGTCATGTCGCCCCTCCCCCCCAAGTGGGTCCGTGGCTTTCTTGACCAGCTGAGGGAGGATTCTCCGGTCGTGATGTCTGTGTAACCAAACCCCCTTATCCTCTAAGAATAAACACACGGACTGCATGCGACTTGGTTGAAATGGCCACAGCAGCCTTTTATTGCCTATTGTTTACAAACTAGCACCTTAGGGACGCCGTCCAACGGGCGACCCAAAACAACCACATAAAGGTAACAATAGACAATAACATTTACAATACCCCCCGGGGTAGGCCCAGTCCACTAACTACTACTCCCCCTGTCCCCGGCCGCAACACACCGATCCAGAGACGAGGTGCCAATCACCCACGGATTGACCCCCACACTTTGGCAGAACCCCGTGCCTGCCACATCCCGGAAACCGAGAGCCACCATACCAAGACAATGACTCCCGGTCCAGCCACCAATCACTTCCAAACCTCTGGACCAGACCTACCCCCCCCGCCACAGGACAGACCACGTGACACCTTACGTGGCCTGGACCCGCCACACACCAAAAGCACGCTCCACACCATCCTGCAGACCCAACGCCCATAAATCCAGACCGACCTCGTTGAGGTGCACACCATCACCCCTCCGAAATCGCCAATCTGCCGGCTCCAAATCCCTGTGCCTTACCACAATCCCACCATTCCTGGTCACAAACCTAGCCACCACCCTATTCACCTGGGCCCTGGCCTTATTAACCTTTTCCACCGACCGAGCCCCTCTCCATGCCAACCTGGTCACTATGTCGGACCATACGACCAGCAAACCAGGATACCGCTTCCACAACTGCAGTAAGTCGATCTTTATATCCCGGATCAAATCCCGCGACGCCCTGGCACCAAGATCATTAGCTCCCACATGCAATACCAGCACATCCGGGGGCCGCTCAACTTTACAATGGAAACGAAATTCCGGGACCACCCTGCCCCACTCCATGCCCCGAACTCCAATCCATCGAACAGTCGCCTGCGCACGATCCAAACCCAGCTGTCGACCATTCGGGCGGACCTCAGCCCGACGGGCACCCCAAAATACGAAAGAGTGCCCCAAGATCCAGATCAGGCACTTCCCTATAACAAATAAAACAGAACGAAAATATCAAAACCAATAACATCACAACCACCAAGACAGCTAGAAACACCCCTTTCCGCAACCTTCCGCACGTAACCAAAGTACCATGATGCTACAACAACTGCGGTCTCACATACCGCCGAAAACAAGAAGATTCCCATCTACCAATACGCTTCACCACCTCATCTCCAAGCCCCCAACGAGCTGCCTCCGTCGCTGCCCCAATTCGGAATGAATGCGACCCGAATTCCTCCGGGCGCTCCCCCGCGTTACGTAGACTTAGCCGCAGCACCGCCACAAACTGAAACCTCGACAAAAACGACCCATTCAAATGCCGCAACAACGGGCCAGGTAAGCCTCCCCTCACGGCCAGAAATCTCTCAACTAAACGCACAGGGCACAATTCCTCTCCTGGAACCGCATATAACACCACCAATCTACCACGGCCCAGCTGATCCATTTTTGACCGGCGAATCCGGCACTCCACCTGACCACCGCTCACTCGCACGTCCTCAAGCATCAAACCACCACCCGTCACCCTAGACGGGCTTACCAGCTTGCCTATCCGGAAAGCCCCATAAAAAGCGAGACCGAAAGCCGTTGTAAACAAAACCGTCTCGTATACAGACTCACAAATGCCGCTCAGGCCACCCACCATCCGTCTCAACAAACCGAACGATACAGGACGCCTCTTGTCCCTCTCCCGTACGCCGCGGCGAAAACCCCGCAAAGCCTGACGAACCCGAAAATCCTGTGAAACATCACGCCCCTCTCTCATTTTTAACCAAAACGCCACTGCCGACACCCGATGTGCCACAGCCGATGCCGATCGCCCGGCTGAAAAATCCGTACTCACCAACGACAACAAAGCCACCAAGTAATCCACGCTCTCCCCACCAAACATCAGACACAACAACTCCTCCCATTCAGCCCACACCTTAGCATACCGGCAACAAGTCAACTCGGTCACCGAGTTCCGAATCAAGTCTGAGATCACTGCCTCACCAGATGCCACAAATCCTCGGGACACTCCACTCCAACTTCGTCCGCCCACGGCAACAGCGCCCGAAACCTGCTGAACTGAAAACGAGACAAAGCATCAGCCACCTCGTTGTCAACACCCGGAACGTGCCTTGCCACTACCTGCACATTCAACTGCAGGCATCTCAACACTAAATGCCGCAAATACACCACCACCGGCTCCGACTTAGCAGACAAGTTGTTAATCGCGTGCACCACCGCCTGGTTATCACAATGAAAACACACTTTCCTTCCGGCAAAGTGCGACCCCCATAGCTCCACTGCCACTACAATGGGAAATAGCTCTAACAGAGCCAAATTCCTAACCAAGCCGCTCTCCCGCCACGCCTGTGGCCACTGCCCGACACACCAATGACCTCTGAAGACAGCTCCAAACCTGGCCGACCCCGCCGCATCCGTAAACAGCTGCAACGCCCCGTTAGACGCCACCCTCTCCATCACCAGCGCCCGGCCGTTAAAATGCTGCAAAAATTGATCCCATACTTCCAAATCATCCCTGATCGCCTTTGTGATCCGCACAAAATGCGCCGGAGACCTTACCCCGGCCGTCGCCGTCGCCAAATGCCTCGCAAACACTCTCCCCATGGGCACAATTCTGCAAGCAAAATTCAATTTTCCAAGCAAGGACTGCACTGCCTTAAGCCGCACCTTCTTCGCCGCTTTCACCCCCGTCACTACGGTCCTCAAATCACGGACCTTCTCCGCCGGCAACCTGCATTCCATAGCAATGGAGTCAATCTCAATTCCCAAAAAACACATCACCGGCGCCGGGCCTTCCGTCTTATCCGGCGCCAAAGGAATCCCGAAGCTGGCCGCAACTTTTTGCAACGCAAATAGCAAACCCGCACAAACCATCGAACCCGCCGGCCCGACACACAGGAGATCGTCCAAATAATGAATGATGGACGTAAGCCCGGACACGTCCCGAACCATCCACTCAACAAACGAACTAAATGCCTCAAAGTACGAACACGAAATGGAACAGCCCATTGGCAAACAACGATCAACATAATAACTGCCATCCCACCAGCAACCCAACAAATGCTGACTATCTGGATGAACCGGTAACAACCGAAACGCCGCTTCCACATCCGCCTTTGCCATCAATGCACCCCGCCCCGCCGCCCTAACCAGGTCCAACGCCTTATCGAACGACACATAATATACCGCTGACAACTCCGGTGCAATGCCATCATTCACCGATAACCCTTCCGGGTAAGATAAATGCTGAATCAGCCGAAATTTATTCCGCTCTTTCTTTGGCACCACCCCCAACGGCGAAACCACCAAATTCCCGCACGGTGGGGCAACATAAGGACCGCCCATCCTGCCCAAAGCCACCTCCTTTTCAAGCTTCTCATCCACCACTTCCGGATGATCCCGAGCGGAACGCAAATTACGATACGGCGGGCCCGACGCCTTAACAACCGACGGGATATGAAAACCATCAGAAAAACCAGAACATAACAATGCCGCAGCCTCCCCGTCCGGATACCTATTTAAAAACGGAACCATCACTTCTACCTTCACCGGCGTCGTCCCTCTTACCAGCCCCGTCACCAGCCTTTCCTTTTCCTTTTTTAAAACATTTGGACAAGCTATGTCCCCCCCACATCCGGAGCATTCATGCTTAAAACAGCACGCCGCTCCAAACCTGCACTGCCCTTCATTGTACTGCCAACACAGACCTTTTTTGAAACTTGCCGGGGACCCGGCCCCCGAACCCCCGGCGCCCCCCCGAAAGGGCTGAGCCGGTGCCGACATCAGTCGCATCCATAAGGAAATATCCTTATGGTCCCATCGCATATCTGGCCGCAATGCCTTCCGCTGCCTAAATTGCTCGTCGTACCTCCGCCACGCCAGCCCGCCATAAACCCTATAAGCCTCCCCTATCGCATCCATGTAACCGAACAAAGCCGAACAATGCTCCGGCTCCTTCTCCCCGACCACGCTCGCCAAAATCGCAAATGCCTGTAGCCAGTTGGCAAAAGTCCGAGGAATAAGCCTATAACGGCGCTTTTCCTCCTCGTCCTTCTCCTTTTTGGAGTCACTCGGCTTAACCCTATCCAGATTAAATTTCTCCAGGGGAAGCAGAGAAAATATCTCCACATATTCCCCTTTCCAAATTTTTTCATGCACCTCCTTCTTTAAATGGGCCCCCAGCGGGCCTTCAAAACAAACATAAACTTCGCTTTTAGCCCTATCATCTAAGCGCACCACCTCATCCTCCTTCTCCTTTTCCTTCTCCTTTTCTCCCCCCGGCTCACTCCCCCCTTCGCCCCCCCCTTTACTCGCCCCCGCTCCGTCACCCCCTGTCACCGACGAGGCCCCTAGGCCGGACGCACCCACCCACGCCGCCACCGGCGCCTGAGCCCCCCCCCCACCGCCCCCGGAGCCGCCGCCAGCCCCTGCAACAGCCCCAACAATTGGCTCCACACAGCTAAACCAGCGGGCGCTGCCGTAGCCGCAGCCGCCCCCCCCAAAGCCCCCCGCCAGCGCAGCCCCTGCCGCCTCCGCGGCCATCTCACCCGACCGCAGCTCGGTGTCCCCCGAGACCGCCGCCTCGCTGTCCTCCGTCTGTCGTCCATCCGACTCCTCCGAAACGAAAGCCTCTTCCTCCTCCTCGCCGCTGGCCTCATCTTCCATCCGACATCCGGGGGGCGCCGCCGCAGCACCCCCCCCACCACGGCCGCCAGACAGGGCCGCCGCGTGAGCAGAGTCATCCCCGCTCCATCTCTTGCCCCGAGGTGACAACCCAGGAGACCGTCCTGTCCCCCGCGCCGACACCCCGGGCCTCGATCTCTTGCACCCACCCCCCTGCCGACTGCAAGGGGCCTCTGGGCACGGACGAACAGACGCCCGGCTCCGGGTCTCAGCCGTCGTCGCCTCCGGCCCTCCTGGGCTATTGCAGGCCTCCGTCAGCCGAGTCCTCCCGCTCCCACGGGAGACTGCCACATCCGGGGGCTGCACAGCGGTACTGAGTGACCCGGCGGTCGCCGCAGGGCTCCCGCCGTCACTCCTCCTCTCAGCCGCACCAGGGTTAGGCACCGCAGACCTCCCCCTGGCGCCGGACCTACCGCCACGTGCAGCCCCGCGGTCCCCCCGCCGACTGCAGGGGGATCTGCTGGCCTCTCTCCTGCGCCGAGCGCGCTCCCGACCTGGAGCCGCTGCACTCACAGTAAATCCAGCCCGGAGGCTGGGACCGGAAGTAGGCCCCGTGCTGGCCACTCCCACCTCCCGACCGCCGCGGCTGGAGCGAAGATTCCTCCCGCCGGCCTCTGCAACAGCCAGATGCTGCCGCTGCGCCGCACTCTGCGGAGGGTCCCTGGAGGGGCTCTTACATCTCCTCCTCGCCCCCCCCATGCCCGGGGAATACCTGCGGGGGGGCCGCGACTGGCGCCCGCCGCTGTTGGTGGGACGAGGGGCAAGTGCCGACAGGTTAACCCCGGCAGCGCTGATGTGGGACTGCACTGCCAGGGGCCCGTGCGCTGCAACCGCTGCCTGGATCAAACGCTGCAGGTCCTGGAGGTCAGCCATGGTGGTGATAGTTCGGCGTCCGGAAGCAGAAGAGGAGGTAACTCTTTCCTCTCCCAGACTAACCCTTTCCCTGCTCCTCCTCTTCCTCCCAGGCTAAGACCATCCCCCAATGCATACACCCAACTGTCCCTATTAACCCCATCACTCCCTAACTCCCCCTTGGTCATGTCGCCCCTCCCCCCCAAGTGGGTCCGTGGCTTTCTCAAGTGATCTAAAGATTCTAGAACTTCAGTGGCCAACTCAGCTTCATAGCATGTGAGGGCATCAACAGTACAAACATTTTTTTTATCTCCCCGGTGCCGCGCCACTGTGAATATAACAGATATTTAAAAGTAAAAAAAAATCTTTTGGCCTGTTCAGCCATAATCGTCCTTTATAGGGTTCTTTTTCTTGTGGTCGCTGCCTTTTTTGCGCCAACATGCTTCGCTGCTCTACTTTTGAATCTGCTGATGGCTCACGCCAATTTAATATAAATGAATACATCTCATGCAGAAGCTCCAATGTTTTCTATTATGCCACTTGTGGCTGTTCTAAGAGCTATGTTGGTTTGACATCTAGGGAGCTCTGCGTGAGAACACGAGAGCATGTGAGGGACGTTAGTACAGCGAGGACAGTGATGGATATTGCCACCTTGAAAATACTCCCCAAACATTTTAAACAATACCATGATTGTAACACTGAGTCATTGAAATTATACATTGTGGCATCAGGGGAGGCAATGTCAAAAAGATGATTGCTCAGAGAGAGGCATGGTGGATTGTTACGTTGGGGACTGAGTCCTAACGGTTTGAATGAAAGCTTTAGCTTTGCCTCTTTCCAGTGATTATTGCTATACCATCCTCCAAACGATTCTCTCCCTTACCATTTTTTTTATTGTTGTATGACGTTTAACTGTGATTGTCTTATCTCTAAATCAATGCTTTGTCTCTGCCATCTCTTATGAAATGTGATTAATGACCACTCTATGATGAACACATTGGCCCTTGTTAAGCTATGGGTGCTATACAGTGTGAGACCAGGCCAGTATTGGCATGGAAGACTGGTTGGAAATTCATGGACCCTTGAGACCCTCCATTACATCATCATCTCATACCTTTTTGTAAAGAAAGGAATCTGACTTCTGGCAGTATTTTTTACAAACCGGACTGACTCAAAAGGATATTTGAGAAAGAATGTTCTGCATTTATTTTTGTATGTCATATTTATGTAAAATTTATAAGTATTTTGCCACAAGGCTACAGTGTTATTGAGGATTTGATGGATACGGCAGACTAATTTCTTTCTTTTTCACATTGTATATAATATCATCATTGTGCGCATGCTTCTGTAGCTAATACCCTCCCTGCTCCCCAGGCAGTGTCTATTTGACCTTAGCATTACATGGTTTCCATGGTACCGTCATGGGTCCGTGCATTTGGGCGGGTCACGACGCTGATGGGGGGTGGTCTGGATGGATAGCTCCAGTGCACATGCGCCGCCAAATGGACATTATTGGCTAATAATACAGCGGTCATGTGACCACATCTATGATGATTTAAAGGTCCTGGCAGATGCATTGAGCATATGACTGAACACGAAACGTACGTATAGAGGTCTGAGGGTACATCTGGAGACGTCTGTGAGCATCCCTGGCTCCACCTTGAGAAAATCTTTGTTACATCTTTAAGCACTTAGCACTTTTGGCATGTTATTCTGAAATTTCCCTTTGTATGTGCACTACTACTTCCATAGCGGCATGATTCTGTATGAGGAATTCAGAACTCTCCATTGTTAACCTGTTTCTCTTCTTGGGCTGTGTCCCAGTGTCCTCATTCCCACCATCCATCTTTATGTGTCTTTTTTTTATCTTTTCTATTATTCATTCATGTTTGTATTGATACTATTGACTCTTTTATCATTGTCTAAATAAATTTGTAATTTTATATTGCCAATCAAAACTCCTTTTTCCTTTTGTCTGTATAGCATAACATGCCTACACACCCTGATTGACAACCTTTCCTATACACACTGGTACAGCCAGTGATCAGTAGAGTTGAGCGCGGATCGTGGTTCGAGGTTCTCCAGTTCGCGGTTCGAGTGATTTTGGGGGCTGTTCTAGATCGAACTAGAACTCGAGCTTTTTGCTAAAGCTTGATAGTTCTAGTTATGTTCGAGAACGGTTCTAGCAGCAAAAAGCCAAGCTAATTACTAGCTGGCTTTTCGCTGTAATAGTGTAAGTCACTCTGTGACTCACACTATTATGAAATTTCAGCGTATAGTGTGCGGGAACAGCGCATTCAGACCACTGCTGCTGGGATAATGGCGATCTCTATTTTTTTTTTTTTCCCTTGTCTTCCTTCCCTAAGCGTGCGCGTGTAGCGGGGCGGGCCAGCATGTCAGCCAATCCCAGACAAACACACAGCTAAGTGGACTTTTAGAGAAGCAACGGCATGTGTGATAGGATGTCCATGTCACATGTCCCTGCATTATAAAAACGGGTATCTGCCCGTCAGGACGCCATTATCTGCCTTCTGCGTCTGGGTGTCAGTCACCGCTGGCGTAGCTCCTGTCTCCGATACTGCTGTGTACGCTCTACACACAGCACTATACAGAATAGGGATAGAAGTTTCTTTTAGCCCTTGTAAGGGCTAATAACAGCAGTCTCAGAGCCATAGGTGACAGTCAGGTCCGTGGAAACAGATTTTAACAGCTACAGATAAGAGCGTCTGTGTAGCTAAGGTCAGGGACTTCCTTGCTGCATTTCACCATTAGGAGGGATAGAAAGTGAGGCTTCCTTTCCTCTACACAGAACCACATCCCTGCCACTGTACCCTCCAGCCCTTTGCACACTCAAGCTCATTGTTACTAAGCCATTATACTAGCAAACACTGAGGAAACTTAGTGGCATCCTAAAAGTGTCTGTTGTACTCCATTTGTGCCCCACTGGTGCCAAGCTATTTCTAGCACCTCTGCATTACACCCTCCTGCTCTGTTTTTAATAAGTTATAATAATAGCAAAATATGCTGCAACTTAGTGGCATCCAAAAAGTGGCTGTTGTACTCCATTTGTGCCCCACTGGTGCCAAGCTATTTCTAGCATCTCTGCATTACACCCTCCTGCTCTGTTTTTAATAAGCTATAATAATAGCAAAAAATGCTGCCAGTTAGTGGCATCCAAAAAGTGGCTGTTGTACTCCATTTGTGCCCCACTGGTGCCAAGCTATTTCTAGCACCTCTGCATTACACCCTCCTGCTCTGTTTTTAATAAGCTATAATAATAGCAAAAAATGCTGCAACTTAGTGGCATCCAAAAAGTGGCTGTTGTACTCCATTTGTGCCCCACTGGTGCCAAGCTATTTCTAGCACCTCTGCATTACACCCTCCTGCTCTGTTTTTAATAAGCTATAATAATAGCAAAAAATGCTGCAACTTAGTGGCATCCAAAAAGTGGCTGTTGTACTCCATTTGTGCCCCACTGGTGCCAAGCTATTTCTAGCACCTCTGCATTACACCCTCCTGCTCTGTTTTTAATAAGCTATAATAATAGCAAAAAATGCTGCAACTTAGTGGCATCCAAAAAGTGGCTGTTGTACTCCATTTGTGCCCCACTGGTGCCAAGCTATTTCTAGCACCACTGCATTACACCCTCATGCACATTTTGCTACGCTATTTTTATAGCAAACTCAGGGAATTCCTTACTACATTTCATCATTAGGAGGGATAGAAAGTGAGGCTTCCTTTACTGTCCTGGTACACACAGAACACGGCCACTGTACCCACCTGCCCACTTTTGCCACGCTATTTAATTTGCCCAAAGAGCTGACACTTTTTCTGCCATCCTAAAATTGTCTGGAATACTAAGTTATTGTTCCTTTGCTGCCAAGCAAGGTGCAACACATGTGCATTCTATACTCCTTTCCATTTGTGGAACGCAATAATTAACTGCAGGTAGTCCAGCCAATCTTTCACGAAGGTGCAGGCGTGAATATAATGTTTCCTTCATCGAATGGTGGTTCTCTCGATGTCTGACAGCTCAACAATACCATCTGTTTGCACTTAAAAAACAAGTTACGACCTGCCAATCACACTCCCACTTACGGGTAACGGGGTGGAAGCTCAGTGTGAAAAAGCATGTGTGACTGCTGTCCCCACAGTCACAGAGGATGAAGAGCATGCAGATGCACGTGATGGGGGAGGCGGTGGTTGCACAGCCCTGCTAGGCCGCATTGTAGCACAGTGAAATTCCCATTGCGACTTATGCTTCATTTTAAGTCTTGTATTTGGTGGGATCCACAGTATGCAGCAAAACCACGCAACATGAAAAGCACTGTTTGCAGTTGGGTTCATAAATGACTGTTTCACTTTCCCAAAACAAACAATAGGAACCATGCATTACATTGAAATAATAGAACAAACTATTCAGTTGCCTACTGCTTGCTAAGCCCTCTGCGTAGCAGCAGTAATTGTGTGTTTGTTTGTGTGTGTGTGCGTGCGTGTGTGTGTGTGTGTGTGTGTGTGTGTGCGAAGACAACTTACTAGTGGTGCATCACAAGAGCTTCCCAGTTATCTACCTAAACATAGACAAAACACATCACCCACCCTGAATACCCTTGTTAGCTGAAGCCTCACAGATAAGGCAGATTATAACAGTGTGAATGCAAACCACACAGCTCTGCAACACAGTCATGTAAATCTTGAAAAGCAACATTCAATGCAAACATGTGTCGCTGTCCCTCTATGATTTAAACTGTACGTGACAATTTGACAGTGCAGAGGCAGCAAGTCTGATTGTCTATATAGTCGTCCTACCCAGAACAGATATGTGTTTTCATAATAAAACAAAGTGTTGCGTGCACACATTACTGTCTGGGCACAGACTACCGTACCCAGGTACTGTGATGTCCAGTTGCCATAAATACAGACTTTACGCTCCTATCATGGTTAACAGTATAGACAGCACCGGAAGAATGTTGGTCTGTGGCACAGGATGCTGCTCACTGGCGTTACGGTACTCCTCACCAAACTTCAAAATGACTCCCCTCACAATTGAACGAAGTGTTTCCGCGGTTGCTCCTTCCTGTGTGCCGATTTACCCCAGCCGCAGCCTAACTCCAGTGTTTCGCCAACTGAGTATGCTGTGCCTGACTGTGTCATTCCTGAGGCAAAGTCTTAATTTTGGGCTACAGCGCATGCTCGTTTGGACTGTGCCTGAGTCATTCTGCGACCTGCGGCTCAACACACTTACACAGGGCCCTGGGGCTTGACTCACTCTCGGGAGGCCACTAAAGCTAACTGCACCTAACATCAGCCCCAGGTGTCCCCTTACACTGCAGTGGTGGTCCCCACTGACCGCAATACCGAGAGTGGCGTCACGAAAATACATATAAAGAAGCAACCTAAGTGTGACCAGACTCTTCCTCCACGTGGAGTCCCTGAAGGTAATACACCAACACAACACCTGTGGGGCTTCACACTGACTGAGAAAAGCCTCTTTGCACAGGTACTTGCACTCCGTGCTGGGTCTAAGTCCTGTGTTGTGCCATTTCATGCTAATGAGCATGTTCAGGCACTTACTGCATCACAGGCTAGGTCGGGTAATGAACTCTTTGGCCCAGCCCCTGATATGGGGGCCCCATATAGATCACAGGGCATCAGGTGTCCTGATAATTTGGCCAGGCCACTCCCAACAGGCTTGCAGAGGCCCGCCCCTATGACTTGTCACCTCATTGTTGTTGGTCAGACGATGACTGTTGAGGTGTTTTGGTTGTGGCAGCCATGAGGTCATCATTCAAGTGGCGGTTCATAATAGGACGCTAGTTATGCCACTCATGACGTGTCACTCTGCTTTTGTCTCCAGGAGGTGCATTGTGGTCCACCCTGGTTTGGGGCAGATCCACGTTTTAAAAGGGGCTGGAGCCAACAAGAAGGTGCCCAGTCTTCTATTATGCTCCGAAAGAGCACACCTCCATGTGTTGAACCCATTGCGGCTTTAGGCCAGTGGTAGGCAGAGATAGGTCATCGATGCAGGCCGCCACCACAGTTGGTAACGCAGAACGTTTAAGAACAGCTCCTGTCCTACCAGTCCTGCTAGTGCAGCCCAGTGGCATAAACAGGCCTGCTGCTGCTGATGCGCCTGCTGTCCACAGGTGTGTCCCCTACGAACACGGACAGCGTAACCAATGGCCCCTGTGTTGTTAACAGGGAGTTCCGGGGCTGGGTGGTCGTGTGTACCCTGTCACGCTAACAGGGCTCCCAGTCTCCAGATCCAAGTGGCGTCTAACTCGGTTCAGGCTACTATTTGTTTGAGAGTCAACCTGCTCTGTATCCTCCACCTAACCTTCCAGTTGCCAACCTCTCCTTTTCCATCTGTGAGCACGGTGGACACCGAATGGCGATTTGGATATCTACCTTTCTCTTTTTTTTCTTCCTAATATTTTTTATATAGCGGTAACATAGTATATACCACCTTATCCAAATCTGCCAGTCCCACCATACCAACTGTTGTTTCTTCAGCAAATGTTAATGTTGCTTAACCACCATACCCACGGACACAAACTTTTTTACCCTTTCCAACACACCTGTTCCCCTTTCCACCAGCATCTGTCCTTTTTCAACTCAGTTTGTATATGACCAAAAATGCAACTCTGCAGAGACACCGTACTCAACGCTGTCTCAGCACAGCAGCCAGCCCTCGGTCCCTCAGATATGGACAAGTAAGACCATTTCCTCCTATCGATGAAAAAGCGTTGAGATTCACTCTGTGCACCACTGGTGTTTAGTGGAAAAGCAGATGTAAGATTGTGTAACTCCTTCTGCTGATACTCCTGCATACGTGCATCCCTTTCTATGGCAGGAGTTATTTCACAAAATTTTGTGTTGTACCAGGGATCTAACAGTGTGGCAACCCAGTAGTCAGCATGACTTGGAATTCGTACATTCCGAGGGTCATGTTGTAGGTAGTGCAGCAAGAAGTCACTCATGTGTCTTGAGCATCCAGGAGGACCAAGTCCTTGGTGTGTTGGTGGCGGAGAGGTGAGAATCGTGCCTCCTTCCTCTGCTCTCTCCCCACAACCTCTCACAACCGAAATGTGAGCAAGCTCTGACTAATCTGCTGAGTCTTCCATGCCCATCGCCAGTTCGTCCTCCATTTCTTCCTGGGCTCCTGCACCTTCCTCAACTGTTTTGCTGATACTATGCGCCCTTGATAATCCCTCTCCCCCACCGTACCATGACTGCCGCCAAGGTGCCGGTGACCGTCTGGACCTTGTAGATCTTGTTATCCCTTCTGCATATGACTCCTCCATTACTTCCTCCCTTCCTCTTGGACCAACACCTGACTCCGAATAATGCTTACAGTGTGCTCCATCATGTAGATGACCAAAATTGTCACGCTGAGAATGTCATTGCCAGTGTTAAACATCTACGTCAACATTTGTAAACTGTGTAGAACGGTGCATATGTCCTTGATCTGACACCACTCCAGCAGCATGATCTGCACCACCTCTGGATCAAGTTAGCCCAGGGTATACATCATAACATATTTCAGCTGGGCTCTGCGGTGCTGCCACAGATGCTGCAACATGTGCAGATTCAAATTCCTGCGTGTTGGAACATCGCATTTCAGACGTTTAACCGCCAGACCTTAAGACTTCAGGAGCGATGAAAGTTGTTGAGCTACTGGGTGCGAACGATGGAAGTGAGCACATAGCGAGCGTGCCCGCTGTACAAGGCCATGTAGGCCGGGATGTTGTTTTAAAAATTGCTGGAGAATCAGTTTAAACACGTGGGCCATACAAGTCACGTGTGTCACATTGGCCTGACAAAGGCACGCTGCCATGTTTGCATCATTGCCGCACACGGCTGTTAAGTCACCACCGTAGTCCGCTACGTCAATTTGTACTTTTTTCGCAAGGTGACAACGTGTTCCTTTAGTGCATAGTGCTGATGATGGGAGAGGAGTCGACGCCAGCGACGCAGGTGGACGCAGGTTATGCTCACCCACTGGGCTGCGTTACCTTGACATATGCAGAATCAATGGCTGAATGCAGGTGGTGGGTATCTCACAGATGAAGTACCATCATTCAGCTACAACCAATGGGAAGACACAACACACTTTTTTAGGCCCCTCCTGTCTGAAGACCACTGCCAGACATAGCTATGAACCTCTGGTTACTGTTACCCCCAGTTTAGTTTTATGAGTTTGTGTGCTTGTTACCTGACTACTTTAACTGCTTGCTGTTTAGGTACCTCGTTGGCCGATTTGCATTTCACCTCTGCTTGTTTTCTGATTAAGTCCTGTCCCTCCCATTTTGTTCCTCTTCCTCAATTAATGTTTTGACCCTGCATGACTACTATTCTCTGGAACTGCAGCCTTCCACAGGTATTGATCAACTTGGGCCCTGTGTCATTCAACATCACTGTATAGGGATTAAAGGGTTTCAGGGTTCTGGGGGTCCAGCTTGGTGAGTGGGTTCCCTCTAGCCTATCCTTTACAGCCCGTCTGAGTGTGTCGATCCAGGCAGGCGTTACACCGTGCCCTCGACAGAAGGACATGTAGGCCGGGATAGTGTTTTAAAAATTGCTGGAGATTCGGATTCAACACGTGAGCCATACAAGGCATGTGTGTCACATTGCCCTGAAGAAGGGCCGCAGACTGTTTAGCATCATTGTCGCACCCGGCATTCCCTGGCTGCTGGTTGAGTGGAGACAACCATTGATGAAACTCGGTCTCACTCTACAGAGCTAACCGTCCACAACTCCTCAGCGGTGTCTCACATTTCCCCTACATTTCAAAGTAAACATTTGACCGCCTGATGGCCTTGAGCTCTGCTGCCAGCATAGTAAGGAGGTGTGTGGGATTCCTTGGGCGCAGTTACAAGGAAGGGTAGCCTGACCACACAGGGTTTGGGCTGAGGTGCAGGAACAACACGAGGTTGATGAGGCAGAAGCAGTGGAGGAACTTGTACATACAGAGGAAGGATTGAATCACAGAACTCGTGGGGAAGGGATAGACTTGTACAGCAGACACTTCTCCATCTATCAACCTAGTTACCCAGTGCCCAGTCGGCGACATGTAACGCCCCTGTCCATGCTTACTGTTCCAAGTATCTGTGGTGAAATGCACCCTGTCACACACAGAGTTTCTCAAGGAAGCGGTGATGTTGTGTGCGACCTGCTGTGTTAGCGCGGGCACCCCTTTCTTGGAGAAGGAGTGGCAAATGGCCATCGGCTCTTGGGGCACTGCAATGGGCATAAGATCATGAAAATCCTCGGTGACAAAAGGGTGTAAAGGCAGCCTTTCTGTAGCCAACAAGTTTGAGATGCTGAAACTAAACCTCTTAGGCATGTCATGCATTTCGAAAATCATGTAAAAAACAGCGAGGGGACTCCAACCACAGTCTCCATCGTTGCCACTAGTTGGGCCACACACACCCCACTTGACTGTCATCAGTTGACCCCCCTTTTCAAAATGAAAAAGATGCTTTGCATGAAGCACTATCAAAAATACGTGTGCCTTTCGCCTCCTCTGGCTGACCCAGGGGAAGAAAAGTCCTCTGAGAGCCATGACTTGTTCATCTTGGTTCTTTTAGAAACACAGCGAGGGGACTCCAACCACAGTCTCCCTCATTTCCACTAATTGGGTCACACACACCCCACTTGACTGACATCAGTTGACCCCCTTTTCAAGATGAAAAAGATGCTTTGCATGAAGCACTCTCAAAAATAAGCGTGCCTTTCGCCTCCCCTGGGTAACCCAGGGGAAGAAAAGTCCTCTGAGAGCCATGACTTGTTCATCTTGGTTCTTTGAGAAACACAGCAAGGGGACTCCAACCACAGTCTCCCTTGTTGCCACTAATTGGGCCACACACCCCACTTGACTGTCATCAGTTGACCCCCCTTTTGAAAATGAAAAAGATGCTTTGCATGAAGCACTCTCAAAAATACGCTTGCCTTTCGCCTCCCCTGGATGACCCAGGGGAAGAAAAGTCCTCGGAGAGCCATGTCCACATTGTCAGTGGACAGACGCGTGTGCTTATCTGTCAGCAGACCCCCCAGCAGCACTGAAGACAGGTTCCGAGAGAACGCTGGCTGCAGTATACGACAAGATCCCCAAGGCGTACGTGGCGAGCTCAGGCAATTTATCCAGATTGGAAGCCTCAAATGAGCAAGGCTCAAGTTGCACAGTAATGGTATAGATGTTCCCTTGCATATACTCATATATCTGTGCTCCTCCTCTTTTTCCTCGCAGCGCTGTTTTGTTTTCGCATGCGAATTTGTTCTTGTCACTTTCCCATGTGTTTGTGTTGTGAGTTGTTTGTCACCTTTTGGACACCTTTGAGGGTGTTTTTATGTGTTTGTGATTGCCTCCCATTGTTTCCTATGCGGTTCGAATGGTTTGCTGAACCGGTTCACCGAACCGAACTCGAACGAGGCCTTCGTTCAGCGAACCGAACTCGAGCCGAACCACGGGCCGGTTTGCTCATCTCTAGTGATCAGTTCTTGTTACATTGATACAATTTGAATGTTTTGTTCTATTCTCTCGTTTCCCATCGTTTTTTTCTTTTTCTACTTATTTAGCCTGTATGTTGGCATTGCCAATGTATTTGCATAATAATTTTAGTCCTTTTTTTTTTAAAACAAATTAATATAAAAGTTACATTTAAAATAGCAAAACACTGTTATTTAATATATTCGTATAATGGCTAACCTCTTACTGCCTTTTAAAGGGATCCTGTCATGCGATTCATGTTACCCAAACTTCTGGCCATATGAATCACAACCTGGCTATATGATTGTCTCCAGGTATATTATTCTATAGAACATTTTATAGTATGTTAGATACAGTACACCTGACAGATCTGGCTGGGACCAGCATACGCAAAGCACACAAACTCCGAACCCGAACTCTGTGTTTTTGTAAAGTCTGTGTTTGATACGAACTCTCAGCCTCAGGTTCGGCCATCTCTAGCCATCATACATCTACAGTAAGTTAAATATTGACTGAACCAACTGACCAATCTGCCATATAAACTGTATGGGGGCATCTTGTCTTTCCTTTTTTGTTTGGTGATCTTTCTCTGCATTGGCTACAAGAGTTCTGGTTAATGAATGACGAGCGAGCACTACCATGCTCTGGTGCTCAGTACTCATATCGAGCACTTGGATGCTCAGATGGGTGCAATTCAATTACATTTAATCATGATTAAAGGCATGTTTGCCTGAAACCCGTAGACACAGATGCTTATCTGGTCTACGTATGTATTAATATGGAATTATTACATGGGTTTTAATCTATATTTTTCCAATAAAGTCATGTTTTAATTTTTACTGAGTGGTGCTGGATCTTTCTACTTTTTTCATTCCAGCACGATTAGATGTAGTTTGTAACAAAAAATAAAATTGAAAAGTCCTCCCAAGTCTAGACCAGTGGAGGTTTGATTCCTTTCCTGCCAGCGAACCGAACCTCCAAAGCCTCACTTTACTCTTAAATACACTTCGGCTCATCTGTAATGGCCGCAGTCAGAGTCCCACTGGCTACCAAATAGAATGAGGGTTTCCTGCTTTAATATGGCACTATGCCGTCCCCTGAGTCACTCAACTACTTCATTGTGTTGAGTCCAAGGATCCCGTTATCGCAGTGATGGTGGCTGCCCGAAGACTACACTGTCCTCAATATCCTGCTTGCCAAAAGGGCACTGTTATTGGTCCCTCTCATTACTTCCAGGAAGCCTTCCTGCTGTGATCTGTATTTCGTCACCTTGTTTTCATCCTTCTGCACAAACTTCTGCCTGTTCTTCCCTCTCCACACCACTCTCTCTACTTTACTACATTGCTTCACTGCTTACGGCTCTATCCCTATCTAATTAATACAAGGAAATACTTCCTACTATATTCCCTTCACTGGTCTTTTTCAGCTAACCCTTTAAGTCCTGCCACTGTCACGCACGGACTTGAGGAAGGTCTAGCATGGAGCAAGACACACAACAAATGAGTTTCACCACAACAAACAAGGGGTACACGGGGGACAATATAACAACAGAGGGCCCTGGTTCTATGGAAAGGGAATGATTGGACACCTCCTGCACTCACCTGTGGCTTTAACCTACTCTCTTAATGAGTCCCTATACATGTTTCACACCTGTCACCGAGCAGGATACCTGAAGAACTGAGAGACCCTGTAATAACCCTAGCTAGTGAACTGGCAGAAAAAGATCACTAGTCCCCCCGCTGCACTAACAAAACAAGAAGGGAAGGTTTGACAAACAGGGGAAATAAGAAAGGATAAAGCCTAACTTCAAAGCTGCAGTCAGACACCAGGACTGCAGCCTACACTGCTTCACAAAACAAGGGCTGCAGGAGCTCGTTCCGCCTAAAGGCCTAGCTTCAGAATGAATCAGAATAACTGACCATATATAGGGGAAGGGAGTGGTCACCAATCAGAAGCATCTGAGGCCAAAAAACTGCTGGCAACAAACCTGACATTAACCTTTTCAGCATCAAAGGAAGGGAATTACGATTAATGTGAAGAGTCTCAGATGGCAAAGAGAGACTCTGGCCTAGATCCTGTCACAGGTCTCTAAATGGAGAGAGACAGCTGTGATAGCTGTTATACCTCATATCTGAGTCTTCCCTTACAGCTAGAGAGCACATTGACACCTAGTGGTAGCTGGCAGTACTGCAACATAACCACACATGAAGACTTTACAGATCTTACTGCTACACATATAAAATGCAAGCATTAATATCTTCAGGGGGCTCACAATTGCAGGTCACCCTCTTACACCAGTACAAGGTCTTTTATTTTAACTGGGGGAAACAAGTGGAATCAGAAGGGGTTATCCTACTAGTAGACAACCCCTTTAACAAATCCCAAGCACTTGAGCATGGTAGTACTCACTCATCACTACAGCAAACCATATCGTTACAAAGCTGATTATTCATGATCTGCTATTGGGACAACTGGCTTGATGGCCCTCCTTATACGGGTCACAGAACACTCCTTGAAAAGGTAATTAGTCATCTCCAGACACAGTTTCTTACTTTCCATCCAGATGCTATGCAGAATTACTTTGTCAAAAGACCAAAAGTTTGGACACACCTTCTCATTCAAAGAGTTTTCTTTATTTTCATGACTCTAAAAATTGTAGATTCACATTGAAGGCATCAAAACTATGAGTTAAAACATGTGGAATGAAATACTTAAAAGAGTGTGAAACAACTGAAAAAATGTCTTATATTCTAGGTTCTTCAAAGTAGCCACCTTCCTCCCATTCCTGTCTATTAAGAATGCTATTCAAAAATTAATTGCAAACAAATATTCTATCCCTTCATCTGTGGGTTCTCTTCTGTCTAATCCAGAGAGTTCATCCAGATGGAAAACTAGGAATATTTATGATTTCTTTAAGGAGGATCTCCAGTTTGCAAAGTCATTGCATGTTCATAACTGGGAGCGAGATCTCAATAAGACTTTCTCAGAATCCAATTGGCAGGATAGCCTTGAGTGGGCTTATAAATCAAGTGAATGTACCAATTTATTTGAATTTTAAACTTCATTCCAGATGGTACTATACACCTGTTAGACTAAACAAAATTTCTTCAGCAAATTCACACTATTGCTGGAGAAATTGTGGATGTAGAGGGGATATTCTCCATATCTACTGATATTGTCCAAACGTGAGACCCCTCTGGAATGATGTTTCTACTCTGGTTGACAAAATTACACATTGCAAAATTAATTTGTCTCCACAACTGGCACTTCTTGCTCTAGAGATAGACCTAATTCCTCCTACTTTTAGGCCTATTGCTATTCACATATTCCTTGTTACGAAGAATGCTATAGCAGCCAACTGGAGAAAAACTGCATTACCTTCCATAACAAACATTATTGGTAAAGTATCCCTTCATAACTATTTTGAAATGTGTCATGCTACTGTAAACAATACTTTCTCTTCCTATTACCGTAGATGGCAGCCTTGGACAGAAGTTTTCCCTCGTTCTTTCTAAGCACCTCTTCTCTTCAATGTTTTCTCTTTACTTTTTCTTTTCTATTCTTCTTACTTTATCATCTCTCTCTTACTCCTTTTTTATTATTATTTACTTGTGGACTTTGTTTCCTTATATTTAACCCCTTCACCCCCGGCCACTAAAGCACTCTAATGACCGGGCCATTTTTTGCAATTCTGACCAGTGTCACTTTGACAGGTTATAACTCTGGAACGCTTCAACGGATCCTGGCGATTCTGACATTGTTTTTTCGTGACATATTGTACTTCATGTGAGTTGTAAATTTAGGCCGATACTTTTTGCGTTTATTTGTGAAAATTTAGGAAATTGTGCGAAAATTTTGAAAATTTTGCAATTTTCAAACTTTGAAAATTTATGCCCATAAATCTGAGAGATATGTCACACAAAATAGTTACTAAATAACATTTCCCACTTGTCTGCTTTACATCAGTGCAATTTTCGAAATAATTTTTTTTTCGTTAGGAAGTTAGAAGGGGTCAAAGTTCATCAGCAATTTCTAATTTTTCCAACAAAATTTACAAAATAATTTTTTTTAGGGACCACATCACATTTGAAGTGACTTTGAGAGGCCGAGGTGATAGAAAATACCCAAAAGTGACCCCATTCTAAAAACTGCACCCCTCACACTGCTCAAAACCACATCCAAGAAGTTTATTAACCCTTTAGGTGCTTCACAGGAACCAAAGCAATGTGGAAGGAAAAAATGAAAATTTTACTTTTTAACACAAAAATGTTACTTTAGCCATAAAATTTCATTTTTACAAGGGAGAAAAGAGAAAGTGTACCCTACAATTTATTGTGCATTTTCTCCCGAGTACGCTGATACCCCATATGGGGTAAAAATCAATTGTTTGGGTGCACGGCAGAGGTCAAAAGGCAAGGAGCGCCATTTGAATTTTTGAACGCAAAATTAGCTGCAGTCATTAGCGGACGCCATGTCGGGTTTGAAGACCCCCTGAGGTGCCTAAACAATGGAGGTCCCCCACAAGTGACCCCATTTTGGAAACTAGAGTCCTTAAATAATTTTTCTAGATGTTTGGTGAGCACTTTGAACACCTGGGGGCTTCACAGAAGTTTATAACGTTGAACCGTGAAAAGAAAAAAAAAAAGTTTACCACAAAACTGTTGCTTCAACTAGGTAGCTTTTTTTTTCACAAGGGTATCGGGAAAAAATGCAACATAAAATGTATTGTCCATTTTCTCCTGAGTACGCAGATACCTCATATGTGGTGGAAATCAAATGTTTCGGCACACGGCAGAGCTCGAAAGGGAAGGAGCGCCATTTGAATTTTTGAACGCAAAATTAGCTGCACTCATTAGCGGACGCCATGTCAGGTTTGAAGACCCCCTGAGGTGCCTAAACAATGGAGCTCCCCCACAAGTGACCCCATTTTGGAAACTAGAGCCCTCAAATAATTTTTTTAGATGTTTGGTGAGCACTTTGAACACCTGGGGGCTTCACAGAAGTTTATAACGTTGAGCCGTGAAAAGAAAAAAATTTTTTTTACCACAAAACTGTTGCTTCAACTAGGTAGCTTTTTTCTCACAATGGTATCAGGAAAAAATGCACCATAAAACGTATAGTGCAATTTTTCCCGAGTACGCAGATACCTCATATGTGGTGGAAATCAATTGTTTGGGCGCATGGCGGGGCTCAGAAGACAAGGAACGTCATTTGACTTTTCAAACGCACAGACGCAGTGCACTGATCGGCCGCTGCAGGAGGCACAGTCGGATGAGATACAAAAAGCGCTGGGGATACGGAAAAAAAAAAAGTCATGCCAAAAAATGAGCAGGGATGCTGATCCGCGCTCAGCGGGACGCACGGACAGATGCGATACTTTTTTTTCCGTATCCCCGACGCTTTTTGTATCGCATCCGTCCGTGCGTCCCGCCGAGCGCTGATCAGGGATGCATATAACGGATCGGCATCCTTGCTCAATTTTTGGCGTGACTTATTTTTCCGTATCCCCGATGCTTTTTGTCACGCCAAAAATTGAGCAGGGATGCCGATCCGTTATGTGCATCCCTGATCAGTGCTCGGCGGGACGCACGGACTGATGCGATACAAAAAGCGTCGGGGATATGGGAAAAAAAGTCCCGCCGAAAACTGACCACAGATGCAGATACGTTATCTGCATCCCTGATCAGCGCTCGGCAGGACGCACGGACGCATGAGGTGTAAAAATGGACAGGGGATAGAGGAAAAAGAAAAAAAAAAAAAAGTTATACTCACAGTACCCAGAGGATTAGCAGGAGGAACAGCTTTACAGCAGCAGCCAGCAGGCAGGAAGTTGGACAGCTCAGCAGAAGACCCAGGAAGAAGGACCCAGCGATGGAGGCAGATGTGATCGGCCGGTGAAGGCAGGTAAGAGGACGTCGGGGGGAAAGCAGAGGGGGAGGGGGACAGCAGAGGGGGAGGGGGACAGCAGAGGGGGAGAGCAGAGGGGGAGAGCAGAGGAGGAGGGAGATACCGGAGGAGCTGCAGAATAGAGATCACGGGGGAGGCCGGCAGATTGGGATGTCGGGGGGCAGATCGGGATGTCGGGGGGGCAGATCGGGATGTCGGGGGGGCAGATTGGGATGTCGAGGGGGCAGATCGGGATGTCGGAGGGGCAGATCGGGATGTCGGGGGGGCAAATCGGGATGTCGGGGGGGAAGATCGGGATGTCGGGGGGCAGATCGCAGGGGGGCACGGGCAGGGGCCATTACGGGAGCGCGCAGGAGCAATCACAGAAGCGCGCAGGGGCTGCAAGGTGAGCACAATACTCACCGCTCCTGCTCCGTGACGTGACAGCAGCGGCAGCAGCAGCGGTGGCGTGGTACCACTAGTGCCAGCCAGTGCTGCACACTGCAGACATGTTGGGGGAGGGTCCCCAGACCAGCACAGGCCTGAGGAGGGCGGCCACCAGCAAATCAAACCGCCCCACTGCACACTGATTGGAGCGATTGCGCGTTATAGCACGATCGCTCCAATCAGTGCTGCAGGGGCTGGGGGCGGCATGTTTGAGATCCACCTATGATCTGCTGTAGCTGCTACGGCGTCTCATAGCTGGATCTCACAGTATCGCACTATTTCCGGCATTATTTTTACCGAAATCAGTGCGAAAGATGTGGTTGGCGGTTCAGATTTGAACCGCCAATCACATCGATCGTCGATGGGGGGTGGCGATGCCACCCCCCCTGGGGTGAAGCAAAGGTCCCCTGCTGTAAGAAACAGCAGGGGACATCATTTGAAAGCCGTTGCTATGGCCACAGCGATCAAATGAACTTTAGGCAGTAAAATTACGTCCCTGGTTGTTAAGTCACGTTAAAATAGGACGTAATTTTACTGCCCGCGGTCGTGAAGGGGTTAATGCATTATCAGAAATCAACATTTTAAGCTTTTTCAGCTATGTTTAAGAATACTCCTTGATACTCCATTCCCCTCCTCTTGTCCCCCTTCCCTATTAAAGTTTTTCCCATCCCTTTACCCCATTCCTTATCCTACCCACTCCTTCCTTAGGAATCTGCTTTATGGAAATATTTTTTTTTGCTTTAATTCATCTGCTAATGATTCATTGTAATTCCTGTATTATTTCCCCTTTAGAATTTAATAAAAATTTCTAGAACACAAAGTAGCCACCTTTTGCTTTGATTACTACTTTGCACACTCTTGGAATTCTCTTGAAGAGCTTCAAGAGGTAGTCACCGGAAATGGTCTTCCAACAGTCTTGAAGAAGTTCCAAGAGATGCTTAGCACTTGTTGGCCCTTTTGCCTTCACTCTACGGTCCAGCTCACCCC
Organism: Anomaloglossus baeobatrachus; assembly: GCF_048569485.1. Taxonomy (NCBI): domain Eukaryota; kingdom Metazoa; phylum Chordata; class Amphibia; order Anura; family Aromobatidae; genus Anomaloglossus; species Anomaloglossus baeobatrachus. Next base: position 451,753,159 of record NC_134355.1, read on the forward strand.
AAACCATCTCGATTGGGTTCAGGTCTGGTGACTGTGGAGGCCAGGTCATCTGGCATAGCACCCCATCACTCTCTGTCTTAGTCAAATAGCCCTTACGCAGCCTGGAGATGTGTGTGGGGTCATTGTCCTGTTGAAAAATAAATGATGGTCCAACTAAACGCAAACCGGATGGAATAGCACGCCGCTGCAAGATGCTGTGGTAGGCATGCTGGTTCTGTATGCCTTCAATTTAGAATAAATCCCCAACAGTGTCACCAGCAAAGCACCCACACACCATCACACCTCCTTTTCCATGCTTCATGGTGGGAACCAGCCATGTAGAGTCCATCCGTTCACCTTTTCGACAAAGACATGGTGGTTGGATCCAAAGATTTCAACTTTGGACTCATCACACCAAAGCACAGATTTCCACTGGTCTAATGTCCATTCCTTGTGTTCTTTAGCCAAAACAAGTCTCTTCTGCTTGTTGCCTGTCTTTAGCAGTGGTTTCCTAGCAGCTATTTTACCATGAAGGTCTGCTACACAAAGTCTCCTTTTAATAGTTGTTCTAGAGATGAGAACGTGTGTCCAAACTTTTGGTCTGTACCATAGCAGGAATATACTGTATATACGGTGGATCTAACAACATTCACTCTTTGTTGCTCATAGCAACCAATCAAAACATAGCTTTCATTCTAAAAGAGCAAAATATTTAATGAAAGCCTCCCTGTGATTGGTGGTGGTGAAGAGCCAGAAAGATGTCTTTTCTTTAAACCTTTTAAAAAATTTGTGAATTAGTCACTTCTCCCAATGAAACTAAGGGTTATAAAATCCCAAATATATTTTTCAGGAAAAACTGCTTGTTGCACCTTTTCAATGCAATATCATGTTTGTTATTGTTTGTCATCCTTCCAGAAGCCGATATCCAGTGTTATGACTAAAACTGCACAATGTATGTACAGGAACGGAAAAATCAAGTGCCATTGTGGTTAATTATGTACTCTTGAGTTTGTGTATCCTCTGAGGTGCCAGATTTTGCTGTAGAATACCATGTATTTTATATTTTTATTCATATTTATTGTCAGAATGTCAGCCTTGAGATTAATATGTATTTTTAACCAGTGTGACTGTTTTAGGACTTCTGAACACTATATGGATGCTGCAACGTGCAAATAACTTCCATCTATGTCGTTATTTTAGGCCTCGCTTTTTTACAGGTTGACATTAGGACCCTGACGTGATTAATTTTTCAGAATTTTTTTTATATAATTTGCTTTTTAACCCCTTCACGACCTTGGACGGATCTATCCGTCCAGGATCGTGTCCCGTTAAGCCCCGCCCCCTGCCGCGGGCAGGCGGCGTGGATCGGCACACATATCAGCTGTTTTCAACAGCTGACATGTGTGCCTGCTAGCCGCGGGTGGAATCGCTTCCACCCGCGGCCATTAACCCCTTAAATCTTGCTGCCAAAGTCTGGCAGCAAGATTTAAATGCGCGCGGCCATGTTTGTTACTTACCGCCGCCCCCACAGGAAGTCACGTGTGTTATCACGTGACTATCGGTGGTTGCCATCGTAGCACAGGGTCATGTGATGACGCCTGCTGCTATGATGTTTCACTTTCATTTTCCCTCGGCCGAGAGCAGAGGGAAAACCAAAGTGACTGAATCTGCTGATTACAGCTGTATTGCTGGGATCAGCAGATAGCGATCAGCGATCGGATTGCTGATTGCTATAGCCCCCTAGGGGGACTAGTAAAATAAAAAAAAAAGTAAAAAAAAAGTTTTAAAAAATAAAAAAAAAAAACCTAAAAGTTCAAATCACCCCCCTTTCCCCCCATTGAAAATTAAAGGGTTAAAAAATAAATAAATATACACATATTTGGTATCGCCGCGTTCAGAAATGCCCGACCTATCAAAATATAAAATCAATTAATCTGATTGGTAAACGGCGTAGTGGCAAAAAAATTCCAAACGCCAAAATTGCGTTTTTTGGTCGCCGCAAGTTTTACGCAAAATGCAATAACAGGCGATCAAAACGTAGTATCTGCGCAAAAATGGTACCATTATAAACGTCAGCTCGAGACGCAAAAAATAAGCCATCACTGAGCCTCAGATCACAAAAAATAAGAACGCTACGTGTTTCGGAAAATGGCGCAAAACGTGCGCCACTTTTATTGGACAAGCTTGTGAATTTTTTTAACCCCTTAGATACAAGTAAACCTATACATGTTTGGTGTCTACAAACTCGCACCGACCTGAGGCATCACATAGATATATCAGTTTGATCATATAGTGAACACTGTGAATAAAACATCCCAAAAACTATTGTGTGATCACACTTTTTTTGCAGTTTTTCCACACTTGGAATTTTTTTGCTGTTTTCCAGTACAATATATGGTAAAACCTATGGTTTCATTTAAAAGTACAACTTGTCCCGCAAAAAACAAGCCCTCATATGGCAAGATTGACGGAATAATAAAAAAGTTACGGCTCTCGGAAGAAAAGGAGCAAAAAACAAAAACGCAAAAACGGAAAGTGCCCGGGGGCTGAAGGGGTTAAGTATGGGTTCGGCATGATATACTAAGTTTCATTGACTAATTTCATGGTCCATTTTACCAGAAGCTAAGGTGGAAAACAAGATACCATGAGACAGAGGTGTTGCAGATGCCTATAGAAAACGATCAGATCACTTTTTCTTTAGTTTTTTACTATTTATAGCCAGGTAGATTCCAGATGTCCTTTTTAAGGAATATCTGCTAGTGTTTTATTTGTTTTATTCATTCCTACATGAACAGTTTCCTGGAAAGTGGATTGGTCGCCGTGGGCTACTTGAATGGCCACCAAGGTCTCACGATCTGACCCCCTTAGACTTTTATCTTTGGGGTCATCTGAAGGCAATTGTCTATGCTGTAAAGATACAAGATGCAGCATCTGAAACAATGGATTCTGGAAGCCTGTGCTAGCATTTCTTCTGCGGTGTTGCTATCAGTGTGTTAAGAGTGGGAGAAGAAGGTTGCATTGACAATCCAACACAATAGGAAGCACTTTGAACACATTTTATAAGTGGTCATAAAATTGTAAATAACTAATGAACAAATAAAGTTATGTTAAAACCAAGCACACCATTGTTTTTCTTGTGAAATTCTCAATAAGTTTGATGTATTTCATGACCCTCTTCCCATTGGAAAAAATAAAGTTGGATCCAAAATGCCCGACTTCAAAATGGCCGCCATGGTCACCACCCATCTTGAAACGTTTCCCCCTCCCATATACTAATTAGCCAGAAACAGGAAGTTGATATCACCAACCATTCCCATTTTATTTAGGTGTATTCATATAAATGGCCCACCCTGTATATTGTGTGTGAAACATCATAAGAAAGCTTCAGGCGGTGGTTTTTAAAGGGTATCATCTTCATTATGCAGCATTTTAGAAATTATATAGCTATAGTTATATAGATGATAAATATGCACAAAAAGTTAATAGTAAACGTATTGTGAATTAATTGCATTATGTATCTTGCACTGGTCCTGAAATACAGGATATACAATATTTATTTTCCAGAACTTCAGTCATAATTGCTTCTGTTTGTTAATGGACACAAGCTTCTCCACAAACACCTTACCATCAGCTACTGTATGCCACCCTAATGCAGATGTAGAACTGAATTGTTTAGATAAAGTTAGCCTTTTACATGACTCCTACCGCAATTTCCCTCTAAACATTAAAGGACTCTTGCTCAGCCGGCAGCTGTCTCTCCCAAATCTCTCACACACTGGATCACTTGTGTGACGCCCTGGCGCCGCCAGGTGGTCACAGAAGATTAATACACCCCACATAACACCTTCCCACACCAGGTCCCATTAGCCACAAAATCCTAGCCACCCCCCTCAGGGTGGGAAGAACACACCAGTGGGCAGGACCAAGCGGCTTGAGAGCGCCCACCTAGGGGTCTTGAGGATCCGGGGCGGGAACAGAGTAGTCTACTTGTGGAGTTTAAGTGGAGAGGAGTGGATGTGACAGTGCAAGGTCAAGGCTGTGCTTAGTGGAGGGTAGCCAGGGTAGTGACCCTGGTCTACTGGCTAGGTGGCAAGCAGTGGACCGTGTCCAAAGGCGACTGGAGTCCGGTCGCGGGAAATCCAAAGTGGACTGGGACAGGGTTGGAGCCCACCGGTACCGACAGTGGAGATCCGGTCCGGAAACTGTGCACAGGCGGGGTACCTGGACCCTAGTTAGAAGACGGTTGCAAGCCCCTTCTCTAATTCACCAGGCTGGGAGCAAGGTTCCAGACACTGCTCCAGAAGTGTTAGCCCAGATAGAGCGAAACGGCAGCCCACCGCGGGGGATAGGGTATCCACAAACACCCACTGGAATCCCAAGGGTCAGTTTTCGTGGGCACGTCTCCCAACCAGAACATATTGGGAGCGGACTTTCCCGTTCCATACGGAGTTGTCCAGAAGTGAGGAAAATTACAGAGTGCCGGAGGAAGGGACATCGGTACACCAGCCGGGTGAGGGACCCGAGTACACCCGGACGCGGCAGCCGGCCACTGACACATTGGTTTACCAACAGACTTGTGTGCATTTATTTAATAGTGAGTACACCAACATTCCCCGGTCCGGCCCAGCGCGCCACCTCTGGCCTACATCACTCCCCGTGTCCTGGACACTGAGCCCCGGGGCATCCACCCCTACCCACGGAGGGGTTAAACAACCAGCTGCCACTCCATCGCCCCTGGGTGCCTCCCAACAGTAGCGGTGGTACTCCATATTACCACATAATTTATTTTCTAATCTCCACCAAATTTGTAGCATGGGATCTGGAGAGTTGGCCGTTTGCTTAATAACCGCTCACCTGATAGTCCCATGTTTACACCAAGCACACGTTAGTAAAGGTGGCTGTCACAAACCACCGGGGGGTCACTCAGAAATCCCCCGCGCTGGCTACCAGTACGTCACAATCGGGGGGTAACAAGTGGGGGTCACCCCTACTTTATACCTCCCGACCGACAGACAGAGCACGTGACGCGCTCTCTAGCGCCCCTCTTATAGTCAGGCCAATTATGGAATTGCCCGACAATAAGCAAGGAGGCCGCTATACTACTTATGCCGATTATTGAAGGGTCCCCGGTGAGAGTAAGGTATATATTCCCCCGACCTCCGCGGGCGGAATATATAATATCTTCCCGAATCTCACTGGCCTCCCCACAATAATCCTTGGCACAACTCGCTGCCACCAACCGATTTACGGTAACTATTAGCCGAACACACGGACGTGGGATTCAAGATCGAGATAACAGAACAGCCCAAGATTAATTATATAATTTAATCGCCTAAAGCACACTAGAAACTACAATATATACAATAGGGAATCTACAGAATATACATATGTCAGAGTACAGTTACAGATAAAGCATGGGTTACAAACAGGTATACAATTACATCAGTTACCTTGTGTGTCTGGCCACAGGGGGGCGCTGTAGACCAGGTTTCCAGGAACTCTCTCACAGGTCTGTCCCAACCAGGCCCCCGAGCAGAAGAACGCTGGAAAATGGCCGAAGTAGGGTTATCAACCTGGGCAGATCCAGGTCCCCTCCTACCTTAGTGACCTCACAGGGAAGCACTGCCACTCCCCCTGCATGGATCAGAATTATCCAGAAAAGGGGATTTTGGCCATAACTGTGCCTGGGAGCGTCGTAGACGGACGCCAATGCTCTCATTGTGACAGTTATGAATTTAGCTGCAGAACGAGGGGACTCATGACCTGTCTACGAGTTCCCATATGGCTGATATCACGTTTGGTGTGTTTCCCAATGTCCTACTTCCATAAAAAGGGTGTGCCAGCATCGTCCACATGCGGAGACACCATTGTTATTGTTGCCATATTTATCGGAGATATGGCTTGCGAGATATGAACCATTTTTTACTGGAGTCGTTCTGTCTGGCTACTTCCAAGCCTTGCTAATGAGATACAACTCTTGTTACAGGGTGACGGCAGGGAGTCATCCTGGATCCATTGTCCTAAAGCCACCTAATTTCCATATCACAGGACATGGCCATGGATTTGTTGCTAAACCAGTTGTGTGAAGGGAAGGGGGTAGTGACACCAGGAGAGGGCTTCCTGACATGACTTGAATGTCATGATTTATCGTCATATCTCCGGATTTACCTCACACCTCCCCCCTTTTGAGGGCGCTAGGGGGCAGCACACTCCGGTGTTCCCCCGTGCGCCCGTCCGCGACCTCTCCTTGTCGGGACAGCCCGTCTGCGTTACCGTGGTCACGGCCCCTTTTGTGGCGAATGGTGAAGTTGTATTGCTGGAGCGCAAGGCTCCATCGCAACAATCGCCCATTCGTCCCAGAGACGGTGTGCAACCAGCTGAGGGGATTGTGGTCCGTCTCCACGATGAAGTGGCGCCCGTATAGATAGGGTTGCAGACGCTGCAGGGCCCACACTATGGCCAGGCACTCCTTCTCCATCGTGGAATAGGCAACTTCCCTTGGTAACAGCTTCCTGCTCAGGTACAAGACTGGGTGCTCTTGGCTCGCAGAGTCCACCTGGCTGAGCACCGCACCGAGGCCGAAGTCACTGGCGTCGGTCTGTACTACAAACGGCCGCGTGAAGTCGGCTGCCTGTAGCACGGGCGGGCTGGACAGGGCGTCCTTTAGGGCCCGGAAGGCTGTCTCGCAGTCCATTGTCCAATCGACTGCAGAGGGCAGCTTCTTCTTGGTGAGGTCCGTCAAGGGCTTTGCCAGGCTACTATAGCATGGAACAAACCTCCTATAGTACCCAGCGGTCCCCAAGAAGGACATCACCTGCTTCTTGGTCCTGGGGGTGGGCCAGGATGCGATGGCCTCCACTTTCTCAGGCTCGGGCTTCAGCGTTCCCCCACCTACCCGGTGACCGAGGTACTGGACCTCGCTCATGGCCAGCTGACACTTTCCCGGCTTGATGGTCAAACCTGCCCGGTGGATCCGCCTGAGCACCTGTGCTAGATGCTCTAGGTGGTCCTCCCAGGTGGGACTGAAGACGGCAATGTCATCCAGGTACGCGGCCGCGTACCCTTCAAGTCCCTTGAGCAGGGTGTTGACCATCCGCTGGAAAGTGGCAGGGGCATTCCTCATCCCGAATGGCATCACCGTGGACTCGTACAGTCCAAATGGGGTAATAAAGGCAGAGCGTTCCCTGGCCTTGCGAGTCAGGGGGATCTGCCAATATCCCCGGCTCAGATCCATGATGGTCAGGTACTGAGCCCCGGCCAACTGATCGAGCAGGTCATCGATGCGTGGCATTGGGTACGCATCGGCGACCGTGACCGCATTGAGCCCCCTGTAGTCCACGCAGAACCGAGTGGTTCGGTCCTTCTTAGGGACGAGGACTACAGGCGAGGCCCAAGCGCTGTTGGATGCCTGGATCACCCCCAGCTTCAGCATCTCGTCAATCTCCTGGCGCATGTGTTGCTGCACCTCCAGGGAGACCCGATATGCTGAACGCCGGATCGGGGGATGATCCCCAGTGTCCACGTGATGGACAGCCAAGTCAGTCCTTCCGGGCTGGTTGGTAAACAACCCCCGGAAGGGGTGTAGGGTGGCCCACAGCTGGGACCGTTGGTCCTCCAAGAGCTGGTGGCCAACCTCCACATCCTCAATGGATCCGCCTGCCCTAACCTGGGCTAGCATATCCAAGAGGGTTTCCGCTTCTCCCTCCTCGGGCAGGTTGCACACGGGGAGCGCACATGCCTCCCGCTCATGATGTGCCTTCATCATGTTCACATGGAAGGGCTTCCGCCTTCCACGGGCAGGGTCCAGGGTGACCAGGTACGTTACAGGGTTGAGCTGCTGGTACACGAGGTATGGGCCTTCCCAGGCTGCCTGAAGCTTGTCCTGTGGTACGGGGACCAGTACCCACACCTTTTGACCCACTTGGTAGGTCCTCTCACAAGCGTTCTGGTCGTACCAACGCTTCTGATCGGCCTGGGCTTGAGCCATATTGTCGTGTACCAGTTGCGTCAAGGCCTGCATTTTGTCCCGGAAGCGCATGACATACTCGATGACCGACACTCCAGGGGTGGCCAAATCCCCTTCCCAAGCCTCTTTCACCAGAGCCAGGGGGCCCCGCACACGTCGCCCGTACAGGAGCTCAAACGGTGAGAATCCTGTTGAGGCCTGTGGAACCTCCCGGTAAGCAAATAACAGGTGTGGGAGATACCGCTCCCAGTCACGCCCATGGGAGTCGACCAACATCTTAAGCATCTGCTTTAAGGTGCCATTGAACCGCTCGCACAGGCCATTAGTCTGTGGATGGTACGGGCTGGCCACCAGATGTCGCACCTGGACTTGCTTACAGAGGGCCTCCATCAGCTGGGACATGAATTGGGTCCCCCGGTCAGTGAGCATTTCCTGGGGAAAACCCACTCGGGAGAAAATCTCCAGCAATGCGGTGTCCACCTTGTCAGCCCGAATGGACGACAAGGCCACTGCTTCTGGGTACCGGGTGGCATAGTCCACTACCGTCAGTATGAAGCGTTTCCCGGAGCTGCTGGGGATGGCCAGCGGGCCGACCAGATCCACAGCCACCCTCCTGAAAGGCTCATCGATGATTGGCAGAGATACTAGTGGGGCTTTGGGGTGTGGCCCCGCCTTCCCCACTCTCTGACAGGTTTCACACGAACGGCAGTAGGCAGCCACATCGGCCCCCATTTTTGGCCAGTAGAAATGCTGGTTTAACCTGGCCTTGGTCTTAGCGATCCCTAGGTGTCCGGCCATCGGAATCTCATGTGCGATCCGCAACAACTCCGTCCGGAACGGATAGGGTACCACCAACTGTCGGTCCCTGGGCCACGCCTCCGGTGAACCCTGCTGGACCGTGGCCCGGTACAGCCGTCCTTGGTCCCAGACCACTCGCTCCGGGTCCGAGTCCGAGGGAGGCTGTGCCGCCTGCTCCTTAAGAGCTTTCAGGCTGTCGTCAGCTTCTAACGCTGCCTGAAACTCCTGACTAGATGTGGCCAGAATCGACGAGACTGTCACATCTTCAGTCAGTACCCCGGGACCTGTGTCCTGGCCTCCACCTGACTCGGCTGCCACTTGGTCAGAAGGGGAAGAGCTATCGGACCTCCGGGAGGCCCCTTGGCTTCCAGCACTCCCACTGCGGGTGACAGCGGCCACAGCCGCTGCGACCGTGGGTCGTGCCTGCTCCTCCTCCGTTCCTGACCAAGTCGCCGGTTCAGGCAGACCTACCTGGCTTCCTGACACCCCGGTTGTGGGGGAACCCTGCACCGAGATCTTACCTGGGAGCACTTCCGCTCCTGGACCGGCCCCAATCTCACCTGCCTGTTCCCCCTCTGCAGCAACAGAACCCCGCTGTGAAATCTCTGGGGACCCCACATTTGCTGTGGTAGCCCCCACCCCACACACTGGTCCTCCCCCTGCAGCACCCTGCTCTCTGCTTATCCCTGCAGAGGGCAACAGATCCCAGCTCACAGGCTGATTACTTGTAGAGGCATTGTCACACCTTTCTCTGACCCCCTCCCCTCCTGTCACAGCTGCAGCTGCGTGTGTGTCTATGGTGTCTGTGCAAGCAGAAATATCAGAGTTCACTCCCTCCTCCCTTACATCATTCATAGATAACACATTAACATTGTCCGGAGGCACGTCAGCACTGGCTGAAGGTTCAGCCTTTGGGGCGGGGCCAAACTGGGAGGTTATTTGCCCCAAGTCTGTCCCAAGTAGCACGTTTGCAGGGATCCGATCAGTTACCCCCACCTCCCTCACCCCTCGCCCTGCGCCCCAGTCCACATAAATGTCAGCAACAGGCAGCGCCGGGTCAATGCCTCCAATCCCGGAGACAGCGAGGGTTTTTCCAGGGATCAAGTCTTGGGGGGACACCATCTCAGGCCGCACCAGAGTCACCTCCGAGGCGCTGTCTCGCAGTCCTATGGTCACAGACTGGCCGACGGTGACAGGTTGGAAGCTGTCCAGGGACCTACCACCACCCCCACCCACACAATACACCTTGGGCGGCCCTTGGGACGGGGACGGAGCCGGGGCCTTGGGACGCTGAGGGCACATGGCCTTGAAGTGTCCAGGTAGGTTGCACTGGTGGCACCGTCTTGGCTCTGCCACGGGCCTGGAGAGGGGAGTTGAGGGGGACACCCCCTGCAGTCTAGGGGCAGGTGGGGCAGTCGCAGAGTTCATCTTACCCCCTCTCCAGGTGCTGCTGGTGGCTGCTCTCCTGGCTTCAGGAGCCCGATTGTTGGTGTAGTCATCTGCCAGGGCAGCTGTAGCCGTGGATCCCTTTGGCTTCTGGTCTCGGATGAACTGGCGGAGATCCTCAGGGCAGTTCCACAAGAGTTGCTCCGTGATGAACAAGTCCAGGATCTCCGGTCCGGTGGAAAGCTGCAGGCCTTGGGTCCAGTGGTCGGCAGCTCGGGCAAGTGCCCGCCGGTGGTCAGCCCAGGAGTCCTTTGGTCCCTTCTGTAGCGTCCGGAACTTCTTGCGGTAGGACTCCGGGGTGAGGTTGTACTGTTGGATCAGGGCCCGCTTGATGGTGTCGTAGCCCTGATCCGCCTCAGCAGGCAAGTCCCCAAGGATATCCAGGGCCTTACCCCTTAAACGGGGGGTCAGGTATTTGGCCCACTGGTCCTTGTTCAGATGATGCTGCAAGCAAGTCCGTTCAAAAGCAGTCAAGAAAGAGTCCAAGTCTCCATCCTTCTCCAGCACTGGGAAGTCCTCAACACGGACCTTTGGAAGTTTGGTGTCTGGAAGGTCACGGGTGGCTGATGAGGGCCGGAGCTGAGCTAGCTGCAGCTGGTAGTTACGCTCTGCCTGGCGCTCTTCACGCGCTGCTTGCCGCTCACGCTCGGCCATGAGTTCCTTGTAGCCCTCCCGGTCTCCAGCCTGGCGTAGGGCCATAGCCATTTGAAGAAGGCTATCCGAGCCTCCCAGGCTCGGTGGAATGGCACGTGGTGATCTGCGGCCCGCTGCGGAGCCTGGTGATTCACTGTCCATTGCAGAGCGGAGGGCTGGCATCTGGCTCGTTGAGGACCCTTGGGCGAGCTGTTCCTCATCTTGTCCAGCAGTGCCCGGTTGTGCAATGTCCTCTGCAGAGCTGTTTTCTGGCGTCGAGCTCCTGGAGGACTCGTGGGCAACCTCCTCATTGCTGTCCACAGCACCGTCCTCCCTCTCTTCGGCTCCTGCTTTAGCATTGGCCAGTTGCATAGCTCTGCTCCTGGTGCCATCAGCCATTCTTGCAGACTTTTGGTCACTGACACAGAACTGACACCTGATGCCTCCACACACCTTACAGTATCTGCACTCTGACACTCTAGTGTTGAGCTGGTCTGAAGACCCCAGCAGCCACAGCTGCTGCAGGCAGTCTTTAGTGTCTGGGAGTATGGGTCTCACACTCACACACACTATTATCTCGATCCCACCGCTATGCCACCAATATGTCACAAACCACCGGGGGGTCACTCAGAAATCCCCCGCGCTGGCTACCAGTACGTCACAATCGGGGGGTAACAAGTGGGGGTCACCCCTACTTTATACCTCCCGACCGACAGACAGAGCACGTGACGCGCTCTCTAGCGCCCCTCTTATAGTCAGGCCAATTATGGAATTGCCCGACAATAAGCAAGGAGGCCGCTATACTACTTATGCCGATTATTGAAGGGTCCCCGGTGAGAGTAAGGTATATATTCCCCCGACCTCCGCGGGCGGAATATATAATATCTTCCCGAATCTCACTGGCCTCCCCACAATAATCCTTGGCACAACTCGCTGCCACCAACCGATTTACGGTAACTATTAGCCGAACACACGGACGTGGGATTCAAGATCGAGATAACAGAACAGCCCAAGATTAATTATATAATTTAATCGCCTAAAGCACACTAGAAACTACAATATATACAATAGGGAATCTACAGAATATACATATGTCAGAGTACAGTTACAGATAAAGCATGGGTTACAAACAGGTATACAATTACATCAGTTACCTTGTGTGTCTGGCCACAGGGGGGCGCTGTAGACCAGGTTTCCAGGAACTCTCTCACAGGTCTGTCCCAACCAGGCCCCCGAGCAGAAGAACGCTGGAAAATGGCCGAAGTAGGGTTATCAACCTGGGCAGATCCAGGTCCCCTCCTACCTTAGTGACCTCACAGGGAAGCACTGCCACTCCCCCTGCATGGATCAGAATTATCCAGAAAAGGGGATTTTGGCCATAACTGTGCCTGGGAGCGTCGTAGACGGACGCCAATGCTCTCATTGTGACAGTTATGAATTTAGCTGCAGAACGAGGGGACTCATGACCTGTCTACGAGTTCCCATATGGCTGATATCACGTTTGGTGTGTTTCCCAATGTCCTACTTCCATAAAAAGGGTGTGCCAGCATCGTCCACATGCGGAGACACCATTGTTATGGTTGCCATATTTATCGGAGATATGGCTTGCGAGATATGAACCATTTTTTACTGGAGTCGTTCTGTCTGGCTACTTCCAAGCCTTGCTAATGAGATACAACTCTTGTTACAGGGTGACGGCAGGGAGTCATCCTGGATCCATTGTCCTAAAGCCACCTAATTTCCATATCACAGGACATGGCCATGGATTTGTTGCTAAACCAGTTGTGTGAAGGGAAGGGGGTAGTGACACCAGGAGAGGGCTTCCTGACATGACTTGAATGTCATGATTTATCGTCATATCTCCGGATTTACCTCACAGTGGCAATAAAGAATAAATGTCACCAGAGCAAGGTCTGTTCGTATTGAATCAGGCACAATGTGTCTTTCTCCATACACCCTGTTCCTACCCAACCCATTCATTCTCCAGATAGAGGCCAAATGAGTGACTACTTGGTTTCTGCATCCATTGAGACTGTGGCCACTCTCAGATCAACATCCCACAGTCAGAGGCGTATCTAGTGGGGGCTGGCTGGGCATGTGCCCCGGGCGCAGTGTCAGAAGGCTCATGCAGCGTCGATCGGGTTCAGGGGGTCGCAGTGCTCAAGCCAGCATCCGCACATTCCTGATTTGCTGGCTCTTAAATCCACACCTGCACGTAGCTTTCACTGCTGTGTGCAGGGTCTAAGTGCGTCTGTGGATGGAGCTAGTACGCAATGTGCACAGTGCTCCCATCAAACAGATGAAGGTAGATGGTAGAATTTACGGGCTCCTTCCATGTATGACGTAATTTGTCATGTAGCTGGTCATGCCCACTAACCTGGAAGAAGCCCATGCATTCTAGGCTCAACCCACAGATGAAGAGAGGAACCGAAGCAACAACATCCCGCCGAGCTGTATGTCATCCCCCCTACCCAAGTGCTGTATACCCCAAGTACTGTCTGTCCCCCACCCCAGTGCTTTATACCCCCAGAAATGTTTGTCCCCCTCACCCCAGTGCTTTATATCCCCAGAGCTATTTGTCCCCACCACCCCAGTGCTGTATACTCCCAGAACTGTCTGTCCTATCCACCCCAGTGCTGTATATCCCCAGAACTGTCAGTCCCCCCACCCAAGTGCTGTATACCTCAAGAGCTGTCTGTCACTTGATCCCAGTGCTGTATATGTGGCACCCCAGTGGTCACAGGAGCCACAGTGGCATTGTTCTCCTCACCAGAGTGCAATGCTATGCCTGGAAGCAGCCGGGAGACCTCTATGCCAGGTAAAATCACACACACTACACTTCCTAATCCAGGACAGAAGGGGCAGCTCAAGACCTATTTGGGGCGAGGTTCCCTGTGCATTCTGGGCTGGGAAGGGGTTAAAGAGAAAGGAACAGGAAGAGAAAACTCAGAACTCTAGTAGCAGTGAAATAGAACATTCGCTGTTAGAAAGCTGTCTCAAGCTTTCCAGGACCGAGCGCTTTATCAGGACACCGGGGTCCTCGACTATCGGGTACTAACGCCCCAGCAGTAAACCCGGAGAGCAGGAGCTTCCACAGTGCTTGGGTCAACAGAGACTCCCAAGGCCAGTAGCATAATAGAGCCCGGGTCCGCAGAAATACCGACGGCCCCTACATCCGGCTCGCACTGCCCACTACAAGGGGCAAGGAAAATCACATCTAGGAAGAGGGACGCTGTGCTGCTCAAAGCCACAGCGACCCACAGTCAGAGCGCACTAAGGAGGCCTCCAACGTACCTGGCAGAGAAGGGATTACTCACTGCTTCCCAGCTGACTGGACCACTGTAACCTGGGACCGTAACAACTGACCAGTAAAAGGTAAAAGAAACTACAAACCTGTGTCATCCAGTTACTGTCGGCGTCTTCAGCCCCGCTCCCCAGTGTACAACACCATAGACTACCACCCTATCACCATCCCTGGGGACCGCTCCACCTGTGGGGAGCTAAACCACCCACCCACCGAGGAGTTCACAGGCCTGGAGGCGGGAAAAGTGACAGTTAGAAGTTGGAGTTTGAAGTGAGAGGAGTGAGCACTTGGGTGTCTGGGTGTGTGGCCCAGGCACTAACAGCAAGGTTGGCAGACGGTGGTGGCCGTCTGCAGGAGTGGTGGAGCAACGTGGAACCGTAGGACCGGGGACGGGCGACGGCCCGCCGGTACCGACCGGGGAGCGAAGTGAAGCCAGCACACACAGGCAGGGCCATCGGACCCCGACCAGGCTTGGAGCCGCCGACAATAGTCAGATCCGAATGTGACTGGAACCCCAGGGGTTTCACAACAGCAAAAGTTCCAATTGAAGGCAACAGCCCACACCGTGAGGGTATACAGCTACCGCCTAAGCCTAGAGACCCAAGGGCCAGCGTCTGCAGGCAAACGGGCTCCTCCGGTACCCATACACCGGGGAGCGGACTACCGTTGGGAATCCATAGTAGTCAGAAAGAGAACATTAAGGTGCAGGGAAAGACAGCCGCCATTACCTGTCCGAGGAGAAGCACTGCAGCCGGCTGCGGAACCCATCCATCCAGCCGTTTGGTTTACCAAGGACTTTGTACCTTTCTTGCTGAGTGAGTACACCCGTGCCATCTGGCACCACGCCGCGCTGTCCCTGCAACCCTGCACCTCACCGACCCTGCCTCCCCATCACAACATCACCGGGCCCCGGGACCACCGACCCCTACCCACGGAGGGGGGAAAACAACATCCCAGCTGCTCCTTACCATCGCTCCTGGGATCCCTGTCATCAGCAGCGGTGGTGCCTATCTTCACCACGACCCGTGGGTGCCGTCACAGACTAAATCCCCCAAACCAACCACCCCTTTCACTCACGGGCGAGGAGTGCCGCTTGAGTCCCCGGATCCGGCCCACCGCTCGAGCCACCGAGCAGCCGCAGCAGCGCCGGACCCGAGCGTTAGCGAGAGCGCAGCAGCGACGGCGTCCTCCCCGCCCGTGACAATTCTACAAGACATCTCACAATTTTGGACTTTTCAGAGCCCGTCAAATCTCTCTTCTGACCCATTTTTCCAAAGGAAAGGAAGTTGCCTAATCATTAAGCACACCTTATATAGGGTGTTGATGTCATTACACCACACCCCTCCTCATTACAGAGATGCACATCACCTGATTTACTTAATTGGTAGTAGGCTCTCAAGCCTATACAGCTTGGAGTAGGACAACATGTGGAAAAATTATCATGTGATAAAAATACTCATTTGCCTAATAATTCTGCACACAGTGTATGTATGTGTATGATGTGTATGTTAGTGTGAATGACTGTGTATAGATTTGTCTATTTAGATGTATTCTTATGAATTTGTTTTTAAATATGTATATGTGCGTTTCTATGTGTGTATGGGGCCCACTGAGACTCTTTTGCCCGGGGCCCACAAAAACCTTGAGTCAGCCCTGGATGTACTGGAAGTTGTAGATTCATGCAATACAAATGTGTATGGGTCTGACCTGACATTTTAATTGATGTACCATGTACTGCTTTTGGTTCTGATTATGTATTTCTGTACTGATGAGGGTTTTGATGCTGTGTTTCTGAACTGATGGGGTTATACGGATGTATTTCTGTGCTGCTGGTGGTTCTGATGATGAATTTCTGTACTGCTGATGGTTGTGATGCTATGTTTTTGTACTGTGGTGTAATAATTATGTATTTCTGTACCTCTGCTGGTTCTGGTGCTGTTATTAGTTCTGATCCTGTACACAAGTAACAATTCATAAATTGTAAAATTGGACAATGCCTTTGCTTAGAATTGGGATACACTGCTTAGTTGTATAAGTAAAGGGCTTGTCCAAGTTTGAGATGAAATTCTGCAGTGACTCTAGGTGAGTGCAGGCTTCTGAACTCTGACAATGCATGCTCTGCACACTTTTAGGATTCTCTGGTGCCAGTGGCAATAGTGGACGGTCATGTGAGCGCAAGTATGAAATTTTTATATTTCTGGCCACATTCTGATTTCACGTGTCCGGCCTCACTCAATTCATTTTGGGCAAGGCCACGCATGTCTAGTCAGCACGTGACCACATATATGTAAATCACATACTTGCAGTTTCGTGACCTCTCACTCTCACCGCCGGCACCAGACAATCCTGACAGCGTGCAGTGTGCGCACTGTGAGAATTCAGAAGTCTGCAGTCACATAGTGACTGCAGATTTTCATCTCAAACCTGGACAACCCCTTTACTTATAAAATTAAGCACTGTAGCCCTGTTATGATTGGGCATGTAATATACTTACGGCCAGGATTCAACTCTGCTTCTGGTGTCAGTAGTCATCATATGGCCACTCCACTTATATGTGATTTTCATACTTGCATGTGACAACTGGCTTTTCTTCCTATGTTTCTCTTTGAACATTGAGAGAATTAACTTATTAAGAGCAGGTCATCATCATGTGATTGTGAGTGTGCAAGTCACATATCAATGACTGGTCACATGGGGGGGCATCAAAGTGAAGTCTTGCCCCGGGTGCCAGAAAGCCTAGATACACCTCAGCCCACAGTAGTCACACATAGCCTAAGAAATTTTGGAGGTTTCTACACTGAATTCTACATAATTGAATGTAACTCTGGACCAGTACCAAAGAGACAAAGAATATGTGTTTCTTCATGTGTAGTCTGTAAAATTATGATGAAATGTAGATGCTCCTTTTTCAGGAAATAAATCTTCATTGGCATATCAATATGATCACTAAATGGTGATGAGTGAGTGTAATCATTACTATTCGCAACTCACACGGATAGTACTGTATTCGGGTTACTCAATACATTGCGAGTTTTGTGTACTATCCTCGCGATATTTGTATGTCCTGCCCAGCAAGTATGGTGCCTGCTCTGCAGCCAGTAAACATGCTGGGCTTCATAACCAATCACAGTAATGCCGCAGTTATCTTGGTTGCGGCATTACTGTGATTAACTGCCTCTGCAGCATCATAGGGTCTATAAAAGCCCATCTGCCGCCATTTTGCGCACATTGCATCTGGAACCAGCATAGTATCAGCATAGGGACAGAGTGAGCAGCTGCTAGGGAGAGTGTTACGGCTATGTGCGCACGTCTCCAAGTGCTTCATACTCACCGATCACTGGTGCAGCGCGGCTGTCATGCTGCTCTCACTGCCTCTCATTCTTCTTTCGCGGGCCGCTCATTAGACTCATACATATTCACTGCTTCTCCCGACCACTGGTGTCTGTGATTGGTTTCAATTAGATGCGCCCCCATGCTGAGTGACAGCTGTCTGATTAGCTGTCTGATTGCAACCAATCTCAGATGCGGGTTACCGGGTCTATATCATACTGTAAAATAAATAAATAATTTAAAAAAACGACGTGCGGTTCCTCCAATTTTGATACCCAGCCAAGATAAAGCCCCACAGCTGGGGGCTGGTATTCTCAGACTGGGGAGGCCCATGGTTATTAGGCTCTCACCAGCCTAAAAATATTAGCAGTCACCCGGAATTGCCACATCCATTACATGTGAGAGTCCTAGGACTTTATCCAGCTCTTCCCGATTACACTGGTGCGATGGCAATTGGGATAATGAATTAACAACAGCCCATAGCTGCCACTAAGCCCTAGCTTAGTGATCGTAGGCGTCTATGAGACACCCCAATCATTAATCTGTAAGTGAGAGTAAATAAACACAAACACCCCAAAAATCCCTAATTTTAAATAAAAGACAAAAAAGCACCCTCCTTCACTACTTTATTAATCCCAATAACACCCCTGCAGGTCCGACGTAATCTACACGAGGTCCCACGACACTTCCAGTACTGCTACATCTGACGCTCACAGCGAGCGCCATAGAACAAGACTGCTTGCTGTGAGCTCCATGCAGCAACTGAAGTGAGCCGCGCGGTCAGCGGTGACATCAGTTAGGTTTGCTGTGGCCATATCTGGAGTCCTCGACTCATGACAGCACATCACCCGAGTGACTGACGTGAGCCAAGCGATCAGCCGTGATTTCACTCGGGTGATTTGCGGTGACAGCTGGAGTCCTCTACCTGGGACTGCAAATCAGGCCATCACTGAAGTGAGCCACAGGTGGAGGACTCACCTGAATGTCACCGCTGAAGGTGCAGCTTACTTCAGTCACAGCAGCCTGAACCTCACAGCGGTGAACCCTTGATGTCACTGCCGCGACACACGCCATACTACGGGGCCTGCAGCTGTGACATCGGGGTTCACCCGAGTTCATTCTGATCGCTTGGCTCTGTCTGCACTCAAAACGGGCAGTCATGCTCTATGACGCTCCATGTGACAGGACAGGGATGTAGCAGAGCTGAATCACCATGGGAACCATGTGGATTACTTTGGACCTGCAGGAGTGTTTGGGGGTTAATAAAGTGATGAAAGAGGGTGCTTTTTATATTTTATTCCAAATAAAGGATTTTGGAGGGGTTTGGATTTACTTTCACTTACAGATTAGTGATGGGGTGTCTCATACACGTCTGCCATCACTAATCTAGGACTTATTGGCAGCTATGGTCTGTTGTTAACTTCTAATTACCCCAATTGCCACCGCACCAGGGCAATTGGGAAAGACCTGGGTCCAGCGCCAGAATTGGTGCATTTTTTGATGCGCCACTTCAGGAGCAGCTGTGAGCTGCTATTGTTAGGCTGGAAAGGGCCAAATAACGATGGCCCTTCCCACCCTAATAATATCAGCCCCTAGTTGTCTGCTGTACCTTGGCTGGTTTTAGAAAAATGTGGGGAACCCTACGTCATTTTAAAAAAAAATAAATAAATCAAATAATTAAAAAAAAATTGTGTGATCCTCTCTAATTTTCATAACCAGCCATGGTACAGCAGACAGCTGAGGGTTGCAGCCTGCAGCTGCTGCTGTTCCTGTGCTGCATATGAAAAACAGGCGGGACCCCACGTCATTTTACTCTTTTTTGGCCTGTGAAATGCAAGTTAGGTTAGTTTGGTAGGTATTCTTGTGCATCTGTAAAAGTGGCGTAATACTGTGACATCCTTATTCCCAGAAACCATATGTGAGTCATAAATGCATTGCAGGCACTTTCTCCAGGCTCTCCCCATTCAGTTTCATCGCTTTTCCATCCATTTCAGTCTTTTCCTCAGGCCCCTAGAGCTCTTTGTTGGGTGCAGAAGAAAATTACTCGCATTTGATATTGACTTGCATTGTACTTGAAATTCGGAACAAATACGCGAGTATTACAAAGTATTCTTTACGAGTCTAGCAATTACAAATATTTCAGTACTCGCTCATCACTATCCCTAAACCATGAATTGTAATCTCAGGGCATTAAATGTCACCTGTAATGATCGAAGACCAAAAATGTTTCACATTGAAGACTTTTCTATACTTTTACTGATAATTTATAAGGTTGATTTTGTGATTACATTTTATAAGTGGCATTGCCACATACACAGCGGTGGACACCACTTCATACCCAGCTACGCTGTTTGCCAAGTTGCTTTACTTTCTGAGGACCCTCTGCATGCACACTGATGAAGGTCTTTGATTGAAACGTCTGTGCTTGTGCTGGTCCTACAAGTTCTTCACAATAAAAAACACTATTCACATTGATCTTGAGTGCCAAGTTTCTACATCTACTTGAGCCGTTTTTGGACCTCACTTGAGCACCACCCCAGAAGTGCCGTGTGTATCAACTTACATTTTACAATTGGTCCTGTATTTGTATGATAAACTTGAGTTCTGAAAATATAGAACAAATGTAACAGGAATAATATTTTTTTAACTGCCCAAAGTAATTTTGAGTTGTGCCAAGCCTGTCTTTGCACTATATGGTTCAAAGCACACATGGTCCTATAGCAGAGATGTTGATGTGGATGTAAAACATTTTTTCCTGCATTGATTAATATATAGGAAAAAAACTTGTTTGTTGGGCATTATAATGTTAAGCCCCTTTGTTGTCAAGCTGTTGAATTTTTTTTAATAGGTTACATGCTTTTCAATAGATAGAAATAGATGCTATTGAACTCACAGACCAAATATGCCAGCCTAATTTCTAAGAACTAGTACAGAAGAAAGTTCAAGAGTTGCCTATAGCTATCCGGTCACCTTTCATGTTCCTGTATATACCAAAGTTGATAGATGGCAATTTATTGGTAACTTTCATGACTTTATTAGAAAAATGACCAAATGCCAAAGAGAATATACTGTAAATAACCACAAAAATATTCCCAAAATATAAATTTTATTACAAATATAGGAATAGTGCAAAAGACACATAAAAACTGTCACACCAACAATTCAGTTTATAACCAAGGATAATATCCGTGAATTAAATGTAGGTCCTCAAAGGAGTCCATACAATATATCACCAAAATATCCTTCCATCTGCCCCTGGATACCAGGAGCAAGATGAAAGGAATGTTAGCTAAATGGCATCACAACCAACCCACGGCTAGACATATATTGTCACACAGAATCGATACTGCATAATTCATTAGATAGTTCTTACCTTTAAGATAAGTAAAGAAGTCCTTCACATGAAAAATATTCCACACAGGTGGACAAAAAAATGATGTTGATTAATATATCCTCCTATAGCTCCACCTGTGATATGTTTCAGCCTATTATATCCCAGTTCATATTATGCGCTACTCGTACATCGCAACTGCGCTTGAACTCTGCATAGCATAATATAATCCACATAAACTGGACTATATACACTTCACCCGTGTCTTGTCTCAGATTTATATTTTTGGAGATCTCCACAGGGACATATTTTTGAATTTTTACAATATTTTCCCTCATTGCATTTATTGGATCATAATATCGATCTTGACTATATATATATATATATATATATATATATATATATATATATATATATATATTTCTGAAATATGCTCTATATGTTGTTGGCAATGCAATATATGTTTTACATTTGTAAATATAGAGTATTTCTATAACCCATTTATCAACTACCAATTATAGAGAATTATTTATGTCTCTATTTTTAATATATGTGTTATCTGTATGTTTTATTTTATATCTTTCCACTTCAGCTTTTCCTTTAATTACTTCCACCCTACCAGATATCCCACAATCAATGACAAGGGAGCTATCTTGGGTAACTAACACATGTGTATCTGATTATAGGAAGTAGGGGGAACTAATAAAAGGAAGCTGAACACAGGTATTATCAGAACATGATTAAGACTTAACGTCGAAACGTGTTGTTCTGCTGGCTATCCGACACTCATGCCTTACTTGCTGGATTTTTAATATTTGATATAATTCTTCAATAAAATGGACTTTTAATCTTCTTCCCTGGCGCTGGAAACCTTTTTTCTGTCCTATATATTGTGGACTAGCTAATTTGGTTGGGTATGCATCTTCTGTAATGGTTTGGAAATAAAAAAGACCAGCCTTCTAAGGATTCACCTGTTCACTAGATAGAGCTATGTATCTTTTTGCTGACTATGACTGTCAAGTGTTTTATTGCCTCCTGTTGCTGCCTATTACATCTTTTTATTTTTAAATATTTGTGCACATGGAAATCGGCATTCAGTGAAGACTAGAGATGAACAAACTCAGGGTTCAACATTCGTACCAAACACAGACTTTATAACAAAAAGAGAGTTAGGGTCCTTTACCTATGCAATTCACTTGCACAAGTATTGCTGTGCTTGTGTACACTTGGTACTCAGCCCAGTATGAGGTACTTGCATTGTGTAAATGACTCTCACTGGGGGTAATAAGAGCGTGATCGGATGTAGTTTGTACCATACAAAAAATATATACAGTATAAAGAAAACCCCCACCCACTTGTCCTGGAAGTGATTTGCTTATGGCTGGCTACATGTGGGCGGAGACCCGAACTGACGAAGTAATGACTTTTATTTGGGTTCAGGTCAAGTCCGGGTCCCAAACCGAACTTTATCTAAAGTCTGACTGAACATGCTGAACCAAGCTTCCACGGGTCCGCTCATCTCTAGTGAAGACCATTATCATCGGTGCTTGGATAACCATTCAGTTTAGGAAAATAAGTCTCTTCTGCCTCATGACAATACATTTCTGTACTACTACAGCATTGAACACTGTACTACAGCAATGTTTAAGATTAATAGAATAACTGTATAACTTATCCACTAATTCTTTCTAAATATGTATATGATGTAGTGTTGGTGCAGTAATATACTTACAAGTTGCTGTGTTTCTAACATTGCTCTAATCCTCTTCTGGGTCACATGATCGATCCCCATCTTTTCTGGCTCACACTGGAACTGCTGTGTGGTGCGAAGCTACTTTCCCTAATGTAAAGTAATGGAACTTGGTACAAGGCTATACAGGTTTACACTGAAAGCCGCTTTCGGTCCACACACAATCCACTGTGTGATCCAATTCCTCTGATTTGAAGTTGCGTGATTCAGAAGAGGAGTGGAGTGGTACAGGAAACCAGGGAAGAGGACGATGAATGTTTCAATGGACCTACAATACTACAATACTTCACGTATTCGGAAACTTCTTTAACCTGGCCTTCCTCTAGCTGATCATATTGCTAGTCATGATTTATATTTGTATTTTGGAAGTTTACTTATTGACTTGTCACTCAGCAATAATTAGGAAAGAAAATCTATATATATGTACTTATGTTACTTCAATTTGAGGAAATTGACTTGTCACTCAGGAAAAATTAGGAAAGAAAATCTATATATGTATACTTATGTTACTTCAATTTGAGTAAACACAAGACATAAGCTGAACAGGCATTTTACATATCGCTACACCCTTTAGAGGGTACTGTACTATAAGTAGACATTGAAGTACCATTACTGGTATCTTACGTTGTAATGTCTCCTAGAGTGAGGTAGAGCATAGTCTATTTTAAAAGCTGGTATTTGGATTTTCTAATATTTAATCACTAATCTCTAATTTTAAAATACAGTAAAGCCCTTGAAGAGAGAAAAAAACAAAACAATTTTTTTCCTTTAACAAAAAAATAGTATTTGAAGCAGTTTTCATATTTTATTTTCTAACAGTTGCTTTAAGCAAAAAATTACAATCAAGAGGGTAGAGTTAGCCTAGTAATTTAAAGAGGACCAACACCAGGGTTTTCATATATAAACTAAAGCAAGTGCTATTCTGGTGCTATCATGATGATTCTACACGTACCTTTAGTTGTGGGATTGGATATTGTCACGCTCCCCGGGTCCTCACCCCCGTTCCCCGGCTCACCTGCCACGCTCTCCGCTCCCCAGTCACCGGATTCCGTCCGTCCCAGGGCTCCGGGCCCCCGATCCCGGCGCCCGACAGCTTCCCTGGACCTGGCCGGCTCCCCTGCGTCCTCCTCGCAGCCTCCTTCCCTGGCTTCTGGCACCCGGGCGGCGCGCATGCGCATTAGGGCGCGCGCGCGGTCACTGACCCTTTCTTAAAGGGCCAGCGTCCATTAACAGGAAATGAGGTTGCACAGGTACAGGGTATATAGGGGGTCATTGTCCAAGGGGGCGGGGCCTGATCTTCGTGTTCCCTGAGCTAGGAGTCAGGTCTCTTGGTGTTTATGTGCCTGTACTCACCTATCTGTCTTTGTAGAGCCGTACCTGCCTCGCCATCCAGTCTGCCGTGTCCTGATCCCCGCACGCTGTCCGTCTGCCATCTGACAGTCCGTACCATCCCGGATCCCTGCGGTGACCCGTCATCTTGCTCCAGAGGTTCCGGACCCCGCCTGATATCACCTCGGCCTCCGAACCTGAGCTACGTCACCAAGACCACCTTCTGTGACTCCGTGGTCCCTGGGACTCCTCCGCTGCCTTCTCTTGCACGGACTGTTCTACTGCCCATCAGTGCTTCAGCTGCCGGACTCCCTACCACCATCTCAGAGAGTTCGGTCCAGTGGATCCACCTCCTGGGTCTGCCCGACCGCCCGGCCGTGACAGTAAGATCAGGCCATGGATCCCGCTGCAGCACTAATGGCTCTGCAAGAGGAACTCCAACGCCAGCGTGAAGTCCAGACCCGCATGCTGCAATTCATGACCTCCGTGGACACCCGCCTGTACACATTACAAGCATCAATGACGCCTGCGGCACCCAGGTCCCCCGCCAGGCAAGCCATGGCTCCCGCACCAGTGGCAACCTCGTCAGATGCTTCCCGACTCCGTTTGGCGTCACCTCCTCGTTATGCTGGAGATCCCAAGACCTGCAGGGGCTTCATAAATCAATGTTCCCTTCATTTCACGCAGCTGCCACATCTGTTCGCCTCCGACCAAGCCAAGGTCGCCTTTATAATGTCCCACCTAGAGGGCGAGGCGCTGGCGTGGATGAACCCCTTGTGGGAGAAGGAGGACCCCATGACCAAGGATCTTCAACAGTTCCTGCAGGCATTCCGCAGCACCTTTGACGAGCCGGGACGCGCTTCTGCCTCTGCTTCATCACTCCTCCGCCTACGTCAAGGAACACTGACGGTGGGCCAATACGCCATCCGTTTTCGCACTTTGGCTTCAGAACTCGGGTGGAATAATGAGGCCCTAACAGCCGCCTTCTGGGAGGGACTCTCGAGTCGCATCAAGGATGAGTTGGCGGGTCGGGACGTGCCCTCCACCCTAGATGCCCTGATTGCCCTAGCAACTCGTGTGGACATACGTTTTCAGGAGCGCTCCAAAGAGCTATCTCGTGAGAGACGCCCGTTACGGCATTCATCTCCTCCTCAGAAGCCCTCCGTACCTCAGTCATCAACAGCTGGGAGTCCCGTCCACGAGCCCATGCAGATTGACCGAGTGCGTCAGTCTGCACAACGTAGAGCAGAGCGGCTTGCCCAGGGTCTCTGCTTTTACTGCGGTGAGGGCACACACCTCCTCCGTTCCTGTCCGGAAAGGCCGGGAAACTCCAAAGCCTAGGGTTGGTGGGAGAGGCCACCCTAGGTGCTGGGACTCTCTCCGATCCGGTCACATGGACCGTGCAAGTGACAACGGGAGAGACGCGGTTCACGGCTGAGGCCTATCTTGATTCCGGGGCAGCAGGCAATTTCATCCAGCAAGCCACCGTGGACAAATACCAGGTGCCTGTTATCCCACTCAACAAGCCCCTGGTGATTGCCTCTGTGGATGGGAGACCCCTTTCTGACACCATCTCCTGGACCACCAGGCCGGTTGAACTGCGCATCGGTGCTCTTCACACCGAGAACATCGCCTTCTACGTCCTACCGCACATGTCCCATCAGATCCTGCTGGGCCTTCCATGGTTACGGACTCACGAACCATCAGTCAGCTGGGGCACTGGCGAAATCACCCGCTGGGGTGCTTCGTGTCATGAGAGATGCCTAAAATCCACACAACCCATCCGACGACCTCCGGTTCCTGAGAACCTACCGGGGCTGCCCTCGGCTTATTGGTCCTTTGCTGATGTCTTTGATAAAAAAGAATCCGAGGTACTGCCGCCACATCGCCCCTACGATTGTGCCATCGACCTGCTCCCTGGAACAACGCCACCACGAGGACGGATATATCCTTTATCTCCAGCCGAAACAAGGGCTATGTCGACTTACATCTCAGAGAGCCTGGCTAGGGGATTCATTCGGAGATCCTCCTCTCCTGCTGGAGCAGGTTTCTTCTTTGTCAAGAAAAAAGAGGGCGATTTACGTCCCTGCATCGACTACCGGGGTCTGAATCAGATCACTGTTAAGAACAAGTACCCTCTGCCGCTCATCCCCGAATTGTTTGACCGGCTTAGAGGAGCTCGTCTGTTCACCAAGCTGGATCTTCGGGGTGCTTACAATCTGGTGCGCATCCGCTCTGGTGACGAATGGAAGACCGCGTTTAATACGCGTGATGGACATTATGAGTACTGCGTGATGCCCTTCGGCCTGTGTAACGCCCCTGCCGTCTTCCAAGAACTGGTGAACGACGTGTTCCGAGACCTCCTCTACACCTGTGTGGTAGTATATCTAGATGACATCCTTGTCTTCTCTCCGGACCTCCCAACCCACAGAGAGCACGTACAGCTGGTTCTACGACGACTAAGAGAGAACCGTCTGTACGCAAAGTATGAGAAGTGTGTCTTTGAGCAGTCTTCTCTCCCCTTTCTGGGGTACATCATCTCTGAGACTGGACTGCAGATGGATCCCAAGAAGGTCTCCGCCATTCTCAACTGGCCTCCCCCTTCTGGACTGAAGGCAATCCAACGCTTCCTGGGATTCGCCAACTACTACCGCCAATTCGTCCCTCACTTCTCTGCTCTGACTGCTCCACTTTCCGCTTTGACTAAGAAAGAGGCAAATCCAAAGGACTGGTCGCCTGCGGCCGACGCCGCGTTTGGCTCTTTGAAGCGGGCTTTTGCTTCCTCGCCTGTACTTCACCGTCCGGAGTTGAACCGCCAGTTCACCTTGGAGGTGGATGCCTCCTCCTCAGGAGCCGGAGCAGTGCTCATGCAGAAGTCCTCCTCCGGGAAGATGGTGACTTGCGGATTCTTCTCCAAGGGCTTCTCAGCGCCTGAACGCAACTATACCATCGGGGACCGAGAGCTCTTGGCAGTCAAACTGGCACTGGAGGAATGGCGCTACCTCCTGGAAGGTGCAGTGTATCCCGTGATCATCTACACGGACCACAAGAACCTAGAATACCTGCGGTCCGCTCAGCGACTGAACCCACGGCAAGCCAGGTGGTCCTTATTCTTTGCCAGGTTCGACTTTCAGCTTCACTTCCGACCCGCGGACAAGAATGTACGCGCTGATGCCTTGTCCAGGTCTTTCATGCCCATGGAGCAAGAGGAAGAGACTACCCAACCCATCATCTGTCCTAGCAACATCATTCCGGTGGCCCCTGTTACCCTAGCCCAGATACCGCCCGGGAAGACCTATGTCTCCGATACCGACAGGCAAAAAGTGTTACACTGGGGTCATGCCTCAAAAACAGCCGGGCATGCTGGTCAGAAGAGAACATGGGGTGCGATTGTACGCCATTACTGGTGGCCATCCCTTCGCACGGACGTCGCTGCTTTTGTCTCTGCCTGCTCCTCCTGTGCCAGGAACAAGACGCCCAAACACTTGCCCCATGGCCGTCTTCTGCCTTTACCGATACCCTCAGTCCCGTGGCAACACATAGCAATGGACTTTATTACGGACTTGCCATTATCCTCCGGGCACACAGTCATATGGGTCGTGGTTGATCGATTCTCCAAAATGGCCCACTTCGTTCCTATGGCCGGACTGCCCTCTGCTCAGGAACTCGCGGAAGCCTATATACATCACATCTTCCGCTTGCATGGCTTTCCATCCCACATAGTGTCCGACAGAGGAACTCAGTTCACCTCCCGCTTCTGGAGGGCTCTATGCAAACATCTGGGAGTGACTCTGGACTTTTCTTCTTCTTACCATCCTCAGTCTAACGGCCAAGTGGAGAGGGTCAATCAAATCGTGACCTCATACCTACGTCACTATGTCAACGCCCATCACGACGACTGGTCCTCGCTTCTGCCTTGGGCTGAATTCTCCCATAACCACCACGTCAGTGAGTCATCCTCCGAATCTCCCTTCCATGTTGTTTATGGACTCCAGCCCGCCGTCCCATTGCCTATATCCCCTTCATCGGATGTTCCGGCTGCTGATACTGCAGTTCGTGACTTTGCTACCATTTGGGACTCTGTCAAAGCGTCCCTTGGGCGCGCTTCCCAGCGGATGAAGAAACACGCTGACAAGAGACGTCTGGATCCTCCGTGTTTCTCTCCTGGTGACCTGGTCTGGCTTGCTTCCCAGTACATCCGATTGAAGATACCTTCCTACAAGCTGGGTCCTCGCTACATCGGGCCGTTTAAGGTCCTCAGCAAGATCAATGAGGTATCCTACAAGCTACAGCTCCCGGCCACGATGAGGATACCCAACTCCTTCCACGTCTCTCTGCTCAAGCCGGTTGTCCTTGGTCCCTTCTCCGCTGCTGCCAGTCCGGCCCCTCCTCCTATTGCCGATGATGACATCTATGCGGTAAGGGATATCGTGGCCATGAAGACCGTACGAGGTCGACAGTTCTTCCTGGTGGACTGGGAAGGGTATGGTCCTGAGGATAGGTCTTGGGAGCCCAGGGAGAACGTGGGCACTCCTCTTATCCGTGCCTTCATGTCCCGGTTGCGGGGAGGGGGGGCGTGGGGGGGGGGGTACTGTCACGCTCCCCGGGTCCTCACCCCCGTTCCCCGGCTCACCTGCCACGCTCTCCGCTCCCCAGTCACCGGATTCCGTCCGTCCCAGGGCTCCGGGCCCCCGATCCCGGCGCCCGACAGCTTCCCTGGACCTGGCCGGCTCCCCTGCGTCCTCCTCGCAGCCTCCTTCCCTGGCTTCTGGCACCCGGGCGGCGCGCATGCGCATTAGGGCGCGCGCGCGGTCACTGACCCTTTCTTAAAGGGCCAGCGTCCATTAACAGGAAATGAGGTTGCACAGGTACAGGGTATATAGGGGGTCATTGTCCAAGGGGGCGGGGCCTGATCTTCGTGTTCCCTGAGCTAGGAGTCAGGTCTCTTGGTGTTTATGTGCCTGTACTCACCTATCTGTCTTTGTAGAGCCGTACCTGCCTCGCCATCCAGTCTGCCGTGTCCTGATCCCCGCACGCTGTCCGTCTGCCATCTGACAGTCCGTACCATCCCGGATCCCTGCGGTGACCCGTCATCTTGCTCCAGAGGTTCCGGACCCCGCCTGATATCACCTCGGCCTCCGAACCTGAGCTACGTCACCAAGACCACCTTCTGTGACTCCGTGGTCCCTGGGACTCCTCCGCTGCCTTCTCTTGCACGGACTGTTCTACTGCCCATCAGTGCTTCAGCTGCCGGACTCCCTACCACCATCTCAGAGAGTTCGGTCCAGTGGATCCACCTCCTGGGTCTGCCCGACCGCCCGGCCGTGACAGATATATACTTTCTGAAATATAGGCAGTACATTTGATTGATAGCAGCTAGAGAATATTTAATAGTTGTGTCAGGTTTTGCTAGTTATTCCCACCCCTGTTTAGCTGTCCTTCCTCCTCCTGTCTCTGTTATTACACGGGGAGGAGGGTGGAAGGAAGGACATCCCCATTGTCAAGCATCGAGGTGGAAACATTATATTTGAGGGGTGTTTCTCTGCTTAGTGCACAGGACTACTTCACCGCATCAATGGGACCATGGATGGAGCCATGTACCATAAAATACTAAGTGACAACCTCCTTACCTCTACCAGGACTTTTAAAATGGGTCGTGGGTGGGACCCAAAATATAAAGCCAAGGCAACAAAAGAGTTGCTCAAAAAGAAGCACATTAAGGTCATGGAGTGGCCTAGCCAGTCTCCAGACCTTAATCCCATAGGAAACGTATGCAGGAAGCTGAAGCTCCGAGTTGTCAAGTGACAACCTCAAAATCTTAATGAATTAGAGATGATCTGCAAAGAGGAGTGGACCAAAATTCCTCCTGACATGTATGAAACGTCATCATCAACTATAAAAAACATCTAAAAAATAGGAATAACGTTTGTAACACCATTCTAAGTCCGAACTGGGTGCAAAAACCTAAAAAAAAAACATCACTATGGGGAGATAAGGTATGCACACCAGTGACTATGTAAGGGGAATACATGGAATAGCAGAAACTGCTGTGTGAATACTGACTTGAAAAATCCAATAGCTATATGTAAGAGTGAAAATGTGAAAAATGGAATCTACATTACTGCCATGAACATATGAATCAAGAGAAATTTAGCTACTGAATTGATCAATGCAATAGAGCCCCAACACTACGCCAAAGTATTTCTCTACGTTGGGGTCCCTAGCTTGTGTGTGTCCTCTCATGCAGTTAAAAAACTTACCGTGTATGGGAAGCTGAGACCCAGGCTATTTATGCGTATGATATGGATTGGCAATAGGTGTGGTTGGGGAGGGTTCACAAACGAAAAAATACTAACAAATAGGAATAACGTTTGGAACACCATTCTAAGTCCGAACTGGGTACAAAAACCTAAAAAAAACATCATTATGGGGAGATAAAGTATGCACACCAGTGACTATGTAAGGGGAATACATGAAATAGCAGAAACTGCTGTGTGAATACTGACTTGAAAAATCCAATAGCTATATGCAAGAGTGAAAATGTGAAAAATGGATAAATAGTTTCTGCTATTTCATGTATTCCCCTTACATAGTCACTGGTGTGCATACCTTATCTCCCCATAGCTATAAAAAACATCTGACTGCTATGCTTGCCAACAAAGGTTTTGCCACCAAGTTAAGTCTTGTTTGCCAGAGGGATCAAAAACTTTTTTTCTCTCTGCAAAATGCAAATACATTTTTAAAATCTATACAATGTGATTTTCTGGATTTTATTTTTGATATTCTATGTCTCACTGTTAGAATTAACCTACCCTTAAAATTATAGACTGTTCATGTCTTTAGGTTGCTTTACACTCTATGAGATCGCGAAAGCGATCTTGTTGGGGTCACGGAATTTGTGACGCACATTCAGCCGCTTTAGCGATGTCGTTGCGTGTGACACCTATGAGCGATTTTGAATCGTCGCAAAAACGTTCAAATCACTCATCGGTGACATGCCCCCCTATTGCCAATTATCGTTGCTGCTGCAGTAGTGATGTTGTTTGTCGTTCCTTTAGCAGCACACATCGCTATGTGTGACGCCGCTGGGACGACAAACATCTCCTTACCTGCGTCCACCGGAAAAGGAGGAAGGCAGGAGGTGGGCGGCATGTTCCGGCCGCTCATCTCCTCTCCTCCTTTTCTATTGGGCGACGGTTCAGTGATGCTGCTGTGACGTCGCTGTGACGCTGAACGAACTGCCCCCTTAGAAAGGAGGCGGTTCGCCAGTCACAGCGACGTCGCAGAGCAGGTATGTGCGTGTGACGCTGCCGTAGAGATAATGTTCGCTACGGCAGCGCACACCACATATCGGCCGTGCGATGGGGGCGGGTGCTATCGCACTCAACATCGCTAGCAATTGCTAGCGATGTCGTAGCGTGTAAAGCGGCCCTTTGTCTGTGGGCAAACTTACAAAATCAGCAAGGGATCAAATAATTATTTCCTTTACTGTATTTTGTAATGCTGCATTCATAAAAGGCTGATCCATTAAAATAAATTCATCTGATCATTAAATGGCGTAATGAGAAAAATAATCAAAACACCAGAATTACTTTATTTTGGCAGCCGCAACATTGCAATAAAAGGCGATAAAACATTGTATGTAACCCAAAATGCCATCAGTAAAATCATAAGGTCAGGGCGCAAAAACTAAGCCCCCACACAGCGCAATAGCACAATATATTAACCCTGCTGTTCTGTTCGCATTTGCTATACACTTGTACTGTTCCCGGGTCAATATGACCCGACCTATTAATTCTTGATTTTTAGCTACTATAATTGTTTTATTTGAATACTTTTTTCATTGAAATACTGTATGTGAACATGGTTGATCATAAACAAATAAAAAATTTAAATTCAAACTTAATTATTTTTTTTTTTTCATAAAAAGGTTACACAGGCTTTTTGCAATTATCTTCGATTGTTGACATTCTGCACACAAATAATAAAGAAGCTTTACATTACTATTACTAAAACATGAAATTTAACTTTTTGAAAACAAATTTTTATAAATCAACAAATGAAAAATCATAAAAACTTCAACCTTTTTAGAAAGAAAAAAGAAAAAACTGAACATGTTCATGCGTTTTTACACTGAACACAATAATAAGACACATGTCCTTTACACAGATATTTTGAACATCCAGCACATGTCAGATTAGTCTTATTGTCACAGGAAGATGGACAGAAGCTACATCTCTTCCTTTTTATGCTGGTAGCTGTGCTGGTGGAGGCCGTGGATGTGGAGTCTTGAGCATGCTGGACACTTTTTACAATGGCTGTTGCTCCATCACTTCTGGGGGTCACTTTTCTGCTCTCAATATATGGCCTCACCAGGGATTTTCCCAATTCCTCAAGAAATAATCTTCTTTTATGCAGCTTATTCCGGTTCCAATCAGGGTCGATTTCTCTCCATAAGACAAATGCATTGTATGCAGAAACGTCCAGTATGTTATAAAATAAAATCATTGGCCACCGATTGGTTTTGCATTTGCATGTATATGTTGATATTGCTTGGTCTAAAGTATCAGCTGCTCCCTTTGTGGTATTATAATCCAAAATAATGTCAGGCTTTCTGTCTTCTCTATCACTTACGGCATTGTCATGGTGCATTGTGCTCATTAGAATTACCTGTTTGGTTTTTTTGGAACATAATGAATAACAGTTGTTTTTTCAGAAAAATAAAAAGTAGAACTGTACACACCTCTCTCTTGCTAAGGATACCTTGCGGTAGTTCAGGTTTGTTTTTTCTCATAGTACCCAGCATGGTAAGATGTTTTTTCTTCAACATCTGGCCTAGTTGATAGGATGTAAAAAAGTTGTCACATGTGACATTTTGTCCTTTTAGTCCATGAGTCAAATCTAGAACAACACGCATACCCTGATTTTTTTCAGGTCTTTCATCAGGGGTTTTTCCTGTATACACCAGTTTGAGATGAAGTACACATAAAAAAACATAACTTTTGCAGTCAGAAATAATCAGAGACGTGTAGAACAGTATAAAATGCTATCGGGTCATATTGACCCGAACAGTACAAGTGTAACAATCAGCGAGTATCAAAAAGTAAACAAAAAAAAAACAAAAGCAAAAAAAAAATGTAGAGCTCTACAAATGAGGAGAAGTCAAGGAACCACTAGTTTCAAATCCTCATTAAAAAAAATCTGCAGGGTCTCAAAAATCATTTCGGGTCATATTGACCCGAACAGTACAGCAGGGTTAAAATGTTACAGATCATAGAAAATGACGACAAAGGCAAAAGCATTTTTATTATCAAATTTTCATTTTCATTCACCACTTAATAAAAAAATAAAAATTATACATGTTTGGCATCTGTGTACTCATAAAGACCTGGGGAATCATACTGCCCAGTCAGTTTACAATATAGTAAAAATGTAAATTTAAAAAAAAAAAAAAAAAGAATTTTGGAATTGCACTTTTTTTGCTATTTCAGCACACTTGGATTTTTTTCCTGCATCACGTAATAATAAGAATAATGTAATTAAAAAGTATAATTTGTCCCCAACAAAACAAATATAAAAATGGTTATGGCGCTTGGAAGAAAGGGAGGAGAGAACAAAAGAGCTAATAAGGGAAAATTGCCTGAGGGTAAAGGGTTAAGTGTGTGGGTATGACGTGAAAAAAATGTACAAAAGTTCACTGGGTGTGAATACTTTTTCAAGGCACTGTTAGTGCGGCTGTCTGAATATCCTTGAATTGAGAGACAACAGTAAGGTCTCGATCTGTTCTTTTGCAATATTGTGTAATAGTGCACCCTACGTGATGTGTCTTTAGCTGACCCTCTTCTATGTACGGCTTGGGGGTTGTCATGTAATTGAACTTTGCCGAGGAAGCGCTTTCCTTTTAAAAAACACATGATTTACATTATCCTGCAGCACATAACTGCTAAACAAATCTGATGTAATGTGTTTACTGAGGAGCCGATAAATGAATTATGGCGCATTCAAAGATTTGCCGAGTTGGCATTCAGCAAGTTTATCTCAATTACCGGGCTAAGGTTGTTATGTTGTGCTTCAATTTAAATTCATAGTATAAGCAAAATCTAAACATTGAGGCTTGTCGCATGATATAATTACACAGCGCTACAAAAATGTTGGGAACCAATGAGACCGGCGTAAACTTGTCAGTCTTGTATCATAAATAGTCAGCGGTCTGCTAACATGCAAACACATTTTTAGAAAATGCATAAAGTACAGGCTTTGTTCCAATTCAATATACAGCATAGTATGATTAATCTGTTTAACCTGTCTCACTATAGTTTACTGTCACATTACATATGAAAAGTTCATTAAATCAATCACAGGGTTATGGGTGTCTACGTAGGATCAAAACATAAGCCTGAATACTGCTCCAGGCCTTGTTTAATGAAAAGTAAACAGACATCTGTCATAATGTTTATGGCCTTTACCATATATTGAGATCTCTGAATACAACCAGTCCTCGACTTACGAACATTCAACTTACGTTCGTAACTAGATGTCGTATGTAAGATGTTAAAGAAATAAAATGAAAACCTCATCGCTCACCTCTCCAACTGACCTGTTGCCATTGTCCACAATTTTCCACAATCACGTGCCACATCTCCCATCTCTTATCTATAGGCCAGGACTTCAGGCTACATCGAGGCCACATTCAGGCCTCCAGGCCTCAGAGGTCACTGCGTGTTGTAAGGTTGTTATGTTATGACATTGAAATGTACGCCAAAGCCTTATGTTGCACCGTTGATCTCTGAGGTTTGGACGAGCCTGGAATTTCTGGCATATAGTACAGAGGTCAAAGATGCAGCACACGAGGGCAGACAAAAAAGAGGATTGGACAGCAGGTAGGCAGGATAAGAGAGCAATGAGGTGATTATTGGTAAAAAGCAACTAATGGTCACATCCTGCTCGCTGACAGCCATCTGATCTTCTTTTCGAAATCACGCATCACATTTCTATCCTTTTCAGAGGTCAGTGTGTTTTAAGGTCACAATGTTGGGACAACAAGATGAGTGCTGTGACACTAGAACGTGCAGTGACCTCAGAGGCCTGGACATGCCCAGACATCCTGTCCTACAGTGAAGAGGCCAAAGAAGTGTTGATAGAAAGAAAAGAATCGGACTGCAGGCTGAGAGCATCAAGGCGGCTAAAGACGTCATATATGAGGTGAGCACTATTTTTTTTTTTCCGCAATAGTTACAACTTGCATACTAATTTGAGTTATGAATTTACAGAACCAATTAGCTCAAAACTTGAGGACTGGCAGTACATAAAAGAAAGGAGTATATGAGTATGGGTCTTGAGATAGTGACCTGTTCTGGTTTTATTATAATTGCTTTATTATTTATACATATTTTTAGTATACTATATTGTTAAGGATGGTTGACCTTAGGGATCTCAACATCCAGCACCGCGGAGACACCATCACGTGTTTCTCAACGCAGTGATTCTAGAACAATGCCCCCTGGGAAATATGCAAAACAAGAAAGCCACGGAGACACCATCACATGTTTCTCAACGCTGGCAGGAAACTAGCCAGGTCTTTCACCGGGAAGGAACAACCACGGGAAGGCCAGTCTCCAGTCAAGGAAACCGCCTATGCCAAAAGATGGTATCCATCCACAGACAGCTGTTTCGGGGTATTTGCCGGGGGCATTGTTCTAGAATCACTTCATTGAGAAACACGTGATGGTGTCTCCGCGGTGCTGGATGTTGATCTCCCTAAGGTCAGCCATCCTTACCTATGTAGCCTTTTACTAGGCATTGCTCCCAATAGCCAGCTTCCTACTCCACACTGATGAGGGGCAAATACCCTGAAACAGCTGTCTGTGGATGGATACTGTCACGCTCCCGCCGTCTCGGCACCACTCCTTAACCACTGATCCAGTCTCACGGTATCACTCCTTACCCACTGATCCGGTCCACGTGCCCACCAGTCACGGCTGCCGCTCCCGCTCGTGCTCCCCTGCGTCCTGCTCCCTTGTGTCTGACTCTGAGTGGTCTGACTCTGAGTTGCCTGGCTCTGATTCTGAGGCCCATGCATGTGTACAGGGCAGGGCCGCACCCACTCACCTTAACTTATAGGCCCAGCACTCCTGAAGGATATGACATGATACTGGGGCAGGGTATATAAGGCTTCCCTTTCCATGTAGGCGGCGCCTGAACAACATGTTCCTTGAGCTAGATGTCAGGTCTCTCTGTGCATTGCATCCCAATTAACCTTGTGTCTTCCGCAGAGCCCGTCTTCCATCCTGACCTGGTCCCAGAGTACCGATCTCCCAGGAAGTGTTCCAGTGACCGTGTGCTGAGGATTCCGCCATCTCCTGTCAGTCTGAACCCGTCACCTGGACTTTGCCCGGCAACCTCAACCTTCACGCCCAGCTGGACCCAGATCCCATCTGTTGTTCCAACCCGGCACCTGAACCTGATTCCGGCACTGTCTTCTGGAACCCTGTGGCCCCAGAGACTTTGTACTACCAGTCCTCTGAAGGACGCTGTTCCCGTACCTACTCATGTTCCGGCTGCCGTGCATCTAGGCCCTCTGGTGGGGCGACAAGACAGTCCCTGTATAGGGGTTAGCTCTTGGTTGCCTCTCCAGGGGAGTCCAGTGCACGGTCTAGTTAATCCACATCCAGGACGTTACAGATACCATGTTTTGGCATAGGCGGTTTCCTTGACTGGAGATTGCCCTTCCCGTGGTTGTTCCTTCCCCGTGAAAGACCTGGCTAGTTTCCTGCCAGCGTTGAGAAATATGTGATGGTGTCTCTGTGGCTTTCTTGTTTTGCATATTTCCCAGGGGGCATTGTTCTAGAATCACTGCATTGAGAAACACGTGATGGTGTCTCTGTGGTGCTGAATGTTGATCTCCCTAAGGTCAACCACCCTTACCCATGTAGCCTTTTACTAGGCATTGCTCCCACTAGCCAGTTTCCTACTCCACACTGATGAGGGGAAAATACCCCGAAACAACTGTCTGTGGATGGATACCATGTTTTGGCATAGGCGGTTTCCTTGACTGGAGACTGCCCTTCCCGTGTTTGTTACTTCCCGGTGAAAGACCTGGCTAGTTTCCTGCCAGCGTTGAGAAACATGTGATGGTGTCTCCGCGGCTTTCTTGTTTTGCATTTTTAGTATACAATATTGGTACACTTACCATTGTGAGTCTACAAAGTGGACAAAATGTCTTTTTAATTAAACAAGTCGATCCAGATACCACTAAACCTGGTTAAGAATTTTCCCACAAACTCATTTAATTCACATTTTCACGATCTATAATTTTCATGATATATTCTGTTATGCAATCCTATAGGCCCTATTAATGAATATTGGGCTCCTAAGGTTTGCATTTTGTTAGTTGGGCATGGACAACTAATCCAACCTTGGTAAAATAAGTTCACAAAATGTTTCTGCAAATTTGGTATCAACCATTGCCATGATTTAGCAGTTATTTTTCAGCACTTCATAAAATTATTCATTACTTTGTTGTGATTTTAAATAACAATTTTAAAAATGTATGCTCTTAGGTAATAAAACCCCCACCTATTTTCGTGATCAGGTTCTTACATCAATGACAGGTTACCTTTTCCCTCTCAGTCCCGTACAAACTGGCTTTGTTAATGTCACCCACCTTTCTCCCTGGAGCAATTTAGAAAATAAATTTAAAGACTGAATGTGTATTTGTCCAGTTTAAAACATCCAACTTTCATTGCTTGAGAATGGGCTGGGATGTCCAAACTGGTCACAGGCCTCCTGACCTAAATTCCCCCTAACTAGGGATGAGCGAACCCTAACTGTAAAGTTTGGAATCCGTACCAGACACCAGGTGTCCAGGTCCCTGACCAGAACACAGACCTTTACCTGTATGTCTGGTTCCTGTTCGGGTTTGTCTTCCTAATAAAGCTTGTTGAAAGATTGCAGAGCAGCCAATCAGCAGCTTCTCAGGTGTGAGCACTTCCGGCCCTATCACAGCCATGTCAAGTATAGATTCCAAAATCATATATATCATTAACAAAAAACAAACAAAAAAGGTGTATATCTAATATATAAAGCTGAGTGTGTATGTCCGCTAAAGCAATCTGCACCATGGCATGTACAGTATAATCATGAAATTTTGCATTTGACTCAGGGAACGTCATAGACTATATTTTGAGGGGAAATTTTAACCCAGCATTTTACAGTTATTCGACAAAAAAACTGCCTCCATTGAGGTCAATGGAACTGGGAGCCTCAATGCAGCCAGAACTTGAATGGGACAGGGAAAGACGAGAAAGAGACTGGGAAAGAGACTGGGAATGAGATAGTTACTATCCCAGGCAACGCCAGGTACTACAGCTAGTATAGATATAGAAATAGATGCACAGACTTAATGAAACCTCAGATAGACCGCCAGGGGCTGAAGGTGCAGCAATATACCTAGGTGGATGATGCAGGCTGTGATCCAGTAGGCTCTGTCCAGATAGATAGGGTGCGCTGTCCTGGAGAAAGAGAGTCCAGAGACTATAACAGATACGGGGTACTGTGCGGGTCCATCCTGACACAGCTGAGCTACCCCTGGTCTGCTAGGTGTGATGCTGCTGCAGGAACACCTCAGCCAGCAGTGTTCCCAGCAGCCCAAAAGGCACCGGACAGAGTGCCCAAGAGCAAGGCAGGTGACGTCAACCATGAGTACGGCGGCCTGCACTGCCAATCCAATGTGTTTTGAAACGGCTTGTTTCTTCGTCAGGGAGTCTGTGCATCCAATTATATATCTATATATACACACCTTTTTTGTTGTTTCTTTTTTGTTAATGATATATATGATTTTGGAATCTATTCCCCTGTTTGGTTTAAGAAAAAACGTTTGTTTATATAATAATGATGGAAAACCACTAACGAATATTGATGAGTGAACATGGAGTCTCTGGACTATCCGTTAACGGATTGCTATTTATCATCCATTTGTAATGGATCCATTAAGAAATCAACAGATCCATTACATATGCAAGTACAAGGGATGGCTAAATAGCAATCTGTTAATGGATCCGTTGTTCAAAAACTTCCATGTTAAAAAAATAACAGATCCAGCAGGAATCAGTTTCTCAACTGATCCGTTCTAATGGATGAATACAGGATATGTGAACTAAGCCTTCCTTACCTCTTTAGTATTGGCATACTCCATTTAGCTACATGTGAATGATTCTATAGATAAAATCTTCCGTTCTCTCAAACACTGTATGAGGGCACAATAAAAGCACATATTGTTTTACAGTAATTTTTTTTATTTTTCTTATACTTTACAATATATCATATCTCAATATTTAGTTTCTATTACTGAGCGCAATATATCTACAGTCATTTCACAAACAGGCAGCAAACCCTAACCAGCTTATGTTCATTACATTCATATAATCAGAAGATAATATATACTTTGGGTAGTCAGAAGAAGCAAATTTGCAGACTCTGATCCATGACCCCTACCAATATGGTAAAAAGCGTTGTAATGCACAGTGAGCAGCATTTTACCTGTGCGTCACACTGCTTCTCACAATACTGAATAGGGACTCATCTATTAATGGCAGTTCAGAACCAATACACATTAATGCCGATGTGAGATCAACACT
This sequence comes from Anomaloglossus baeobatrachus, assembly GCF_048569485.1. NCBI lineage: Eukaryota > Metazoa > Chordata > Amphibia > Anura > Aromobatidae > Anomaloglossus > Anomaloglossus baeobatrachus. The sequence goes on from NC_134355.1 coordinate 451,792,660, forward strand.
CCACCAGAAACGATGACTGAAATCTTCTTGTGTCATCACAGGCAAAGTTTCGAGTGGAATGTAGCATCCTTTCCATCCTCTCGTCAATGCTTTGCAATGAAATACTATCATGGTCATCTTGCTCAATACTTTCAATTACTAAGCTTATCAAAGTACAGGTTATGAAAAGATTGATTCATTTTTGTATGTGCACACAGACTTTTTTGAAGAGTTTTCTCCAGTCTCCTCCAAATGATCCCTGAAAATCACAAAAAAAACCCCTTTTCCTACCCATTTCTATTGCAAACCGACTTTTGTTCGTTTACATGTTCAGCCTTCTGAGCGTTTTTCTTCTGCTTCAGTTTCTGCAAAAGTGAAAGAAAGAAAAGTGCAAGTGCCCTTCTGATGTCAAAAGCTCCAAACTAAAAACTGTCTCTTATGCTTGTCACTACCTTACGGGGTCGCATGAATGGAAGGGTAATCAGGAAATCCGTGGTCTGGTAACAGGAGGTCACGTATAATCATAAGGGGTAAACAGAGATGTAGTCAGGTCACAATCCGAGGGTCACAATGCCAGAAGAGCATGTAGTAGTAAAAGGGAGCAAACAAAGACATAGTCAGAAAATGGTCCGAGGTCCAAGACAGGAATAGGGAGCGGGCAGAGGGAAGTCCAATAACAGTCCGGGGTCAGATTACCAAGATCAGAATACTAGCAGACACACCAATTATGGGAATATAGCAGAGCCAGAGAATTCAACATGGAGAGTTCTGGGGGAGCATGCTCAGTAAAAAAGCCTGAGCAATTCGAAGATGGAACAGCTGAGTAACCAGCACCACCAAGAACCAACCTGGACTCCAGTATAGTAACTAAGCTGCTAGTTCATTAACAAGGACGGTGCCGCAGAGCATCTCCAAAAGCAAGATGCTCTGCACAAAGGAATAGATACACTGCCAGCTCTGTAAGTGCTGCAGGGCGTCTCCAAAGGCAAGATGCTCTGCACAAGGAATGGACACACTGTCAGGGCTCCGCCACACATCCGTGAAAACCACGTCCGTGTAAAACGGGCCGTTTTTCGGGTCCGTTTTCTGTTTTTTAGGTCCGTTTTTATGGTATGTGTGGCCTGCGTGTGTATCCCGTATGCTAGCCGTATGTGCGTGTGGAATGATCGTGTGTGCGTGAGTGAAATAACTGACATGTGTATGCGTTGTCCGTGTGAAATGTACGTGTGTGATGCAAAATGTCGTTACTACATGTCGGAAGACAGAGTAGCGGGATGAGAATGAACTCGGGTGAACTTCACCCGACTTCATAGTCATGCCGCGGCTCTGTCTTTGTGCCGTGTACTGATTAGCGGTCACCTGTGAAGGATTAACCGGTGACCGCTAATCCCCCGAGTGACTGAAGTGTCCCCCCCTCTCTCATACTCACCGATCCCCGATCAACGGCGCTGCACGGCATTCACACTGCTCCGGCGGCTTTTACTATTTTGAAAAAGCCGGCCGCCCATTAATCAATCTCGTATTCCCTGCTTTACCAGCCCACCGGCGCCTGTGATTGGTTGCAGTCACACACGCCCACCACGCTGAGTGACAGCTGTCTAACTGTACCCAATCACAGCAGCCGGTGGGCGTGTCTATACTGTGCAGTGAAATAAATAAATAATTAAAAAAACCGGCGTGCGGTCCCCCCCCATTTTAATACCAGCCAGATAAAGCTATACGGCTGAAGGCTGGTATTCTCAGGATGGGGAGCTCCACGTTATGGGGAGCCCCCCAGCCTAACAATATCAGTCAGCAGCCGCCCAGAATTGCCGCATACATTAGATGCGACAGTTCTGGGGCTGTACCCGGCTCTTCCCGATTTACCCTGGTGCGTTGGCAAATCGGGGTAATAAGGAGTTATTGGCAGCCGATAGCTGCCAATAAGTCCTAGATTAATTATGTCAGGCGTCTCCCCGAGATACCTTCCATGATTAATCTGTAAGTGACAGTTAAAAAACACACACACACGAAAAATCCTTTATTAGAAATAAAAACCACAAACAAATTCCCTCATTACCAATTTATTTACCCCGACAAAGCCCTCCATGTCCGGCGTAATCCACGGACCTCCAGCGTCGCTTCTAGCTCTTAATCTAGGACTTATTGGCAGCTATGGGCTGACAATAACTCCTTATTACCCCGATTTGCCAACGCACCAGGGTAAATCGGGAAGAGCCGGGTACAGCCCCAGAACTGTCGCATCTAATGTATGCGGCAATTCTGGGCGGCTGCTGTCTGATATTGTTAGGCTGGGGGGCTCCCCATAACGTGGAGCTCCCCATCCTGAGAATACCAGCCTTCAGTCGTATGGCTTTATCTGGCTGGTATTAAAATGGGGGGGACCGCACGCCATTTTTTTTAATTATTTATTAATTTATTTATTTCACTGCACAGTATAGACACGCCCACCGGCTGCTGTGATTGGGTACAGTTAGACAGCTGTCACTCAGCGTGGTGGGCGTGTGTGACTGCAACCAATCACAGGCGCCGGTGGGCGGGTAAAGCAGGGAATACGAGATTGATTAATGGGCGGCCGGCTTTTTCAAAATAGTAAAAGCCGCCGGAGTTTTTATAACAGCCGTGCGGCGCCGCGCCGGAGATCAGGGAACGGTAAGTATGAGAGAGGGGGGGGAACTGACCGACAGACAGCTAGAGGGACAGATAAGACAGAGAGACCGACCGACAGACATAGAGACCGACAGACGGACTGAGGGAGAGAACGAAACAGAAAAAGAAAAAAGACCGACATCACATGAAAAAAGCACAAAACGTACAGGGAGCAAACAGAGATGCGTCCGTGTAACTCGGACGTGCGCCCAGACCCATTGACTTTCATTGGGTCCGTGCTGCGTGTTGCGTGCAGAAAACGGACATGCTGGCGTGAGACACGGACCAAAAAACGCATCACGGAGACGGACTCACGGACATAACCAAAAACGCAATTGTAACCGCAGAGATATAGTAACATTGGTGCACGTTTGGCCGTGTCTCCAGTATACACGGAAACGGACCAAACACGCACGTGTTTCACGGATGTGTGTTTCAGGCCTCAGATTTTTAAGCGCCGCAGAGCATCTCAAGGTCTGCGAGATGCTCTGCACAGAGAATCATGACACTGTCCAATCAGAAGGATGCAAAAACTATTTTGGCAAAAAGCTCCCCAAAAACATTTCAAAAACTCTTCAAAATGGCTTCAGGACACTCTTCAGGAAACAGAAAAAGTGAACCAGAGCTGCGGCACTTTTCACATCAAAATTAGATGTATTCACATTACCACGGGGCTGTATCGATATTTTGTTGGCAAAAAACGGAAAACCATACAGACTTCACTTACGTGAATGAAAATGTGAATCTCTTTTGAATCCTATTATTGCAATTCTTTCTTCTTGTATATGAAAAGCTACCTTCTGTAGGTGCTGTGAGATATGTCTTAATACTGTAGGAACAAATTCTGGCCATACTAATATTTCCGTAGTTAGCAGTTTTTTCCTCTTTTTCTTTGGAAATGGCGGTAACATGAATTTCTTAGATGGTCCCTGCTGTCCTACCTCCTTTACTCAGCAAGAGAAGATTGTGGCATCCTAGGTCTGGAGTAATGGCATTAGGTTGTCTCTTTACACTGCAGTGTGGTAGTGCATAGAGGGGAAGGGGCTGAGGAGGGCAGATTAAAATCTGAAAAATAAAATGGTACAGGTAAGTGAATTTTCTAGATACTTTCTTATATTCCGTGTTCCTTGTAACAAGCTGGGTCTTCTTTCTTGTATTTTTTGCACTACAATTAGGATTCTGTTTTGGTTATCCAAAACAAGTTTTGAAGGTTACAATAGAGATACTGGCATGTGAATGTATTAGCAACACAAGCTTCCAATGACAAGAAAGATGACACTGTATGCTATATATAGAAAATGTTACTAATATAGAACCTGTACAATCTATGTTTAAAACTATATTTTTATTACAATTTACAATAACAAAAAGATTTTTTTGTCATCATCTTCAATGGACTGTGACAATAATTATACAGAATCCAAGGTAGATGTCTGGGAAAACAATCTAAAGACATCAGAACAAGAAAAAATTAATGTACAAGAATGAGAGAGTGAAGAATCTCTGCTCTTCCCGCCTGAAGACTAAAGGAAATAAGTTTTTTCTTAGATGTTCGTACCATTTTTTTCTCTCTCTCTCTCTCTTTTCCTCCCACACTCCAAAGACATACTGATAGGGACTCTAGATTGTGAGCCCCAATGGGGACAGTGTTGGCAATGTATGTAAAGCACTGTGGAATTAATAGCGCTATATAAATGAATAAAATTATTAATTATTATTATTATTTATTATTCTTTCTTTCTTCTCTTTTTTTTTTCATGTATCAGTCTGTCTCACTGTCAGACTATCTGTCCTAATTCACAGGTAAAGACCCTACTCCCTTTACTTGCACTGTCTTTATATTTCATCATAGACCAACCTTCCTGCCGCCATTACTGAACATAGTGAAACAATCCTGCACTGAGTGTAACTAAATATTTGACTAAGAAATAAACTCTCCACCACATGCCTAACATCATTTGTATCATATCATTTGCTTTGATGATATCACATACCTCCAGTTTTAGGAAAAGCCAATATTAGAGACGACCCAATGATCAATCCCGGTAGATGCACATTATCGCTGCCGTACCACGTTAAGAGACTCATTTGAAGACCTTTTGCCTTATTTTGTGTAACTGATGAAAAGATACAAAGCATTCCGGAAAAACCAGTTTGAGGAATGAGTGCGCTGTCATACTTGGGTTTCAATTTTTAAGTGAAATAAATTTTTTCAGATGAAAGTACATACTTTGCTACTAGGTATATAGGCATTCCTTGTTACATTTGTCACTAACATTTTTGCTGGGTGTTGCTAGATTCTGATAAGACCTGGGGCACCACACGGAGCTGTTGGTGCAGAATGGAAAGTGCATTGAATTGAAAGTGCTTGCTTCTTATTGTTTGTGTCCCATACTTCAACTACTTAATAATAATTTACTCCATTTCAATCAATATGTACTTGAAAGGGAATTTAATAGCAGCACTACCCTGCACAAATAAAGGGTGAAACATTATGAAAGATGCTTATACAGTGCCCTCCGCTACACCCAAATTTGGCTTTTATTGATATGAAAATTAGATCCTGAAGTGCAGGGGTGGGTGTACCAGTGCACTTGCAGTTGTTGGCTGATCTTCTCCCCAACAGGGTGCCCCCACTTCCTGATTTGCCATCTAGAGAAAGTGCTGTCCATTTCCGGCCAAGGAGTGGGGGAGGCGCTTCCTGGGAAAAGCGGAGAGGAGCTGAGGACTACAAGTGCACATATACATCCACTAGTGCACTTGCAAACCTAATTTACATATCAATAAAAGTCACATTTTGGATAACGCTGTAATAGGCATCTCTCATAATGTTATACAGTGACTACACCACACGACCTCTCCTTTTCCAGAAGTAGTGCTACTGAAAGTTTCCTTTTAAATTATTGACATCCTGGGATCAAAGATTACCTCCACAGTATATTTTACAAGGATTAATATTATTTCTTCTTTTATTCATTGTTGCTTTTATAGCAATGTTGTACAGAGATTTTCACTCACGTTAAGCTATGTCACAATGCAGCTCACAATCTAATTATTATTTTTTTCAAATGCACGAAATGTAATTTCATAGAAAGCCTTATTATTGTATTTTGGGCATCATATTGAAATCCTATAGTATAGTGTTATGGCAAAAAAAAAAAACCATGAGTGAATGGGGTTAAAGGGACAATGGGGAGAATATATTGAAACAGCTATTCTTTTTTATTAAGCTCTATACCCCTATTACCAAAAGGATACCACAGTCTATTGCGTAAACATTAAAGGGGTTGTCACGTCTAAAATGTCAAGTCTGCACTCACTCTATGTGTCACCTTATGTGTCACTCTGTGTCTGTGTCACTCTCTCTGTCCCTTTATGTGTCACCCTATGTGTCACTTTGTGTCTCTCTCTATGTGTCACTCTATGTATCAATCTATATGTCCCTCTATGTATCACCATTTGTGTCACCCTATGTTCCTCTGTGTCACTCTATGTGTCCCTCTCTGTGTCCCTCTTTGTCTCCCTTTCTGTGTCACCCTATGTCCCTCTGTATTCATCTATGCATCTGTGGCTCCCCTGAGACTTAAGTTGTCAAAAAGTACTGCATCTCACTAGAGGCCCGGTACTCATCTTAGGTAAGGAGGAAGTCGGTGCCAGTTCACAACATCCACAACCACACATAAGCCAGTTGCCCTCTCACCGAAACAGCTTTAGAGTGGGGTCATTTAGGATGGTCACCATATCGTCTGGGGCCTCCCATCATCTAGCTTTGAGGCTCGAGTGGGCGGGGCGACTGATCTGGGGAATAGGAGGCACAAACACACACTAAAGAGATTCAACACCACCGGGAACCAAGTGAGACGCAGGAGAATACGGTCACTGAGGGGAGAGCTAATAGATCCCTCAGGACTGGCGCACATCTCAGGGTGCAGAGACCTAGGCTGGTGGGCATTCCACGGCCTGCCAGTAGAATCCACCAGGCAGAGGATTTCAAGTCTTCTGGCCCACAACAGTGCCTAGGGCAAAGCAACATATAGAGCCAGGAGCCTTGACCATAGGGCGGCTCATCAACGAACTCGCACTGCCTGCTATATTGAACGGAGAACATAACCACCCCAAGGACTCAGGTCCCTGTGTAGCTTAAAGTTACAGGAACTCACACAATAGAGCGCAGGGATCCTATCCAGGATCGTCTGGAGCCCATCACAGCGAAGTCTGGCTGTCCAACAGCAGGAGTAACACAGTGAGTAAACACCTTACACTGCAACGACTGTGTCGTCTCATCCTTCCTGCACCCCGTGCTTCCCACACTGGGGTGGACAACTACTCTCAACATCCTCCCTGGGGCCTAGCTCTGCCTGTGGAAAGCTGCAACATCTGAGCTGCATTACCATCTGCCCCGGTAGACAGAGACCTTGCGCAGTGGCGGCTCCCCTCCTGGCCGCATTCCACAGGTGGCATTGTGACACCCTGGGCAAGCCAGGGGTCACAGGTAATGACATCACCACACCCTACACCCCGGTTAGGTACAGCAAAGATAGACCAGAAATCCTTGTTGCCTTCCTCCAGGGGCTGATGTCCACACCAGGGGGTGGGCCAGGCGGTTGGCTCCGCCCACCGAGGAGTTCACAGTCCTGGAGACGGGAAAACCAGGCAGTTGAAGTTGGAGTTGAGTGGTAGAGGAGCAAGTGAGAAGAGAGACAGAGTTTAGAGGAGCAAGTGAAAGAGGAAAGTGACAGTTTGAAAGCCTGAAGTTGGTCCGGGTGTGTGCCCCGGACAGAGACAGCAAGGTTAGCAGACGGCGGTGACCGTCTGCAGGAGTGGCCTATCGGAGTTACCGTAAGAACCGTGGACGGGTGGTGGTACGGCGGTACCGGACCGGTACACAAGGAGAAGCCAGCACCATTGGCAGGGGCCTTTCGGATCCCAGCAAGGCTAGGAGTCGCCGTGAATTTGCCAAATCCGTCAGTGAAGGGGACCTCCGGGTCTCCAAACAACTAAGTCCCGATTGAAGGCAACCGTCCAACCGTATGAGAGAGACACCGCCACCGCCAGGGTATCAGTTTCTCAGGGCCAGCGCCTGCGGGCAAAAAGGGGCTCCTCCGGCCTACATCCAAGTCGGGGAGCGGGTTACCGGTGGGAACCCATCGCTACCAACATTGAACTTAGGTGCAGGGAGAGACAGTCACCGTTAACTACCGGGGAAAAGCAGCATCAGCCGTCCGTGGGAACCGTCTTTCCAGCTGTGTGTTTTACCGAGAACTGTGTCACCGTCTCAGGCTGAGTGAGTACCACCGTGCCGTGAGGCACAGCGCTGCCCCCGCGACCCTGCACCTCACCAGGCCCCGCACCTGGCCTGCCATCCCTCATCCTCCACCCCATCACTGGGCCCCGGGACAACCAACCCCTACCCACGGAGGGGAGAACTAACAACTCTGCTGCTCCCTGTCACCGCTCCCGGGATCCACATACAGAGCAGTGGTGGTGTCCACACAATCACCACAACCGTGGGTGGCGTCACGGACAATAAATCCCCAAAACCAAAGCCCCTTTTCACTCACGGGTGAGGAGCGCCGCTCGAGTCCCCGGGATCCGGCCCATCGCTCGAGCCACCGAGCCGCAGAGGCCGCAGCAGCAGCGGCAGCCGGACCCGAGCAGTGGGAGAGCGCAGCGTCCCCTCCTCCGCCAGCGACAACTTGGCGTCACGAACAGGATCTTACTGCTCTGCCGTCTGGTAGAGGTGCGCCTTGTTACCGCCGGAGGTGTCCGGCCGGAAAATTTCAGAAGCCGCCATCTTTGGCACGAAAAGTTCCCGCTCGAACGTCTCCTCGAGTAGTGGAGGTGCGAAGGCCAAAATCCCGCCCCAAGAGAGGAGGAGCCGGAAAGAGGCTAAGGGGGACGAAATGGCGACTGGTCGCATGTAGCCGCGGCTATAAAGGCAGGGACGCCAGGACTCTGCAGCCATCTTGTTCCTGGGAGAGGCCGCCAGCAACATGTGGATGCCGTCCCGAAGCACCGTAGCCCCCGCGCCTGGAACCGTGGCGTGGGTGGAGATCCGGACCGCGCAGCTCTACCAGAGGCTGCAGGTCAAAATGCAGCTCCTCATGGAGGAGTGGGAGACCGACATGGCGGAGGTCATAGCGGCCGTGCGGAGACGCGAGGAGGAAGCTGCGGAAGGGAGGGTGAGTGACCCACGCCCCGATGCCCTTGAAGGGCCGGTCATCGTGGCTGCAGGACCCGGTCTAAACCCTCTCACCCTGCTGCCTCCCTCGCCACCTGTCCCGGAAGCCGTGACCCTGCCATTAGGCCCGCTGCCACCGCAACCGGTAGCGATACCCAGCATGCCCGCCCTGGTGGGCCGACCTGTAGCCGTAGCCCGTAGCCAACCGGAGATGCTGCCGTGGAAAGCCCAGAAGCCTGAACCGGAGACGTCCCCCGAGAAGTTCCCCGAGCCGGAGCCGATAGCCCGCTCCGTGCCGAAGGCCCAGCAGAGGAAAGCCCCTGTGTCCATTCCCCACACCTCGGCTGAGGTTGCGCCGGGTTGCCGCTGTAAGGTGGCGTCTAAGGCCAAGTCACCGTGGGGCCTGCCGCCCAGATCACCAATAGTGGGCAGTGTCCAAAAGGTCTCGCGGGGCCCGACCCGTGCGCCGGAACTCGCAGCAGCGCCGCACTGGGACAGGGAGCCGGTACCGTTGGGCCTAAAAATCGAGGAGAGGGAAAGGAAGAAGGCGGAGTTGGTGGCCTGTGCGATCCAAAAAAAGAGAACCTCCGTCAGGCAACTTTTCGTGTCCGGGGCCCGCTGTACGAGGGGCAGGTGAGGCGGTTCGATGTCCGCCGGGGCTATTTATGAACCGGGCCTGGAGGCCGAAGTGTTCATAGCTCGGCGGGATGTTAATGCTCACCTGCCAGAAGAACACCCAGGCCGCAACCTGATGCCAGGGGACCTTGTACAATACACCCGGCACTGCGGGGAGAGGGGGTGGTTTGTGCTGGATGCGAAGCTGAGGGGCAGCCAGGAGGCCCGTGTGAGCACCGCGCCCCTTCCCCAAAGTGATGCCGAGGACTCTGAGTGATGGCAGGGGAGCACCGTTGTCACAGTCCCCGTTGGGACCACCTGCATGTGTGTTTAAAGTTCTAAAGTTTTGAAAGTTTAAAAATGAAAATGATAAGTGATCAACTGAGGAAGTCATCTGATTGAACCGTGATTGAACCGGTCGTTGCCGGCACCGTTGTCCCCGTGGGGACCGATTGAAAAGTTGCGTAAGGGACTCCTTATGGACAAGCCCGTGAACTTGCAGGGCAACCACAAACGTTAGTGGCTTGTAAATAAATGTTGTTGTTGCAGCTTCCACCGTTGCCGCCTCCGGAGAGGCTGATTGGAGGGAGGGCCCGCAGTGGAGCAGGCTGGGGCCCAGCCACCACAGGAACCGGTGGCTACCCTCTGGGGGTTCCAGGGGCTCCCCATGGACGTGGGTCCCCTGGAAAGGACAGATCCCGCTCGGGTAACTTGGTGCAGGACTGGGGTCAAGGGGTGCTGCCTGTTTCTTAGGGGCAGCATCAGGGCCAGGTTACTTGGGTGGGTGAGAGCAGAAGCCGTAACCGTTTGAAACCGTTTGCAACGTTTAAGAAAAGTGCCTCCCGTTGTGGGATGATGTTCTTCTACTTGTATGTGTTTTTATCTTTTTCAGAAAAATAAAACCAGTGTTGGACGGGCAGCCCGCGGACGGTCTGCATTTTGCTAAGGGGGAATGTGATGCCCTGGGCAAGCCAGGGGTCACAGGTAATGACATCACCACACCCTACACCCCGGTTAGGTACACCAAAGCTAGACCAGAAATCCTTGTTGCCTTCCTCCAGGGGCTGATGTCCACACCAGGGGGTGGGCCAGGCGGTTGGCTCCGCCCACCGAGGAGTTCACAGTCCTGGAGACGGGAAAACCAGGCAGTTGAAGTTGGAGTTGAGTGGTAGAGGAGCAAGTGAGAAGAGAGACAGAGTTTAGAGGAGCAAGTGAAAGAGGAAAGTGACAGTTTGAAAGCCTGAAGTTGGTCCGGGTGTGTGCCCCGGACAGAGACAGCAAGGTAAGCAGACGGCGGTGACCGTCTGCAGGAGTGGCCTATCGGAGTTACCGTGAGGACCGCGGACGGGTGGTGGCCCGGCGGTACCGGGCCGGTACACAAGGAGAAGCCAGCACCATTGGCAGGGGCCTTTCGGATCCCGGTAAGGCTAGGAGTCGCCGTGAATTTGCCAAATCCGTCAGTGAAGGGGACCTCCGGGTCTCCAAACAACTAAGTCCCGATTGAAGGCAACCGTCCAACCATATGAGAGAGACACCGCCACCGCCAGGGCATCAGTTTCTCAGGGACAGCGCCTGCGGGCAAAGAGGGGCTCCTCCGGCCCATATCCAAGTCGGGGAGCGGGTAACCGGTGGGAACCCATCGCTACTAACATTACACAAGGTGCAGGGAAAGAGACAGTCACCGTTAACTACCGGGGAAAAGCAACAGCAGCCGTCCGTGGGAACCGTCTTTCCAGCTGTGTGTTTTACCGAGAACTGTGTCACCGTCTCAGGCTGAGTGAGTACCACCGTGCCGTGAGGCACAGCGCTGCCCCGCGACCCTGTACCTCACCAGGCTCCGCACCTGGCCTGCCATCCCTCATCCTCCACCCCATCACTGGGCCCCGGGACAACCAACCCCTACCCACGGAGGGGAGAACTAACAACTCTGCTGCTCCCTGTCACCGCTCCCAGGATCCCCATACAGAGCAGCGGTGGTGTCCACACAATCACCACAACCGTGGGTGGCGTCAAGGACAATAAATCCCCAAAACCAAACCCCCTTTTCACTCACGGGCGAGGAGCGCCGCTCGAGTCCCCGGGATCCGGCCCATCGCTCGAGCCACCGAGCTGCAGAGGCCGCAGCAGCAGCGGCAGCCAGACCCGAGCAGTGGGAGAGCGCAGCGTCCCCTCCTCCGCCCGTGACAGCATCATGAAAAACAACTACCCCCAATCATCACCCTCATCCCATCCCCACCATTTTGGTTGACAACACGGGATCACGGAGCCAGGCCACTGTGACAACCCAAACGGTGATGAGTAGTCCCCAAGACCCCGCAGGCGCGTCACATCCCTCTCTGTGTCACTCTTGGTGTCACTCTCTGTGTCATTCTCGGTGTCTCTCTATGTGTCACCCTATGTGTCACTCTGTATCCCTTTATGTTCCTCTATGTGTCCCTCTGTGTGTCCCTTTATTTATCACTGTGTCACTCTGTGTTCCTCTATGTCAGTCTATATGTCGCTATATGTTCCTATGTGTCACTTTGTCCCTCTAAGTGTCACTCTGTGTCACTGTGTCACTATATGTCCCTCTATGTGTCACTTTTTGTGTGACTGTGCTCCTCCATGTGTCACTCTTTGCCAACCTATGTGTATCTCTATATGTCTCTATATGTTCCTCTATGTGTCACTCTATAGGTAACTCTATAGGTCACTATGTTTCTCTGTGTGTAACTCTATGTGTCTGTACCGCCCCCGTGTCAGCGGCCGAGCCGCTCTGATCCGAAACCGCGGTGGCTCGATGGGTCTCCGGACCCAGGGAGGGGTTGTACGGACACTCAAATTTAAAAAGGGGGATATGTACAGTGGAGTTAGAAGTTCGTGACGCCACCCACGGTGCATGGTAAGATGGAGTACCACCGCTGCTGTTGGGAGCGCCCAGTGGCAGTGGTATGGCAGCAAGGTGTTTAACCCCTCCATGGGTAGGGGGTTTTCCCTGGGGGCCCGGTGACGGTAGTGAAGGGGTGCCGTTGGAGAGGAAAGGGTTTTCTGCGTAGTCCCTCAGTCCAAGAATACTGACCCGCAAAACGTGTAAACCAGAATCCTGAGCACCACTGCAGCAGGGAGGGAGCACGAGTGGATCCGTGCCCTTTGGTGTTGCTTGTTAGCCTGTGACCTTTTCCGTGGTACTTTCTTCACTATTTGGACCCTGTAGTGTGGAACTGGTTGGGTCCTGCTCACCCGTATGGCTAACGGAGTGAGCTTCCTCTCAGGGTTCAAGCTTGGGATTTTCTTGACTACATTTGGGAAAGTCCTCTCTGTCCTCGCCCTCTATGCTGGGTGTAACTGGCAAGACCCTATGTGTGCATGGCAAGAGGACTGGTGCTACTCTAGGTGCTGGAGTGGGTGCAGTGTCAGTAAGCCTTTCCTGCTCTGGTTCTTCCATGGGTTGTGGGAATGTTAACAATGTTAACTGCTCCATTCTGCATAGGCCAATCTTCCGGAAAATCACCTAGAATGGTATGGATCACCTTCGTTCTTCCTTCTACCAGTGGAGGCTGGGATTGAGGTTCCTCTTCTCTTCTTAAAGATTCTGGGCACCTTTTCAGATGGTCTCTAGATACCGTAGCCGTAGTTCTCCCATGATCTTTGCTGATCAAGCAGATCTTCTGGTTATCAAAGGTGGAAGACTGTATCACATACGGCTCCTTCTCCCACTGATCATCCAACTTGTGTTGCTTCCATTTTCTTTTTAGCACAATTTCTCCAGGGGCAAAGGGGTTTGCTTTAGCTCGTTTGTTAAAGTTTCGTTGTTGCCACTCCCGGGCTTGATTCAAGCTTTCCTCAACGCACCTCTGAATCTGCTTGTACTGGGCTTGGCGACGTGAGTCCCAATCTTCTCCAGGTGCGTAGGTTTCAGGATATTCAACCTCCATTTCCAAGTCCACTGGGAGTCTTCCCAGGGGGGCTCTCATCAGGTATGCTGGGGTAAACTTGGTAGATCCCACTGGGATGTTGTTGTAGATGTCTTCCTGGTCTGGCAGTTGTTCAGGCCACTGGTTCCGCTCCTCTAGGGGAAGGGTCTTGAGTAGATTGATCACCAGGTGGTTCATGTTCTCGCACATCCCATTTGTCCGTGCATGATAGGGTGTAGTGCGGATCTTCTTGCACCCGTACAGACTACAGAACTCTTGGAAGATCTCAGCCTCGAACGCAGGACCCTGGTCCGTCAAGACTCGGTCAGGATACCCATGCGGTCTACAGAAGTGAGCCTGGAACGCTTTGCTGCAGTGCTGGCAGTCAAATACTTAACAGGTACCACCACCAGGAACCGTGAGTAGTGGTCAACCATCATGAGTGCATACGTGTACCCATTTCAACTGGGGGTCAGCTTGACATGGTCCAGAGCCAAGATCTCCAGGGGCTGCTTGGTGACGATTGGCTGGATTGGTGCTTGCTGACTAGTGCCATCTTGCCTTCTCAAGGCATAGGGGCCGCAATTCCTACACCAGGCTTCTATGGAGTCTTTCATTCCTATACAGTAGAAGCGGCTCCTCAGCAATATCTCCAGCTTCTCCCACACAAAGTGCCCGGCTCCGTCACGGTATGCCTCCAGCACCACTGGGACGTACGACTTGGGGACCACGATCTGGCAGATCCTCTCATGGGTCTTGGGGTTGGTCAGGCTCCTGCACAGTTTGCCTTGGTGCAGATAAAGCTGACTCCGGTCCTGCCACAATTTTCTGGCCTCTTCTGGAGTGCCTGGTTCCAGACGGGCATCAGCTCTGGCTAGTAGCACCTTGACTAACTTGATCGCAGGATCCCGATCATAGGCTTCTTGCCAGCCATGGTGAGACAACGGGTTACAGGTCATCTCCTGCTGATGAACACTGGACCTGGATCGTCAGCGGGGGCTGATGCAATGCAGGTAGCTCGACTTCTTCCAGGTCATCTTCATCTCTCCCATCATCGAACAAATGGGTTATTCTGGATAGGGCATCTGCATTGGTGTTCTTATGACCAGCCCTGTATTTAATAACGAAATCATAATTGGCTAACTGCGCGACCCTTCGTTGCTCCCAGGCTCCCAGCTTCGCCGTATCCAGGTGAGTCAAAGGATTATTGTCTGTGTACACCATGAACTTGGCAGCAGCAAGGTAGTGCTTGAACCGTTCCGTCACAGCCCAGACAAGTGCCAGGAACTCTAACTTGAAGGAGCTATAATTTTCTGGGTTTCTCTCCGTTGGTCTTAACTTCCGGCTTGCATAAGCGATTACCTTCTCCTTGCCCTTCTGCACCTTTGGCAAGATAGCTCCTAATTCCACATTACTGGCATCTGTGTATAACACGAATGGGAGCCATAATCAGGATAAGCCAAGATTTCGTCCCCGGTCATGAGAGACTTCATCCGTTTGAAAGAATCTTCTTGTTCCACGCCCCACTGGAATAGAGGCCCTGAGAATTTACCGTGTACAGTTTGACCCACCAGAAGGTCCTGTAAAGGGGCTGCCATCTGGGTATACCCCGAAACGAACCTCCGGTAGTACCCCATCAGGCCCAGGAACTGCCGCACCTCCCTGTAGTGGGCCATGACCAGTTCTGAATGGCTGTGATCTTTTTGGGGTCTGGTGCCACACCTTCAGCACTCACCACATGCCACAAGTACTGCACCTTCGGCTTCAACAAGTGGCACTTGGACGGTTTCAGCTTTATTCCGTACTTAGACATAGCGTCAAACACCTCGGCCAAATGCTCCAAGTGTGCTTCGTAGGTTTTGGAGTAAATGATGACATCATCCAGATACAACAAGACGGTTTCAAAGTTGCAGTGGCCCAAGCAGCACTCCATCAACCTCTGGAATGTCCCGGGTGCATTGCACAGCCCGAATGGCACACTATTAAATTCACATAGGCCCATCGGGGTAGCAAATGCGGTCTTCCAGTATCAGTACCCGCTGGTGAGATCAAGGGTGGAAAAGTAAGTAGCAGACTTTAGAGCAGCTAATGATTCCTCAATGTGGGGCAGACAGTAGGCGTCCTTATGGGTAATCTTGTTGATCTGGCGATAATCTACGCACATCCTCATAGTCCCATCTTTCTTTTTTACCAGTACCAGTGGGGCAGCCCAGTGACTGCAGCTGTCACGGATCACTCCTGCTTCTTTCATGCTCCTGAGCATATCTTTGGCACACTGGTAATGGGCAGGTGGTATGGGCCTATACCTCTCCTTGATAGGTGGGTGAGTGCCAGTGGGTATGTGGTGTTGTACCCCTTTAATTCGCCCAAAATCCAGTGGGTGTATGCTAAAGACCTGCTCATACTCTTTGACCACCCTCTATACCCCTTGTTTATGATGTGCACGTGTAGAGTCGGTGCCCACGTGTAACTCCTGACACCACTTCTCTACCGGGCCCTGGGGATTAGCACTGGGGAGCAGACTAGGCTTGTCTTGAGAGCCTGTTGCATGGATGTCGTCTCCATTTACTGTGAAGAGCTTCGCTATGGTGGCATATCGGGGTAGTGTAACTTCCTCCACACAGTTTAGCACTCGCACGGGCACTGTCCCCTTCTGGACATCAACTACCCCTCTGGCCGTGAACACAGCGGGCCAATGCTCTGAGTGTAGGGGCTCTACCACTGCCTGGTAATCTTGTCCCTGGAAACCTATAGCTGCCCTGCACCATATCAGCATTTCACTTCATGGGGGCACTACCAGAGGGGCCACATCCATTACCCGTACGCCACCTATCTCACCTCCTGATTTACCTGTTGCAGCTGCAGGAGAGTTCGGATCTCATGTTGCAGGACTCTCTGCCGCCCTGCTCCTGCAGTCTCAGACAGCTGTTGAAGCAAAAACAACACTTATCCCATGCAATTGTACTGCCCCATGCTCGGCAGCCGAGCCGCTCGGATCCAGACCTTCAGTGGGTGGCTCGAGGGTCTCCGGACCCGGAGGTCTCACGGTCACTTCAACTAAAAGGGGGGGTTTGTGGTTTGGGGGCGTAGTTGTACGGCTGGAGCCGTGTTAAGTTCGTGACACCACCCACGGGATGTGGTGAAGGTGGACACCACCGCTGCAGTTACGGAGCACCCGGGGGAGATGTTGCGCAGCAAGTTGTTAACCCCTCCGTGGGCAGGGATGGTGGCCCCGGGACCCGTTGGGGGGTGTTTGGCGGTGCAGGGAGATGGGCGGCCGGAGGGCACTGATGTAACCACTATTAGTAAACACACGAGTCTCTGGTAAACCAAGGTGATGGTGGTCGGTGCCCGCAGCCGGCTGCAGTCTGGTCCCCCACCCGGCTGGTGGTCTCTGTCTTTCACCCGCACCTTTGTTGGATGGTGGACAGCCTGTGCTTGCAACTTCAGGAGTCTGCTCCTGGCTTGTGGTTGCCTAAGGAGCCCTTTGCCCGCAGACGCTGGTCCGTGGGATCTCTGAGCCGTGGCGGTGGCTGCTTATCCCCTTCGTTGGGCTGTTGCCTTCAGTCGGAACTTTGGGAGGGACAGGACCTCTAGTCCTGGCCGCAATAAGTTAATTAACTAGTCTCCTGTAGCTTCTGGACCTAGCTTCAGGGTCTGAGTACCCCCCTTTGTGCTCCGGTTTCCAGTCGGTTCCCTGGGTCGGTACCGGCGGGCTACAACCGTGTCCCGGTCCATCTTGGTTCCACCGAGCTGTCTTCCCGCCGTCTGCCTCCTAGCCATAGGTACCAGGGCTCCTACCCTGCCACCTGCTCAAATTGGGTTTTCTCTCCTCTGCTGGAGCTGCACACAGCTCCAGCCCACACACCTCTCCAACTTGAACTCTGACACTGTTCTTCTTTTACTTTCCCGCCTCAGGCTCTCTGAACTCCTCGGTGGGCGTCTTCCCACCGCCTGGTTCCGCCCCCTGGTGTGTCCATCAAGCTCTGAGGGGGGTAAATAGGTTTTTATGTGTTTGGCTGTGTGTTACCTATGAAGGGCAGGTGTAATGCGGGGCCCTATCTGTGACTACCTGGCCTGGCCAGAGCGTCACACAATTCTCATTGACATTTGTTCCTAAAATGATCTTCGGGTTCACTAGGGTTATTTTGTACTACTATTAGGCCTTGTCTGACTAATTCTACACGGCCCACCTTTATGGTCACCTCCTTGAGTCACAGGTAACCCGTTGACAGCATACATAGATAGTCAAAATATCGTTCGGTGGCATCAAATCATCATTAAGCCAGAACTTCTTATATAGTACATAGGGAATAGTCGTTACCTGGGATCCGGTATCGAGAAGTGCAGAGGTGGGAATCCCATCCAGCGTCATGGAAACGATGGTCCGTCCCCCTACATACCACTCTCTCCAGTCTGCTGGGCCTTGGCAATTTATTCCTGGGTATTGGCACTTGGCCCCAGGAGTTGCCCGTTGCACTTATAACAAACTGGTGGGCCATACCGGTCACTGCTCCGTCCTCGGTACACTGAGGTCCGCTTTCTCATCCAGGGGACGTCCTCTGGGCAGTTGGCCAATTGGATCTCCCTTAACGAGGTGGTCTTTGACTTTAACTGCATGGCTTCCAGAATCCGGGTGACATCTTTAGTTAGCTGCTGCACTTGGGTAGATAAATCGGGTGCTCTGCTCCTAGTCGTTGTTAAAGGAGCCGGCTCAGGCGAAGGACAGGGACCCGTAACCAAGGAGGATTTGGACACCATGCAGAAGGGGAGATTGCACAATACTCTGTGACAACCTGATAGTCTAGGGCGTCACATGTCTATAGGTCACTATGTTCCTCTATGTGTCACTCTATGTGTGTATAGGTCACTATGTTCCTCTTATGTGTCACTCTATCTGTGACTGCAGATTTGGTAATCCTCACATCACACTCACTGTGTACTGGGAGGATTCTCTGGTGCCTGTGACAAAAAAAACCACAACAGTTGTACACTAGCAGTCTGCAGGGCATCGGCGTACAGTACTTGTCTTGTGCAACTAAAAATACAATAAACTATTAAATTCACCTGATATCACCTTTGATTTTATTGATCACTTTTGCTGATTTGTCTACCAAGTCTATGCTGTGCCTACATGGTTTAACCCTTTAATAATGCTAGTGCTTCCCCAACACACCCATACACACTCAATACTGACCCTTTAACTACTGTTTGTACTGCTGTGCGCCAATCTAAATTTGACAATGCAGCAATCAAATCCAAAGAAAATCCTTTGCCCAACACACAAATCGACAAATGAAGATTCTCAGAAATAATAATGGATAATTCTATCATTTTAACATCCAGATCCTATTCTCTCTTACACAGGGCCGTATTTACCATTAGGCACCTGTGGCCCGGTGCCTGGGTTGGCGGGTTGCGGGGGGTGGCACCTTCTGGCTGCAAAAAAAAAATATTTTTTTTCATCCTCCTCATTCTCCGTTAGACAGTCTATTAAATCCGCTGTGTTTTCGGAGGGGGGGGGGGAGGGGTGAGAGGAGCACCTCCATCTATCTGTATCTACATCTTTAAGACGCGTATACAAATAGACTGCAGGCGCCGTACACAGGGAGTTGATTGACCCCGGAAGTACCGGCGCCTGCACTTCTGGGGACAGAGGCGTGCCAATCAGCTCCGTGCTGTGGCGGCCAAAACTGTAGATGCCGCGGAGGAAGAGAACTCACCGGAGCCAGCAGCAGGAGGAGGATGACGGACACTGGAGGAGGAGCTGCAGCTCTGGCAAGAGGAGGAGGAGGAGGGCGGCGGCGGCGGCACAGAAGCAGGTAATCACATGCAGAGTTCCTAATGCTGTGAAGTGAGGGGGGAGGAGGCAGGCAGAGGCTATATTCTGGGGATTGCGGGGGAGGGGCCGGTAGAGGCTATAGACTGGTGATTAGGAGGCATATTATTGTAGTCTGGAGGTTAGGGGACCAATGACTCGACAGTGTTTAGTGGGGCTGGGGCTATTAGTATAGTCTTAGGGGTACTTTGCACGTTACAACATCGCTACTGCAATCTCGTCGGGGTCAAATCGAAAGTGACGCACATCCAGCGCCGGTAATGACGTCGCAACGTGTAAAGCCTAGAAGCACTGATAAACGATCGCAAAAGAGTCGAAAATCGGTGATCTGTGTAGTGTTGGTCATTTCCATAATTTCGCTGCAGCGACAGGTACGATGTTCCTCGTTCCTGTGGCAGCACACTTTACTGTGTATGAAGCCGCAGGAGCGAGGAGCATCTCCTTACCTGCGTCCCGCCTGCAATGAGGAAGGAAGGAGCTGGGCGGGATGTTTACGTCCCGCTCACCTCCGCCCCTCCGCTTCTATTGGCCGCCTGCCGTGTGACGTCGCTGAGACGCCGCACGACCCGCCCCCTTAGGAAATGCGATAATGTTCGCTACGGCAGCTATCACAAGATATCGCATCTGCGACGGGGGCGGGGACTATCGCGCTCGGCATCGCTACCATTGGCTAGCGATGTTGCAGCGTGCAAAGTACCCATTAGAGTTATGGGGCCTATTAAAGAAGATGGTGGTCAAGGGGGCCTATTGCTGTAGAGGGGAAGGTTTAGGGAGCCTGTTGCTGTAGGAGGGGGTTAATAAAGCCTGTTGCTGTAAAAGGGGGTTAATGGAGCCTGTTGCTGTAGGAGGGGGTTAATGGAGCCTGTTGCGGTAGGAGGAGGGTTAATGGAGCCTGTTGCTGAGGAGGGTTAATGGAGCCTGTTGCAGAAGGAGGAGGGTTAATGGAGCCTGTTGCGGTAGGAGGAGGGTTAATGGAGCCTGTTGCTGTAGGAGGAGGGTTAATGGAGCCTGTTGCAGTAGGAGGAGGGTTAATGGAGCCTGTTGCGGTAGGAGGAGGGTTAATGGAGCCTGTTGCTGTAGGAGGAGGGTTAATGGAGCCTGTTGCTGTAGGAGGGGGTTAATGGAGCCTGCTGCTGTAGGAGGGGGTTAATAGAGCCTGTTGCTGTAGGAAGAGGGTTAATGGAGCCTGTTGCGGTAGGAGGGGGTTAATGGAGCCTGTTGCTGAAGGAGAAGAGTTAATGGAGCCTGTTGCAGTAGGAGGAGGGTTAATGGAGCCTGTTGCTGTAGGAAGAGGGTTAATGGAGCCTGTTGCTGTAGGAGGGGGTTAATGGAGTCTGTTGCTGTTGGGGGGGTAATGGAGCCTGTTGCTGTTCGGGGGGTTAATTGAGCCTGTTGCTGTTGGGGGGGTTAATGGAGCCTGTTGCTGTTGGGGGGAGGTAATGGAGCCTGTTGCTGTTGGGGGGGTTAATGGAGCCTTTTGCTGTTGGGGGGGTTAATGGAGACTGTTGCTGTTGGGGGGGTTAATGGAGCCTGTTGCTGTTGGGGGGGTTAATGGAGCCTGTTGCTGTTGGGGGGGTTAATGGAGCCTGTTGCTGTTGGGGGGTTAATTGAGCCTGTTGCTGTTGAGGGGGTTAATGGAGCCTGTTGCTGTTGGGGGGGTTAATGGAGCCTGTTGCCGTTGGGGGAGGGGGGGTTAATGGAGCCTGTTGCTGTTGGGGGAGGGGTGTTAATGAAGCCTGTTGCTGTTGGGGGAGGGGGGGTTAATGGAGCCTGTTGCTGTTGGGGGAGGGGGTTAATGGAGACTGTTGCTGTTGGGGGAGAGGGGGTTAATGGAGCCTGTTGCTGTTGGGGGAGAGGGGGTTAATGGAGCCTGTTGCTGTTGGTGGAGGGGGGTTAATGGAGCCTGTTGCTGTTGGGGGAGGGGGGTTAAAGGAGCCTGTTGCTGTTGGGGGAGGGGGGTTAATGGAGCCTGTTGCTGTTGGGGGGGAGGTTAATGGAGCCTGTTGCTGTTGGGGGGTTAATGGAGCCTGTTGCTATTGGGGGGGTTAATGGAGCCTGTTGCTGTTGGGGGGGTTTAAGGGGCCTGTTGCTGTAGGAGGGGGGTTTAGGGGGCCCTTTGCTGTAGGAGGGGTGGTTAGGGGGCCTTTTGCTGTAGGAGGGGTGGTTAGGGGGCCTTTTGCTGTAGGAGGGGGGTTTAGGGGTCCTTTTGCTGTAGGAGGGTGGTTTAGGGGGCCTTTTGCTGTAGGAGGGGGGTTTAGGGGGCCTTTTGCTGTAGGAGGGGGGTTTAGGGGACCTTTTGCTGCTGTAGGAGGGGGGTTTAGGGGAGCTTTTGCTGTAAGAGGGGGGTTTAGGGGGACCTTTTGTTGTATGAGGGGGGTTTAGGGGACCTTTTACTGTAGGAGGGGGGTTTAGGGGGCCTATTGCTGTAGGAGGGTGGGTTTAAGGGGCCTATTGCCATAGGGGGCCTAATGCTGTAAATGGGGGGGTTAGGGGGGCCTACAGAGTGAGGGGTAGTGCAAGGGACAATATCGATGGGGAAAAGTATAAGGACTCGTTATGTTGGGGTCTCAGTATGGAGAGGGGTAGATGAAGAAACTTGGTTCAAGATCAATGTGAACAGTTGTTTTTATTGTGAAGAACTTGTAGGACCAGCCCAAGCGCAGATGTTTCAGTCAAAAGACCTTCATCAGTGCGTGCAAAGGTCCTCAGAAAGTATAGTAGCGTGGCGAGTGGCGTGGCTGGGTATGACGTGGTGTCCACCGCTGTCTATGTGGCAGTGCTGGGCTTCACGTTCTTCAAATAAAAAACACTATTCACAATGATCGAGCGCCAAGTTTCTACATCTACTTTTGGTGGTTTTGGACCCTCATTGTGCACCTCCAGAAGTGCCGAGAAGGCCGATGACGTAGAACACGTCAGAAGAAGGAGGACAAAGATGGCCGAAGGAGGGGGCGCCGGTACCGGGGAATGGAGACACCCATTCGACCAGTTTGCACTGCACCGCCCCCTAGGGGAGTATTATAAAGGGATTTTTATGTTCTACACAGCGTTCTGGGCTCTTATATACAGCATGTTAGAATGCCATATATAAGAGCTCAGTGATGGTGGCCGCAGCTTATAGACTTAAAAAAACTGGTGACAGGTTCCCTTTAATATTTGCAGAAAAATCTACTTTAGTTTAATATGCAAATGAGGGCGTTTTGGTGCACCAATTGGGTGGTTTTTGCTTTGGTGCACTGTTGGTGTGGTCTTTGCTTTGTTGCACCGTTGGTGTGGCCTTTGTGTCGATGCACCATTGGTGTGATCTTTGCTTTGGCGCACCGTTGGTGTGGTCTTGTGTCGGTGAACCATTGGTGTGGTTTTTGCTTTGGTGCACCAATGGGGTGGTTTTTGCTTTGGTGCACCAATGGTGTAGTCTTTGTGTTGGTGCACCGTTGGTGTGATCTTTGCTTTGATGCACCATTGGTGTGGTCTTTGCTTTGGTGCACCGTTGGTGTGGTCTTTGTCTCGGTGCACTATTGGTGTGGTCTTTGCTTTGGTGCACCGTTGGTGTGGTCTTTGTCTCGGTGCACTGTTGGTGTGGTCTTTGCTTTGGTGCACCGTTGGTGTGGTCTTTTTTTTTTGGTGCACCATTGGGGTTGTCTTTGCATTGGTGAACCATTGGTGTAGTCTTTGCTTTGGTGCACCCTTGGGGTGGTGTTTGCTTTGGTGCACCCTTTGGGTGGTGTTTGCTTTGGTGCACCCTTGGGGTGGTGTTTGCTTTGGTGCACCGTTGGGGTGGTCTTTGTGTCGGTGCACCGTTGGGGTGGTCTTTGTGTCGGTGCACCGTTGGGGTGGGCTTTGTCTCGATGCACCGTTACGCTCTCATATTTGTATTTTAAAGTCTTTTGTTTTTATTGACAGCGCTCCATTAGTAAAAGTGAGTGCTGTCTAATATTAGCTTGTATGTCTGATTTTACCTATCTTACTAAGTGAGCGCTGTCAATCAACACAAGGGACTGGCTTCATATTCAAATATAAGAGTGCACCAAGGCATAGGCCACGCCAAGGGTGCACCAAAGCCCCTCATTTTCATTTTAAAACTAGATTTTGAAGCAAATATTAAAGGGGTTGTCCAGTCTAGAATGACAAGTCTGCAGTCCCTCTGTGTGTCACTCTGTGTGACTGTGGATTTGTGATTCCTCCAAGTGCACTCACTGTGCGCTACGAGGATTCTCTGGTGTCTGTGCCGGGAATGGCGGTCAAGTATGCAATATGCAGAGTCCAAGCTAGAACCCGTCTAGGGGACACCACTAGAGTTGAGCGAGGTTCGAGGTTCGCCAATTTCATGTTCGAGTGATTTTGGGGTGTGCTCGAGATCGAACTTGAACTCGAGCTTTTTGCTAAAAGCTCGACAGTTTGAGTTACGTTCGAGAATGGTTCGATCACCAAAAGCGTGGCTTTTTACAGCTACAGTGTGCAGGGAGCCATCACTGGCAGCCTGCGGTAAGCTGGTAACCAAGATAAATATTTGGTATCCAAACAAAGCGCTTTGCTTAGTAACCTGATATTTACCCTGGCTACGTGTGCAGGGAGCCGACACTTCCCCACTTGGCTCCGCCCCCTCCTGCACTTGGCCTGTACACACAGACACTCACACTCACACTCACCTGTCCCCAGCCATGCAGTCCTTGGCACTGACGTCCTCAGTGCCACATGGTCCCGCTCGGCTCCACCCACCTCGCACTCCGTCGCCCGGACACATGGCCCAGCTCGGCTCCTCCCACCTCACACTCCGTCGCCCACACACATGGCCCCGCTCGGCTCCACCCACCCCGCACTCAGCCGTCCACACACATGGCCCCGCTCGGCTCCACCCACCTCCCACTCCGCCACACGCACACATGGCCCCGCTCGGCTCCACCCACCCCGCACTCCGCCGTCCGCACACATTCCCGGTGGCCGGCTATTGTGAATGATCAGCTGTTCGCTCTCATTACCCGGCCGCCGGGAGATCATCTGTTCGTTCTCGAAATCCGGCCGGCTAATGAGAGCAATCAGCTGATCATTCTCTCTTTTACAATGGAGTCCAACAATGAATTCTATTCTTGTCATCCGTTGTACAACGCATCGGTCACAAACATCAAGCAACGCATGTGACTGATGTAAAACAACGGAAATGTGAACCTTGCCTTACCTGCAGTGATGAAGTCCTGCCCTCCCGACATCAGCGCTGTCACTGTCCTCCATGGCCGCCGCTTGTCACATCTCCTCTCGCTGCCGACCGAAGTCGCTAGCGGTGACGCCACAGGCTCCCGAGATACTTGGTTGTGAAGGCGGCGGTCATTGAACTCAGTGACAGCTCTGCTATTAGGAGTGCAGAGATCACCGCAGGTAATGTACCTCGCTATCCTCCTGACAGCAGCACTTGTCATGCCCTGGGATGACCTATTGATGTTAGCTCAGGTCACTGCATTGCTCTCCCAGCCAATATGGAACATTCTGTTCTTCATTGACTGGGACATTGACTATGGTATGGATCGTCATGGGAACCCCTTGGATTAAACCAGACCTGGATTTGTTTTTCTTTCTAATAAATTGGTGAAAGAGGGAATGTTTTGGGGAGTGTTTTTTTCAAATAAAATGTGTTTGTCGTCTATTTTTTTTTATTACTGACTGGGCTGGTGATGTCGGGTATCTGATAGATGCCTGACATCACGAATCCCAGGGCTTGATGCCAGGTGACATTACACATCTGGTATTAACCCTATATATTACCCCGTTTGCCACTGCACCAGGGATACGGGTTAAGCTGGAGCGAAGCACCAGGATTGGCGCATCTAATGGATGTGCCACTTCTGGGGTGGCTGCGGTCTGCTATTTTTAGGCTGGGGAGAGTCCAACAACCATAGACCTCCCTAGTCTGAGAATATCAGACCCCAGCTGTCCGCTTTACCTTGGCTGGTGATCCAATTTTGGGGGGACGTGTTTTTTTTTTTTTTAAATTATTTATTTAATTTAAAATAACAGCGTGGGGTGCCCTCAGTTTTGGATTACCAGCCAAGGTGAAGCTGCCAGCTGTGGTCTGCAGGCTGCAGCTGTCTGCTTTACCCTAGCTGACTATCAAAATATCAAAAATAGGGGGAACCCCACAACATTTTTTTTAAACTATATTTTTTAAATAAAAAAAATTAATGGGCTTCCCTGTATTTTGATTGCCAGCCAAGGTAACGCCAGCCAGATGGGGGAGGCAACCCGTAGCTGTCTGCTTTATCTGCGATGAGACTCAAAAATACCGCGGAGCGCTACGTCATTTTTTTTAATGATTTATTTTTACAGCACTGTCATGTCAGGCAATCAAAATACAGGGAAGCCCTTTTTTTTTTTAGTTATTTAAACAAATAATTAAAAAAATATATATATGGGCTCCTGCTGCATTTTTTGTATTGTTAGCTAAGGGTAATCCAAGCAGCCACTGGCTGCTAACCCCCACTGCTTGGTGTTACCTTCACTGGCAATGGAAAATCCTGGGAAGCATTTTTTATCTTTTTTGCCAAAAAACAAAAAAAAATCCAGGTACAGCAGGCAGGTACGGCTGCCCACAACCCCCAGCTGCCTATTTGTACCCGGCTGGGAACTAAAAATATAGGGAAGCCCTTTTTTTAATTATTTCATGAATTTCATGAAATAATTAATAAAAAAACGACGTAGGCTTCGCCCCATTTTTGTGTCCAGCCAGGTACAACTAGGCAGCTGGGGATTGGAATCCGCAGCACAGGTTAGCCCGAGCTTTCTGGGTGCCTCTGCTGTGAATTGCAGTCCGCAGCCACCTCAGAAAATGGCGCTTTCATAGAAGCGCCATCATCTGGCGCTGTATCCAACTCTTCCAGCAGCCCTGATGCTGGGTGGCTTGCTGGGTAATGATGAGTTAATACTAGCTTTGTTTTACTAGCTAGTATTAAGCCAGAGATTCTTAATGTCAGGCAAATTTGAAACGGCCATTAAGAATCTCCGTTAAAAGGTTAAAAAAAAGACACCACACAGAGAAAGAATACTTTAATAGAAATAAATACACAGACACACTTAGAGACTCCATGTTTATTACTTCCTGTCAGCCCTCCATGATCCTGCTCTTCTGTCTTCTTTCCCCTTCAACCCATGCAGCTCTGCTACATCAGACAGCAATGCATGGGAGGAAGACGCTGCTGCCCCGTGCAGTAATCACTCTGTATGTAACCAGAGGCTGCTGGCTGTAAGCGGTGACGTCATCGCTGACAGACGGGTTACCATAGCAAAGGTGCTCTGATCACGTGATTTCCGGTGCCGCTATTTACCGGCTGTGACAGCTAGTCCCTGCATGTGGGCTGACTCTGTAAAGAGCGCCGACATGCATGGACGGGGAAGCCCATCATGTGCCAGAGCATCTCGCCAGTAAAAGGACATGCTCAAACAAGCATCGCTTACCGGAGAGATGCACTGACAGGACCTAGCATGACGT
Organism: Anomaloglossus baeobatrachus; assembly: GCF_048569485.1. NCBI lineage: Eukaryota > Metazoa > Chordata > Amphibia > Anura > Aromobatidae > Anomaloglossus > Anomaloglossus baeobatrachus. Next base: position 451,819,293 of record NC_134355.1, read on the forward strand.
CATAGTCATGTGACCAGTCTGTAGCCAATGAGATAATAGACACGTCACTGGTCACATGACTATTTTGACGTCACGGAAGGTCCTATCATCAGTTATCAATTATCGGAAGGAAAAGCGGCAGGAGACAGAGTGCAGGAAGCGTCACGGGGACCGATAAGTGTAATGGCAATGTTTATTAACTGTATGTGTACATTTATAATGTGTTTTTATGTGTTTGTGATTGACTACCATTGTTTTTAATGGGGTTCGAGAGGTTCGTCGAACGGCTCGCCGAACCGAACTCGAACGCGGCCTCCGTTCAACGAACCGAACCAAACTCGAGCTTTTAGAGCATGGGTCCCCAATTCCAGTCCTCAAGAGCCGCCAACAGTGCATGTTTTAAGGATTTCCTTAGTATTGCACATGTGATAATTTAATCACCTGTACAGTTGATGATTCCAACACCCATGCAATGCTAAGGAAATCCTGAAAACATGCACTGTTGGCGGCGCTCGAGGACTGGAGTTGGGGAACCCTGCTTTAGAGGGTGGCTCATCTCTAGACACCATCTTACTCAATACAAGTGCATTAAGTGAGGCCCTACCCACTAGACGAGTTCTCACTAGGAGTCTGCATATCACATACTTGACCACCATGAGTGCGCTGGGAGGATTCACAGGTCTGCAGTCATAGAGGGACACATAGTGACTGCAGACTTGTCATTCTAGATCGGACAACCCCTTTTAAGCTAAACTGTGTGTGATTTTTGTAGTGGAATTGTCCCTTATTTAAATGTTTATTTATGTAAATGGAAAAAATCACTTCACCCGACAAACAAACATTTTCCTTGTGTGTTTGGTAATCTGACAGCCGGTTTAGATAGATCAATCGGTTTCTAATTATTGGCAGCGTTGTAAATGCACCTCAAAGAGTAACTGAACTTTTAGTTTTTTTATATTTTATGCCCAATAATTCAGAGCAGATTGGTGGGGAATCTTGTCCAGAGACCCCCAACCACAGCTTAAAAGCTCTTTTAGAAGAGCGCGCAGAGCGGATCCTGTAGAAAGTCATTGTCCTGTCTCCTGAGCTGTGCACTTCTAAACAATTTATGGGGGTCTCCGGACCCAGACCCACACCAATGTGCTCAGAATTAATGGACCTAAAACATATATCGCCCAAAAAATAAGGTATTTTTTAAATGTTTAATATCCGCAGGTACAAAGTCCCGTGGACACATAGCCTTAAGGCTTTACACGCAACGACATCGCTAAAGAGATGTCGTTGGGGTCACGGAATTCGTGACGCACATCTGTTCTCGTTAGCGACGTCGTTGCGTGTGACACGTACGAGCGACCGCTAACTATCAAAAATACTCACCTTATTGTTGATCGTTGACACTCTGTCCAGTTCGTCGTTCCTGAGGCAGCACACATCGCTATGTGTGAAACCGCAGGAACGAGCAACCTCACCTTACCTGCGGCCGCCCGCCCACAATGAGGAAGGAAGGAGGTGGGAGGGATGTTACGTCCCGCTCATCTCTGCCCCTCCACTTCTATTGGGCAGCCGCATAGTGACGTCGCTGTGACACCGCAAGACCCGACCCCTTGGAAAGGATGCGGTTCGCCGGTCACAGCGACGTCGCTAGGCAGGTAAGTAGTGTGACGGGTCCGAGCGATGTTGTGCATCACGGGCAATGATTTGCCCATGACGCACAACCGACGGAGGCGGGTACACTCGCTAGTGATCTCGCTAGCGAGATTGCAGCCTGTAAAGCGGCCTTTAGTGTCTTTGAAAATCTGAAGCTGTTACAATAAGCTAAATAAAACTGAACGTGTGCGCAAGTGCAGATCTTCATTCTTATAGCGTTTAGCACTTTTTTAAGTGTGTTACAGAGTAGATCCACCTTAAATAGATGTCGTGTGCACAAAATCATAGTTTTACGTTGTCAGTAAGGGGCGCGACCACTTAAAGTGCCTAGGGCAGCACAAAGGCCAAATACAGCCCTGCTCTTACAGTCTCCTTAGTGTTCACTTGTATTCGTGTGGTGAAGCAGCAATGTGTTTGCATTCATGTCCTGTCTGTGCATTATTACGTACAGCCTGTAGATGGTGCTATGAGCTTTTCTATGTATGAAATTCATGTTGACATTGACAAGTTATACAATACAGTTCATAATACTACATAATGCATTATTCTTAATAATCAAGCTGCCTAAACATTGCCGAAACAAGGCTACAGTATACAACTGTACACTCACAGTCATGCATCTTATGTGCAGGCTATCAATAGGCTGGAATCAATCCCAATGGTATTCCTGCCTTCTGACTTCTCATTTATGGTGCACGTAAGCTGCTTTTATTTCCATGCCACGATTTGTTGTGTGCTGTTGGCAGGATATCAGGTTGGAATGGCTTAGAGGACATATCTCACCCAAAGCAGAAACATTCAATCACATATCCTTTCTGTTTTATAGAGATGGGAAAGTTCAGATCTTTAAACTCAGGGGTGAATTCATCTGAATTTCCAGCATTTAGAATAAACTATTATTAATGGTTGATATAACAGCATTGTTCTTGAATTGATATTTTATGAGGTCTCCACCAAATGTAACATTTGTACGTGGAGGTCGATTTTCACATATAGAGTGCCATAAATAAAAACTACCACTAGGAGGCGCTGACTACATATGGATTTATATGGTTATTATGAAACCCAAAGGCAACTGCAGAAATCTTAATGCAGGAGACACTTTCTAGTGATGGCTGCTGGATAATGCAAGTACCTTGTTTGCTGGGAAAGAACAGCTCCACACCCGTTCGCTTCCCCTGAACAGGCCACATAATGGCTGTGTGGTCTGGACATACCCAGTTTCCCAGAAAATAAGAAAACATAGGATTTTTCAGCTAAACTTTTAACTTCAGCCTGTACATTTCCATTTACACAAAGGGTAAAGGAGAAAATGGACAGGACAATTTGTAATGCAATTTTTACTGAACGTGGCAGTGCCCTATATGTGGTTGTACACTACTTATTGAGTACATGGCGGGGATCAGGTGGGAAGAAGCGTGACTTGGTATTTAGAAAGCACATTCCATTTGAATGGATTGTGGCCTCCATTAGCCGAGCTTCTGATATACCAGATCAGCAGGAACCCCAGAAGTGACCCCATTTATTAAATGTCACTGCGTAAGGAATTCATCTAGGGGAGTAGTGAGTATTTTGAACCCACAGGTGCCTCACAGAAATTTATAACATTTGACGTGGAAATTTGACAGTTACACAAGGGTTAAAAAGTGAAACTAGACCCCACAATTTAATTTTTCCTGAATGCGGTAATGCCTTATTTGTTATCGTAAGCTACTGTTTGGCCACACGATAGGGCTAAGCATGAAGGAGCGCTACTTGGCTTTTAGTGCACAGATTTTGCTAGAATAGTTTGCAGTCGACATGTGCAGATCCCTTAAGGTGCCAGAACAGCAGACAACCCCCCAAAGTGACCCCATTGTAGAAACTGCACCTCTCAATTAATTCATCTATGGCTGCATTGACTATTTCACAGGATCCATGCCATGCTCTTTTTCTTTTTTTAATACAATCAATTTTTATTGTAGGAATTTACATTACAAAAAGGAGAAATTCAGGTATCATTGGCAATAATACACAGAGGACAACGCTGCAACATGTGGTAGTATCCTCTTTGATTATGATTCACATTTCCTGTCACACCACCACCAATCATGTCTGTTGCAAGTTGCAACTTTTTTAGGTTAATCAATACCCAATACGTATAGAGTCAACCTACCAATTTACTCTTTAATCCTCAAAATGAGGGATCCAAACAACCAGAACCAGAGAGTAAGAAAGGAAGATAAGAAAAGGGAGGGGAGAGAGAGGTGGGGGAGATGGAGAGAACCATGGATGGTTGCAAGGAAGCATTACAAGAATGCCAGTTTAGTGCCTGTACTTTGGCCCCCATATATTGTAGCACCGCCATACATTGTGCCCAGCTTGTACTTCTGGAGAGGCGCACTTAATAAATTGTTAAGATCACTCTTCCTACTACAATAATACCACACACTGGGTCGCTTACTGCAGTTTAGGCACAGGGGGCTAAGAAGGAGGGGAGAATTTAGATTTGTTAGTTCAGACGTCACTAGATTATATTTGAGGGCTGGTTCACAATAATTAATAATTAGTAATTTTCACCAGGGGTGCCCAAATAATTCCATGTCACTGTATATATTATTTATGTTTTACATCTATCACACAGTAAAAATGCTTTAATACAATACTCTGTGGTCATCATGAGATAATCCCAGTGTACCATGGCCATGACTGGCACCCGCATTTATGATTGTGGAGGCCAATCCTGCCAAAGAAGGTCTTTTAACTTCTGTTTAACCTCTTAGATACCGCTGTTGAGATTGACAGCAGTATTTAAGGGGTTAGTCTGGCCGTTCAGTTGCAAAACTAGTTGGGGGTCAATGCTCCCGGGTATCAATTATCATATACAGCTGTCACCCAAGGGAATTTCACCTGCGGAGTGGTGCTATTATCTTATTCCTAAGTGCCATTAAAATATGGCGCTAAGGAACAATTACTCAGTACAAGGCGTAACGCTGTGTTATCGCCAATAAGGAGAATTGTTGGTTATTCCGTTATTCCATAGGTCAGGTCTAACAAGTCTGGTAGACCTGACCTATGGACTAAAGGAATTCATTATTATTAATCAAATTCTCCTTATTGGCGGTAGCATGGTGTTAACCCCGCTTCTTCACTCCAGCACTGAACATTATGCTCACCGTTCTTGTGATCATTTTGAGCCCACAGGGTGAGATCTTGCATTGAGCCTCAGATCAAGGGAGATTATCAGTGGTCTTTTATGTCTTTCATATTCGTATTATTGCTCCCACGGTTGATTTCATCCCACCAAGCTGCTTGCCTATTGCAGATTCAGTCTTCTAGCCTAGTGCAGGGCTACAATTTTGTTTCTGGTGTCCTTCGACAGTTCTTTGGTTTTTTGGTTTTCATCATAGAGGCGTTTGGAGTGTGACTTTTTGAGGTTGTGGACAGGTATCTGTTATACTGATAACAAGTTCAAACAGGTGCCATTACTACAGGTAATGAGTGGAGGACAGAGGATCATCTTAAAGAAGAAGTTACAGGTCTGTGAAAGCCAGAAATCTTGCATGTTTTTAGATGACTAAATAATTATTTTCCACCATAATTTGCAAAAAAAATATCTTGCCAAATCAGACAAGGTGATTTTCTGGATTTCATTTCTCATTTTGTCTCTCATAGTGGAGGTCTACCTCTGATGTTAATTACAGGTCTCTCTTATCTTTTTAAGTGGGAGAACTTGCACAATTTGTCACTGACTAAATACTTTTTTTCCCCATTGTATATGTAGTGGCAACCAAAAATTTTTTTTTTTTTTTTTTTAAAGTGTGAATACTTCTCTCTGGATTTTGTGATGCCATTTTACTGGTGATTTTAGTAAACCAGAAATAAATGGTTGTCAGCTCTAAGGATGAAAATGGTATTTTACATTGTTTTATTCCTTTATGTGTTAGTTTTCCATATTTGCATTTTGCAAAATCGTTTGCATGTTTTGTCATAGGTAGTCTAATTTGGCCTACATTTATTTTTGTTTATATGTTTATAGGAAAAAATATGGCAAAGACAAAGCCAAATTTATCACCTAATGTCAGGAAGCCTATTATTCTGAGAGTAAAGTCAGGCAAAAGCCAAACAGAAGAAGCTATGGAATTCAACTGTTCTTAGAGGCAAGTGTCACGTACAGTATAATAAAGAAAGAAAAAGGTTATGGAACAGCTAACAAACCTAGAAGTGGACAACCACTGAAAACTTCCTCCAAGGTTGATCCCATTATTAAGAAAAAGTCTGTATCTGATGTCCAGAAAAGTGCTGTACAGATTTCACACAAAGTCGCCAAACTGTTGTGCGATGGCTAAGAGCAGTAGGCTTGAATACACGAGTTCCAGTCAATAAGCCTTTCATCTCTGCAAAGAAACGTAAGGTACGACTTGAGTTTGCCAAAGAGCCTATGGAAAAAGACAGTTTGGTTTAAGGTGTTGTAGTCAGATGAATCTAAGTTCAATCTGTTTGATAGTGATGGCAAGCACTAAACTGTATATACCGCCCAATTGGAAAACGTAATGATGTAAGGTACAAAACGCCTTCAGTGAAACATGGTGGTGGGAATGTCATGGTTTGGGGCTGCTTTCTGCATCTGCCATTGGCCCTCTGCAAAGAATTGATGGGAATATGAATTCTACTATGTACAAGGATATATTGGAGAATGTTATGCTGCTGTACCACCCCGTGCTTGGCAGCCGAGCTGCTTGGATCCGGACCTTCAGTGGGTGGCTCGAGGGTCTCCAGACCCGGTCACTTCAACTAAAAGGGGGTTGTGGTTTGGGGACGTAGATGTATGGCCGGAGCCGTGTTAAGTTCGTGACGCCACCCACGGGATGTGGTGAAGGTGGACACCACCGCTGCAGTTACGGGGCACCCAAGGGAGATGTTCGGCAGCAAGTTGTTAAACCCTTCGTGGGCAGGGATGGTGGCCCCGGGACCCATTGGGAGTGTTTGGCGGTGCAGGGAGATGGGCGACCGGAGGGTGCTGTTGTATTCACTGTTAGTAAACACACGAGTCTCTGGTAAACCAAGGTGATAGTGGTCGGTGCCCGCAGCCGGCTGCAGTCTGGTCCCCCACCCGGCTGGTGGTCTCTGTCTTTCTCCCGCACCTTTGTTGGATGGTGGACTGCCTGTGCTTGCAACTTCAGGAGTCCGCTCCCAGCTTGTTGTTGCCTAAGGTGCCCTTTACCCGCAGATGCTGGCCCGAGGGATCTCTGAGCCATGGCTGCTTATCCCCCTCGTTTGGCTGTTGCCTTCAGTCGGGACTTTGGGTGGGACAGGACCTCTAGTCCTTGCCGCAATCAGTTAATTTGCTAGCCCCCAGTGGCTTCTGGACCTAGCTTCAGGGTCTGAGTACCCCCCTTTGTGCTCCGGTTTCCGAGTCGGTTCCCCGGGTCAGTACCAGCAGGCTACAACCCTGTCCCGGTCCACCTCGGTTCCACTGAGCCGTCTTCCCGGCTCCTGCAGACGGAGACCGCCGTCTGCCTCCTAGCCAAAGGTACCAGGGCTCCTACCCCGGCACCTGCTCAAATTGGGTTCTCTACTCTGCTGGAGCTGCACACAGCTCCAGCCTACACACCTCTCCAACTTGAACTCTAGACTTGTTCTGTTTACTTTCCCGCCCCAGGCTCTCTAAACTCCTCAATGGCGTCTTCCAAGCGCCTGGTTCCACCCCCTGGTGTGTCCATCAAGCCCTGAGGGGGGTGACTAGGGTTTAAATGGTAGCCTGTGTGTTACCTATGAGGGACAGGTGTAATGCAGGGCCCTAATTGTGACTACCTGGCCTGGCCAGGGCGTCACACTGCCACATGGTAAAACCAAAGTAGGCAGGGGCTGGAAATTCCAGCAAGACAATGCTCCTAAACTGGCACATGTCCAATTTAGTAAAAATTTGGTTAGCAAAGAAAAATATTCTCCTGTTGCAATGGCCAATTAAATTAGCTGATTTACACTCTATAGAACACCTTTGGGATGAGTTAAAGCAACGAGTTAGGGCCTGTACACAGCAATAAAGATGAATTATTTGCACATTTGCAAATAGAATGGAGCAAAATCCCTCAAGATGTCTTGATTACCCTAATGGCTTCAATACCCCATCAGTGTGGTGCAGTAATTAAAGCAAGAGGTTATGCTCCAAAATTCTAAGTGATGGCATTGTAAATAAGGAATTACCGTATTTTTCGCTTTATAAGACGCACCTGATTATAAGACGCACCTAGGTTTTAGAGGAGGAAAATTAAAAAAAAAAGAATTGAGCCAAATAGTGTGCTAAAACATTTTAATAAAATTAAAAAAAACATTATTTTAACAATTTAGAATCAACAGGAGGGTCTGTTATGGGGGGATCTGTGGATGATGCACTGCTGTGGGGGACCTGTGGATAACGCACTGCTATGGGGGACCTGTGGATGACACTGCTATGGGGGACCTGTTGATGACACTGCTATGGGGAACCTGTGGATGGCGCACTGTTATGGGGGACCTGAGGATGATGCACTATTATTGGGAACCTGTGGATGACACTGCTGTGGGGGATCTGTGGATAACGCACTGCTATGGGGGACCTGTGGATGACACACTGCTATGAGGGACCTGTGGATGACGCACTATTATGGGGGAAATGTGGATGATGCATTGCTATGGGGGACCTGTGGATGACGCACTGTTATGGGGGACCTGTGGATGATGCACTATTATTGGGGACCTGTGGATGACACTGCTGTGGGGGATCTGTGGATAACGCACTGCTATGGGGGACCTGTGGATGACGCACTGCTATGGGGGACCTGTGGATGACGCACTGCTATGGGGGACCTGTGGATGACGCACTATTATGGGGGACCTGTGGATGACGCACTATTATGGGGACCTGTGGATGACGCACTATTATGGGGGACCTGTGGATGACGCACTATTATGGGGGACCTGTGGATGATGCACTGTTATGTGGGATCCGTGGATGACACGGCTATGGGGGACCTGCATGATGCACTTTTATGGGGATCTGGGACTACCACCCCCCTCATCCTTAGGAATACACCCATGTACTGTATACCATACATGGCTGTATTCTGAAAGATGAGGGGGGTGGTAGTCACATTAACACTTTGGTCACTACATTAGTCCCTCCCTGGAGTGTTTACACTAAAGGACTACAGCCCCCATCATCCTTCTGAATACACCGATTGATACAGTATAATCTGAAGGCTGATGATGGGGGTTGTGTTCCCCTTCAGTGTTTTTTGCTCACCTATTTGGACCCTTCGTTCAACTGATAACATTTGTCAGGCTCAGATCACTGATTGGTGGAGGCAGCTCTGCAGAAGTTGTCTCCACCAATCAGCATCCAGCCCTAGCGTGGAGAGGGAGAATCGTTCTTCTCTCTCTCCTCTTTCTTATGATAGTCTCCGGCTGCTGCGGAGATCTAAAATGGAGCCCGCGCATGCGCAGATTACGATCTTTGAGAGCCACGATCTCTATCTGCGCCTGCGTAGCCTCCGACGCGATGGACTTCAGGAAAATGGCTATGGAAGGCAGCGCATGCGCAGATGGAGATCTCGCTTCTCTGAGATCTCCATCTGCGCCTGCGTCACCTCCGCAGCCATTTTCCGGAAGTCGCGTTGGAGGCAGCGCAGGCGCAGATAAAGATTTCGGCTATGGTGACCGCCACCGCAGCCGATTGCCGGGGGATCCATGGCAGCCGCCACCGCAGCCGATTGCCGGGCGATCCATGGCTGCCGCCACTGAAGCCGATTGCCTGGGGATCAATGGCGGCCGCCACCGCAGCCAATTGCCGGGGGATCCATGGCGGCTGCCACCGCAGCTGATTGTCGGGGGATCCATGGCTGCCGCCACCGCAACCGATTGCCGGGGATCCATGGCGGCCGCACCAGCCTCCTGTGACTCACTCCACCGCCGCATTACTGCCCGGTAAGTTACAGTCACTTGGTAAGACGCACCCCTATTTTCCCCACAATTTTGGGGGAAAAAAAGTGCGTCTTATAAAGCGAAAAATACGGTACTCTCTATGCTGTCAAAAGCACTTTGGTTAAAATTATGGTCTTGCATAATGGCAACTTCATGCACTTACAATTCATCACCTGGAAAATCACACTAAACAAAATAAAATGGCAACATTTTTGGTAGCTACTATATGTATGTGTAATATATATATACAGTGCCTACAAGTAGTATTCAACCCCCTGCAGATTTAGCAGGTTTACACATTCGGAATTAACTTGGCATTGTCACATTTGGACTGTAGATCAGCCTGGAAGTGTGAGATGCACTGCAGCAAAAAAGAATGTTATTTCTTTTTTATTTTATTTTTTTAAATTGAGAAAAAAATTTTCTAAGGGTCATTTATTATTCAACCCCTCAAACCACCAGAATTCTGTTTGGTTCCCCTAAAGTATTAAGAAGTATTTCAGGCACAAAGAACAATGAGCTTCACATGTTTGGATTAATTATCTCTTTTTCCAGCCTTTTCTGACTAATTAAGACCCTCCCCAAACTTGTGAACAGCACTCATACATGGTCACCATGGGAAAGACAAAGGAGCATTCCAAGGCCATCAGAGACAAGATCGTGGAGGGTCACAAGGCTGGCAAGGGGTACAAAACCCTTTCCAAGGAGTTGGGCCTACCTGTCTCCACTGTTGGGAGCATCATCCGAAAGTGGAAGGCTTATGGAACTACTGTTAGCCTTCCACGGCCTGGACAGCCTTTGAAAGTTTCCTCCCGTGCCGAGGCCAGGCTTGTCCAAAGAGTCAAGGCTAACCCAAGGACAACAAGGAAGGAGCTCCGGGAAGATCTCATGGCAGTGGGGACATTGGTTTCAGTCAATACCATAAGTAACGTACTCCACCGCAATGGTCTCCGTTCCAGACGAGCCCGTAAGGTACCTTTACTTTCAAAGCGTCATGTCAAGGCTCGTCTACAGTTTGCTCATGATCACTTGGAGGACTCTGAGACAGACTGGTTCAAGGTTCTCTGGTCTGATGAGACCAAGATCGAGATCTTTGGTGCCAACCACACACGTGACGTTTGGAGACTGGATGGCACTGCATACGACCCCAAGAGTACCATCCCTACAGTCAAGCATGGTGGTGGCAGCATCATGCTGTGGGGCTGTTTCTCAGCCAAGGGGCCTGGCCATCTGGTCCGCATCTATGGGAAGATGGATAGCACGGCCTACCTGGAGATTTTGGCCAAAAACCTCCGCTCCTCCATCAAGGATCTTAAGATTGGTCGTCATTTCATCTTCCAACAAGACAACGACCCAAAGCACACAGCCAAGAAAACCAAGGCCTGGTTCAAGAGGGAAAAAATCAAGGTGTTGCAGTGGCCTAGTCAGTCTCCTGACCTTAACCCAATTGAAAACTTGTGGAAGGAGTTTAAGATTAAAGTCCACATGAGTCACCCAAAGAATCTAGATAACTTGGAGAAGATCTGCATGGAGGAGTGGGCCAAGATAACTCCAGAGACCTGTGCCGGCCTGATCAGGTCTTATAAAAGACGATTATTAGCTGTAATTGCAAACAAGGGTTATTCCACAAAATATTAAACCTAGGGGTTGAATAATAATTGACCCACACTTTTATGTTGAAAATGTATTAAAAATTAACTGAGCAACATAACTTGTTGGTTTGTAAGATTTATGCATCTGTTAATAAATCTTGCTCTTGTTTGAAGTTTGCAGGCTCTAGCCTATTTGCATCTTATCAAACCTGCTAAATCTGCAGGGGGTTGAATACTACTTGTAGGCACTGTATATATATATATAATATATATATATATAAAGTTTACATACACTATCTAAAAAGACACGTGAATGTTTTTCTCACTATCTGACTCGAAATCAGAATAAACCCTAACTGTTTTGTCAATTAGGATTACCAAAATTATTTATATCTGCCAAATGCCAGAATTAAGAGAGAGAGAGAGAGAGAGAGAGAGAGAGAGAATGTTTTAAGGCCTTTTTATTACTTTCTGCAAAGTGAAAAGTTTACATACATATCATTAGTGTTTGGCACCATTACGCATGACTTGGGTCAAACATTTTGGATATTCTTCCACAAGCTTCTCACAATAGTTGGTAGGGATTTGAGCCCATTCCTCCTTATAGAACTGGTGCAACTTAGCCATGTTTGTAGGTTGCCTTGCTCACACCTGCCTTTTCAGCTTTGCGCTTAAATTTTCAATAGGATTGAGATCAGGGTTTTGTGATGGCCACTCCAAAACATTGACTTTGTTATCCTTAAGCCACTTTGTAACCAGTTTGGCAGTATGCTTCAGGTCATTGTCAATTTGGAAGACCCATTTCCATCCAAGCTTTAAGTTACTGGCTGATGTCTTGAGATGTTGCTTCAGTATTGCCACATAATCTTTCCTCATGATGCCATCAATTTTGTGAAATGCACCAGTCCCTCCTGCAGCAAAACAACCTCACAACATGATTCTTCCACCCCCATGTTTCACAGCTGGGATGGTGTTCTTAAGCTTCAAAGCTTCTTCCTTTTTCCTCCAAATGTAACAATAGTCATTCTGGCCAAACGGTTCATTTTTAGTTTCATTAGGCCACTGGACATGTCTAAAAAAAATTAAGGTCTTTGATTCGGTGTGCATTTGCAACCATTATTATAGCTTTTTTATGTTTCTTTTTGAGTAATGGCTTCTTCCTGACAGAGTGGCCTTTCAGCCCATGTTGATACAGTAATTGTTTCACTGTGGATAATGACACAATTTTACCAGCTTTTTTTGATGATTTTACCAACATCTTCACAAGGTCTTTTACTTTTGTTCTTGGGTTGATGTGCACATATTTGACCAAAGCACGTTCATCTCTGGGACATGATAATACAAGGCCTATATAAAATAAATAGACATGACACTCAGAATAATGTTTGATGGCATTAAATGGCCGTGACATTTATTAAGGGTTAAATTGCATATTAAAATTATCAATAAGTAACCAATAAATAAACCAAATCTTTATTAACCATTCCATAACCACAGTTCATAAACTATCCGCCAGCAAAGCTGACAACTTTTCCCTCTAACAAATGTCACGACGAGTGCGATCCTCAACAAGAAGTGCCTTCTCCAGGGAGGCAGGGTGGGTGTTCTTCTTTGATCTTTAAAATTCTGACAGCCAGCTGATGAAGGGTCGCTGCTTTTATTTACAAATTTCCCGCACTTTTCTAACAACTGACCAATCAGCTGTTAGAAAAAACGGGTGCGCAAAACCAGCATAAACCGGTTCAAACCAATCTCCTCATGACTGAAACACCTGGCATTAACTCTTCACACACCACACATACATTAAACCTGGAAAAACATTTATTCATATAAAATGGCCACTCAAATAAAGCCAGCCAGGCCTGTGCCATCATGCATTCGCATGGCATACTTGATACCATGCTCTGAACATGATAACACAAGGCCTATATAAAATAAATAGACATGACACTCAGAATAATTTTTGATGGCATTTAATGGCCGTGACATTTATTAAGGGTTAAATTGCATATTAAAATTATCAATAAATAACCAATAAATAAACCAAATCTTTATTAACCATTACATAACCATAGTCCATAAACTAGTCCCAAACACCAAGGACCAACAGGCCTTGGCCCACTCCAACTAATAAACATCACAGCCATTTTTCAATGCAATTCTGAAGTCCCAAATTGAAGATGTCTAAACCAACATCCGAAAGATGGACTAAATCTTCTCAATATAAACCACTTAAAAACCCTTCAAGATCCACATGTCTATATGTTGAACTATTTAATGTTGGAAGAAATGTCTCCATAATGCGGTTTACTCTTTTCCGAATTCGTTCGAGAAACCTCAACCTATCACAATTCCACTGTAAGTGAGGGACGACTTCGGAAAAGACCAAACCAGCACGAGGAAACCAACTCCTAATGACCGATAAATCTCTCTGCATCGCTGCAATTAACTCTAGCGTTTTAACTTTACCAATATTATTCCCACTCAAATGCAAAATTATCATATTAGGAGCTGGCCATAGAGTTTTCAAACAAGACATTTCTTTCATCAATCCATCCCATCTCATTCCCCTAACACTGTACCATAAAACGTTAAAATGTTCCAAATTGATAGCTAATTTGTCTCCATAGCACCTTCCTGATGCTCTTCTCTTGGCCCAAAAAATGTAAGAATGTCCCACTACTCAAATGACAATGGGACCTGAAATGAAAAGAAATATGATCAACATTTCCAAGCAAATTCGGACGGATATAAATTCTATAACACTTAGATTCCCATCTACCAATACTCAGGATTTTGCTTGCAGGTAACCCCCTTCTAGCAGCCTCTGTAGCTGCCCCTATACGAAATGAATGAGAAGATAACTGAAGATGACCCAAGTTGAAATTGAAAAATAGTTATCGGATTTCTGACCTGATGAAGCAAGAACGATCCATTAAACAATGGTCTAATTTGCAGACAATTCTCGACGTTGTATATAAGACAGACCACTGAATTTTTTATCTTAAATAACCTAACCTGTGTCCCCAATCCCTCTTGGTCAGATTTAGACCTTCTAATAAAAATGACCAATGATCTCTCATCAAATGAACATCTGAAAACCTCAATCCAGACAACCTAGACCTACTTACAGAAACTAGTTCACCAATCCTAATCTAAACACAAAAGCCACCCTAAATACCGTTGACTCAAACATATTAAAACAAACAGATGGCAACGAATACCATAACCCAGTTAATCAACTGAAATAGGCCTACGGCTATCAGGCACCCACATCTTTTTCCTAAGACCTTTCAATGCTTGCTGGACTGTAAAAAAACTTTTTAATCATAAAAAACCATGCAGCTTCAAAAAGAATGATACCCCTGAAAAAATGTTAGAGACTGACCCCACCAATAGATTTTTCTTGATGAAAAACTCCAAAAAAACGAGCGCCAATTTCACATTGCTCTGGAAACACTCAGCTTTGCATAGAGCACAACATTTTTGCCATTCTAACCATGCGGCCGAATATCTGGCCCATGTTGAATCAGCCACAGACCTCCTTATGACTGATGGAATCAATCCATCACTATATTCCATAATTTTTCTGGACAAAGACTTCCAAGAGGAATCGCCCTTGGAATGATACGAAGAGGATCCTTCTGGTCCTGCTGAGAAAGAGCAATACTCAACTCATTACTTCTACCTTACTCAATTACTCAAGCCGAGCTTTAACCCAAATGTTATGCTTAAGGCAAGCTAAGACTAACTGCCTCAAAATCCTAATACCCCAACAGCACCGAGCTGACATGGTATTAACGGAAAACACCAAATTTTTATTGTCAGACAAAACTAGATTCCTCCGATTCACCAATTTAACACCCCAAACTTCGATTAAAACCAAAAGTGGAAATAAAGTCATAGCTGTGACACTACCCGACGCACCACAAACAAACCAAGACTCACGCCAAAAATCTAGCAAAAATTTACCTTGGCAGAAAACCCCAAAACCAGACCTATTATGACCAAAGAACAATTGTAATTCGTCAGAACTCTTAAACTTCTACTGCCAAACCGCTCTACCATTAAAATTCCTGCAGAAAAACAGCCACATCACTAAATCCTCTTAAAGCTGTTGAGACAAGCGAATATGAGAACCTGGTGATAGAACACCTTTGGTGGCCTCATATAACCGTCTGGAAAAGACCCTACCCATCGGAAAAATCCGCAAACTAAAATTCAAAAGTCCAAGCAATGACTACTGATTATTCAAAGTAGTCTTTTTTCTGCCAATCATGCTCAAAAGCTCTGCTTCCAACCTGGCAACTTTATCCTGAGACAACCTACACTCCATCCTATCAGAATCAATAGTGATGCCCAAAAACTCCAAACACTGACAGGGCAAAGTTGTCTTCTCTTCCGCAATAGGAACACCAAACAAACACATCAACTCACGAAACTTAACTAGCAACTTTAAACAATCCTCAGACTAGACCTTACCAACAAATAAAAAAACATCTAAATAATGCAGAATTTTACCCTTACCACCCTCACCCTCAACAAGCCAATGTAAAAATGATGAAAAAGATTCAAAATAAAAACAGGACAGGGAAAAACCCATTGTGAGGCATTTATCAAAAAAATAGTGCCCCCTAAACTGAAAACCCAGGGAATTGAAACCCAAAGGGTTCACTGGTAAAGCCTGAATGCTGACTGAATATTTGATTTAGCCATTAAAGCCCCTCTACCTGCTTCCCTTAACAAATCCACAGCTTGATCAAAAGAGGAGTACTTAACTGAGACTATATCTGGGTCAATCTCATCATTTAAAGAACCATATCTCGGAAATGACAAATGATGGATTAGGCGAAAACTACCCTTCCCCTTCTTAGGGACTAACCCAAGTGGCAAAAGCCTAAAGTTTGTGAACGGGGGACTAATAAAAGGGCCAGCTACCCTACCTAATTGAATCTCTTTTAGCACTTTGGATGCTACTTCTGATTCAAACTCATTTACTGAGAGTAGATTCTCCACCCAAACGCACCCTGAACCTTTAAATTCAGGAACAAAAAACCCGCTCACAAAACCATCCAAAATTAACTTACCTTTCTGTTTTTCTAGGTAGTGACCGAACCAACCCAGCATGTTTTGTACCATCACTGGTGTCACTGCCTTTAAATATAGGCTCCTTGGTGTTGTGCTGTGCTGTTGTTGTGTACTCTGGTTCTGTTTTTTGAAACATTTGAAGACGGCATGATTACCCCCACAAAAGGAGCATTCATGCCGAAATCTGCAATTGGATGTGAATTTACTTGACGACCCATTAAATGCGAAACAGAAACCTCTTTTAACCATATGATTATTCTGTGACAATCTGTTAAAATTACCCCTCTGAGGAAGCATAACGTTTAGCCATAGACCGACGTCTTTTTGGCCCCATTGCATATTCCGGTGGATGGCTAATTTTTGACGAAAACTCCCATCATAATTCAGCCATGCAATCCCACCGAAACTGCTATATGCCTCTAAGATGTTCTCCAGGTGCTGAAAAAGACCCGAACAAACTGCCGGATTCTTTTCAACCAAGACAGAAGAAAAAATACAGAATGCCTGCAGCCAGTTATGGAATGATTTAAAAGGGGCCTTTTTCTTATCATCCAAATCCGTCTTCTCATCTTTTTTAACATTCTCTCTACTAGATGGAAGCAAAGAAAACAAATCAACAAAATCCCCCTTATAAATCTTATCCCTAACTGGCTGCGGCAGATGAAACCCCAGGGACGACAAGTCACATGTCAAAGCCTCTTTAAATAAATAACCAGGCAATGACACGGACTCCTGACTACCACTAAAACCTGCACTACTCTCCCTAGCTACTGCCCCCCCCTGCTAACATTTCACTTATTACTTTCTTCACTACTGATTCTATACTAAAAGGAAGAGGGCCAGCACACGAGACAGACAAGGGGACATTGACAATCTCACCCTGTCCTCTGCTCTGTGGTTCTCGGCCCTCTTATGGACGTCCAGATTCCTCAGCAGCTCCGTGCCTCCGTCTCCTGTCTCTGGCCACGGCAAGCACCTCCTCCTCTTCAGACGGAGAGTAAGACCAGGGGGCCCCCGTTGCTCTTCTGGCCTCATGAACGATCCTCGCCTGCGATCTCCTGCTGTCGCCAGGATTTTCAAATCCCTGGGCCGGCACCGCACTTTTACGGCGACGCCGACTAGATGATGTATTCTTCCTCTTCCTGGCTGCTCTGTCCGGCGTTGAACGATGACGCGCCTCCGCAGCCAGGAAGGGCGGGGACACTCCGGCTTCTGCTTCTCCTTCATTCTCTCTGAAAGCCGCTGGAGGGACGCTGTGCCGCAGGAAACGCCTTCTCTCCAGGATCTCCGCTGTCAGCGCTGCCATCTCCTCCGGATCGGTAAGCTGGATAACCGCAGCGTCACGATCCCCCACTTCTCGAACTTCTGCTGGCTGCTTAGACGCCGCCAGGCATTGTCTCAGCCAGGCTTCTCCGCTGTCCTCGCTCGCCCTCTTCATCAGCTCCTGCAGCAGGCTCTTCATCAGCTGTTCTTCTTTGATCTTCAAAATTCTGACAGCCAGCTGATGAAGAGTTGCAGCTTTTATTTATAAATTTCCCGCACTTTTCTAACAGCTGTTAGAAAAAATGGGTGCGCAAAACCGGCATAAACCGGTTCAAACCAATCTCCTCATGACTGAAACACCTGGCATTAACTCTTCACACACCACACATACATTAAACCTGGAAAAACCTTTATTCATATAAAATGGCCACTCAAATAAAGTTAACCAGACCTGTGCCATCCTGAGCAGTGTGATGGCTGGATGTTCTTGCATATAATTATTTGTACAGATGAACGAGGCACCTTCAGGTATCTGAAAGCTGTACCCAAGGGTGAACCAGACTTGTGCAAGTCCACAATTCTCTTCCTGAGATCTTTCTTTTGACTTTCCCATAATGCTACACAAAGAAGTAGTGTGTTTCAGGTGTGCATTAAAATACATCCACGTGTGTCACTAATAAACTCAGATGTTACCAATAAACCTGTCAAAAGCTTCCAAAGACATGACATCATCATATGGGCTGTCCCATATTGTTTAAAAGCATAGTAAATTTATACCTCAAATTATAAATAAAGGGAGGAACCCAATTATCAAAAAACCATAAAGAAATTCCTATATTAAAAATATCAATTTTTATTAGTCATTTTCTAAAAAACTGTCAGTGCAGTCAAAAGAGGAATAGCCACTTAAAAGTGGTTGGGCGGGTGACTGGGAGACACGTGCGCCAGATGTCGATATTGAGGATATAGGCAGGGGAGGGGGGGCCTATCCTAGCCCTATGAATTTCCCCTACCTACCAGCGGAGTGTAAACACCCTAACACTCGGTGCCCCCGCTCCTCGGCGGCTGTCCCTTACTGTCCCTCCAACCATAAAACCACCATCACCAAATAGTGTACGTGAAAAAACAGTGCAGGTCGAAAAAACCTAAAAAAGTCTGGTATGCAGTTTTGTTAGTACATATGAAATCAGATAGTTCTCCTATCGGGGTGAACCATAATCACAATCGTTCCCTTAAGGATGACCAAAAGGTACTCTCATCCCAGAGGACACAAGCCTAAATAGTCAGGGTAACCACTCTCTATTGTAAATACATATCCGGTCAAGTAATCTCCCTCTCAGAGTAAACCCAAATTGCACTAATTTCCTTCAGGATAAACAGGCTGTACTTCCATCCTACAGGACATGTAAATACAAATACCAGCCCAAACAACTGCACACCAATCTCAGGTTAAAATATTTGACATTTTGGAATGATTAAAGTACTTATTATATCCCCTGTCAGGTTATATCATAATATTTATCTCACAATGATTAAAGTACTTATCATGTCACTTAGCATATCATCTCAGCATATCTCAACGCGTTTCTCCCTCAGGATGTCTGGGGGTTCATCAGGAGATTTTCAATCTGTAAAGCCGATCTCACAATGGAGGAACGGTTGCTGTGCCTGGTAACGCCACTCTGGACCACAGGAGTCTGCGTCCTAGCTCATTAGTGGTATCAGAGGTAATGCCTCATTTGGCCATACACCACCTCCACTTATATCAACTCGATTGGTGCCATTTTACCCCGCCCCCATAAGACTTACTGTCCATGATATTTTCAAGCGCCGCGCCATTCTGCCGGCGGTCACTTCCGGTTTGAAGTCTACGTGACGTAGGACCGGAAATCAATATTACCCACCAGGCCTTGCACACACTTCCAGGCCTCCGACGTCACACCGGAAGTTACGGCACATTGACCGCACATTGCGTTCCACTTGTCAGGAACGCCCTCATGAAAACCAGAGGGTCACATGTAGTGGGGGGATAATCGGCTAATCACATGACTTTACAAAAGTGGAAACGCACACTGCATTCCACTTGTAAAAGACGCCCTCATAACAACAAGAGCGTCGCCTATAGTGGAGGCTAGTCACGTGACTCACGAGTAAGATAGGGCTATTCATATAAATAGAGAAATAAGAAAGGTGCGATATCATTGTATCGCCACAAAATTAACCATTGCTCGTCCTATAGGGACAATAAGCACTAGAGATGAGCGAACTGGTCCCGGTTCGGCTCGAGGCCGGTTCGCCGAACGGGGGTCCCGTTCGAGTTCGGTTCGTCGAACGTTCGACGAACCGAACTCGAACGTATAGGCTAGAATGGGAGGCAATCACAAACACATAAAAATGCATGATAAATGTACACAAACAGTTAATAAACATTGCCATAACACTTACCGGTCCTCGCGATCCCTTCTGCACTCTGTCTCCTGCCGCTATTCCATCCGATGATCGCTGAATCCTCCCGGTGACCTGCACTGCCAGCAGAGATGCAGGACCTATCGTGACGTCAAAATAGCCATGTGACCAGTCATGTGGCTATTATCTCATTGGCTACAGACTGGTCACATGACTATGACACGTCATGTAGGACCTGCGAGTGCATCTCTCCGGTACACGGTGCACATATGTGTATCGCCGTGTACCGGCGACATGCTCTAGCACACGGTCGACTCCCCGTTCCGTTAGGGACCGGCTGACACAGCCGGTCATTAACGGAGATCACCGTTGCCATGGCAACGCAGTTAGTGGTGACGTCACCGCTAACCGCGGCTCCGAGAGCACCGTTGCTATGGTAACGCGTCTGTCAGCGTTACCGCTAGCAGCCAGCAGTGATCACTCACGGAGTGAAGGCTGCACGCTGCTGCACGATTGTAGTGAGCATTGTAGTGAGGATGGAGGTTCCCCAGCCCCAAGTGATGAGCTGGTGAATCTCATCCTTCCTCACTACAATCGTCACTACTACTACACTAGAAAGAAAGAAGACAGAAGAGCAGGATCGTGGAGGGCTGACAGGGGGTAATAAAGATGGAGTCTCTAATGTGTCTGTGTATTTATTTCTATTAAAGTATTTTTTCTCTGTGTGGTGTCTTTTTTTTAACCCTTTATTGGAGATTCTTAATGGCCGGGTCAAACGTGCCTGACATTAAGAATCTCTGGCTTAATACTAGCTGGTAAAACAAAGCCAGTATTAACTCATGATTTCCCAACAAGCCACCCGGCTCCAGGGCTGTTGGAAGAGTTGGATACAGCGCCAGATGATGGCGCTTCTATGAGAGCGCCATTTTCTGGGATGGCTGCGGACTGAAATCCGCAGCAGAGGCACCCACAAACCTCGGGCTAACCTGTGCTGCGGATTCCAATCCCCAGCTGCCTAGTTGTACCCGGCTGGACACAAAAATGGAGCGAAGCCCACGTCATTTGTTTTTGTTTTTTAATTATTTCATGAAATAAGTGAAATAATTAAAAAAAACGGGCTTCCCTATATTTTTGGTTCCCAGCTGGGTACAAATAGGCAACTGGGGGTTGGAGGCAGCCCGTGGCTGCCAGCTGTACCTGGCTAGCATACAAAAATATGGCGAAGCCCACGTCATTTTTTTGGTGGGCAAAAAACTTCTGCATACAGTCCTGGATGGAGTATGCTGAGCCTTGTAGTTCTGCAGCTGCTGTCTGCTCTTCTCCATACAGACAGACAGCAGCTGCAGAACTACAAGGCTCAGCATATTCCATCCAGGACTGTATGCAGAAGTTTTTTGCCCCCTGAAAAAATTATGTGGGCTTCGCCATATTTTTGTATGCTAGCCAGGTACAGCAGGCAGGTACGGCTGCCCCCAACCCCCAGTTGCCTATTTGTACCCGGCTGGGAACCAAAAATAAAGGGAAGCCCTTTTTTTATTATTTCATGAATTTCATGAAATAATTAGAAAACAAATGACTTAGGCTTTGCCCCATTTTTGTGTCCAGCCAGGTACAACTAGGCAGCTGGGGATTGGAATCCGCACCACAGGTTGGCCTGAGCTTTCTGGGCCCCACTGCTGCGAATTGCAGTCTGCAGCCACCTCAGAAAATGGCATTTTCATAGAAGCGCCATCTTCTGGCGCTGTATCCAACTCTTCCAGCACCTGCCTGCTATACCTGGCTAGCATACAAAAATATGGCGAAGCTCACGTCCTTTTTTTGTAGTTTTTTGGCAAAAAAAATAAAAAATGCTTCCCTGGATTTTCCATTGCCAGTGAAGGTAACACCAAGCAGTGGGGGTTAGCAGCCAGTAGCTGCTCGGATTACCCTTAGCTAGCAATACAAAAAATGCAGCGGGAGCCCATATATATTTTTTTTAATTATTTATTTAAATAACTAAAAATAAAATGGGCTTCCCTGTATTTTGATTGCTGGACATCACAGTGCTGTAAAAATAAATCTTTAAAAAAATGACGTAGCGCTCCGCGGTATTTTTGATTCTCAGCGCAGATAAAGCAGACAGCTATGGGTTGCCACCCCCATCTGCCTGCCGTTACCTTGGTTGGCAATCAAAATACAGGGAAGCCCATTAATTTTTTCTATTTAAAAAATAGTTAAAAAAAAAAATGACGTTGGGTCCCCCCATTTTTGATAGCCAGCTAGGGTAAAGCAGACGGCTGTAGCCTGAAAACCACAGCTGGCAGCTTTACCGTGGTTGGGGATCCAATGTGGAGGTCCCCTCAGGCTCTTTTTATTATAATTATTTTATAAATATTAATAATTACACAATAAAAGTAGGGTCCCCCCCAAATTGGATCACCAGCCAAGGTAAAGCGGACAGCTGTGGTCTGGTATTCTCAGGGTGGGAAGGTCCATAGTTATTGGGCCTTCACAGCCTAAAAATAGCAGGCCGCAGGCACCCCAGACGTGGCGCATCCACTAGATGCGCCAATCCTGGCGCTTCACCCCAGCTCATCCCGTGCCCTGGTGCAGTGGCAAACGGGGTAATAAATCGGGTTGATACTAGCTGTAAAGTCACCTGAGATCAAGCCCAGCAGTTTGTGATGTCATGGCGTCTATTAGATACCCAACATCATAAACTGTCAGTACTAACAAAAACAAAAAATCGACAAAAGAAATTTATTTGAAAAAACAGTCCCCAAAACATTTCCTCTTTCACCAATTTATTGTAAGAAAAAAAATAAAGGGGTCCCGCGACGACTCTGGACCGTCTAGAATATGGGGGGGAGACACTCAGGGAACGTATCCCCCATTTTCTAGGAGTGCTGACCCTTCATGTGAGGAGTGTGGGTGCAATGAATCTGAACTCACTCTCCCCGGGTCCACAGCAGCAGAGTCCATGTCGTAATGGTTGTTACCAAAGCTGCAATGCCCTGCTCATGAGGTAAGGGCATACCTAATCAGGAGAACTACTGTAGAGGAAACTCTGCTCACTGGTATATAGGTGCTCAGAGGTATTAATAGATAAAATTAGTGAGTAACCTCGGCACTCTAAATCTCCCAGACTAAGTCAGTAAGTCACAATGGATAGTAATGCAAAATCACTCTTTATTGGTCCATATTAAGAAAAAAAAAATTTTCATAAGCATATATGTTTTTGTCCAAAACAAGTTACAAATGACGTTTCGGCCTGAGCCTTCGTCAGATTGGACTTATCTGCATGTAATCATGAAAAATGACAATAATCAGTATCACATAAGAGTGAGAGAACAATAACATAAACTCGAACAATGTAGAGGTACAATTGGGATGCAGCAAAAAAATTGCAACACCGCAAGAAATGAAACACATGATACAAATGTCATAATACAGTACAAGGACAATATAGTAATGACAAATATGGGGTCAGAGTAGACTTAGACAGCTCTGGTACGAAAGAGATGTCAATCATAAAGTAACATGTGCAGTAGGTCTAGAGCTACAGTATGCATGGCAGAGCTAATGGGTAGACCGACCATAGAAAAAGAACGGAGAAAAAGTGGAGAAAAAGTGGAGAAAAAGTGGAGCATAAGAGGAGAAAAAGTGGAGAAAAAAGGTGGAGAAAAAAGTGGAGAAAAAGTGGAGAAAAAGTGGAGAAAAAGTGGAGAAAAAGTGGAGAAAAAGTGGAGCATAAGAGGAGAAAAAGTGGAGAAAAAAGTGGAGAAAAAGTGGAGAAAAAAGTGGAGAAAAAGTGGAGAAAAAGTGGAGCATAAGAGGAGAAAAAGTGGAGAAAAAGTGGAGAAAAAGTGGAGAAAAAGTGGAGCATAAGAGGAGAAAAAGTGGAGAAAAAAGTGGAGAAAAAGTGGAGCATAAAAGGAGAAAAAGTGGAGAAAAAGTGGAGAAAAAGTGGAGCATAAGAGGAGTAAAAGTGGAGAAAAAGTGGAGCATAAGAGGAGAAAAAGTGGAGAAAAAGTGGAGCATAAGAGGAGAAAAAGTGGAGAAAAAGTGGAGCATAAGAGGAGAAAAAGTGGAGATTAAGAGGAGAAAAAGTGGAGAAAAAGTGGAGCATAAGAGGAGAAAAAGTGGAGAAAAAGTGGAGCATAAGAGGAGAAAAAGTGGAGAAAAAGTGGAGAAAAAGTGGAGAAAAAGTGGAGCATAAGAGAAGAAAAAGTGGAGAAAAAAGTGGAGAAAAAGTGGAGAAAAAGTGGAGAAAAAGTGGAGATTAAGAGGAGAAAAAGTGGAGAAAAAGTGGAGCATAAGAGGAGAAAAAGTGGAGAAAAAGTGGAGAAAAAGTGGAGCATAAGAGGAGAAAAAGTGGAGCATAAGAGGAGAAAAAGTGGAGAAAAAAGTGGAGAAAAAGTGGAGCATAAGAGGAGAAAAAGTGGAGAAAAAGTGGAGCATAGGAGGAGAAAAAGTGGAGAAAAAGTGGAGAAAAAGTGGAGCATAAGAGGAGAAAAAGTGGAGAAAAAGTGGAGAAAAAGTGGGGAAAAAGTGGAGCATAAGAGGAGAAAAAGTGGAGATTAAGAGGAGAAAAAGTGGAGAAAAAGTGGAGCATAAGAGGAGAAAAAGTGGAGAAAAAGTGGAGAAAAAGTGGAGAAAAAGTGGAGAAAAAGTGGAGCATAGGAGGAGAAAAAGTGGAGAAAAAAGTGGAGAAAAAGTGGAGAAAAAGTGGAGAAAAAGTGGAGAAAAAGTGGAGATTAAGAGGAGATTAAGAGGAGAAAAAGTGGAGAAAAAGTGGAGCATAAGAGGAGAAAAAGTGGAGAAAAAGTGGAGAAAAAGTGGAGCATAAGAGGAGAAAAAGTGGAGAAAAAAGTGGAGCATAAGAGGAGAAAAAGTGGAGAAAAAGTGGAGAAAAAAGTGGAGAAAAAGTGGAGAAAAAGTGGAGCATAAGAGGAGAAAAAAGTGGAGACAAAAGTGGAGAAAAAGTGGAGCATAAGAGGAGAAAAAGTGGAGAAAAAGTGGAGAAAAAGTGGAGCATAAGAGGAGAAAAAGTGGAGAAAAAAGTGGAGAAAAAGTGGAGCATAAGAGGAGAAAAAGTGGAGAAAAAGTGGAGCATAAGAGGAGAAAAAGTGGAGATTAAGAGGAGAAAAAGTGGAGAAAAAGTGGAGAAAAAGTGGAGAAAAAGTGGAGAAAAAGTGGAGAAAAAGTGGAGCATAAAAGAAGAAAAAGTGGAGAAAAAGTGGAGAAAAAGTGGAGAAAAAAGTGGAGAAAAAAGTGGAGAAAAAGTGGAGAAAAAGTGGAGAAAAAGTGGAGCATAAGAGGAGAAAAAGTGGAGAAAAAGTGGAGAAAAAGTGGAGAAAAAGTGGAGCATAAGAGGAGAAAAAGTGGAGCATAAGAGGAGAAAAAGTGGAGAAAAAGTGGAGAAAAAGTGGAGAAAAAGTGGAGATTAAGAGGAGAAAAAGTGGAGAAAAAGTGGAGCATAAGAGGAGAAAAAAGTGGAGAAAAAAGTGGAGAAAAAAGTGGAGAAAAAGTGGAGAAAAAAGTGGAGAAAAAGTGGAGAAAAAGTGGAGCATAAGAGGAGAAAAAGTGGAGAAAAAGTGGAGAAAAAGTGGAGAAAAAGTGGAGCATAAGAGGAGAAAAAGTGGAGAAAAAAGTGGAGAAAAAGTGGAGCATAAAAGGAGAAAAAGTGGAGAAAAAGTGGAGAAAAAGTGGAGCATAAGAGGAGTAAAAGTGGAGAAAAAGTGGAGCATAAGAGGAGAAAAAGTGGAGAAAAAGTGGAGCATAAGAGGAGAAAAAGTGGAGAAAAAGTGGAGCATAAGAGGAGAAAAAGTGGAGATTAAGAGGAGAAAAAGTGGAGAAAAAGTGGAGCATAAGAGGAGAAAAAGTGGAGAAAAAGTGGAGCATAAGAGGAGAAAAAGTGGAGAAAAAGTGTAGAAAAAGTGGAGAAAAAGTGGAGCATAAGAGAAGAAAAAGTGGAGAAAAAAGTGGAGAAAAAGTGGAGAAAAAGTGGAGAAAAAGTGGAGATTAAGAGGAGAAAAAGTGGAGAAAAAGTGGAGCATAAGAGGAGAAAAAGTGGAGAAAAAGTGGAGAAAAAGTGGAGCATAAGAGGAGAAAAAGTGGAGCATAAGAGGAGAAAAAGTGGAGAAAAAAGTGGAGAAAAAGTGGAGCATAAGAGGAGAAAAAGTGGAGAAAAAGTGGAGCATAGGAGGAGAAAAAGTGGAGAAAAAGTGGAGAAAAAGTGGAGCATAAGAGGAGAAAAAGTGGAGAAAAAGTGGAGAAAAAGTGGGGAAAAAGTGGAGCATAAGAGGAGAAAAAGTGGAGATTAAGAGGAGAAAAAGTGGAGAAAAAGTGGAGCATAAGAGGAGAAAAAGTGGAGAAAAAGTGGAGAAAAAGTGGAGAAAAAGTGGAGAAAAAGTGGAGCATAGGAGGAGAAAAAGTGGAGAAAAAAGTGGAGAAAAAGTGGAGAAAAAGTGGAGAAAAAGTGGAGAAAAAGTGGAGATTAAGAGGAGATTAAGAGGAGAAAAAGTGGAGAAAAAGTGGAGCATAAGAGGAGAAAAAGTGGAGAAAAAGTGGAGAAAAAGTGGAGCATAAGAGGAGAAAAAGTGGAGAAAAAAGTGGAGCATAAGAGGAGAAAAAGTGGAGAAAAAGTGGAGAAAAAGTGGAGAAAAAAGTGGAGAAAAAGTGGAGAAAAAGTGGAGCATAAGAGGAGAAAAAAGTGGAGACAAAAGTGGAGAAAAAGTGGAGCATAAGAGGAGAAAAAGTGGAGAAAAAGTGGAGAAAAAGTGGAGCATAAGAGGAGAAAAAGTGGAGAAAAAAGTGGAGAAAAAGTGGAGCATAAGAGGAGAAAAAGTGGAGAAAAAGTGGAGCATAAGAGGAGAAAAAGTGGAGATTAAGAGGAGAAAAAGTGGAGAAAAAGTGGAGAAAAAGTGGAGAAAAAGTGGAGAAAAAGTGGAGAAAAAGTGGAGCATAAAAGAAGAAAAAGTGGAGAAAAAGTGGAGAAAAAGTGGAGAAAAAAGTGGAGAAAAAAGTGGAGAAAAAGTGGAGAAAAAGTGGAGAAAAAGTGGAGCATAAGAGGAGAAAAAGTGGAGAAAAAGTGGAGAAAAAGTGGAGAAAAAGTGGAGCATAAGAGGAGAAAAAGTGGAGCATAAGAGGAGAAAAAGTGGAGAAAAAGTGGAGAAAAAGTGGAGAAAAAGTGGAGATTAAGAGGAGAAAAAGTGGAGAAAAAGTGGAGCATAAGAGGAGAAAAAAGTGGAGAAAAAAGTGGAGAAAAAAGTGGAGAAAAAAGTGGAGAAAAAAATGGAGAAAAAGTGGAGCACCCTTTGGTACCTTTCATGTGGCACTAAGGGGTGCTTAGCTTTGTATTTAGCCAAAAAATGAACAAAAAATGACTTAGGGTTCCCCCTAGTTTTGTAGCCAGCTAGGGTAAAGCAGACGGCTGCAGCCTGCAGACCACAGCTGGCAACCTCACCTTGGCTGGTAATCCAAAACTGAGGGCACCCCACGCTGTTATTTTAAATTAAATAAATAATTAAAAAAAAAACCACGTAGGGGTCCCCCAAAATTGGATCACCAGCCAAGGTAAAGCAGACAGCTGGGGCCTGATATTCTCAGACTAGGGAGGTCCATGGTTATTGGAATCTCCCCAGCCTAAAAATAGCAGGCCGCAGCCGCCCCAGAAGTGGCGCATCCATTAGATGCGCCAATCCTGGTGCTTCGCCCCAGCTCATCCCGCGCCCTGGTGCGGTGGCAAACGGGGTAATATATGGGGTTAATACCAGATGTGTAATGTCACCTGGCATCAAGCCCTGGGGTTGGTGAGGTCAGGCGTCTATCAGATACCCGACATCACCAACCCAGTCAGTAATAAAAAAAAATAGACGACAAACACATTTTTATTTGAAAAAACACTCCCCAAAACATTCCCTCTTTAACCAATTTATTAGATTGAAAAACAAATCCAGGTCTGGTGTAATCCAAGGGGTTGCCATGACGATCCACACTGTCCCAGTCAATGAAGAGCAGGATGTTCCCCATTGGCTGGGAGAGCAGTGCAGTGACCTGAGCTAACATCAATGGGTCAGCCCAGGTCACTGCAGGGGGGTGACAAGTGCTGCTGTCAGCGAGGTACATTACCTGCGCTGATCTCCAGCACTGCCGACAGCCCCTGTCACTGAGGTCAATGACCGGCGCCTTCACATCAAGTATCGCGAGAGGTCCGTGACGTCACCGCCAGTGTCAGTCTCGGGTCGGAAGAGATAGGTGATGTGACAAGCGGCGGCCATGGAGGAAAGTGACAGCGCTGAGGTCGGGATGGCGGGACTTCATCACCGCAGGTAAGCCGAGCTGGGGGGGGGAATGTGAGAGTGTGTGTGTGTGTGCGTGTGTATATGTATGTATACATGCCGCGGGCAGGAGGGGGCGGAGCGAGCTGAGCGGGGAAGTGTGGGCCTCCTGCACGTAACTAAGATAAACATCGGGTTACTAACCAAAGCGCTTTGCTTGGATACCCGATGTTTATCTTGGTTACCAGCTTGTGGCAGGCTGCCAGCGATGGCTCATGCACACTGTAGCTGGGAGGGGGGGGGGGGTGTGCGTGAGTGAGAGTGTGTGTGTGTGTGTGTGTATATGTATGTATACATGCCGCGGGCAGGAGGGGGCGGAGTGAGCTGAGCGGGAAGTGTGGGCTTCCTGCACGTAACTAAGATAAACATCGGGTTACTAACCAAAGCGCTTTGCTTGGATACCCGATGTTTATCTTGGTTACCAGCTTGTGGCAGGCTGCCAGCGATGGCTCCTGAACACTGCAGCTGTAAAAAGCCCTGCTTTTTGCTGCTAGAACCGTTCTCGAACGTATCTAGAACTATCGAGCTTTTGCAAAAAGCTCGAGTTCTAGTTCGATCTCGAACAGCCCCAAAAATCACTCGAGCTTAGAACTGGAGAACCTCGAACCGCGAACCGCGCTCAACTCTAATAAGCACAAAGGCATAGATATCAGCTCCACTCAATAACTCATCCCATGATAATGTAAAAAAGGGTTCCCAGACCACCATGAACCATTCAAAGGAGAAATTAAATGAAACTGGTGAAATTTAATTGTTCATTAATCCCATCTGGGGACATACTGCGCAAAAGGTAAATCCACCTGGTTTCCCTTTGGAGAATCGCCCTATTCCAGTCACCCAACCTCTCATGTTTTTGGACGGTCTCAATTACCTTAAATAGGATATTTTTATCCCCATTGTGGTATTGGACCATATGTCGAGCAAGTGCAGTATCCCTTTTGTGGAGAATGTCCCCCATGTGCTCTCCTATCCTTACTCTTAACTCCCTCTTGGTTTTCCCCACATAGTTTTTGGGACACTGACAGGTGCACATGTAAACTACTCCAGTGGTCTTGCAATTCGCAAAATCCCTATTAGAGAAAACTCTCCCTGTCACTGCACTTGCAAAGGTTTTTGAGGGGTCAATAAACCTACAGAAACTACAGGTCCCACACCTAAAGGTCCCAATCGGTCTCCTGTCTAGCCAGGTCCCGGCCGATTTCGGTTGTTCAAAATGACTATGGACCAGATGGTCCCTTATTGACCTCCCTCTCCTAAAGGTGACTGAGGGTTTTGTAGTTAGGGTATCTGCCAAATCTGGGTCTGCCCGAAGAATGTCCCAGTGCCGCCTCAAAATGTCCATAATCTTATCAGTCTGGTCATCATAGGTCCCAATCAGTCTTGTCAACCCATCATTTTGTATTTTCTGGCGGGGCACAATTAACTCTGTCCTGTTTCTTCCTTTTGCGACCCTATATGCGTCATCAATCACTCCCACTGGGTAACCTCTATCTCTGAACCTACGCCTAAGGTTATTAGATTGTGCCTGAAAATCTCCCAAACTAGAACAGTTCCTCCGAAGTCGAAGGAACTGTCCCTTGGGGATCCCTCTCTTAAGGCTGGTGGGGTGACAGCTCTCCCATCGTAGCAAACTATTGGTTGCCGTGGGTTTCCTATAAATGGTAGTATCCAAATAGCCGTCTTGATTCCTCTTGATGTACAAGTCCAAAAAGGAAATCCTATCCCCCCCTATCTCCGAGGTAAACCTTAGGTTCAGATTGTTCAAATTCAGATGTCCAACAAAGGCCCTGAAGGAGTTTTGGTCACCCGACCAAAGGATGAGGATGTCATCAATATATCTCCCCCAGAATAGAATCCTGGGGGTCCAGATGACATCCTCATCCCTAAAAACAACTGTGTCCTCCCACCAACCCAGGAGCAAGTTTGCGTATGTGGGAGCACAAGGGCTCCCCATCGCTGTGCCCCTGAGTTGGTGGTAGAACTTCCTGTTAAACAGGAAGTAGTTGTGTCCCAGGACAAACCTCAGTAGTTTAATAATTAAGATGTTATGGGGTCCGAGATGACTCCCCCTACTCTTTAGAAAGTACTCTACTGCCTCAATGCCCTTCTCATGAGGGATACTGCTGTACAGGGCCTCCACATCTATAGATGTTAAGATGGTGCCCTGTTCCACACAAATTCCTTCCAACTTCCCAATGAGATCAGCAGTATCCCTAATTTACGATGGCAAAGATGTTACAAACGGGCGCAGAAGTTTGTCCAGATATACACTAACATTCTGACACAGTGCTTCTATGCCCGAGACTATAGGTCGGCCTTTCAATGGCACCACCCCTTTATGTATCTTGGGAAGTGAATAGAATGTTGCTATTCGTGGATGTTTAAGATACATAAAGTCAAATTCACTCTTGGAGATTAGCAAATCATCCAATGCATGTGTCAAAATCTCCAATAGTTTACAGGCATAGTCTTTTGTGGGATCCCCCTTCAGTACCTCATACGTGGCAGAGTCATGGAGAATGGAGAAGCACATGTCCTTATATTTTCCTACATCAAGGATCACAGTATTCCCCCCCTTGTCGGAGGGCTTTATTACGATGTTTCTGTTTTTTTCAAGAGACAATAGTGCTTCCCTCTCCAGTGGTCCAAGGTTGGTATCAGATCTCCCCCTTCTCGGATTAATTTTACTGATCTCGGCCGAAACTAATTTGGCAAATATGTCAATATTACTACATTCTCCCAAAGGTGGTAGTCGTAGGCTCTTAGGTTTTAAGTCCGAAAAAGGGCCTTCACCAATTTCACGGTCACTCTCCTCTGCAAGTCCGGCTAGAACTCTAACATCATTAAGCGACTCCAAAGGAATCCCCAATTGTTGGCATTTAATTCTATCATTGATGACAAAATGTTTCTTCCACTTAAGTTTCCTAAGAAACAAATTAATGTCCTTGATCCATATAAACGGATCGCACCATGTGGTCGGAACGAAGGAAAGGCCAGCAGCCAAAACCCTCTCTTCATTGATGGATAGGGTATATGAGGACAGGTTAATAATTCGTTGCCTATCCTCCTCTACACCTGCCCCTACTATTTTTTTCTGTACCCCCACTAGTCGTGTGCGTAATTGGTATGACATACCGTCTGTCCCCTCTAAAAAAGAGGCCGGAACAGAGGATGAGGTGGAGGAAGAGGATGGAACAGAAGGCTCCCCCAGGGATGCTCCAACTGCCGGGAATCTCTGATTCCCCCTTTTTTCTTCCCATTTTTTGTTCTCATTTTTATACCTCCTAAATTGGCCTCTACCTCTATTAGTTCTAAATGGGCCCTCTCTTGTCCGAAACTCAGTGTCAGAATTATCTGCGTCTGAGGAGGAAGGATCACCTGCGTGTTCGTAAGACTCTAAACTAGGATAAGCTTTGTTATCCTTAAAATCAGCCAGATCCCGTACGTAGTATCTATGTTTTCTCTCTTTCAGTTCCTGCTGATATTTATCTACTGTAGTTTTGAGTGTAATTTCTTTATTACTAAAGTCTGAGTCAGATTTATATTCACGAGCTCTCTCAATTTGGCTCTCAAGTTTTTTAGATGATTCTTCTAGGGTCAGTCTCTCTTCCTCTAAGAGGATTGTCATAAAACGAATCGATGACGCTATTGATTCCTTACGCCACTTATCTAACAATGTCTGGGTTCTTGACCTCGGTGCTGGTGTAAGCGGGATCCTTAGGCCTCTTGGAACAATGCCGCTCTTAATATAATGCTCTAACGATCTCACCTCCCACCAAGATTTCAGGTGGTTTTTATAGCATGCCAATAGATCCGAAAAAATATTTTTAATGCTGGGTTTAGCCAAGGTCCTGCTTAGTTCAGAGGCCTCAGAAAACGCCTCTTCCACATCACTCATCCAATCAGATGTGTTAAGCGGAGCTTACAGGAAGCCAGCCATATCAAATTTATACCTCAAATTATAAATAAAGGGAGGAACCCAATTATCAAAAAACCATAAAGAAATTCCTATATTAAAAATATCAATTTTTATTAGTCATTTTCTAAAAAACTGTCAGTGCAGTCAAAAGAGGAATAGCCACTTAAAAGTGGTTGGGCGGGTGACTGGGAGACACGTGCGCCAGATGTCGATATTGAGGATATAGGCAGGGGAGGGGGGGCCTATCCTAGCCCTATGAATTTCCCCTACCTACCAGCGGAGTGTAAACACCCTAACACTCGGTGCCCCCGCTCCTCTGCGGCTGTCCCTTACTGTCCCTCCAACCATAAAACCACCATCACCAAATAGTGTACGTGAAAAAACAGTGCAGGTCGAAAAAACCTAAAAAAGTCTGGTATGCAGTTTTGTTAGTACATATGAAATCAGATAGTTCTCCTATCGGGGTGAACTATAATCACAATCGTTCCCTTAAGGATGACCAAAAGGTACTCTCATTCCAGAGGACACAAGCCTAGATAGTCTGGGTAACCACTCTATATTGTTAATACATGTCAGGTCAACATACATATGTAATCAAGTAGTCCCCCTAAGAGGGTGAACCATAATCACAATAATTCCCTTGAAGATGATCAGAAGGTACTCTCATCCCAGAGGACACAAGCCTAAATAGTCAGGGTAACCACTCTCTATTGTAAATACATATCCGGTCAAGTAATCTCCCTCTCAGAGTAAACCCAAATTGCACTAATTTCCTTCAGGATAAACAGGCTGTACTTCCATCCTACAGGACATGTAAATACAAATACCAGCCCAAACAACTGCACACCAATCTCAGGTTAAAATATTTGACATTTTGGAATGATTAAAGTACTTATTATATCCCCTGTCAGGTTATATCATAATATTTATCTCACAATGATTAAAGTCACCCGCCCAACCACTTTTAAGTGGCTATTCCTCTTTTGACTGCACTGACAGTTTTTTAGAAAATGACTAATAAAAATTGATATTTTTAATATAGGAATTTCTTTATGGTTTTTTGATAATTGGGTTCCTCCCTTTATTTATAATTTGAGGTATAAATTTGATATGGCTGGCTTCCTGTCAGCTCCGCTTAACAAATCTGATTGGATGAGTGATGTGGAAGAGGCGTTTTCTGAGGCCTCTGAACTAAGCAGGACCTTGGCTAAACCCAGCATTAAAAATATTTTTTCGGATCTATTGGCATGCTATAAAAACCACCTGAAATCTTGGTGGGAGGTGAGATCGTTAGAGCATTATATAAAGAGCGGCATTGTTCCAAGAGGCCTAAGGATCCCGCTTACACCAGCACCGAGGTCAAGAACCCAGACATTGTTAGATAAGTGGCGTAAGGAATCAATAGCGTCATCGATTCGTTTTATGACAATCCTCTTAGAGGAAGAGAGACTGACCCTAGAAGAATCATCTAAAAAACTTGAGAGCCAAATTGAGAGAGCTCGTGAATATAAATCTGACTCAGACTTTAGTAATAAAGAAATTACACTCAAAACTACAGTAGATAAATATCAGCAGGAACTGAAAGAGAGAAAACATAGACACTACGTACGGGACCTGGCTGATTTTAAGGATAACAAAGCTTATCCTAGTTTAGAGTCTTACGAACACGCAGGTGATCCTTCCTCCTCAGACGCAGATAATTCTGACACTGAGTTTCGGACAAGAGAGGGCCCATTTAGAACTAATAGAGGTAGAGGCCAATTTAGGAGGTATAAAAATAAGAACAAAAAATGGGAAGAAAAAAGGGGGAATCAGAGATTCCCGGCAGTTGGAGCATCCCTGGGGGAGCCTTCTGTTCCATCCTCTTCCTCCACCTCATCCTCTGTTCCGGCCTCTTTTTTAGAGGGGACAGACGGTATGTCATACCAATTACGCACACGACTAGTGGGGGTACAGAAAAAATAGTAGGGGCAGGTGTAGAGGAGGATAGGCAACGAATTATTAACCTGTCCTCATATACCCTATCCATCAATGAAGAGAGGGTTTTGGCTGCTGGCCTTTCCTTCGTTCCGACCACACGGTGCGATCCGTTTATATGGATCAAGGACATTAATTTGTTTCTTAGGAAACTTAAGTGGAAGAAACATTTTGTCATCAATGATAGAATTAAATGCCAACAATTGGGGATTCCTTTGGAGTCGCTTAATGATGTTAGAGCTCTAGCCGGACTTGCAGAGGAGAGTGACCGTGAAATTGGTGAAGGCCCTTTTTCGGACTTAAAACCTAAGAGCCTACGACTACCACCTTTGGGAGAATGTAGTAATATTGACATATTTGCCAAATTAGTTTCGGCCGAGATCAGTAAAATTAATCCGAGAAGGGGGAGATCTGATACCAACCTTGGACCACTGGAGAGGGAAGCACTATTGTCTCTTGAAAAAAACAGAAACATCGTAATAAAGCCCTCCGACAAGGGGGGGAATACTGTGATCCTTGATGTAGGAAAATATAAGGACATGTGCTTCTCCATTCTCCATGACTCTGCCACGT
This sequence comes from Anomaloglossus baeobatrachus, assembly GCF_048569485.1. Taxonomy (NCBI): domain Eukaryota; kingdom Metazoa; phylum Chordata; class Amphibia; order Anura; family Aromobatidae; genus Anomaloglossus; species Anomaloglossus baeobatrachus. The sequence continues at coordinate 451,853,999 of NC_134355.1, forward strand.
ATGAGGTACTGAAGGGGGATCCCACAAAAGACTATGCCTGTAAACTATTGGAGATTTTGACACATGCATTGGATGATTTGCTAATCTCCAAGAGTGAATTTGACTTTATGTATCTTAAACATCCACGAATAGCAACATTCTATTCACTTCCCAAGATACATAAAGGGGTGGTGCCATTGAAAGGCCGACCTATAGTCTCGGGCATAGAAGCACTGTGTCAGAATGTTAGTGTATATCTGGACAAACTTCTGCGCCCGTTTGTAACATCTTTGCCATCGTATATTAGGGATACTGCTGATCTCATTGGAAAGTTGGAAGGAATTTGTGTGGAACAGGGCACCATCTTAACATCTATAGATGTGGAGGCCCTGTACAGCAGTATCCCTCATGAGAAGGGCATTGAGGCAGTAGAGTACTTTCTAAAGAGTAGGGGGAGTCATCTCGGACCCCATAACATCTTAATTATTAAACTACTGAGGTTTGTCCTGGGACACAACTACTTCCTGTTTAACAGGAAGTTCTACCACCAACTCAGGGGCACAGCGATGGGGAGCCCTTGTGCTCCCACATACGCAAACTTGCTCCTGGGTTGGTGGGAGGACACAGTTGTTTTTAGGGATGAGGATGTCATCTGGACCCCCAGGATTCTATTCTGGGGGAGATATATTGATGACATCCTCATCCTTTGGTCGGGTGACCAAAACTCCTTCAGGGCCTTTGTTGGACATCTGAATTTGAACAATCTGAATCTAAGGTTTACCTCGGAGATAGGGGGGGATAGGATTTCCTTTTTGGACTTGTACATCAAGAGGAATCAAGACGGCTATTTGGATACTACCATTTATAGGAAACCCACGGCAACCAATAGTTTGCTACGATGGGAGAGCTGTCACCCCACCAGCCTTAAGAGAGGGATCCCCAAGGGACAGTTCCTTCGACTTCGGAGGAACTGTTCTAGTTTGGGAGATTTTCAGGCACAATCTAATAACCTTAGGCGTAGGTTCAGAGATAGAGGTTACCCAGTGGGAGTGATTGATGAAGCATATAGGGTCGCAAAAGGAAGAAACAGGACAGAGTTAATTGTGCCCCGCCAGAAAATACAAAATGATGGGTTGACAAGACTGATTGGGACCTATGATGACCAGACTGATAAGATTATGGACATTTTGAGGCGGCACTGGGACATTCTTCGGGCAGACCCAGATTTGGCAGATACCCTAACTACAAAACCCTCAGTCACCTTTAGGAGAGGGAGGTCAATAAGGGACCATCTGGTCCATAGTCATTTTGAACAACCGAAATCGGCCGGGACCTGGCTAGACAGGAGACCGATTGGGACCTTTAGGTGTGGGACCTGTAGTTTCTGTAGGTTTATTGACCCCTCAAAAACCTTTGCAAGTGCAGTGACAGGGAGAGTTTTCTCTAATAGGGATTTTGCGAATTGCAAGACCACTGGAGTAGTTTACATGTGCACCTGTCAGTGTCCCAAAAACTATGTGGGGAAAACCAAGAGGGAGTTAAGAGTAAGGATAGGAGAGCACATGGGGGACATTCTCCACAAAAGGGATACTGCACTTGCTCGACATATGGTCCAATACCACAATGGGGATAAAAATATCCTATTTAAGGTAATTGAGACCGTCCAAAAACACGAGAGGTTGGGTGACTGGAATAGGGCGATTCTCCAAAGGGAAACCAGGTGGATTTACCTTTTGCGCAGTATGTCCCCGGATGGGATTAATGAACAATTACATTTCACCAGTTTCATTTAATTTCTCCTTTGAATGGTTCATGGTGGTCTGGGAACCCTTTTTTACATTATCATGGGATGAGTTATTGAGTGGAGCTGATATCTATGCTTTTGTGCTTATTGTCCCTATAGGACGAGCAATGGTTAATTTTGTGGCGATACAATGATATCGCACCTTTCTTATTTCTCTATTTATATGAATAGCCCTATCTTACTCGTGAGTCACGTGACTAGCCTCCACTATAGGCGACGCTCTTGTTGTTATGAGGGCGTCTTTTACAAGTGGAATGCAGTGTGCGTTTCCACTTTTGTAAAGTCATGTGATTAGCCGATTATCCCCCCACTACATGTGACCCTCTGGTTTTCATGAGGGCGTTCCTGACAAGTGGAACGCAATGTGCGGTCCATGTGCTGTAACTTCCGGTGTGACGTCGGAGGCCTGGAAGTGTGTGCAAGGCCTGGTGGGGAATATTGATTTCCGGTCCTACGTCACGTAGACTTCAAACCGGAAGTGACCGCCGGCAGAATGGCGCGGCGCTTGAAAATATCATGGACAGTAAGTCTCATGGGGGCGGGGTAAAATGGCACCGATCGAGTTGATATAAGTGGAGGTGGTGTATGGCCAAATGAGGCATTACCTCTGATACCACTAATGAGCTAGGACCCAGACTCCTGTGGTCCAGAGTGGCGTTACCAGGCACAGCAACCGTTCCTCCATTGTGAGATCGGCTTTACAGATTGAAAATCTCCTGATGAACCCCCAGACATCCTGAGGGAGAAACGCGTTGAGATATGCTGAGATGATATGCTAAGTGACATGATAAGTACTTTAATCATTGTGAGATAAATATTATGATATAACCTGACAGGGGATATAATAAGTACTTTAATCATTCCAAAATGTCAAATATTTTAACCTGAGATTGGTGTGCAGTTGTTTGGGCTGGTATTTGTATTTACATGTCCTGTAGGATGGAAGTACAGCCTGTTTATCCTGAAGGAAATTAGTGCAATTTGGGTTTACTCTGAGAGGGAGATTACTTGACCGGATATGTATTTACAATAGAGAGTGGTTACCCTGACTATTTAGGCTTGTGTCCTCTGGGATGAGAGTACCTTCTGATCATCCTCAAGGGAATTATTGTGATTATGGTTCACCCTCTTAGGGGGACTACTTGATTACATATGTATGTTGACCTGACATGTATTAACAATATAGAGTGGTTACCCAGACTATCTAGGCTTGTGTCCTCTGGAATGAGAGTACCTTTTGGTCATCCTTAAGGGAACGATTGTGATTATGGTTCACCCCGATAGGAGAACTATCTGATTTCATATGTACTAACAAAACTGCATACCAGACTTTTTTAGGTTTTTTCACGTACACTATTTGGTGATGGTGGTTTTATGGTTGGAGGGACAGTAAGGGACAGCCGCCGAGGAGCGGGGGCACCGAGTGTTAGGGTGTTTACACTCCGCTGGTAGGTAGGGGAAATTCATAGGGCTAGGATAGGCCCCCCCTCCCCTGCCTATATCCTCAATATCGACATCTGGCGCACGTGTCTCCCAGTCACCCGCCCAACCACTTTTAAGTGGCTATTCCTCTTTTGACTGCACTGACAGTTTTTTAAAAGCATAGTACCCTTAGTGTATGTAAACTTTTGTCTTTGCAGAAAGTAATAAAAATGCCTTAAAATATTCTCTCTCTCTGATTATTCTGGCATTTGACTAATATAAATAATTTTTGTAATCCTTATTGACCTAAAATTTATTCTGATGTCATGTCAGATAGTGAGAAAAACATGCATATGTGTATTTTTAAAAAATCTGGTTTTAACTGTTTATACAGTATATATACTGTATATATGTACAGCGGGTGAAATAAGTATTGAAGATGTTACTAATTTTCTAAGTAAATATATTTCTAAAGGTGAAATTTACATGAAAATCTCACTAGATGTCAGTAACAAGCCATCCGATCCGCATAGGCAAAAAAAAAAATCAAATCATGGATGCCCATACATTAAGTCCATACATATGCATTAATGAGAAATGACATAGGGAAAAAGTATTGAACACATGAAGAAAGAGGTGCAAAAAGCCATGTAAAGTCATGACACTATATGAAATGTATCAGTAATTAGAAAGCAATCCGGCAACTTAGTGAAAAAGAATATTATCTGTTTCATTTGATGGTCTATAAAAATGTGTTTTATTACTAAGGTGCCACACAAGAAACATTTTGTGATTAATAAAATCTTTCCCAAGACCTTCACATACTTATTGTTGCAAAACATACTGATGGCATTGGGTACAGGAGTATCTGTAAACTACTGAAGGGTGCAGTAAGAACTGTTAGGAAGTGGAAACAACATAATTTCACCATAAACCCACCATGACTAGATGTTCCCTGCAAGATTTCAGACTGAGAAGTCAAAAGAATTATCAGAAAAGTTGTCAAAGAGCTAACAACCACCTATGGAGAAATACAGAAAGACCTGAAATCAGCATGAACAAAGAAAACAAACAATAAGTAATGCACTCAACCTTTATTGCTTGTATGCACACTCAACATGTAAGACTCTATTGCTGAACAAAGCATGTTCAAGTGTGTTTAAAGCTTTCTCAACAACATTTAGACAAGCCTGTGAAATACTGGGAGAATATAGTCTGGGGAGATAAGACCAAAATTTATTTTTCTAAAATGCACACAATGTTTGGAGGCCAAAAAGCACTGCATATTATTTTAAAAACAGCATACCAACAGTGAAGTTTGGAGATTGGAACATCATGGTGAGGAGATGTTTTTCAGCATATGGCACTGCGAAACTTCATATAATTCAAGGAAAGATTAATGGAAAAATATTAGGAGACATTCTTGATAAAATTCTGCTACCATGTACCAGGATGATGAAGATTAAATGAGGGTGGAAATTATAGCAAGACAATGATCCCAAACACACAGCCAAGGAAACTCTCAATTGGCTTCAGAGAAAGAAAATAAAGCATAGAATCACACAGCCAATCACATGTCCTGAATCCATAACAAAATTTATGGAAGGAACAGAGTTCATAGAAGGAGCCCACCAAACCTTCAGGATTTGAAGAGTGGTTGTGTGGAAGAATGGACCAAAATGACACCTGAGCAATGCATGTGGCTAGTTTCTCTATACAGGAGGCGTCTTGAAGCTGTCAACACCAACAAAGGTTTTGTATAGAGTAGTAAATAAATTACAGTAAGTGTGCTCCATACTTTTTTCCTGTGTTATTTCTCATTATTTTTTACACATTACTAAATTTATGGACATCAAACCATGTTGGATTGCCTGTTCGATTAAATGCGTTGCTACCAACATCTTGTGAGAAATTCATGTCAATAGCATTTCTAGAAATATATTTACTTAGAAAATTAATGATGTGTTCAGTACTTAATTGATACACCTCACAGGCCTCCTGGGAATGCCCATAGAGTGTGTGCGGCCACGCTCCTTTTCTTTTATGGGCCAGCGCGCCCTGACCTGGAATCCCAGAAGTGCATTTCAGGCCAGCTAAGAGGTTTCAGGTATTTAAGACACCTTCCCTTAAAGGGAGGTGCCTGGTCAATGAGTTAGTTATGTTGTTTGTTCTCAGGTCCTTATTGTTGTTGTCACTGCTGCTGTTATTGTGCTACATTCTGCTGCTGACTTTGTCTTTGTTTCAGAGCTTTTCTAATCTGCTGTTTCTGCTGCTATTGCCATCTACGCCACCTGGCTACCATGATACCTGATGCCGCAAGTATCATCATTGGCCGCTGCCATCCATCCATATCGGACGAATGCACAATTGTGCCTGCTGCTGCTGTCACTATGACCAGAGACTGTATTGTATCCTTGGCTCCAGCTGCCGAGCTCCTGCAGATCCCATGGGGCTGCCTGCTGCTTACCAGCATACCAGTGTACCTGTGAAGACTCGCTCCCCCAGACAAGTGAACAGTCCCTTCAGTCCAGTGGACCCACTAATACTGAGTTCACCCTGCGAGCACGTGTTGTTGGTGGATTAGGCTCTACAGCGCTTTAAAGCTGCAGACATGGTGCAGGCAAGTCTCACAGATGAGCATCTCAAGTGTGGGTATTCTTTTGCATGTTGCCAGCAATCGAATCTTTGGCAGTCTGCAGATTCTTCAGGAGGGAAATAAGCCTTGGATGCATCCCAGCTCTCATCGACTAGGAACTATAGCTTCCATCAGCATATCATCTGCTTATTTGGGAAAAGCAAGCTTGTGAGCAATGAGAGCAAGCCTCAAGTTGTCTTTCTTAACTTTCTTAGCACGCTTGCCTTTTTTTCAGTCAGTCTGCATTCTAAAGCAGTATCTGGTCAGTAATATTATCACTATCATCGTCATCCACCACTATTGGCTGTGGTACTCTGCGTACTTCTGCTACATCGTTGCACCATCGTAAATCAGTCTCTGTTGTGTGTTGAAGAAACAGTCATATGCTACTTATCATCTTCTTGTGTGCAAACTAAACTGTCTTTTGTTCAAGATGTTGGTGGGGCAATCGCTGATGTACCACCTAGTTGAGTTGACTGTCATTCAAGAAATGATAAAAAAGAGGGAAACAAGCGTATATAGAGTAGTATCGTAGGATGTACTGTAGATAAAATTGAGGGTGGGGTTGGTGCTCACCTCATGGATTGTGCATTCACAACATCAATAAATGACCATATTATAGGAAGCTGCCGCAGTCTGAGATGGAAGAGACTCTGCATGTAAATTGGAGAGTGGTTAGGAGGTAGACTTTTAGCTGATTGCGCTGCTATATACAGATTAGTTCCATGCTGGTAATCCTGCTTGTAGTAATCTTTATTTATGCATTTCGGGTTTGTAACAAACCCTTTGTCAAACCAAAACTACATACCTTAGGTATTTTCATTGGCCTCATAAGTTGAAGAACCGGTTTACAAAAATTTTGAAACTTCATCTTTTAAAGCCATGCAACATTTTTTGCTAATTAATCTCCTGATATGTATTTGTAGTATTTGAAGCTTCAGTGTTCTTTGACACACAGATACAAATCTCATGTATAATTAATGAGTTGAAGGTTGTCCAGAACCTTGATATTGATTAGTTATCATTTAGATAGGTCATGATCAGTATTAAAACAATGGGGTCTAAGACCCATCACTCTCTGTAAACCTTCTTGGGTGGCATAGTTGATATTAACCTTGACATTTAAGAGCACAAGTACATAGGGTAACAAACAAATGACTGACAACACAAGCACAGGGGGTGACAAGTACATAAAGTACACAGTCAAAATGGGAAACAGAGAACATCAAGCACAGGGGTAACAAGCAGTTGAAGGAGAACACAAGTAGAGGGGGTAACAAGTATATAGAAGAGAACACAAGCACGGGGTAATAAGCAGATAAAGGAGTACACAAGCACAGGGGTAATAAGCAGATAAAGGAGTACACAAGCACAGGGGGTGACAAGTACATAACAAGGGACTTAGTCACAGGGGGAAACAAGCAGATGAAGGAAAACACAAGTGTCGTGGGCGGAGGGGACGCGCTCGCCACGCTCGGGTCCGGGGCTTCTGCTGCTGCTGCTTGGTGGCTCGAGCGGTGGGCCGGACCCGGGGACTCGAGCAGCGCTCCTCGCCCGTGAATGAAAAGGGGGTGGTTTGTTTGGGGATTTAGTCTGTGACGCTACCCACGGGTTGTGGTGAACATGGGCACCACCGCTGCTGGTGACGGGGATCCCGGGAGCGATGGTAGGGAGCAGCTGGGATGTTGTTTTCCCCCTCCGTGGGTAGGGGTTGGTGGTCCCGGGGCCCGGTGGTGTGACGGGGAGGCAGGGTTGGTGAGGCGCAGGGTTGCAGGGACAGCGCGGCGTGGTGCCGGATGGCACTGGTGTACTCACTCAGCAACAGATGCACCAAGGCTCCGGTAAACCAAACGGCTGGATGGACGGGTCCCGCAGCCCGCTGCAGTGTCTCTCCCAGGACAGGTGATGGTGGCTGTCTTTCCCTGCACCTGTATGTACTGTGTTGACTCTGATGGCTTCCCAACGGTAGTCTGCTCCTCGGTGTATAGGTACTGTAGGAGCCCGTGTTGCCCGCAGGCGCTGGCCCTTGCATCTCTAGCCTCTGGCGGTGGCTGTATATCCTCACGGTGTAGACTTTTGCCTTCTGTCGGGACTTGGTTGTTGGGCAACCCCTGGGGTTCCTGTCACACTCGGATTTGACTATTGATGGCGGCTCCAAGCCTGGTCGTGGTCCGATGGCCCTGCATGGGTGTGCTTAGCTTCACTCCGCTCCCCGGTTCGGTACCGGTGGGCCACCGCCCAGCCCCATTTCTTACGGCTTTGCAGAGTTCCACCAACTCCTGCAGATGGCCACCACCGTCTGCCAACCTTGCTGTCAGTGCCTGGGCTCCTACCCAGGCACACGCAAACGTTTTACTCCGCTCACTTTCACCTCCTAAACTGATCTGTCTCCTTTTCCCGCTTCCAGGCCTGTGAACTCCTCGGTGGGTGGGGCCAACTGCCTGGCTCCGCCCCACTTGGTGTGGACATCAGGCCCTGGAGGGAGGCAACAAGGGTTTTTGTCTGACTAATGTAACTGTCTGGGGGGTGGGGGGTGTGTGTGTTGGTATGTATGTGACTACCTGGCTAGTCCAGGGCATCACATTCCCCCTTGGTAAAATGCAGACCGTCCGCGGGCTGTCCGTCCATCACCGGTTTTATTTTTCAAACTGCAAAAATATAAATAACATGGGAAAACGGTAAAACACGACACATAAGCATACTTTAGGTCCTCTTAAACGTTACAACACACATAAACATTTTTAATAACGGACGGACGGATGTCTTTCGCTCTCCCACCCAAGCAACCTAGCCCTGATGCTGCCCCTAAGAAGTGGGCAGCACCCCTTTACCCCAGTCCAGGTTCAGGCTGCCCGAGCGGGAACGGGTACGGTGTCTCGCACCCGGCTGTCACTTCAGAGGACCCCACGTCTAGAGTGACCCCTGACCCCCGGAGGATCGCCACCGGTTATGGTAGTGGCGGGCCTGGGCCATCACTTTCCTCCAGGCCCATCCTCCAAATCAGCCTCTCCGGAGGCGGCAATGGCATCCATCCCACAACATTATTTACAAGCCACAAGTTCGTGGGTAGCCTGCAAGTTCTCGGCCATGTCCATGAGGAGGTTCTCATGTGGGTATGGGGAGTTAACTTAACAAAAGGGGCAACTCCAGTCCCAACGGGGACGGTTCTCTTCTCGGACGGTAATCTGGTGATTTTTCGGTTTGATTAATTTTCATTCACTCACAACTGGAACAATCAACATACGGCACCCCTAGATGGTAGTTTCCCTGTACCTAAGTGGGGGTCGACCTAGGTTGGGGCGTGTGGACCTTCTGGGCCCAATGTCATCAGTGGAGGGCGAGGGGACAGAGGAGACAATCAGTTCCTCTTCCCTTATGGCAGGTATGGCGAGTGGAGACCCAAGGGGAGGGGGGTATAGGTGCGTCCCTGGGCGCTTGTTCGAGCAGCTCACTGGCGGGCATTTCCGTCTCCATTTCTTCCACGTGTTGTGGTAACATTATCACTGGAACAATCACCGCACCGTTTTGCATAGGCCAGTCTGCTGGGAAATCACCCATCACTGTGTGGATCACCTTCTTCTCCTTTTCCCCGCTCGGCGTAGGAACCGGAACTTCGGTTGTCACTCTCAAGGGGTGAGGACATTTCTTCAGGTGGTCCCTGGAAACCGTAGTGGCAGTCCTCCCCTGGTCGCGACTGATCAGATAAGCCTTCTCATTCTCCCATTCTGTGGGCTGTATGACATATGGGGTCCTTTCCCACTGGTCATCCAGCTTATGGGTCCACCTCTTCCGCTTCAGCACGACATCTCCCGGCTCAAAGGGGACGGCTGACGCTCGCTTATTGAAGCGTTGCACTTTTTTCTCTCGGCTCTGACCGAGATTCTTCTCCACATACTCTTGGACTTGTCGGTATTGGGTTTGCCGCCGAGTATCCCAGCCAGCAGTCGAAGGGAGGGCCTCAGGGGCTTTCAAGCCCATTTCTAGGTCCACCGGCAGCCGGCCCGGTCGGGCTCTCATCAGATACAGCGGGGTGCATTTGGTAGAACTACTGGGGATGTTGTTGTACATGTCGACCAGGTCGGGCAGCTTTTCTGGCCACAGGTTCCGCTCTTCCAACGGTATCACCTTGAGGTGATGGTTCATCTTTTCGCACATTCCATTAGTTTGGGCATGATATGGCGTGGTCCTGATCTTCTTACAACCATACAATTTGCAGAATTCTTGAAACACCTCTGCTTCAAAGGCTGAACCCTGGTCTGTAAGTACCCTCTCCGGGTATCCGTGCGGTCGACAGAAGTAGGCCTGGAATGCCCTGGCTGCGGTACGGCCGGTCAAATCTTTGACTGGATCAACCACCATGAATCTGGAGTAGTGGTCCACGATGGTCAAGGCATAGGTCTATCCATTCCGGCTGGGTGTGAGCTTGACGTGGTCCAAGGCAACCAACTCCAGCAGTTGATGGGTGATGATCGGCTGTAGAGGGGCTCTCTGGCTGACTTCATCCTTCCTTCTCAGCGCACAGGGGCTGCACTCTCGGCACCAAGCCTCCCCAGACTCCCGCATCCCACTCCAATAGAACCGCTCTCTCAGCAACATCTCCAGCTTTTTCCAGCCGAAATGGCCGGCACCATCGTGATATGCCCGTAGGACCTTGGGCACACTGACCTGAGGGACCACCAGCTGACGAACCACCTTCTCGTGAGTCTTCGGATTGATCAGCCCTCGATATAGCTTCCCCTCGTGCAGGTACAGCCGGGCTCGTTCTTTCCACAGTCGCTGGGCCTCAGGGGGTGCTGCCGGATCCATTCTGGAGGAACCTTGTTCAATCATGGTCTTAACCAATTGGACGGCAGGTGCTTGGTCTTGGGCTTCTTGGCATCCTTGACCGGGTAGCGGGTCCAGGTTCGCCTGTTGTTGTTTGACATGTAGTTTTTCGACCAGCGGCCAATGGAACACGGGCAACTCGATTTCTTCGAGGTCATCGTCTTCTGACCCCCATCCGGCAGGTGGGGCATCCAGGACAACGCATCCGCATTGTTGTTCTTGCGGCCGGCTCTGTATTTGATAGTGAAGTCATAATTAGACAGCCTGGCCACCCACCTCTGTTCCAGAGCGCCCAGTTTGGCCATGTCCAGATGGGTCAACGGATTATTGTCCGTGTAAGCCGTGTACTTTGCCGCTGCGAGATAATGTCGGAACCTCTCGGTGATTGCCCTCACCAGGGCCAGGAACTCAAGCTTGAAGGAGCTGTAATTTTCGGGGTTCCTTTCCGTGGGCCGGAGTTTTCTGCTGGCCTAGGCGATCACCTTTTCTCGCCCGTCCTGGACCTGGGACAGGACTGCTCCCAAGCCCACATTGCTGGCGTCGGTGTAGAGGACGACCGGGAGGCTGTAGTCGGGGTACGCCAGGATCTCCTCTCCCGTCAAGGCCGTCTTCAGCTGGTGAAAGGACTCCTCATGCTTCTTCTCCCACACAAATGGAGATCCAGGGGACCTTCCACCCTTGGTCTGTCCCACGAGGAGATCTTGCATGGGGGCGGCCATCTTCGTGTACCCCTTGATGAAGCGATGGTAGTAGCCCACCAGGCCCAGGAACTGTCTCACCTCTCTCACTGTGGTCGGTCTCAGCCAGTCCTGGATAGCAGTGATCTTCTCGGGATCTGGGGCGACACCTTCTGCGCCCACTACGTGTCCGAGGTACTGTACCCTAGGCTTCAGTAGGTGGCACTTGGAGGGCTTCAGTTTCATCCCATACTTGGCTAGGAACGCGAACACTTCAGCCAGATGTTCCAGGTGGGCCTCGTATGTCTGAGAGTATACGATCATATCATCTAGATACAGTAGGACCGTTTTGAAATTGAGATGTCCCAGGCAACACTCCATGAGCCGTTGGAAGGTTCCGGGGGCATTGCACAGCCCGAACGGCATGCTGTTAAACTCGCAAAGTCCCATGGGAGTGGTGAATGCAGTCTTCTCACGGTCCTCTGGTGCGACCGCCACCTGCCAGTATCCGCTGGTAAGGTCAAGGGTAGAGAAGAAGTTAGCAGTTCTCAGCGCAGCTAGCAACTCTTCGATACGGGGGAGAGGATAGGCATCTTTATGCGTTATCTGGTTGATCTTCCGGTAATCCACACACATTCTCATGGTGCCATCTTTCTTCTTCACCAGCACCAGTGGGGCTGCCCAGGGACTACAACTATCCCGAATGACCCCTGCCTCCTTCATGTTCCTCAACATGTCTTTGGTGCATTGATAATGTGCTGGCGGGATGGGCCTATATATTTCTTTAATGGGTGGATGTATGCTGGTAGGTATATGGTGTTGAACCCCTTTAATCCTCCAGAAATATAATAGGTGCTTGCTGAAAACATGTTCATACTCTTGCACTACCCTGTATACCCCTCCTTTGTGATGCGTGGGTGTGGTTTCAGTGCCTACGTGTAGTTCCTGGCACCACTCCCCTAACTGTTCAGGGGGTATATGGTTACTGGCAGGGGATGCTGAGGTAGGAGGGGCGGCTTCGTGAATGGTGTGAGGGTCTAGAGTAAGCAACTTGGCAAGGCTAGCGTAACGGGGAAGTCTAATTTCTTTCTCCCCACAATTCAGCACTCTTACAGGCACTCTCCCCTATTTGACGTCAACCACCCCTCTGGCCGCCATCACCGTGGGCCAGTGTTCAGAAGGCGTGGGTTCCACCATCGCCGGGTAGTCGCCCCTGGGAGCCTACTGCTGCCCTGCACCAAATCATCATCTCGCTTCGGGGTGGCACTACCAAGGGGGCCACATCCATCACCCTTACTCCACCAATCTCTCCACCAGTTGAATTCACTTGTTGCCGATATAAGAGGGCCCGAATCTCACGCTGCACCGCCCTCTGTTGGCCTCCTCTTGCTGTGGTGGCCAACTGCTGCAACAGACTCAGCACCTCACTCATACAATGCTCCATCACATTTGTCCCTAGGATTACTTTTGGGTTATGGTCACTGGGTTCATTCATCCCCACAATCATCCCGTGGTTCTTTAACTCTGCACGTCCCATGGTCAGGGTCACTTGTTTGTATCCCACTTAGGTTAGAGGGAGTCCATTGGCTGCGACAAGGGTCAGGCTATCATCAGAGGGGGCAAGTTCGTCAGTACCCCAATACTGTTGGTACAGTGTATATGATATAGTGGTTACCTGTGAGCCTGTGTCCAAGAGGGCCATGAGCGGAATGCCGTCCACTGCCAGGGGGATGATGGGGCGAGCTCCGACGTACCGGTCTCGCCAATCGGGGAGGCCGTTGGTGTCTACTCCTGAGGATTGGCCCTTGGCCCCATGGGTTGCTCGTTTAACGGGCACCACCTAGAGTAGTGGCCAGGCTTGCTGCACCTGTAACAAATAGGAGGCCCATACCGTGAGTCATTGGTCCTTCTCCGCTGCGTCCAGGGGACGTCCTCCAGGCTGTCGGCGAGCTGGATCCTCCCTGGGGGCTTGACTCTCGTCGGAAGCTGGAGTGCGGCGAGGATCTTGGCTAGGTCTCCATCCATGCGGCGGACCTGGGCAGCTAACTCCTCCATCATCCCGACGGGCAATGCAGGGGCCGTGGTAGAGCCGGGAAAGGAGGTGCCACCGTGATGGGAGTGGTTTCAGCCGGCCATGGGGCCACCTCAGGAGCGTCTGGCATTTGCAGGGCCTTGATGGCCCGATCCTTCAATACTGCAAAGTCCAGATTGGGGTGTTCCAGGGCCCACAGCCGTAGCTTCTTGCGGTCTTCCGCAGACCCCAGCCCTTGCAGGAATTGTTCCACTAGCATTTTATTGCTGTCTGCATCATTAATAGTGTTCCCCTGCTTCAGCGTACAGAGGGCTGTTTGCAGACTCAGGGCATAGTCTCTTATATTATCCGCAGGCCGCTGCCAACACTGATAGAACTGCATCCGCAATTCCGCTTCCGTGCGGGTCTCAAAAGCGATTTGGAGTTTCTCAAAAATGGTAGTCTCTTTGGCCCGGTCCACGTCGGTCCAGGTCTCCGTCTCCTGCTCAGCCGCACCGGTTAGCTGCCCTAGCACTACCGCTGCTTGTTGCCTGTCAGTTAAGGGATATAAATCGAGGACCTGGCTAATCTTTTTCCGGAACACCTGCAAAGCATCAGGTTTCCCATCATACTGCGGCAGCCAGGTAGCACCGGGCATATAGGGCAGGGAGAACGGCATTACCTGGGCGACCGCTGGGCCCGCGGCCTCCCCCGCTCTTGCGGCCGGAGCACGGGCTACCCAGTTTCCATCTACGGGCGCTGCTGCGGCTGCGACCGCCACTCCTCCAACGGCTCCGTCGGGCGCAGACATCTTTTTCCCGTCCCCCCTTGGTTCTCTTTAGCACTTCCCTCTTCAGGGGTGGGGCTTCGCTTTCGTGCCTTCCCTGCTCGGACGGGAAATCTTCGCGCCAAAGATGGCGGCGCTTCAAATTTTTCGGCCGGACGCCACCAGTGGGGACTGCAAGGTGCACTTTTACCGGTAGGTAGATCGGTTCTATCCTGTTCGTGTCGCCAAGTTGTCACGGGCGGAGGGGACGCGCTCGCCATGCTCGGATCCGGGGCTTCTGCTACTGCTGCTCGGTGGCTCGAGCGGTGGGCCGGACCCGGGGACTCGAGTGGTGGGCCGGACCCGGGGACTCGAGCAGCGCTCCACGCCCTTGAGTGAAAAGGGGGTAGTTTGTTTGGGGATTTAGTCTGTGACGCCACCCACGGGTAGTGGTGAAGATAGGCACCATCGCTGCTGGTGACGGGGATCCCGGGAGCGATGGTAATGAGCAGCTGGGATGTTGTTTTCCCCCTCCGTAGGTGAGGATTGGTGGTCCCAGGGCCCGGTGGTGTGACGGGGAGGCAGGGTTGGTGAGGCGCAGGGTTGCAGGGACAGCGCGGCGCGGTGCCGGATGGCACTTGTGTACTCACTCAGCAACAGATGCACCAAGGCTCCGGTAAACCAAACGGCTGGATGGACGGGTCCCACAGCCGGCTTCAGTGTCTCTCCCCGGGCAGGTGATGATGGCTGTCTTTCCCTGCACCTGTATGTACTGTGTTGACTCCGATGGCTTCCCAACGGTAGTCCGCTCCCCGGCGTATAGGTGCCATAGGAGCCCATGTTGCCCGCAGGCGCTGGCCCTTGGATCTCTAGCCTCTGGCGATGGCTGTATATCCTCATGGTGTGGACTTTTGCCTTCTGTCGGAACTTGGTTGTTGGGGAACCCCTGGGGTTCCTGTCACACTCGGATTTGACTATTAACGGCGGCTCCAAGCCTGGTCGGGGTCCGATGGCTCTGCCTGGGTGTGCTTAGCTTCACTCCCAGCCCCAGTCCGAGTCCTTACGGCTTTGCAGAGTTCCACCAACTCCTGCAGATGGCCACCACCATCTGCCAACCTTGCTGTCAGTGTCTGGGCTCCTACCCAGGCACACGCAAACGTTTTACTCCTCTCACTTTCACCTCCTAAACTGATCTGTCTCCTTTTCCCGCCTCCAGGCCTGTGAACTCCTCGGTGGGTGGGGCCAACCGCCTGTCTCTGCCCCACCTAGTGTGGACATCAGGCCCTGGAGGGAGGTAACAAGGGTTTTTGTCTGACTAATGTAACTCTCTGGGGGGTGGGGGGGTGTGTGGTGGTATGTATGTGACTACCTGGCTAGTCCAGGGCGTCACACAAGCACAGGGAATAAAAAGTATATAACAAAGAACATAAGCAGATGGTTGACAAGCAGATAAAGGAGAACACAAGCAAAGGAGGTAACAAGCAGATAAAGGAGAACACAAGCACAGGGAGCAACAACAAGTATATAACAGAGAAGATAAGCACATGGTTAACAAGCAGATAAAGGAGAACACAAGCAAAGGGGGTAACAAGCAGAGAAAGAACATAAGCACAGGGGGTAACAAGTACATAACAGTACATAAGAGAGAAAACAAGCACAGTGGATAATAAGTTGGCACCTCATTTAAACACCGATTCAAGCATCCTCCCTATACACATGGTGCTGTATTGTGCCCTATAGACCCAGCAGGGGATTGTGGTAAGGGGCCTGGAACTGTCGAGGAGGACAGCCGGCAGTCTAGCACTATCACCGGTCTGGGACTGAAGGCACGACGGGGTACACGGACCCTAGGTCAGGGAGTAGCTTCAGGCAACCCAACAATTCACCTGAGGAGAACAGAGCTTTTATGATCTGTTCCCACCCGCTCCAGAATCGGGGCACTAGTGCAACGAGGGGGATAGGACTTTCCAAATCCAAAACGGTCCAGAAAATTCCAAGTGTGAGCCCTGAGAGCAAGCTCCCATACTTAGCCATAGTAGGGAGCGGGGCCCAGCTAGTTCCATGCTACCGGGCCATCAAGTTGAAGTCAAACTAAGTGCCAGGAGGCAGGTCACGGATCACCAGGCAGCACCATTGGGGATGGGACACGGATGAGTTTCCCTCAGCGGCAGCGATACCCAGAGACTTGGTTTACCCAGTTGTCAGTGTCTGCTTATGATTTGAGTGAGCACGAGAGTGACCTCTGCACCCCACGGCACCCCTCACCGAGTCCCGGGGCACCCCCTACCCGTGGAGGGTTACAACACCTTGCTGCCCCACTTCATCACCCCAGGTACTCCCAACGGCAGCGGCGGTACTCCCCAAATTACCGTACACCACGGGTGGCGTCACGAACTACATGCCAATTTCCCTGTAAATATTCCCCTTATATTTGAGTGGCCGCATGAACCCCGGGTCCAGACACCCTCGAGCCACAGCGAACCCGGATCCGAGCACCTCAGCTGCTTTCATGGGGGCGGCACATGTGCACTCAAAACTTTGCTATATCTACACTACTACGTAGCGGCTGTGGTTTTTATGCTGAGATTGGCACTAGTTTCAGAGTGGGGAGCGCTGAAAATCACATTGCTGGCTATTAGAGATGAGCAGACCTATGGCTATTGGGATTTGCTGGATTTGCATGGACTTGAAAAAAGTTTGGTTTGGGAACCGAACTTGACATGAACTTGATCCCAGACGCCGACCCCAAGTCAATGGGGACCTAAATTAATGCGCTGAAAAATGGCTGTAAAATAGTCGGATTTAAGGGTGCTTTGCACGCTGCGACATCGCTAGCAATCTCATTAGCGATGTAACACGCCAGATCGCACATACGATTTGCCAAGATTGCACATGTGAGTGGCGCTACAAAAATGACCTATGTGTGATCTCGGCAAATCTTATCTGCGATCTGGCGTGTCACATCGCTAACGAGATCGCTAGTGATGTTGCAGCGTTTAAAGCACCCTTAAGGTCTAGGGGGTTGCAAAAGGAAGCAAAATTGGGGTGAGCTTGCCAATTATACATACGATAATGTCTCACATCTGGGGCTCTTTCCAGTAATAATGTCCCCTATATGCCCCTTTCTGGGATGTCATCTGTTCTGCTCCTCTTCAGCACATTTTTTAAAAAACAAAAGATTTTTCTTACCTTCTTCTACACCCACACCATGCAGCGTCCATTTCTATATCCAGCACAGGAGTCGGTAGCTGACTTTTTCTTGCTCACCATGATGCATGAAGTCACTACCATGCACCACCCATCATGGGCATACCGATGTCAGCTACCAGCAACTGCTTGATGTGTATTGCAGCACAGGGGGCCTGAGGGTCTCAGTGGCACAATATATTTCAGTTGAATGTGCTTACTTAGACTCACATATAGCTGAAATAAGTTCTGTGTCTGTGGATACCCTCTACTTCTGGCCCCTGCACCAGCAGTGTCTCCGCTCCTGTAATGTGATTACACTGCTCTAGAAATGAATGCAAAATTCCATTTTAAGACTATTATTGAAATTATATGTTTACAGTTAATCTCTGAAAAACACTATTGGAACTGTATTTTCCACAAACTGCAGTAGAGATGAGCAAATAATAGCACTCAAATTTTGCAAAAATCTCGCATTTGCTAAAATGTGGATTTTTTTTTTTAATTTGCTTCTACCACACTGGCTGCTATTATTCTGAACCATAATGTGCTATCATATGGTTATAAAAAATAAAAGATCAAAAGATCACATGTACAAAACCCCTTGTGGGAATAATAACACTAGTATCTTTGTAACTACCTCTATGTATTCCAAGTGATAGAATTACATTAAGGGTTCGGTTCCACTTGCAATTTGCACAGACAAGTGCAATCCGATAAAACATCAGCCTGCACTCGCACCAGAGCAAAACTATGGGGCAGTGCCCATCTGCAATTGATTTCAAATGCCATAGAGGCATGAGGAATGAATCGCAGTATGCTGTGTTTGGCAGCGAGTCTCAGGTCACGCACACCCATACAAGTCTATGGGAGCGTGTCAAACATCGCACTGCACTCGCATGTCATCCGACCTCAGTGCGATATAAGCAGAGACAGGCAGCGGAGGAGATGGGGAGAAAGTGCTCCCTCTTCTCCGCAGTTGTGATACGATCGCAAGATCACAGCACAGTCGCATGACCCTCGGCTGACACATGCAGCAGAGGGTCATTAGCATATCGCTTCTGATACTCTTGCATCAGAAGCTGTTCGCTAGTGGAACCGTACCCTAAAATAAAATCTGAAAAATAATAGTGGAAAATCATTTTTATATATATATATATATATATATATATATATATATATATATATATATATTATATATATACAGTACAGACCAAACGTTTGGAGACACCTTCTCATTCAATGAGTTTTCTTTATTTTCATGACTCTGAAAATTGTAGATTCCCATTGAAGGCATCAAAACTATGAATTAAAACATGTGGAATGAAATACTTAAAAAAGTGTGAAACAACTGAAAATATGTCTTATATTCTAGGTTTTTCAAAGTAGCCTCCTTTTGCTTTGATTACTGCTTTGCACACTCTTGGTATTCTCTTGATGAGCTTCAAGAGATAGACACCGGAAATGGTCTTCCAACAGTCTTGAAGAAGTTCCCAGAGATGCTTAGCACTTGTTGGCCCTTTTGCCTTTACTCTGCGGTCCAGCTCACCTCAAACCATCTCGATTGGGTTCAGGTCTGGTGACTGTGGAGACCAGGTCATCTGGTGAAGCATCCCATCACTCTCCTTCTTAGTCAAATAGCCCTTACACAGCGTGGAGGTGTGTTTGGGGTCATTGTCCTGTTGAAAAATAAATGATGGTCCAACTAAACGCAAACCGAATGGAATAGCACATCGCTGCAAGATGCTGTGGTAGGCATGCTGGTTCTGTATGCCTTCAATTTTGAATAAATCCCCAACAGTGTCACCAGCAAAGCACCCCCACACCATCACACCTCCTCCATGCTTCACGGTGGGAACCAGCCATGTAGAGTCCATCTGTTCACCTTTTCTACAAAGACACGGTGGTTGGATCCAAAGATCTCAAATTTGGACTCATCAGACCAAAGCACAGATTTCCACTGGTCTAATGTCCATTCCTTGTGTTCTTTAGCCCAAACATGTCTCTTCTGCTTGTTGCCTGTCCTTAGCAGTGGTTTCCTAGCAGCTATTTTACCATGAAGGCCTGCTGCACAAAGTCTCCTCTTAACAGTTGTTCTAGAGATGAGAAGGTGTGTCCAAACTTTTGGTCTGTACTGTATAAGAATGGTGAATGGTGGCAGATGACAGTGAGGCTATGTGCGCACGTTACGTACAGTTCACTGCAGAAATTTCTGCAGCGATCTGAAGAGCACATGTGCGCTTTAAATCGCTGCAGAAATGTCCGTAGTGAAGCCGATTCCATGCGCTCTGCCTGCAGCTCCTCCCATAGACCGAGCAGGAGCTGCCGGCAAAGCGCACGGAAGAAGTGACATGTCACTTCTTAGAACGCAGCGCTTCGGCTCTAAAATGCCACGTGCGCACGGCCCCTGCACAATCTCCATAGACTGTGCAGGGGACGCAGGACGCATGCAGTTACGCTGCGCTACAAAGCGCAGCGTAACTACATGTATTTGCGCAACGTGCGCACATAGCCTGATATGTAAAACCATGGCATTGCAAAGTCATGCAGTAGAACCATACTGTTAAATTCAAGTTCAGTGCATTACTCAATAATTCCACTTGGGGGCATCATATACATGAAAATCCTTCTCTCAGTCTGAAAGTTGAACCATGATACATTAGTTTGTTCTTGTTAATAATTAATTGTCTGTTCAATGAAGAATTCATTAAAATGTATGATTACATCTCATTCAATCACTTGTCCTGTGACCTAGAGAATCTGCTCATTTGACCGATTTTTCTAAGGGTATTTGATCTGATGTGGCTGGAGATATTAACTAGTAAACATTTAATGCAAATCTTAGATTTTCAAAGTAACATGTTTCGTCTATTGTATTTTCAAGAGGCATTTCATTAGAGAAGATAACTCAGAATACAAATGATTGTAAGGTATGGGATGTCCAGCCTGTAATGTCATGAGAGTCATCTAAGGAGAATGAAGAAATGTCTGCGTTCAATTATTTGTGAATACAATAATAAGGTCTTTTATATGATTATTATGCCTTAGTTTCCATGCAGCGTATATGCCAAGAAAATGTCAGAGCTTTTCTACAGAATATAATCCCCCAAGATCAGTAACTTTACACAATAGTGTCTAATATGTCACCGATTTAATTAAATTAAAATTAAATTAAAAAGAGTAGTTAGCTGGGACTTTCAATTTTCAGAAGCTTTTCTGGGAAGTTATTTTAATAAGTTTTAAACAAGTATAGAAAAAATCCTGCAAAGTAAGAACGCCTTAGGCCTCCAACACACATCCGTGAAAAACATGCACGTGTCATACGGTCCGTTTTTCAGGTCCGTGATCCATTTTTAGGTCCATTTTTATGGTACATTTGGCATCTGTGTGAATGGCGTATGCTAGGCATATGCTAGGCGTACGCTAGCCGTATGTGCGTGTTAAATGTCCGTGTGTGCGCGAGTAACGTAACTGACATGTGTTTGTGTTTCCCGTGTGAAATGATCCACGTGTGATGCAAAATGTCGTTGATACATGTCGGCTGATAGCAGACAGAGTTGCGCGATGAGAATGAAGTCGGGTGAAATTCATCCGACTTCCTTGTCATACCGTGGCTCTGTCTTGGTGTCGCGTACTGATTAGCGGTCACAATGAAGCCCTCACCGGTGACCGCAATCCCCTGAGTGACTGAAGTCAGCGTGTGATTAGCGGTGCCATCACTCAGGTTTCGCGCGGTTAGCTGGATCCTCCACCCGTGACCGCAACTCACCTGTGACTTCATCGCTGTCACTCGGGCGACTTGCAGTCACAGTTGGAGGATCCAGCGGTGGCCGCGAGTAACCTGAGTGACAGCACAGCTGATCGCGCTTCTCACCTCAGTTGCTGTGTGGAGTTGACAGGAACAGTGGTGTTCTTCTGCAGCTCTTGTCACCTTCATGTAGGAGAGCTGATAGCGTCGCAGGACCTCCGTGAATTACGCTGGACATGGATGGCTTTTTCGGGCTTAATAAAGTGGTGAACGAGGGTATTTGTTAGTGTTTATTATTCCAAATAAAGCATTTCTTCGGGTGTATGTGTTTATTTACTGTAACTTACAGATTAATCATGGAAGGTATCTCGGGGAGACGCCTGACATGATTAATCTTGGACTTAGTGGCAGCTATGGGTTGCTGCCATTAACTCCTTATTACCCCGATTGTCAACGCACCAGGACAAATCGGGAAGAGCCGGGTAGAGTCCCAGAACTGTCGCATCTAATGGATGCGGCTATTCTGGGCGGCTGCTGTCTGATATTATTAGGCTGGGGGGCTCCCCATAATGTGGGGCTCCCCATCCTGAGAATGCCAGCCTTCAGCCATTTGACTTTACCCTGGCTGGTATCAAAATGTGGGGAACCACACGTCGCTTTTTTTAAATTAATTATTTATTTTCCTGCTCGATATTGACACGCCCAACGGCGGCTGTGATTGGTTGCAGTGAGACAGCTGTCACTTAGCGTGGGGGCGTGTCTCACTGCAACCTATCATAGGCGCCGGTGGGCGGGGAAAGAAGGTAATACGAGATTGATTAATGAGCGGCTGGCTTTTTCAAAATAGTAAAAGCCGCCGGAGTTTTTTTAACAGCTGTGCAGCGCCGCACCGGTGATCAGGGGGAGACTGACCAACAGACTTGAGAGAGGGACAGACCGATGGACTGAGGGAGATTGACCGAAATACACAGAAAAAGAAAGAATGACCGACGTCGCTAAGAAAAAACACAAAACATACACGAAGCATACGGAGATGCATCCGTGTCACGTACGTGTGCTCACGGACCCATAGACTTCCATTGGGTCCATGTGTGCATGTTCCATGCAGAAAACGGACATGCTTTCGTGTAAAACGGATACACATACGTATCACGGACACGGACACACGGACCTTATGGAATAACGCACGTGTGACCACAATCATAGCATAACATTGATGCACGTTTGTCCGTGTCTCTGGTAGATACGGAAACGGACCAAACACGCACGTGTTTCACGGATGTTTGTTGGAGGCCTTAGAAATAGAGGTGTTCATAGTTTATTTTAACCAATTGGCAAAATGTAAAGAAGCCGCAAGGCAGCTCCAAAAGCTGAAAACTTTACAGGTTTCGGAAAATAGTGACACAAGCAAAATTTCTTTTTTTTACAAATTTCCAAATATTTTGAGCCACTTATATGAAAAAAAGCATGGTTTGTATCATCGTCATTGTAGAGACCTAGAATTCATTTTTACCATATAATGAACTCTGTAAAACCAGTTGCAGAATTGCACTTTTTCTTTACTGTTTCGCTGCACTTAAATTTTGCTCCCACTTTCAAGTACATCATATGATAAAATGGATGATGTGCTGCAAAAAACAAGCCCTCATACAGCAATGTTGATAGAAAAATGAAAAAGTTCTGTCACTTGGAAGAATGGTTAATAAAGGGTTTAAAGACACTAAAGGCCGCTTTACACGCTACGACATCGCTCAAGCGATCTCGTTGGGGTCAAGGAATTTGTGATGCACATCCGGCCGCTTTAGCGATGTCGTTGCGTGTGACACCTATGAGCGATTTTGAACGGTCACAAAAACGTTCAAAATCGCTAATCGGTGACATGCCCCCCTATTCCCAATTATCGTTCCTGCTGCATGTACGATGTAGTTCATCGTTGCTGCGGCAGCATACATCGCTAAGTGTGACACCGCAGGAACGAGGAACCTCACCTTACCTGCGGCCACCGGCAATGAGGAAGGAAGGAGGTGGGCGGGATGTTACGTCCCGCTCATCTCCGCCCCTCCGCTTCTATTGGGCGCCCTCTTAGTGACGTCGCTGTGACGCCGAACGAACCGCCCCCTTAGAAAGGAGGCGGTTCGCCGGTCACAGCGACGTCGCTAGGCAGGTAAGTAGTGTGACGGGTTTGAGCAATGTTGTGCACCACGGGCAGTGATTTGCCTGTGTCGCACATCTAATGGGGGCGGGTACGCATGCTAGCGATATCGGTATTGATATCGCAGCGTGTAAAGCAGCCTTTAGACTATGTGCACACTATTTCATTATTTACAGCACAATACTTAATAGTGCTACACATAATAGAGCAGTAGTGGGTAATTAATTTTCCTGAGGGCCATATGAGAGACTATGACTATTGGGCAGGGCTTAATCAATAGGCTGAAATGAATTCTGCTCAATATTAATATTAACATATTAATTGTAATTATTTTATATTAATATTAGTTGTGTCACTTAATATTGAGCAGAATTAAGTATGCTGATATCCTCTTATATATTATGAACCCACATACAGTACCACCTAAAT
This sequence comes from Anomaloglossus baeobatrachus, assembly GCF_048569485.1. NCBI lineage: Eukaryota > Metazoa > Chordata > Amphibia > Anura > Aromobatidae > Anomaloglossus > Anomaloglossus baeobatrachus. The sequence continues at coordinate 451,877,632 of NC_134355.1, forward strand.
ACAGTATGAGACGCCTCACAGCCTTCTACATACAATATGAGCCACAACATAGCCCCCTATATACAGTATGAGTCCCCACATAGCCCCTTTATACAAAATGTGCCATTACAAAATCCATCTATATACACTATGAACCCCTACATAGCCCCTATATACAATATGAAGCTACACACAGCACCCTTATATACAGGATGAGTCTTCACAAAGCCCCCTATATATAGCATGAGCCCCCACATAGCGCCCTATATACAGTATGAGTCCTCACATAGCCCCCTGTACACAGTATGAGACCACACACAGCACAACTATATACAGTATGAGCCTAATACAGCCCTGCATTATACAATATGAGTCAACACATGGCCCCTCTATATACAGTATGAGCCCCCACATAGCCCCTAAATACAGTATGAAACTCCACATAGACCAATATATACAGTTTGAACCTACAAACAGTACCTCCTATATACAGTATAAGCCCAACACAGCCCCCTATATACAGTATGAACCCCTGCAAGGCCCCCTATATACATCATCAACCCCCATATAGCCCTTTATATACTGGCAAACATACCATACACATGTAAAAACACCAAACAAAAAAAATGCATACTTCACTCTCATTCCATTGGCGCTCTGTGCCGATCCATGGGGCTTCACCTGTTTTTGATGCTGGCACGTACATGCTGGCGCCATTGCCGTCTGGTGTCATTGTGATGGCAACTGGAGCTCCCTTGGAGCCGTTCTGCCGATCTATTTTTACCAGAGATGTGCACCGGGGAATCGTCATAAGGTGAGTATGTGTTGCCACACAAAACATTAGAATTTGGCCATGGGTTCTCCTGGAGCCCTAAACTCTGCGAAATAGCCCAGATTGCCTATGCCACTATATACATTAGATAGCTGTAGGTCGAACTATCATTTGGACGAAGACTATCGCTTCCAACTCCCTCATATACAGGGATGCTCACCTCAGCTGTGAGTACTTGTTCTCTTGGGGAGGGCTACTGACAAATTCTAAATAAAAGTATCTGCTGTTGAAATTCCGATGGCCAAGTTCTTCTCTTCCCCTAACAACATCTTTTGGGTGAACCCCATACACATTAGATTGTCATCTGATCCCTTCTAAAATTGGTGGGTTCATCCAACTTTGATCTAATGTGTATGCGTTAAAGGAAATCTGTCAGTTTTTTACCACCACTTCTGAGAGCACCATGTTGTGGGGCAGAAGCCCTAATTCCAGCAATGTATACTATACTGGGCTTGCTACGGTTTTAATAAAATGCTGCTTTACCTAGTGGCGATCTAACGCTGGGCTCTATATCACATTGCCCCCAACACTAACTGCTCGATTTTTGTGTATATTGTTTATAGGCAGAACGATCAGTAGTGGGGGCAGGGTTATACAGAGCTCATAAATATAGAGGGCTACTTGATCACTGGTGTACTTGTCCCCTAGGGATAATATGTTGCTGAGAAAACTGTGATTTTATCGAAACTACCGCAAACAACCCAAATAATGATACATTGTCAGAATGAGGGTCTTGATCTCTACATTATAGATTGTAAACACCTGGTGACAGATTTCTTGTAAAACTTATGTGACCTGGTTTACCCTCCTGTCTCAACGATGTAACGCTTGTCACTACCTTATGGGGTCACATAAATGGAAGGGTAGTCAGGAGAGCCAAGGTCTGGTAACAAGATGTCACGAGTAGTCATAAGGGGTAAACAGAGATGTAGTCAGGTCACAATCTGAGGGTCAAAATACCAGAAAAGCATGTAGTAGTAAAAGGGAGCAAGCAAAGACATAGTTAGATAATAGTCTGGGGTCCAAGACAGGCATGCACGACAGGAATAGGGAGCGGTCAAAGGGAAGTCCAATAATAGACAGGGATAAGAATACTAAGATCAGAATACTAGCAAAAACACAAACTATGGCAACACGGCAGAGCTAGGGAATACAACTGGGAGAATTCTGTGGGAGCATGCTCAGTAAAAAAGCCTGAGCAATTACCCAGAAGATGGAACAGCTGAGTAACCAGCACCTTCCAGAACCAACCTGGACTCCAGCCAGTATAGTGACCAAGCTGCTAGTTCATTATCAAGGATGGCAGTGCAGAGCATCTCCAAGGGCAAGATGCTCTGTACAAAGGAATAGGCACACTGCCAGATCTGTAAGTGCCGATAAAAAACTGTGGAGGAAAGAAGCGCAATAGGGTCTTACCCAAATAACAATGGGAGAATAAATAGAGAGATACTACTCACCTATAGGGGTTGTGAAAGTCACAACTCCTATAACAGCATGTGTGTGGATAATCCAGAGTCACAGGAGCGGTCCCTCGGTTTTTGGCAGATAACAGAGAGTAATAGATTGAGGGTTTCCAAGCCGCGCCAATGACGATCAACTTAAGCCATTAGATTAATGTTACTTTATTCCAATTACAGGTCTACGCGTTTCGGAAGGCACCCCTTCCTTCTTCAGGACCAGATAGCAAGAGAAACATCAAATCTGCTGTCCAGAAAATCCTTACAGCACTATATACCCCACAGATGACGTCATGATCCACCCACTTTCAGAAAAAAACGGCGGGAATCAGCGCATTTAAGAATACAATGACGTGGCAACTTCACTATACACAATTTCATAAATAAATCACTTAAAACCATTTCTTCCCTTCTTAGGAACAATGGAAGCCAATATAAACAAAAAAGATAATAAAAACTTATATTTATATGAAAAAAAGCAATGTGCGTGTGAAGCCTCTTTTTTTATTTCTGTCATATAAATGTATGTCAATAAAAAATCTATATATATAAGGTGAAAATCTGTAAGTGACCCAACAAAGCCTAGAACACCACAACATTATGTGCAGGGTTGTGGAAGTGTACTCCCTTGCTATAGTCGGAGCCACAGAGGAGCTATTATTGGTCATGAAAGCAAAAAGTCGACTGAAAAAATGTGACTATTAGTGCAAACATACACCAAAGAGAAGTATAAGTGCATAGGGTAAAAATCTGCTACACACCCCAAAAAAAACCTAGAACACCACATCATTATATGATACCTAGGACAAGGTAACTGAAATGTACTCCCTGGCTACAATCAGAGCCACAGAGGAACTATTATAGGTAGTGAAAAAAACGGCTAAAAAATAGTGACCATACGTGAAAACAAAGACATTTGGGGGGAAAGAATATATATGAAGGACCCCTCTACTGAGGAGAAACCATAATCCCGATATCATAAACTCAGGTAAAAAGCACGGGAATTAACAGGACTCATATGTGAACCCTGCAGAGAGAAAACAAACTCCGAGCATTATAGCCCGGTTTCATACATGAGTGTTGTGACTAACATGCTAGCAAGCTGTAAGTGTGCAATTGGGTGCAAGGAAACAGACAGGCATCTCCCTACCATGAGGGTTTAACTTAGGTCAAGAGCGTGGGAAAAAACACTACCACGCACGCTCCAAACTTAGATAGGTAGCGAGTGTAACAAGAAACAATTGAAGGGGTGAGAAGAGTTCAGAGGCGTGGGAAAAAAACCCGTGCGCATGTCCATGATCAGTGTATTATAGAGATATATATAAAATGGTGTTTCTATTGTATGTAAAACTTAATAACTTATATGTAAAAATATAGGGCATAGAAATTATCTTGTAAAATTAAAATTCAAATATTCAACCAACATATGAACAAATTTATACTACAATGTGTAAAAAATTGGGGCATAAAAATAGGGGTTATATAGTTAAAATAAAATAAAATAAAAATTCGCGTATTTCAGACCTGATAAATTAATATATATAAACACATATCATAAAAAATTATAAACACCTAAAATGTAAAAAGGTCAGTATGAAACAACACTAGAGAATAAAAATTAAAAATATAAAATATATAATAATAATAAATTAACAGCCAGTTTCTCTCAAATCTTGGCACATGTGATTACAACGATAAGTACTAGGACCCAATGAATCCTACAGCTGTTAAAAAGGAGGGTACACTATTGATATTCTGGGGACAATTAGAAAAACAAGTCTGTAACCTCATTCAGTCCCAAGGGTTTTAATGTATTTAATTTGTAAATCCAATATGTCTCTTTCCTTTTTAAAGCATCCATACGGTTATGGGCACCAGAGGGTATCTGTTCGATCGGAGTGATCCTAAGATTGGCAACCCCTTTATGATCTACCGTAATGTGTCTAGATAGACCATGCATCATAAATCCTATTTTAATGTTATGTCTGTGCGAGTTGACCCTATTATGCAGAGCCTGAATAGTTCTCCCAATATATTGTTTTTGGCATTCGCACTCGATTAAATAGATGACATATTCGGATTGGCATCTATTTAATAGATGCCAATCCGAATAATATGGAATTCATATTATCTAATAACTATTTTACATTCCAAAATACATTGTACCATCAGCAATGCGGGACTGCGATGGGCTCAAAAGTCGCACCTACGTTTGCAAATCTCTTTATGGGGATGTTTGAATTACAATATATAATGAATTCGACATTATTCAAACATGTGATTACGTATAAAAGATATATTGACGACCTCTTTATAATTTGGAACAACACAGAGGATAATGTGGAGGAATTCTTGGGTCAGTTGGATAATAATTCCTGGGGTCTTACCTTCTCCCCTACGGTCAAAAAAGATAGCATTGACTTTCTAGACCTCACGATCACACATAAAGATGGTGGAATTTATACGAAAACCTTTTTTAAAAAAGTGGACAGTAATAGCTACATTCATTTTTCCAGTAATCACTACAAAAAGTGGCTACAAAACGTTCCAAGGAACCAGTTCCATAGAATTAGAAGGAACTGTACATTGGATATTGATTTCAAAGTACAGGCTGACGTTTTGAAGGATAAGTTTTTGGAAAAAGACTATCCTCTTCCTTTAATTAAAAGAGCGTACCAGATCAACAAAGATTTGGCACAGGTGGATCTAATAAAACCGACTGGCCAGAAGGTCGATAATAACTTATATAGATATGCGTCCAATTTATTAATAACATATAGCAATGACAGTACTTTGATTAAAAACATTGTTAGAAAGCATTGGGGTATCCTTTTGAAGGATCCTTATTTGAAGGATGTAATTCCAGAAGTGCCCGGTATAACTTATCGGAGGGCTTCCACCTTAAAAAACCAATTGGCCCCCAGCCGACTCAGAGAGACCAATAGGTCGGGTACTGTAAATAAAACCAGGGGATCCTTTAAATGTCTGTCTAAAAATTGCTTATGTTGCAAGTCGATACAACATAAAAGAACCGAATTCAGTTCCGTTACAGGGGGAGAGGTTTTTCCCATCAGATCATACCTGACCTGCCAATCCGAATATGTCATCTATTTAATCGAGTGCGAATGCCAAAAACAATATATTGGGAGAACTATTCAGGCTCTGCATAATAGGGTCAACTCGCACAGACATAACATTAAAATGGGATTTATGATGCATGGTCTATCTAGACACATTACGGTAGATCATAAAGGGGTTGCCAATCTTAGGATCACTCCGATCGAACAGATACCCTCTGGTGCCCATAACCGTATGGATGCTTTAAAAAGGAAAGAGACATATTGGATTTACAAATTAAATACATTAAAACCCTTGGGACTGAATGAGGTTACAGACTTGTTTTTCTAATTGTCCCCAGAATATCAATAGTGTACCCTCCTTTTTAACAGCTGTAGGATTCATTGGGTCCTAGTACTTATCGTTGTAATCACATGTGCCAAGATTTGAGAGAAACTGGCTGTTAATTTATTATTATTATATATTTTATATTTTTAATTTTTATTCTCTAGTGTTGTTTCATACTGACCTTTTTACATTTTAGGTGTTTATAATTTTTTATGATATGTGTTTATATATATTAATTTATCAGGTCTGAAATACGCGAATTTTTATTTTATTTTATTTTAACTATATAACCCCTATTTTTATGCCCCAATTTTTTACACATTGTAGTATAAATTTGTTCATATGTTGGTTGAATATTTGAATTTTAATTTTACAAGATAATTTCTATGCCCTATATTTTTACATATAAGTTATTAAGTTTTACATACAATAGAAACACCATTTTATATATATCTCTATAATACACTGATCATGGACATGCGCACGGGTTTTTTTCCCACGCCTCTGAACTCTTCTCACCCCTTCAATTGTTTCTTGTTACACTCGCTACCTATCTAAGTTTGGAGCGTGCGTGGTAGTGTTTTTCCCCACGCTCTTGACCTAAGTTAAACCCTCATGGTAGGGAGATGCCTGTCTGTTTCCTTGCACCCAATTGCACACTTACAGCTTGCTAGCATGTTAGTCACAACACTCATGTATGAAACCGGGCTATAATGCTCGGAGTTTGTTTTCTCTCTGCAGGGTTCACATATGAGTCCTGTTAATTCCCGTGTTTTTTACCTGAGTTTATGATATCGGGATTATGGTTTCTCCTCAGTAGAGGGGTCCTTCATATATATTCTTTCCCCCCAAATGTCTTTGTTTTCACGTATGGTCACTATTTTTTAGCCGTTTTTTTCACTACCTATAATAGTTCCTCTGTGGCTCTGATTGTAGCCAGGGAGTACATTTCAGTTACCTTGTCCTAGGTATCATATAATGATGTGGTGTTCTAGGTTTTTTTGGGGTGTGTAGCAGATTTTTACCCTATGCACTTATACTTCTCTTTGGTGTATGTTTGCACTAATAGTCACATTTTTTCAGTCGACTTTTTGCTTTTACGACCAATAATAGCTCCTCTGTGGCTCCGACTATAGCAAGGGAGTACACTTCCACAACCCTGCACATAATGTTGTGGTGTTCTAGGCTTTGTTGGGTCACTTACAGATTCTCACCTTATATATATAGATTTTTTATTGACATACATTTATATGACAGAAATAAAAAAAGAGGCTTCACACGCACATTGCTTTTTTTCATATAAATATAAGTTTTTATTATCTTTTTTGTTTATATTGGCTTCCATTGTTCCTAAGAAGGGAAGAAATGGTTTTAAGTGATTTATTTATGAAATTGTGTATAGTGAAGTTGCCACGTCATTGTATTCTTAAATGCGCTGATTCCCGCCGTTTTTTTCTGAAAGTGGGTGGATCATGACGTCATCTGTGGGGTATATAGTGCTGTAAGGATTTTCTGGACAGCAGATTTGAAATTTCTCTTGCTATCTGGTCCTGAAGAAGGAAGGGGTGCCTTCCGAAACGCGTAGACCTGTAATTGGAATAAAGTAACATTAATCTAATGGCTTAAGTTGATCGTCATTGGCGCGGCTTGGAAACCCTCAATCTATTACTCTCTGAGACCTGTAAGTGCCACAGAGCATCTCCAAAGGCAAGATGCTCTGCAAAAATGTGGCTCCCCTGAGGCTTCAGTCCCCACAGAGTATTGCACCCAAATTTGGGTCCAATGCTAAACCTGGTTCCTGAGGAGGTCAGTCCCGGTTTCACCACATTACACACTCAAATACACACCAGGCTGCCCTGTTTCCACTTTGGTCTGGGCTAGGGTAGGGAAATAAAGGGGTCGCCGACAGAGTGTCATTTACAGGATGCCCTCAACAGGGGCCCCAGTCCCACTAGTTTAGGACCTGGGAGGGGGGAGGTGCAGCCAGCAGGGGGAGTTTGGAGTCACACAACAGTTAACAAAACTAGTGAGCCAGCCACACTCAGGCAGCTAGTCGAGAGGAGTTCTCCAGCAAGAGAGGAAGGGAGCATTCGCATCTCAGGGGTGCTCCGGTGGGAAAGAGGAGAAAGTTCACATGATTGCCGTGGGGAGAGTGAATCTGCTCCCCATGGAATCGACGCCACACAGGGCAGCAGGACCCTAAGGAAGATCATACTTCACCTTGGTTTTCCAGAATCTGCCTGGACGGGGAAAGTTTGAAACTTCCCTGACCACACAGCGCCCGACAGCACAGTGCCAGAGAGGATCCGGGGTCTTGCATCAAGCCGGACCCCATATTGGAACCGTAGCACCTGCATATAGGGACAAGAGTACATCTCGTGAAACTCGGGTCCCCTCGTAACTTCAAGCTAGGGGATCCACAGACAGGCGTTACAAGGATAAAACCCACCTAACACCAAACTGGACTGATCTCTAAAGGTATTCGGGTTTGACAGAGCCCACCATAGCAAGCGACCGGTATTACCTGGTTGAGCGGCATAGCACTAAAAGTGAGTAGACGACCTGGAACCGCAGCCATGGACTCTGACTCTTTATTACCGGTACTGCAGCTTCAAGCCGCCATTACTACTCCCCTCATCATCCTCCCCGGGGCCTGCTCCACCTGTAGGGAGCGATACCACCCATAGCTGCTACTACCATCTGCTCCGGAGGACAGCGACAGCAGCGGCGGTCCATTCCCTGGCCGCATAGCACAGGTGGCGTCACGACATACACCTCACAACTACCCCCAACATCTCTCCCCGGCCATTTTCTGTACACCTCGGGTCAATGGAACCGGACTAGGCCGCTCCTGAAGATGAAAGTCGACGGCCCGGCAATGAGTGGGTTAAACATACCTGCCCCATGGGGTGCTACACAAAGGAATAGACACACTGTCAGATCTGTAAGCACCGCAGAGCATCTGCAGGTCTGTGAAATGCTCCACATAGAGAATCTTGAAAAACAAAAGGACAAAAAAAAACTCTACAAATTAACTATATCTGTCAATAATTATGCACATTAGGGTTCGCTCACATCTGTGTATAAATACGCCAAGTGCAATCCGATAAAAAATCATATTGCACTTGCACCGTTGTTAAACAATAAGGCAGTGCTGATTTGAGAGTTTTTCCTCATCTGTTTTATCCTGATGAAAAAGATTGTAGCATGCTGCCTATAGTCACATAAAATGGCTAAGACTCGCCAATCCAAGTCCCTGGGTATGAGAAAAAAAGGGACGTCATGTGGACCATCTGTATGCCATCCATTTTGTTATGGATACATTACCATTCTATAGCACAGAACACTGTAAATGGTCATGTAAATGATTGAAGAACAATAGCTGTAGAAAAAAAAATGCATGTCATACAGATGGCATAAAGATGTTATATAGATGGTAGGTGAGAAAAAAAAAAATCGCACAGTTGCATGACATATGGAATACCAAATGGATTTCCCTCATCCAACTTTTATGGCTGAAAATTGGACCAATTTTCTTTTTGTACGCAGATGTGAGCGATCCAATATACATAGACTTAAGGGTTTTTTACACGCTACGACATCGCTAATGCGAACTCGTTGGGGTCACGGAATTGGTGACGCACATCCGGCCGCATTAGCGATGCCGTTGCGTGTGACACCGATGAGCGATTTTGCATCGTTGCAGAAACGTGCAAAATCGCTCATCGGTGACATGGGGGTCCATTCTCAAAAATCGTTACTGCAGCAGTAACGAGGTTGTTCCTCGTTCCTGCGGCAGCACACATCGCTCCGTGTGATACCGCAGGAACGAGGAAGCTCTCGCTTACCTGCCTCCCGGCCGCCATGCGGAAGGAAGGAGGTGGGCGGGATGTTAAGTCCCGCTCAGCTCCGCCCCTCCGCTGCTATTGGGCGGCCGCTCAGTGACGTCGCTGTGACGCCGCACGGACCGCCCCCTTAGAAAGGAGGTGGTTCGCCTGTCACAGCGACGTCGCCGGGCAGGTAAGTATGTGTGACGGGTCTGGGCGATGTTGTGCGGCACGGGCAGCGATTTGCCCATGTCGCACAACAGATGGGGGCGGGTACCCACGCTGGCGATATCGGGACCGATATCGCAGCGTGTAAAGCCCGCTTTATTCTCTACATTGCATACATGCTTATGTACATTATATCCATACAATTTTTTTTACGTACCAAGAGTAAATGTGCAGACTGAACATTTTCATAGACTGTGACCTATAAGCCTTCAATCATATCCATTTTGTTAGCAGTATATAAATGTGTTCATCCAGTAACAGAGTAGTTATACCGTATTGCCAGTGACTCATACCATGCTTAGGAGATTTATTGCTGTAGTTAAGTTGTAATGCCGGACATACATTTTATCATTTTATTAAGTGCACAGTGAATAGGTTTTCTTCCATTGATTTCGGTAATTTGAGGTTTATTGACATTTTTTTAAATGTAAAAATTGTATTCATTTGGGAGTTCGGCTTTAATGGAAACAGAATCATGAATGGGTTTAAACCAATGAGAATAAATAACTTCTTTTTGTCTGACGTGTAACTTGCAGAAAATACTATTAAAATGGTCGTTTGGAGAGAAAGTTGAAGGGAAATATGACATACTGGTTGGGAGGATAGTAAGAAAGGTTTTTACATTGGGAGTCGGAACCAAGAGAATCAAGCTGCTTATTATCATTGCGTCTTGAATGCGGGAAAACACTGAAATTTAAAATTGGTTATTGCATTTATAAATGTTTCCAAATGAAAGTTTTATGAAAATCATTCTGATTATAGCACATATGTATTCATGCATACCCGATCATAAAAATATCAAGACACTTTCTAAAATGGCATCAAATACGTTTTAGATTTTGAGCTCTAAAGTGCTTGGATTTTCTCTTCTACACAAGCACCTTTTCTTTACTATTAATATACTTAATATTAATGTTTAAAATTATATATTACTATATATTATACAGTAATTTTCTGTTATGTTATTTTATGATTATCTATTTTACAATCAGCAATAACATTAACAATAGCCCCTTTCACAACCCAGCCTGTTTTCACCTTCATGAACAGGCCATTTTCTTCAGTTCTGACCAGTGCCACTTTCACAGGTTATAACGCTGGAACGCTTCAATGGATCCCAGTGATAATGAGAATGTTTTTAACATATTGAAATTCATGATAGTGGTAAATTTAGGACAATATTTTTTAGAGTTTATTTGTGAAAAAATTGGAAATTTGGCGAAAATTTTAAACGTTTCGCAATTTTCAAACGTTTTTCTGCCCTAAAACCAGAGTTATGTCACACAAAATAGTTAAAAAATAACATTTCCCACATGTCTACCAGACATCAGCGCAATTTCTGAAGCATATTTTTGGGGGTTAGGAAGTTAAAAGCACTTAAAACTTATCAGTAATTTCTCAACACAATTTACAAAACCATTTTTTAGGGATCACATCATATTTGTAGTGAACTTGAAGTGCCTAGGTGGCAGAAAATACCCAAAAGTGACACCATTCTAAAAATTGCACCCCTCAAGCGGCTCACAACCACATCCAAGAAATGTATTAACCTTTTAAGTGCTTCACAGGAGCTAAAGCAATGTAGAAGGAAAAAAATTAAAATTTTACTTTTTCACACAAAACTGTTACTTTAGCCATAAAATGTTACATTTTCACAAGGGTATCAAGAGAAAATCCACCATTCAAGTTGTTCAGCAATTTCTCCTGAGTACTCTAATACCTTATATGTGGTGGAAATCTACTGTTTGGTCACAAGGCAGAGCTCAGAACGGAAAGTGCGTCATTTTACTTTTTGTTTGCAAAGTTGTGTGGAATAGATAGCGTATACCATGTTCTGTATGGCGAGCCCCTGATATGCCTTAGCAGTGGAACTCCCCCACAAATGACCCCACCTTGGAAACTAGACCCCTCCTGAAAAATTTTTGAGATGTTTGATTAGCATCTTGAAACTCCATGTTAGTACTGCCTGCTGTAAATTTGCTAGTGAACTAGGTAAAAAGGTTTTGGCAGTTTTCATTGCCTGGTGAAAATTATGCAGTCAATTACATTTCTAGGTATTGTTAGTTAGTGGTGCCTACTGTAAATTTGCTAGTGAACTAGCTAAAAAGGTCTCGGCACTTTTCAGTGTCTGCTCCAAATTACGCAATTCTAGTTATTGGTACAGTTTAGAGCCTTCATAATATTTCCAATTCAGGCAGAAAATAAATAGTTTATCTTTTGTGTCAAGTGTCTGACAGGTGTGGGCGTAGAGTTGCGAAACATCTGTTTAAAAGGGAAAGGGTACATCAACCATGAATGGTGAGTCACAACGAGGTTGTGGTGGAAGAGTGCTCCAAAGATGCCCAGATTCAAGAGGAGGAAAGCATCTGCACCAATGCCCAAAATCTTTGACAGTTGAATCCTGGCCTGTACGAAGTAGAGTTCAAGCAGGATCACGGCCTTAGTCAACTACCGTTAACCTCGGGGGTGGAGGGGATGGTGATGAGACTCAGATACCTGAAGTGCACGCGTAATCTTATGTGATGTTAGGTCAGAAAGAGAAGAAGTGGAACAACATAGAACCTGATGATAAAGTTGTAGTTCCACTTGGTGAGGCAAGCAGCTGTGTAACTCAGCAAAGGAGTAGGATGAGGGGGAGGAGGACGTCGAGGAGGTTACATTGGCAATTCCCATACAAACATGTAGTGATGCAATGAGAACTGCTGCATCCTCAGCCACAACTCTGGCTGTGGCCAACAGCGGTCACAAGTCTGCAGTTCGCAGGAAGGGTTACCTAGCCTGGGCCATTTTTGAGACCGCAAAGGATGACCCAACTTTCGTTATCTGTAACGAAAGTTGGAAAACATTGACTCAGTAGAGGCAAAAATTCAAGTAATTTGACTACTACATGCATGGACCGGGCCACCAAATCAACCATGTCTGCTGCTTCTTCCTTCTCCTGCATCACCATCAAAACTATAATAACATAGATCAAAGATCGGAGAACCTCCACTTGTTTACCCGCTACAGTCAGGGTGGGTGGGAGTCCATCTGCTTTTACGGAAGTGACCATGCCTGGTGTTTTTGACATTTGTGAGACACCAAGACCACATCATGTGCGTTGCATGGATCATACCTCCCTTCTGTGCAAACACACTAAGGGGCAATGCAGGGGGAATTGATGCCACAGTCATGCTTTCCTGTTGTCTGCCTGCAATGTTTTAAAATATCAAGACTCCAATATAGGTCTTCAAGTTGTGTCTTGTCTATAGTGCCAGGGTTCTGTGTGCAAAAGGCTTACACCTGTCACTCATGCATGTCTTGATTTTTTTTTTTATGAAAATGCCAGCTCATGCAGTCACACAGCTACAGAGTTGTGGACCACTATCCAGGCCCAGTTTGATCAACAGACTGAACCTGAAGCCAAGGAAGCCAGTGTGCGATAACGGTGCAAACTTTATGATGGCACTACACCTGGAGGACATCACATGTGGATTTCATGGATCAATCTGGTTTTACAAAACTTTTTAGGGCACTATTCTGGCCTGGATGTGCAGCTGCCGAAGGCATGGTCGCTATGTGCTCACTTTTTATATTGGAAATGTCAGTCCACATCCTGTATGTTGTATAGACCATACTTCCCTAGTGTGCAAACACAATATGTGGAAATGGGGGAAGATTGACGCCACTGTCCTGCTGTCTGCTTGCAATATTTTAAATAACAAGACTCCAATTTGGTGTCTCCAAGTTGTGTCTTGCCTATAATACCAGGGTTCTGGGAGCAAGAGGCCTATGCCTGGATGCATCTCTTGATTTTTGAAAAAGTAAATACCAGCCCACATCGTGTGTATAGCATGGACCATACTTTCCTGGTGTGCAAACAGACTATGGGGAAATGGGGGGGGGGGGAATTGATGCCACTGTTCTGCTGTCTGCCTGCAATGTTTTTAAATGTCAAGAAACCAATATGGGTCTCTAGGCCTACGCTGGTCACTCATGCATCTCTTGACTTTTAAAATGAAAATGAAAGGTCACGTCATGGAAGCATCCGACACATGAGCGCCTTCTTGCTGCAAAATCTGCAACACGATGTCTGTATTGTTAATAGTATATATAGTGCTGACTACTGCGTTGCCACTCTGTTGGATCCACGATACAACAGTAAATTTTAGCACGATGCTTCCTCTCCTGGAAAGACCTTCTTAACAGTAGTTTTCCACAAGACAGCAGTAAGACACACAGCTTGCATTCTAGAATTCCAACCATGTAAACATCGCATCATTAACGCAGAAACATTAGCAGCAGCAGTTCAAGTACCTGAAGCAATTTCTGTGAGGCTTGGCACACATTTTTTAGACCATTACATGCACCAGCAGAACATCGTAGAAGTCTGACACATAGTGAACGACTGAAGAGGATGATGCAGGAGTATCTAGAGCTCAATATTGATGCCATAAGGCAGGGATTGGACCCTTTTGTATTTTGGTCTTCAAAAATGGAAGAGTGGCCTGAGCTTGCCAGTCATGGCTTGGAAGTTTTGGCCTGCCCGGTCTTCAGTGCTGCTGGTAGTGTATTGACGGATAAGCGAATCCGGATTTCCCCTGAAAGTGTAGACTGTCTAACTTTCATAAAGATGAACAAGTCATCGATGTCCAATGACTTTGCCACCCCAGTCCCAAACTATGCAGACTAGGCGATCATGTAGTTCCAGGTTTCTGGAAGTAAGAGGTCTACGCCTGTCTGTCATCTTGCTGTCTCTAGTGAAAGTAGAAATGTTAATTCAGGCTAATTGCAAGCATCCATGTTGTGGTGTTCCACTATTTTTAGTCTCTGTCAATTATGGACACTTTTTCTGTTGCCTGACCTTAATTTTTGGAAATGTGGAAACTCCAAGTAGGGTCTCCAAATTGTCTTTTGTCTGTAATGTCAAGGTTCGGGAAGCAAGAGGCCTAAACCTGTCTGTCATCTTGCTGTCTCTGGTGTAAGTAGAAATGTTAGTTCGGGCCTTGTTACAGGGCCGGTCCCAAGAATCCATGTTGCTCTGTTGGACTATTTGTAATCTGTGGCAACTTTTGCCATTTTTCATATTGCCTGACCTTAATTTTTGGAAATGTCGAGACTCCACAAGACTGTGTTGCATGGACCATAATTCCCTGCTGTGCAAACACACTATGGGGAACAGGGGGGGCAATTGATGCCACTGTCCTGCTGTCTGCCTGACTTGAAAGGATTTTAATTTCAAGACTCCAAGATGGGTCTCCAAATTGTCTTTTGTCGGTATTGCCATAATGGTGGTGGCACTACGTCTGGGTGACATCACATGTGCATTGCAAGAATCAACCTTGTACAGAGATTTCTAAGACACTATTCTGGCCTGGATGCGCTGCTGCAGAAGGCACGGTTACTGTGTGCTCACTTTTTAAAATTAAAATGCTAGCCCACATCCTGTCTGTTGCATGGACCATAATTCCTTGCTGTACAAACACAATATGGGGAAATTGAGGTGGGGGGATTTGTCCTGCTGTCTGCCTGAAAGGTTTTAATTTCAAGACTCCAAGATGGGTCTCCAAATTGTCTATTCTCTATATTGTCAGGGTTCTGGGAGCAAGAAGAGGCCTACGCCTGTCACTCATGCATCTCTTGATTTGAAAATGCCATGCAACATCCTGTGGGTAAGTCAACACAATCAGGCAGTGCTTAAGCTAATATGAGTTGGAAAATGCAGTCACACTGCTGCAGAGTAATGGACAACTATCCAGACCCAGTTTTATCAATGGCTATCTCCACTGAACCTGGAACCAGGGAAGGACATGTGTTGTGAATGTCATCCGAGGGGGTGATGGTTTGGAGCTCCCTCTGGTGCTCAGGACTGGGGGTGAAGTGGTGTGGGAGTTAATTGGGATTTTGGGAAGCCCAATTGCAGATTAGCCTAGGTTATATAGAAGAGCAGTGACTGCTGGCTGGCGCCGGTTATAGATGTTGTTCCTCTGTTTCTGAATTGGCTTAAAGTTGTCCTTCCATTTATCCTGTGCCTGTCCTATTCCAGATAAGTTTCAAGTAATGTGCTTTGTGCCTGATCCACACCTAAGGGTGTTTGTTTTTCTTTTATTTTGCTTAAAGTCTGTTTTCTTGCAGGAGAGGAATTGTCTTTCTGTTTTGATGAGCATGGGGGTTCCCCCTCTGCAGGTCCCACTGCAAGAAAAGGGAGATTCTCCCTGTTCTAATTGATTATTTTTACTTTTGTATTTCTTGTGTTATTTTTGGTATTTTGTTTCTCCCATTATTTACAAGAGTACCTGATATTCTGGGGAAGAGTCCGTGTGGTCTTAGTATTTTTCTCATCAGGAAATTGGTATTTTTCAGCAGGGTTTTCACTGACCACAGTCAGTTATCTGTCCTGTCCTGTTCTATCTATGAAGTCGGGCCTCACCTTTGCTAATCTATATTTTCTATCTGTGTATTGTGTTTTCTTACATCACCATTGCCTTTATATGTTGGGGGCTTGCTATTGGTGACTATTCTGAGGTAAGATAGGTTTCCTCATTTCTATCTGTGAGGTTTAGTAAGTTTCTCTGGCTGTGATGTGGCATCTAGGTGTGTTTAGGAACGCTCCACGGCGACTTCTGGTGTGGTGCGTTCACCACTATCAACATCCTGAGGATGTAAATTGTGGTAACGTCTGGTGGTGGGCAGCAGCGGCTGCAGATGGGTGAAGGGGAGGGCATAGTGCAGCCCATGGTCCACTGTTTTCAAACCTTCAACTACCTTGGTCCACAAGCTGGACTGGAACAGCCAAATGACCAGCTGAGATCTGCGGGATGCAGTTTCCCCAGCCCTGTTCTAAGGGGTACTTTGCACACTACGGCATCGCAAGCCGATGGTAGCGATGCTGAGCGCGATAGCTCACGCCCCCGTCGCAGCTGCGATATCTTGTAATAGCTATGGCAGCTTCACATGCACTTACCTGCCCTGTGAAGTCGCTCTGGCCGGCAAACCGCCTCCTTCCTAAGGGGGTGGGTCGTGCGGCGTCACAGCGACGACACACGGCAGGCGGCCAATAGAAGCAGGGGACAGAGATGAGCGGGACGTAAACATCCCGCCCACCTCCTTCCTTCCTCATTGCAGCCGGGAGGCAGGTAAGGCGATAATCCTCGCTCCTGCAGCTTCACACACAGCGAGGTGTGCTGCCGCAGGAATGAAGAACAACATCGTAACATCGGTCCTTCCAAAATTATGGAAATGACCGACGGTACACCGATCATATGATTTCGATGCTTTTGCACTCGTTAATCGTAGTAAAAAGGATTCACATACTCCGATGTCGACAGCGACGCCGGATGTGCGTCACTTTCGACTTGACCCCACCGACATCGCACCTGCAATGTCGTAGTGTGCAAAGTACCCCTAAGTCTTAGGTCCAGATGAGCAGTAGGGACCAGAAGTGATGGTGCAGTGAAAAAGGGTTTTGATGGATACCATGTGGATCAGCAGTGCCATGGCTAAGAGCAGTCATGTATGGAAACTGGGCTGTGTAGTAAAGAAATGTTTAACCACATAAAAGTTGTGAAGTATAGGCTCACTTGTAGAGATGCATTACCTTGATTGTTAAGTCTAGGTTTGAACATCACTGAAAACAGTTGTGAAAAGTTGGTAATTTGCTTGCTGTATGATAGGCAAGTGGTAGGTGTTGATGTAACGCCCCTGAAGCCATCTGTGAGCTACAAGGGCCTACCTCCAGGTACCCAGAAGACCAGTGCCTTTAACAACAAAACATTCCAGTTAATCCCTGTTTTTCCCCAATTTCTCCAAAGACTGGTGACAGACTAGGGTTGGACCCAATGGATGACCACTTAGAGGTGGAGCCGATCCAGTCCACTAGACGACCAGGTGGGAGGGGGCAGACAGAGGAGAGGGAGTCAGTTAGAGTAGTTTGTTGGTGAGAGCCAGACTGAGCGGAAGCACTGACAGGAGTGTGACGGTGACCTGAGGGCCCAGGCGTATGGTTGCCGGTGGAGTACAGTGGAGTACTCCCGCAACCATAGCACCGACGGGGTACAGAATCCTAGGTCCAGCAAACGCTCCAGGCAGACCTGATAAAATTTGCACAGTGACCTTGAAGTTCAGGACACAGTAGCAATGGGAGATCCGGGGAACAGGATCAGAGGAACCAACCCCATAGGGTTCACGCTACCATCATACGGAATGTGAAAGAGAGACTACCAGGAAGGGACCCCCAGACGTTCCAAGCCACGGGGACCCACCAACCAGAGACAGGTGCAGGGGAAAGAAGCCACCAGGTCACTACATCGGCACTGGGACTAAGGGGACCAGCGGTCAAGACCAGCCTTCCTCGGGTGACAAGTTTCCACCTACTGTGAGTAACGGAACCAGTTACACTGCAACCCCTTGTGTGGCCTACCTTCTCTCTGCACCCATCAACACGATATATCCTCTGGGGCTTGGCCTTACTTGCGGAGGGCCCAACATCCAGGCTGCCACTAACACCAACCCCAGTAGTGAGAACTGTGCAGCAGCATCTCCCCAGCAATTCACCGCCCAGGACCGAGTACTCCATAGCCATGGGCTACACATTGACAACCCCTAGTTGGCAGGACTAAGCTTGGAAATAATGTTGGTTGTAGCATGAAAGTCAGGAGTTGCAGTAGTAGATGATTAGACACTTGGCTGGAACTGAGCCAAATGAGACAGAAGCAAACTCCTGACAGACTTAAGGCAAATCTGAGCAATGCTATTTAACACACACACCTGAATTTTACCTGAAATGGTCTTAAAAGGCCTAAGTTGATGATGTCAAAGGAGTTTGCATGGTTACCTGAGAAACTCACCATGGAGTACTGTAAACGAAGGCGGCCATACGAGAAGGTAGCAAAGCCCAGGACTGGAGCCAGAACAGGTAACAAAGAAATAGCTGCTGTGTTAGTTCTTGATAACTTTTATGGCATGAAAATCAGTTAAATTCCATTGATGTGGCTTATGTAGCAGATACAGAAATTTTTCAGTGCTAGAAGGGATATATCCATGTATGTGGATGGCCCTGTCAGTTCTGATTTCGACATTCATTAAAAGTTGAAGATAGTGTTCATAATGCAAAATTTTACTTATAACATAAAACATTTCTTTGCCCTAGATTCAGAATATCATTTAATATAATGTTCATTTTACTTAACTTCAATTAAATTTCAATTGCATAAAGGAAAAAATATAAGCGTTTGTCCTTCTGAGGCACTGTTCACATGTCCAGTTGTCAGCTGTTTGCAATAGATCCAGTATTAAAAATAACTAATTCTGTTACATACAAAGCAAAAATGAATACACATTTTAGTTTCTGTTTTGCATCCTTGGTTGTTCTGTTTGTAATGGATCTGCTTCTACTAGAGGTAACTCTGAATATATCTATAAAATGTTCTGGGCATATGCAGTGTTTAAAAAATGTATACATTAATGAGTGACCCTACAGATAATTTCAAGTTAGAATTATCAGCTTTATTAGATGAGGGATTGTTCATTAATGCTATACAGTCATATGAAAAAGTTTGGGCACCCCTTTTAATGTTAACCTTTTTTCTTTATAACAATTTGGGTTTTTGCAACAGCTATTTCAGTTTCATATATCTAATAACTGATGGACTGAGTAATATTTCTGGATTGGAATGAGGTTTATTGTACTAACAGAAAATGTGCAATCCGCATTTAAACAAAATTTGACCGGTGCAAAAGTATGTGCACCTCAACATAAAAGTGACATTAATATTTTGTAGATCCTCCTTTTGCAAAAATAACAGCCTCTAGTCGCTTCCTGTAGCTTTTAATGAGTTCCTGGATCCTGGATGAAGGTATATTTGACCATTCCTGTTTACAAACAATTCCAGTTCAGTAAAGTTTGATGGTCGCCGAGCATGGACAGCACGCTCCAAATCATCCCACAGATTTTGAATGATATTCAGGTCTGGGGACTGGGATGGCCATTCCAGAACATTGTAATTGTTCCTCTGCATGAATGCCTGAGTAGATTTGGAGCTGTGTTTTGGATCATTGTCTTGCTGAAATATCCATCCCCTGCGTAACTTCAACTTCGTCACTGATTCTTGCACATTATTGTCAAGAATCTGCTGATACTGAGTTGAATCCATGCGACGCTCAACTTTAACAAGATTCCCGGTGCCGGCATTGGCCACACAGCCCCAAAGGATGATGGAACCTCCACCAAATTTTACTGTGGGTAGCAAGTGCTTTTCTTGGAATGCCATGTTTTTTTGCCTCCATGCCTAACGCCTTTTTGTATGACCAAACAACTCAATCTTTGTTTCATCAGTCCACAGGACCTTCTTCCAAAATGTAACTGGTTTGTCCAAATGTGCTTTTGCATACCTCAGGTGACTCTGTTTGTGGCTTGCTTGCAGAAATGGCTACTTTCGCATCACTCTCCCATACAGCTTCTCCTTGTGCGATGTGCGCTGTATTGTTGACCGATGCACATTGACACCATCTGCAGCAAGATGAAGCTGCAGGTCTTTGGAGGTGGTCTGTGGATTGTCCTTGACTGTTCTCACCATTCTTCTTTTCTGCGTTTCTGATATTTTTCGTGGCCTGCCACTTCTGGGCTTAACAAGAACTGTACCTGTGTTCTTCCATTTCCTTACTATGTTCCTCACAGTGGAAACTGACAGTTTAAATCTCTGAGATAACTTTTTGTATCCTTCCCCTGAACAACTATGTTGTATAATCTTTGTTTTCAGATCATTTGAGAGTTGTTTTGAGGAGCCCATGATGCCACTCTTTATAGGAGATTCAAATAGGAGAACAACTTGCAAATGGCCAACTTAAATACCTTTTCTCATGATTGGATACACCTGCCTGTGAAGTTCAAAGCTCATTGAGGTTACAAAACCAATTTAGTGCTTTAGTAAGTCAGTAAAAAGTAGTTAAGTGTTCAAATCAAGAAATTGATAAGGATGCCCATACTTTTGCATAGGTCAAATTTTGTTTAAATGTGGATTGCACATTTTCTGTTAGTACAATAAACCTCATTTCAATCCAGAAATATTACTCAGTCCATCAGTTATTAGATATATGAAACTGAAATAGCTGTTGCAAAACCCCAAATTGTTATAAAAAAAAAAGGTTAATATTAATAGGGGTGCCCAAACTTTTTCATATGACTGTAGAAAAAAAATTGCGAGATTACTTATTTGTGGAACATTCAGTTATCCCTATTTATCATTCACTCCCAAAAATACACAAAGGTATATTTCCACCCCCCCCTTCAGACCCATTGTTACTGGTATAGGAGGTCTAAATAAAAAATTAGGGAATGTGTTGACCATTATTTGCAACCCTTGGTCAAACACATCCCCAGTTTCTTTAAGGATATCAAGACAGTTGTTTCTTTGTTTGATGATTTTGTTTGAAATAATGGTTTTATATGGATTACAGTGTATGTAATAGGTTCATTTCCTGCTATACCGCATGATGTGGCCTTAACTAGTTTGACGTAATTTTTTGGATGCATTCAGTAACTATGACTCAGTGGTGAAAGATTTTTCGATTTCTGAAGTCCGGAATCTCCTCAGCCACAATTACTTTTCTTTCGGTGGACGATATTTTTCACAACGCAGTGGCGTCAGTATGGGGGTGGTTTTTCCCTCTTACTTGCGAATATTGTGATGGCGATCTGGGAGGAGAAATTTTTTTTGTGTGCATTTTGGTTGGGCAGATACATTGATGATCTCTTGATTATCTGGAAAGGTACAGAATCAGCAGCAAAGGAGTTCTTTCAGTATATTGACATCAATGATTTCAACCTAAAATTTACTCATAATATGCGTAAGACTAATATGAATTTTCTGGATATTGATTTTTCAAGTGTGAATGGCAGAGTCAGTATTTCATCATGTAGGAAACCACAAGCAACTAATAGAACACTAAATGCGAACGCTTGTCCCCCCAAACATGTGATAAAAATACACCAGTGGGGGAGCTGATTCGTACAAGGAGGAACACCTCACAGATTCAGACCTTTAAGACGGAAGCATCTACGGTTAATAGGAGAATCAGGGAACGTGAATATCCCAAGTGAACTTTCGAGAGAGCTAATTCTATAGTTAGTAAAATGGATGGAAAATATCTTTTGAACGGCAGAAGAAAGATAAGAATAATGATTCTATTATTACTTTTTCCACTCAGTATAGTGAGCAGTATGTAGCCATAAAAAATATTAAAAAAAAAAGTATCTACTACGATTAAATCAGGACCCCAGGTTGAAGGAAATCATCATAAACAATCAAAATAGATTTGTGGCTAGGAGAGCACCGACTTTGGAAAGTATTTTGTCTCCAAGTGTTTTAATTCTAAACAACGCATTAAATCTAACACGTGGCTTAATCTCAAAAGCTTCATTAAATGCGGGGCATCCCGTTGGAAGTGTTGTAATTTTGCACAAAAAGCAAAACCTTTTCTTTAATGTCCAACAATAGTGTCCATAATATCCATACCTTTATTAACTGCAATATAGATCATGTAGTTTATCTTGTAGAATGTCAGACATGTTGTATCCAATATGTGGGCTGTATGATCGGCCCTTTGAAAAAAACATATCCGCAAATATTTGTCCTACATATCTAATGTCAATGCAGTAGGTGTGTTTGCAGGCTCAAGATACTTTGCAATGGTGCATAAAGGAGATGTCACCTTTTATAGATTTATGGGCATAGAAAAGGTTTTTAGACCAACATGGGGAGGAAATCATATAAGGAAACTGTTAAATCATGAAAGCAGATGGATTTTTATGCTGGAAAACCGCATTCCTAAGGGCCTTAATAATAGGCAGGATTTAATTATATGCTATTAACAAATATTTTCCGTCTTTCTAGAATTCTTTTTATGTATTATTAATTATATGTAATGATATATATTTTATTGATGATATATAATGTGTATACAGTGGGAACGGAAAGTATTCAGACCCCTTTAAATTATCCATTCTTTGTTTCATTGCAGCCATTTGGTAGATTCAAAAAAGTTCATTGTTTTCTCATTAATGTACACTCTGTGACAGAAAAAAAAACAGAAATGCAGAAATTTTTGCAAATATTATAAACAAGAAAAACTGAAATATCACATGGTCATAAGTATTCAGACCCTTTGTTCAGTATTGAGTAGAAGCACCCTTTTGAGCTAGTACAGCTATGAGCCTTCTTGGGAATGATGCAACAAGTTTTTCACACCTGGATTTGGGGATCCTCTGCCATTCCTCCTTGCAGATCCTCTCCAGTTCCGTCAGGTTGGATGGTGAACGTTGGTGGACAACTATTTTCAGGTTTCTTCAGAGATGTTCAATTGGGTTTAGGTCAGGGCTCTGGCTGGGCCGGTCAAGACTGGTCACAGAGTTGTTCTGAAGGCACTCCTTTGTTATTTTAGCTGTGTCCTTAGCGTCATTATCTTGTTGGAAGGTGAACCTTCGGCCAAGTTTGAGGTCCAGAGCACTCTGGAAGAGTTTTTCTTCCAGGATATCTCTACTTGGCCACATTCATCTTTCCTTAAATTGCAACGAGTTGTCCTGTCCTGTAGCTGAAAAATGCACTCCTTGCTTGATGCCTTCACCACCATGTTTCACTGTGATGAGGTACCTGGTTTTCTCTAAACATACCGCTTAGAATTATCACCAAAATGTTTTATCTTCGTCTCATCAGACCAGAGAATGTTATTTCTCATAGTCTGGGAGACCTTCATGTGATTTTTTGCAAACTCTATGCAGGTTTTCATATGTGTTGCACTGAGGTGAGGCTTCCGTTGGGCCACTCTGCCATAAACACCTGACTGGTGGAGGGCCGTAGTGATAGTTGACTTTGTGGAACTTTTTCCCATCTCACTTCTGCAACTCTGGAGCTCAGCCACAGTGCTCTTCTGGTTCTTTTTTATCTCTCTTACCAAGGCTCTTCTTTCATGATTGCTCAGTTTGGCTGGATGGCCAGGTCAAGGAAAAGTTCTGGTGGTCCCAAACTTCTTCCATTTAAGGATTATGGAGGCCACTGTGCTCTTAAGACCCTTGAGTATTGCAGAAATCCTTTTGTATCCTTGGCCAGATCTGTGCCTTGCCACAATTCTGTCTCTGAGCTCCTTGGACAGTTCCCCTGACCTCATAATTCTCATTTGGTCTGACATGCACTGTGAACTGTGAGGTCTTATATAGACAGGTGTGTGCCTTTCCAAGTCCTATCAGTTTAATTAAACACACGCCAATGAAGGAGTAGAACCATCTCAAGGAGGATCACAAGGAAATGGACAGCATGTGGCTTAAATATGAGTGTCTGAGCAAAGGGTCTGAATATTTATGACCATGTGATATTTCAGTTTCTCTTGTTTAAAACATTTGCAAAAATTTCTATATTTCTGTTTTTTTCTGTCATAATGGGGTGCAGAGTGTAGATTAATGAGAAAAAAATAATTTTTTGAATTTACCAAATGTCTGCAACAAAACAAAGAGTGAAAAATTTAAAGGGGTCTGAATACTTTCCGTACCCACTGTAAGTATAATATTCTATGATAAATAATTATAATATGCAATTTTGTATTGATATTATGTGGTCATGAGTTTCTAATATGTTTATTTGTTTAAATTTAGAATGGATCTTTCTTATATTTTGATATTTGTATTTTTTTATTTCACATGGCTATTTACTACATTCTTTTTGGTTTATTTTTTTCTTTGCTCTGAGGATGGAAGCACTCTCTTCTTTGATTAATTGGTTGGATTTGGATGGAAGTGTTTACCACCCATGTTCCTTTTAAAAAAAACCTTTAGGAATAATGGCAGATTAAACCTGAGGAAGGTGTTTTGCCGAAATGCGTTGTCCTCACTTTATTTCTCAGGTTATACTTGCCGGTGTTTATATGAAATTTTAAAAGGATGGAATAAAAGTTATTTTTAACATGTCTTAATTTTCCTTGTAGTCCGGGTTGGATCTTGTTTCTCCATTTGCTTCCTATGCATTGTCCGGCTGGTTGCCATGGTATTGTGCTGGGACCGAGGATTATTACCTGGAAACTTATACAGGCATACTCCGAAAATGGTGAGCGGCTCTTTGCTTTTTGTGACATTAATGAATGACGTAACACAGTGGTCCCCAACCAATGGCCTGTGATGCGTGTCTCGCAGCTGTCTGCCAGTTTGTTGCATTACCACTAGATTTTGCAAACAGCTATGAAAAGCAGGTCTCCAGATGGTGAATTATGTAAATATCGGCACACAGAAGAGCAGATCTTGATTCCCAAATATTGGCCTTGGGGGTTTACTGTAGAAATAATTTAAGTATGGTAGACTGGAGACAGATGATACTACCTATTAGAGGAGGTGTTTGAAGCTGGATGTGACAGTGTGGTGGGAGTGCTTGATGCAAGAATACTGAACTGGGGTAATGTGACAACCCCTATTTCTTGGTATACTGACTCAGTGGGATTTTTGTGGAAAAGCTTTGGCTGTCATTATACCAGAAATGTGGGCTCTGAGTGTCACTACTGTAGGAAGGGAGCTGGGTGGAAGCTGTATGTAGCTGGCAACCTTCTCACAGAGCTGAATATGGTTCTCAACAGAGGCGTATCTAGGGGGGGGGCAGGCGGGGTGTTACGGGGGGCTGTCTGATAATAAAACCTAAAGGAGTAACAGACAGTCAGGGTCCACCGTGCAAAGACTCTGCTGCAGACTATGGCAGAGTGCAATACCTCTGTTAAACTCACAGAGGAATATAATTAGTAAATAAGGCAATTACTCCCTTACTTGGAGGGTGTGTGGAATGGTCTCTGTTAATAATCACAGAGACAAAGGCAGTGAGTGTGAAATGGCACCTACCTAGGTCCGTTCCTCTAGTGGTGCCAGGAAACGGACAGCAGCGTAAGCCGCACAAAGCTCCTACCTGCGTTCGCTCCACTAGTGTGCGAGGACACGAACCACTAGATATGGCACCTGCCTAGGTCCGCTCTTCTAGTGGTGCAAAAGAGACGAAACAGCAGCGTAAGCCGCACAAAGCTCCTACCTGCGTTCGCTCCACTAGTGTGCGAGGACACGAACTACTAGATATGGCACCTGCCTAGGTCCGCTCTTCTAGTGGTGCAAAAGAGACGGACAGCAGCATAAGCCGCACAAAGCTCCTACCTCTGTTCGCTCCCCTAGTGTGCGAGGATACGAACAACTGCCAGACGCAGTATAAGGAACGTTACCCTAGCGGCAACGTCCACCTACGAGTAGAATCACAAGGCCCAGCCAGACCATGTGCCTCAGGCACCTGCCTATGTCTGCTCCCCTAAGAGGTAAGGATACGGACTGCAGCCGAAGCTGTAAGGTATAAGAACGCTACCCTGCCGGTAGCGCTCACCTAGCATAGACAGAGAGATGCCTAGAGGAATGTGCACAGAGCGTCTACTCTCATGCATGAACCAAGAGGACTGAGCGCCGTGCGGCGTGCGTCAGGGTCTTATATAGACTCTGTTCCTCATCCAAGATGGAGGACACCAGAGCCAATCCGCTGCCAGAACGACAGGAATGACGTCACGCTGGCCTATCACCGAGCAAAGCATCACAAGCACATGACCAGCGACCAATCGACATAGGTGTCAGAGACATGTGACCACGTGTCACAAGCACATGACCAGCAGCCAATCGGCATAGAAGGTGTCAGAGACATATGACCTTGTGTCAGCGATGATGTCACCCGCACATGTGCAATGGCTCCAAGATAGGACTTAGGCGGGCTTTGCACACTACGACATCGCAGGTGCGATGTCGGTGGGGTCAAATTGAAAGTGACGCACATCCGGCGTCACTTGCGATGTCGTAGTGTGTAAATCCTAGATGATACGATGAACGAGCGCAAAATCGTCGTCATCGTATCATCGCTGCAGCCTCCGACATTTCCATAATGCCGGGGGAGCGACAGGTACGATGTAGTTCCTCGTTCCTGCGGCCGCACACATCGCTGTGTGTGAAGCCGCAGGAGCGAGGAACTTCACCTTACCTGCCTCCCGGCTGCAATGAGAAGGACGGAGGTGGGCGGGATGTTTACATCCTGCTCATCTCCGCCCCTCCACTTCAATTGGCCGCCTGCCGTGTGACGTCACTGTGACGCCGCACGACCCGCCCCCTAAGGAAGGAGGCGGGTCGCCGGCCAGAGGGACGTCGCACGGCAGGTATGTGCGTGTAAAGCTGCCGTAGCGATAATAATCGCTACGGCAGCTTTCACTATATATAGAACGTGCGACGGGGGCGGGACTATCGCTGCAGCATCGGTAACACATTGTTACCGATGTTGCAACGTGCAAAGCCCGCCTTAGTCTCCAGCGCTTGCACATGTGCAGTAGCAAGAAATCTGGACATAGACTCCAGTGCCACAGCAACCGTAACACGGGGCATCTGCCCCGGGTGCAATTGTCGGGGGGGCGCTGTCGGGCTCCCTGATGCAGCGCTCTGGGAGTCTTTCCGACGGCTATGTGTTACCGCCCTCTGTAGTGGGAGCCGGCTATTCTCCGAGTCCAGTAGTCAAGCTGACAGCCGGAGTCAGAGAAAGTGTGGCGCGTGGCTCCCTGTGATCATTTGCATGGCCGGCGGCAGCTTTGTGCTAACTGTGCAGTGACACGGGGCGCCGGCCGCAGACATCACTGAGGGGAGGGGACCTCCCCCTGCCTCTAGCTCCTGCACATCTCCTGTCAGATTGCAGCATGATGGGGGGAGGGGCCCGCACAGCAGTGCTGCATAGTGCCATGTTCTCAGCCTGTCACCCTCCCGTCCTGTGCACTCAGGCCTGTGTGCTCGGCTCTAGCACCGCAGAGGAGACAGAAGAGGAAAATGAAACCAGCGCTGATTGGCCACACATTAACCCCTTAGTGTCTGGCTGCTGCCTCCATCTTACAGGAGGAGGGCGCGTTAGTCAGGAAATTGTGCTGCACCTGAGCTTACAGGGGCAACTAAGCAGCAGGTATTTATATTTGAGCTAAGTGTGTATGTTTAATATACAGTTTATCACCATATATCTAATGCATTAGTGACTTCAATATTCAGTGTATGTGTGCTGTATATGTCCAGTGTGTGAGTGCTGTATAGAAGGTGTGAGTGCTGTATAGAAGGTGTGAGTGCTGTATAAAAGGTGTGAGTGCTGTATAAAAGGTGTGAGTGCTGTATAAAAGGTTTGAGTGCTGTATAGAAGGTGTCAGTGCTGTATATTGGGTGTCAGTGCTGTACACAGGGTATCAGTGCTGTGTATGGCTTGTGTGAGTGCTGTATACGGCATGTGTGAATTCTGTATACAGGGTGTGAGTGCTGTATACGGCGTGTGGGAATGCTGTATACCGGTTGTGAGTGCTGCATACAGGGTGAGTGCTGTATACAGCGTGTTGCATGTGTGAGTGCTGTGTAAGGCGTGAGTGCTGTATACGGTATGTGAGTGCTGTATATGTGAAGCCCCACAGGTGTTGTATCGGTGCATACCTTCAGGGACTCCACGTAGCTGGATCTCCGTCACTGGTAGGAAATCTTCTTGTTTGATCGTGACGCCACTCTCAGTATTGCGGTCAGTGGGGACCGCCACTGCAGGTTAGGGGACGCCTGGGGCTGATGGTGTGTGCAGTTAGATGTAGGAGCCTCCTGAGAGTGAGGCAAGCCCCAGGGCCCTGTGTAGGTTTGTAGTACCACAAGTCGCAGAATGACCACACAGGCAGGATGTCTTTCAGGGTTTTTACTCACATTAGATGGCAGGGTGAGTAACCCGGGCGTAGCTGAGATGAACCAGGTAGGAACCAGGTATCCTTCAGGCTGACGTTATGAGGGTGACTACTGACTCGCCTTCCTTAGCCCTTGGTGGTTTGGGGTGACCCCGACTTTGAGTCCCTATGGGGGTCACCCAGGGAAGATGCTCCAAGCCTCTCTCCCCTTCTTGTTTGCCGTGTGCTTGTTCCCTGGACCAGGCCACTCCAGCCTCTTGCCTCCTATGACCTATGGGCCCTCACTGCGGTTACGTGGCTGCGGCTTTTGTAGTGTTGTGGTGTGGGCTTTAAGAGCCCCACACCGGCAGGTTTAGCAGGGAAAGGTGAATCTATCCTCGCTTCGGGATCTGCCGCCCGGTTGGGCCTGGTGCTCTCTAGCAGTCTCCTTACTTCCCACTCCGTGCACTCTCTAGCTGAAGCTGGCTTTCAGGCAGCACTCCTAGTTGACCGTTCTCCCCCGTCTGTAGCCACTGCGCGGGCGCTGTTAGACAGCAACAGCCCCACAGGTCTGCTCCTCACTGAGCCCTATGGAGTTCTGCTCTAACTGACTCATTGCCCCTCCTCTCCTGTTCTTGCCTACGCCACCTAGCAACCAGACTCTCTTACCACACCCCTTGAGAGGAGATGGAGGCTCTACCCCCTCCACTATTCCAGTGAAGGTGAAGGCTTGCCCCCTCCTGGGATCCCCAGGGGTCCTCTCATGGGTACATGTGTGAGACCTGATCACTATGCGCCTGTGTTCCACACCCCAGTCAGCCTTCTGGATTACCTGTATTGTGCTGTTCCCAGCATGGGTGCAGCACTCAGTGGTGCCTGACCAGGTCAGGGGCGCCACATTCCCCCTTAGTTATCACCAGCACGTCCTCGGGCTGCAAGACAACATTTTAAAATGCATAAAACATTAAAACATGTAAAACATTTTTAAAACCACCATGTATCAGACATCACCTCCCTCCACCCACAAGTCCGTTAACCCACCCAAAACCCTCTCAGGAGGCAGGTCACCGGTCCTTTTGGTAACCAGATCTGGGCCATCTACTTCCCCAGACCTTTCCTCCAATCTTCCTCTCCCGTTGGCCGCGACTTCAGCCACTTCTGGCAGGATGTAGAGGCGGCTTTCATGGGCTGGTGGTTTCAGGGTATACCTGGCCTGGTGGATCCGCGCCGTCAGCCTCTTCTGGCAGGATGCAGAGGCGGCCTCCACAGTTGGTGCTGACCAGGTACCCTCTTTGTGGTGGTGAGCCAAGGCCCCATAAACAGGCGTGCTCTCTGGTCGCAGGTGAGCCAAGGCCCTTTTCTACGGACGGGCCCCCCTGGTTGCAGACGAGCCAAGCCCCTAAACAGGCTGGCCCTGGTGGTGGTGCCACTGGTGTAACTATTTACACTGCGAGAGTTTGTGGCTATAGCAAGTTCATAGCCTTAAAGTTTATTTCTCACAATAGTTTTTGTGGGCGCATTTCTTAAACGTTGCAAACAAAACTTTCAAAACTTTAACTTCTGTACTTCTTTTCTGTACTTTACTTTACTCCTCTTTTTCACTAGGGCGAGGGCACGTTGGGCACTGGCACCTGTGACTTTCTTGCTCTTTGTCTCTTTCTTCATCTGTGGTTGCCTCATCTATAGGTTCTGTGTCTTTCCTTTCTTGGTCTGCATCTGATTCCTTTTCTGTATCTGTTTCTTTATCTCTGTCTTGTCTTTCTTGTCTTTCTTGTCTTTCTTGTCTTTCTTGTCTTTCTTGTCTTTCTTGTCTTTCTTGTCTTTCTTGTGGCATGGGATGGCTGTAGGGTTTGCTGGTACGTAAGGCTACATCAAGTGCGTACAATCCCCTTTCACCTTGGTGCATGGTAAACTGTACCGAATCTCCCATTTTCAGATTTCTGCCAGGGTGTCCTCTAGGCAGGTGTGCGCTGACATCTCTCCTGTTAACAAATATTCCCTTTTTGATGCCAGGTGCTACAATAAATCCATAGCCGCTTCTCAGATTAAAGTCTTCCACTACGCCATAACACAGGGGTCCTCTAGCCTGGCTTTTGGCCCTTCTCAGGGACCGTTTCTCCTGTAGGTCTCTGGCGGTGACTTCCTTCTGCTCTGGAGACTGTGGGGCTGGAGCACACTGTGTTCTGTGGCGCCGTGTCTTGCGGGCTGGGTTCTGTAGAGGGCAGCTCACAAACTCCCAGGTGAGGTCTTGGGGCTGATCTTCGTCAGCAGACGGTGTCAGGTCTTCCTCATCCCAGCGGGAGTATGGCAGCATTTCCGGCTCTGAATACACATCTGCTGCGGGTGGCACTGGAGTCGGAGTCAACCCTTCTGCTTCCTGGCCTCCTCTCCCCCTTAGTTCTTCTTGGCACTCCGGCTGTGGCAGTGCTGGGGATGGATGCTCTTCAGCCGGCCCAGGCGGGGGACTCTTTGGTGTAGCTGCTGCAGGAGTTATCAGGAGACTCTTTGGGGTATGCGGAGGGGGTATGTACTGGCTCACCAACCATTGTGGAAATTTGGCCTCCATGTCAGCCCTCATCTGCCAATATGCAGGGTCTTCACCCACCGTGGGCTGCCTATCAGGGACCTCTGTGGACCGGGGAGCGGTGTCTGCTCTGGCCTTACAGGCCGGGGTAAATGATGAGGTAGTCTTTTCTTGGCGGGCCGCGCCCTGTATGGCGGCGGCCTGGTCTTGGCGGGCCGCGCCCTGTATGGCGGCGGCCTGGTCTTGGCGGGCCGCGCCCTGTATGGCGGCGGCCTGGTCTTGGCGGGCCGCGCCCTGTATGGCGGCGGCCTGGTCCAGCATCGCGGTTGCAGCTTGCGTTGCAGTGGGCATCACCACTGCGGCCGGTTCTTGGCGGGCCGGACTGGGCATTGCAGCCGCGGTCTCAATTAGCGTCGCAGCCTCGATGGGGTCCGTGCAGGCTGAGCCGGGCGTCGCTGCAGTGACCGTAGCTTGGCGGGCCACACCCGGCGGGGCTGCGGCCTGGTTCAGCATATCACTTGCGGCGCGGACGAGCGTCGCTGCTGCGTTGGGGTCTTGGCGGACCGGGTTCAGCAGGGTGGCAGCCTGGGTCAGCGTCACACCTGCAGCACGGATGAGCACTGCCGTGGTGGTCGGAGCCCTGCGGGACAGGCGGGGCATGGCTGCAGCAGCCTGGATTTGGCGGGCCGCTTCTAGCGTGGCTGCGGCCTGGTCCAGCGTCGCCGCGCCGGGCGCCTCTTCTGGGACCGCGGGCGTGGCAGCAGGGGTCGGGGCACTTGCGCTGGCCGGGGCATCTCTGGACTCACCCACCGGTAGCAGCATCGGGGTCTGCGTCGTCGCCGCTCGGTCTGGCAGGCGTCGCGCGGCTCCCTCCTCGTAGGTCCGTACCGCCGCAGCCATCTCCAGGAGCTCCGTGCGTTCTTCTCTGATCTGCTCTATGACCCGGGTCTCCAGTCGGTCACAGAACTGGGCCAGCTCCCGATACCACCAGGCAGCGGAGCCTGGTTCTGGGTTCCTGCGGTCAGACGCCATTTCTTCTGCGCCGTCTTCTGCACGATCTCCCAGCAGTGGACTCTTCGCTGCCTCCTGTAACAAGCTGTCCAGTTTCTGCTCTGCCTCTTTCAGCAGCTCCTCTCCCAGCAGCAGGCTTGTGGCTCCCTTTCTGTTCCGCCGTTTCTCGACGCTTCCACTCTCATAGCTGGCAAGGTCAGAACTCTGCAGGGGATCTCTGGGTAGCCACACCTCTTCGTGGGCGGTAACTTCTTCCAGCGCGGGCTGCTGTTGTTTTTCAGCGCGCTTTTCATGGTGGCAATATGGCGGCGCTTCCAATTTTTCAAGCGGACCGCCCAGGCACATGGTCACCTGTCTGAACAGGTCTAGTCCTTATCCTGTTCGTGACGCCAGATGTGAAGCCCCACAGGTGTTGTATCGGTGCATACCTTCAGGGACTCCACGTAGCTGGATCTCCGTCACTGGTAGGAAATCTTCTTGTTTGATCGTGACGCCACTCTCAGTATTGCGGTCAGTGGGGACCGCCACTGCAGGTTAGGGGACGCCTGGGGCTGATGGTGTGTGCAGTTAGATGTAGGAGCCTCCTGAGAGTGAGGCAAGCCCCAGGGCCCTGTGTAGGTTTGTAGTACCACAAGTCGCAGAATGACCACACAGGCAGGATGTCTTTCAGGGTTTTTACTCACATTAGATGGCAGGGTGAGTAACCCGGGCGTAGCTGAGATGAACCAGGTAGGAACCAGGTATCCTTCAGGCTGACGTTATGAGGGTGACTACTGACTCGCCTTCCTTAGCCCTTGGTGGTTTGGGGTGACCCCGACTTTGAGTCCCTATGGGGGTCACCCAGGGAAGATGCTCCAAGCCTCTCTCCCCTTCTTGTTTGCCGTGTGCTTGTTCCCTGGACCAGGCCACTCCAGCCTCTTGCCTCCTATGACCTATGGGCCCTCACTGCGGTTACGTGGCTGCGGCTTTTGTAGTGTTGTGGTGTGGGCTTTAAGAGCCCCACACCGGCAGGTTTAGCAGGGAAAGGTGAATCTATCCTCGCTTCGGGATCTGCCGCCCGGTTGGGCCTGGTGCTCTCTAGCAGTCTCCTTACTTCCCACTCCGTGCACTCTCTAGCTGAAGCTGGCTTTCAGGCAGCACTCCTAGTTGACCGTTCTCCCCCGTCTGTAGCCACTGCGCGGGCGCTGTTAGACAGCAACAGCCCCACAGGTCTGCTCCTCACTGAGCCCTATGGAGTTCTGCTCTAACTGACTCATTGCCCCTCCTCTCCTGTTCTTGCCTACGCCACCTAGCAACCAGACTCTCTTACCACACCCCTTGAGAGGAGATGGAGGCTCTACCCCCTCCACTATTCCAGTGAAGGTGAAGGCTTGCCCCCTCCTGGGATCCCCAGGGGTCCTCTCATGGGTACATGTGTGAGACCTGATCACTATGCGCCTGTGTTCCACACCCCAGTCAGCCTTCTGGATTACCTGTATTGTGCTGTTCCCAGCATGGGTGCAGCACTCAGTGGTGCCTGACCAGGTCAGGGGCGCCACATATACAGCATGTTGCATGTGAGTGCTGTGTACAGGGTTTGAGTGCTGTGTACAGCGTGTGAGTGTTGTGTACGGCGTGTGAGTGCTGTATACAGTATGTGAGTGCTGTATACAGCATGTCGCATGTGTGAGTGCTGTATACAATGTGTGAGTGCTGTATACGATGTGTGAGTGCTGTATACGATATGTGAGTGCTGTATACGATATGTCAGTGCTGTATACAGTGTGTTGCATGCGAGTGTTGTGTACAGGGTGTGAGTGCTGTGTACGGCGTGTGAGTACTGTATTCAGTATGTGAGTGCTGTATACAGCATGTCGCATGTGTGAGTGCTGTATACAATGTGTGAGTGCTGTATACGATGTGTGAGTGCTGTATACGATATGTGAGTGCTGTATACGATATGTCAGTGCTGTATACAGTGTGTTGCATGCGAGTGTTGTGTACAGGGTGTGAGTGCTGTGTACGGCGTGTGAGTACTGTATTCAGTATGTGAGTGCTGTATACAGCGTGTCGCGTGTGTGAGTGCTGTGTACAGGGTGTGAGTGCTGTGTACGGCATACAGTATGTGCAATGCATGTGTACTGTATATGTCCAGTGTGTGTTATGTGCAGTATACAATAGGACCAGTGTGTCAAGACTGTGTGCAGTATATGCCTATTGTGTGAGTACAATATGCTGTATAGTACCAGTGTGTCAGAGTTGTGTGCGGTATATGGCCAGTGCATCATGGCTGTGTGCGTTATATGGTCAGTGTGTCATGGCTGTGTGCGTTATATGGTCAGTGTGTCATGGCTGTGTACAGTATACGACCAGTGTGTCATGTCTGTGTGCAGTATATGGCCAGTGTATCATGGTTGTGTGCAGTATATGGCCAGTGTATCATGGCTTTGTCCGTTATATGGTCAGTGTGTCATGGCAGTGTGCAGTATATGGCCAGTGTGTCATGGCTGTGTGCAGTATATGGCTAGTGTATCATGGCTGTGTGCGTTATATAGTCAGTGTGTCATGGCTGTGTGCGGTATGTGGTCAAGTGTATCATGGCTGTGTGCGGAATACAGTCAGTGTATCATGGCTGTGTGTAGTATACGGTCAGTGTGTCAAGGCTGTGTGCGTTATATAGTCAGTGTGTCATGGCTGTGTGCATTATATGGCCAGTGTGTCATGGCTGTGTGCATTATATGG
The DNA here is from genome assembly GCF_048569485.1 of Anomaloglossus baeobatrachus. Taxonomy (NCBI): domain Eukaryota; kingdom Metazoa; phylum Chordata; class Amphibia; order Anura; family Aromobatidae; genus Anomaloglossus; species Anomaloglossus baeobatrachus. The sequence continues at coordinate 451,912,300 of NC_134355.1, forward strand.
CCAGTGTGTCATGGCTGTGTGGGGTATACAGTCAGTGTATCATGGCTGTGTGCGGTGTATGGCCATTGTGTCTGATTGGCCGGGATCCGGCACCTGGCACTCTCGCCAATTGGGTGTTTTTAAGGGAACCTGTCAGGTGCAATATGCACTCAGTACCACGAGCATTTCTGAGAGCATATTGCTAATCTCTGCCTAACCATCCCTGTATACACTAGTATAGATAAAGAGATCTTTAGAAAAAGTATTTCTAAAGAACTTTTATCATATGCTAATGAGCGCAGGGACTAGTCCCAAGGGCGTTAATTCACTTGCTAGTCAGCCCCATTAGCATGTTAGTATGCCCCTGTGGGTCCCTGTGGGTGTGCTATCATGCTAATGAATACGCAGCATTAGAGGATGATCTCACTCACCTCTCCGCTGCAGTTGCCGCCCAACACTGGATTTCGGCTCAATGCACATGACCCCAGTGTTTCAGTCATGTGCACTACTTCATTTTAAAGCCAGGACACCTACACCCGGCTTCATATTGCACATGACTAAAACTCCAGGATCATGCGCACTGAGCCGAAATCCAGCATCAGGTGGCGATGGCAGCATCGCATATGATAAAACATCTTTAGAAATACTTTTTCTAAAGATCTCTTTATCTATGCTAGTGTATACAGGGACAGTTAGGTAGGGATTAGCAATATGCATCCATATTGTACCTGACAGGTTCCCTTTAAATATCAATGACAGCAGCAGATGGCCAGAGTGCTCAATTCCAGATCTGTTCTGTCTTCTGGTAGTGGCCCCTGCCAGGTGTGAAGCCCCGCAGGTGTTGTATCAGTGCATACCTTCAGGGACTCCACGTAGCTGGTGCTGGTCACAGGTAGGGAATCTTCAGTTTTGATCGTGACGCCACTCTCAGATTTGCGGTCAGAGGGGACCGCCACTGCAGATTAAGAGGCACCTGGGGCTGATGGTGGGTGCAGTCGGGTGTAGTAGCCTCCTGAGAGTGAGGCAAGCCCCAGGGCCCTTTGTAAAGCTGTAGTACCACAAGTCGCAGAATGACCACACACAGGCAGAGTGACTTTCAGGGTTTTTACTCACTTCAGGTGGCAGGGTGAGTAACCCGGGCGTAGCTGGGATGAACCAGGTGGGAACCAGGTATCCTTCCGGCTGACTGTATGAGGGTGACTACAAACTCGCCTTCCTTAGCCCTTGGTGGTTTGGGGTGACCCCGACTTTGAGTCCCTATGGGGGTCACCCAGGGAAGATGCTCCAAGCCTCTCTCCCCTTCTTGTTGTGCCGTGTGCTTGTTCCCCGGGCCAGGCCACTCCAGCCTCTTGCCTCCTGTGACCTATGGGCCCTACTTGCGGTTACGTGGCTGCGGCTTTTGGTTGTTGTGGTGTGGGCTGTAAGAGCCCCACACCGGCAGGTTTAGCAGGGAAAGGTGAATCTATCCTCGCTTCGGGATCTGCCGCCCGGTTGGGCCTGGTGCTCTCTAGAAGTCTCCTTACTTCCCACTCCGTGCACTCTCTAGCTGAAGCTGGCTTTCAGGCAGCACTTCTAGTTGACCGTTCTCCCCCGTCTGTAGTCACTGCGCGGGCGCTGTTAGACAGCATCAGCCCCACAGGTCTGCTCCTCTCTGAGCCCTCTGGAGTTCTCCACTAACTAACTGACTCACTGCTCCTCCTCTCCTGTTCTTGCCTACGCCACCTAGCAACCAGACTCTCCACCACACCCCTTGAGAGGAGATGGAGGCTTTTTAACCCCCTGCCACTATTCCAGTGGAGGTATAGGCTTTGCCCCCTCCTGGGATCCCCAGGGGTCCTCTCATGGGTACATGTGTGAGACCTGATCACTATGCGCCTGTGTTCCACACCCCTGTCAGCCTTCTGGATTACCTGTGTTGTACTGTCCCCAGCATGGGTGCAGTACTCAGTGGTGCCTGACCAGGTCAGGGGCGCCACATTCCCCCTTAGTTATCACCAGCACGTCCTCGGGCTGCAAGACAACATTTTAAAATGCATAAAACATTAAAACATGTAAAACATTTAAAAGCACCAGGTATCAGACATCACCACCCTCCACCCACAAGTCCGTTAACCCACCCAAAACCCTCTCAGGAGGCAGGTCACCGGTCCTTTTGGTAACCAGGTCTGGGCCATCTACTTCCCCAGACCTTTCCTCCAATCTTCCTCTCCCGTTGGCCGCGACTTCAGCCACTTCTGGCAGGATGTAGAGGCGGCTTTCATGGGCTGGTGGTTTCAGGGTATACCTGGCCTGGTGGATCCGCGCCGTCAGCCTCTTCTGGCAGGATTCAGAGGCGGCCTCCACAGTTGGTGCTGACCAGGTACCCTCTTTGTGGTGGTGAGCCAAGGCCCCATAAACAGGCGTGCTCTCTGGTCGCAGGTGAGCCAAGGCCCTTTTCTACGGACGGGCCCCCCTGGTTGCAGACGAGCCAAGCCCCTAAACAGGCTGGACCTGGTGGTGGTGCCACTGGTGTAACTATTTACACTGCGAGAGTTTGTGGCTATAGCAAGTTCATAGCCTTAAAGTTTGTTTCTCACAATAGTTTTTGTGGGCGCATTTCTTAAACGTTGCAAACAAAACTTGTCAAAACTGGTCAAAACAGTAACTTCTTACTTTACTTTGCTTTACTCCTCTTTTTCACTAGGGCGAGGGCACGTTGGGCACTGGCACCTGTGACTTTCTTGCTCTTTGTCTCTTTCTTCATCTGTAGGATCTTTATCTTTCCGTTCTTGGTCTTCATCTGTTTCTACATCTGGTTCTTTATCTCTATCTTGTCTTTCTTGTCTTTCTTGTCTTTCTTGTCTTTCTTGTCTTTCTTGTCTTTCTTGTCTTTCTTGTCTTTCTTGTCTTTCTTGTCTTTCTTGTCTTTCTTGTGGCATGGGATGGCTGTAGGGTTTGCTGGTACGTAAGGCTACATCAAGTGCGTACAATCCCCTTTCACCTTGGTGCATGGTAAACTGTACCAAATCTCCCATTTTCAGATTTCTGCAAGGGTGTCCTCTTGGCAGATGAGCGTTCACATCTCTGCGGTTTACAAATATCCCTTCTTTTATTCCTGGTGCTACAATGAAGCCATAACCACTTTTCAAGTTGAAATCTTCCACTACGCCATAACACAGGGGTCCTCTAGCCTGGGCTTTGGACTCTCTCAACATACGCTTCTCCTTTAGGTCTCTGGCGGTGACTGCTCTCTGTTCAGGAGACTGTGGTGCTGGAGCAAACTGTGTTCTTCTGCGCCGTGTCTTGCGGGCTGGATCCATGCCTGTGGGCTCCCAGGTGAAGCTCTTAGGCAGCTCTTCTTCTGCAGAGGGGGTCAGGTCCTCCTCGTCCCAGCGGGAGTATGGCAGCATTTCCGGCTCTGAATACACATCTGCTACTGGTGGCACTGGAGTCGGAGTCAACCCTTCTGCTTCCTGGCCTCCTCTCCCCCTTAGTTCTTCCTGGCACTCCAGCTGTGGCAGTGCCGGGGATGGCTGCTCTTCGGCCGGCCCAGGTGAGGGACTCCTTGGTGTAGCTGCTGCAGGAGTTAGCAGGAGACTCTTTGGGGTATGCGGAGGGGGGATGTATTGGCTCACCAACCATTGTGGAAATTTGGCCTCCAGGTCAGCCTTCATCTGCCAATATGCAGGGTCTTCACCCACCATGGGCTGCCTATCAGGAACCTCTGTGGACCGGGGAGCGGTGTCTGCTCTGGCCTTACAGGCCGGGGTAAATGCTGAGGTAGTCTTTCCTTGGCGGGCCGCGCCTGGCATGGCGGCGGCCTGGTCTTGGCGGGCCGCGCCCTGTATGGCGGCGGCCTGGTCTTGGCGGGCCGCGCCTGGCATGGCGGCGGCCTGGATCAGTGTCGCTGTTGCAGGGGGCTCTGTGCAGGCTGGGCTGGACGTCGCTGCAGCAGTCTGGGCTTGGCGGGCCGCGCCCTGTATGGCGTCGGCCTGGTCTTGGCGGGCCGCGCCCAGGATGGCGGCGGCCTGGTCCTGGCGGGCCGGGCAGGGCATCGCTGCAGGGACTGGGTCTTGGTGGGCCGAGCAGGGCATCGCTGCAGCCGCTGGGGCTTGGAGGGCCGCACCTGGCGTGGCTGCGGCCTGTTTCAGCGTCGCCGCACCGGACGCCTCTTCAGGGACCGCGGACGTGGCGGCAGGGGTCGGGGCACTTGCGCGGGCCGGGGCATCATTCGACTCACCCGTTGTTGGTAGCACTGGGGTCTGCGTCGTCGCCGTCCCGCCTGACACCCGGCGCGCAGCTCTCCCTTCATAGGCCCGAACCGCCGCGGTCATCTCCTGCAGTTCCATCCGTTCCTCCCGAATCTGCTCCACGACCCGGGTCTCCAGCCGGTTGCAAAACTGGGCCAGCTCTCGATACCACCAGGCAGCGGAGCCTGGTTCTGGGTTCCTGCGGTCAGACGCCATTTCTTCTGCGCCGTCTTCTGCACGGTCTCCCAGCAGTGGACTCTTCGCTGCCTCCTGTAACAAGCTGTCCAGTTTCTGCTCTGCCTCTTTCAGCAGCTCCTCTCCCAGCAGCAGGCTTGTGGCTTCCTTTCCTTCCCGCCGTCTCTCGACGCTTCCACTCTCATAGCTGGCAAGGTCAGAACTCTGCAGGGGATCTCTGGGTAGCCACACCTCTTCGTGGGCGGTAACTTCTTCCAGCGCGGGCTGCTGTTGTTTTTCAGCGCGCTTTTCATGGTGGCAATATGGCGGCGCTTCCAATTTTTCAAGCGGACCGCCCAGGCACATGGTCACCTGTCTGAACAGGTCTAGTCCTTATCCTGTTCACAGCGCCAGATGTGAAGCCCCGCAGGTGTTGTATCAGTGCATACCTTCAGGGACTCCACGTAGCTGGTGCTGGTCACAGGTAGGGAATCTTCAGTTTTGATCGTGACGCCACTCTCAGATTTGCGGTCAGAGGGGACCGCCACTGCAGATTAAGAGGCACCTGGGGCTGATGGTGGGTGCAGTCGGGTGTAGTAGCCTCCTGAGAGTGAGGCAAGCCCCAGGGCCCTTTGTAAAGCTGTAGTACCACAAGTCGCAGAATGACCACACACAGGCAGAGTGACTTTCAGGGTTTTTACTCACTTCAGGTGGCAGGGTGAGTAACCCGGGCGTAGCTGGGATGAACCAGGTGGGAACCAGGTATCCTTCCGGCTGACTGTATGAGGGTGACTACAAACTCGCCTTCCTTAGCCCTTGGTGGTTTGGGGTGACCCCGACTTTGAGTCCCTATGGGGGTCACCCAGGGAAGATGCTCCAAGCCTCTCTCCCCTTCTTGTTGTGCCGTGTGCTTGTTCCCCGGGCCAGGCCACTCCAGCCTCTTGCCTCCTGTGACCTATGGGCCCTACTTGCGGTTACGTGGCTGCGGCTTTTGGTTGTTGTGGTGTGGGCTGTAAGAGCCCCACACCGGCAGGTTTAGCAGGGAAAGGTGAATCTATCCTCGCTTCGGGATCTGCCGCCCGGTTGGGCCTGGTGCTCTCTAGAAGTCTCCTTACTTCCCACTCCGTGCACTCTCTAGCTGAAGCTGGCTTTCAGGCAGCACTTCTAGTTGACCGTTCTCCCCCGTCTGTAGTCACTGCGCGGGCGCTGTTAGACAGCATCAGCCCCACAGGTCTGCTCCTCTCTGAGCCCTCTGGAGTTCTCCACTAACTAACTGACTCACTGCTCCTCCTCTCCTGTTCTTGCCTACGCCACCTAGCAACCAGACTCTCCACCACACCCCTTGAGAGGAGATGGAGGCTTTTTAACCCCCTGCCACTATTCCAGTGGAGGTATAGGCTTTGCCCCCTCCTGGGATCCCCAGGGGTCCTCTCATGGGTACATGTGTGAGACCTGATCACTATGCGCCTGTGTTCCACACCCCTGTCAGCCTTCTGGATTACCTGTGTTGTACTGTCCCCAGCATGGGTGCAGTACTCAGTGGTGCCTGACCAGGTCAGGGGCGCCACACAGGTACTGTACATCTGTTCCCATGCTAATCAATAAGGCGGATGTGCCGTACTTGGCATAATTGGGCTCACATGACCCTCCACTCTTGCCACTGTCATGGGAGAATCCTAAAAGTGTGCAGAGCATGATTTGTGAGAATTCAGAAGTCTGCAGTTACCTAGAGTGACTGCAGACTTTCATCATAAAAAATTAAAATTAAGCTTTGTAGCCCAATGCTAACAACGTATAATATACTCACTGTCAGGATTGAGCTCCGCTCGCTGTTTCCAGCAGTCATCACTGCTACACCACTCATATGCAAGTCTCATTTTTAGTCATGTGACAATTAGCGGCTCTTTTTACTTCTGTTTTTCAATGAAGATTGAGAGAGTTAGGCTGAAGCCACATAGGGATTACTGCGAGTCATCGCATGACACTCTGCTCATGCTCGCAGCACAGTAGGAGCCGAGGGTCATGCGACTGTGGTCCGGTCATGCAATCAGACCACAGCTGCAGCGGGGAGGGCCAGCGCTGCGGAGGGGAGGGCCGGAATATTTCTCCTTCTCTCCTTTATTGCCCGCTGATTCGAGAATCGCACAGCAGTCGCAGTACACCGGTGTAACGCAAGTGCAGTGCGATGTTTCTCCCGTCCCATAGACTTGTATGGGTGCGAGTGAAACAGACTCGCATTACACTCACGGCATGCTGCGACTGTTTTCTTGGTCCGATTAGGGCTGAGAAAACAATTGCTTATGGGAGCGGGCACATAGAGTAATATTGGTCCAAGTAGAATGCGATTTTATCACATCACACTCGCTCCGTTTTTTTTTCTCCCTGTGTGTGCTAGGCCTTAGGAAGAGCAGTTCATTAGCACATGACTAAATGTGCAAATCATATATGAATGAGCGGCCACATGACGACTACCCAAAGGGTGGGCGCCAAATAGGATTCTTGCCCCGGGTGCCAGAAAGCCTAGATACACCTCTGGCTCTCAAGGTCAGAAAAGTTGGAAACTACTGACGTAACAGATTACCACTAGTTATGATTTGTTTCCCATACACTTCCTCAATGAATGACATAACAGATTGCCACTAGTTATGATCCATTTCTGATAGAATTCAATGCAAATAAAAGACTGGCACCTTAGTCTCGATTGGACCCGTTGGTATGAAACTCTCCAGGTCCCGCTCACCCATATGGCTAACGGAGTGAGCTTGCTCTCAGGGTTCATGTGTAGAATTTCTTTGGACTGTAGTGGGAAAGTCCTATGCCATCGGTGCACTAGTACCCCGATTTTGGAGCGGGTTGGGGATGACACTTGAAGTCTTCACCCCCGTTGGGTAAATTACTGGAACGCGTGAAGCTAATTTCCAGCCTAGGGTCCACGTACCCCGTCGTGCCCTGGACCCTGTCCGGTGATAGCTCAAGGCCGCCGGCTGCCCTCCTCGGCAGTCTGTGCCCCTTGACACTGTCCCCTGCGACCGGGGTTCCAGCTCCTACCAGGCCCAGACCAATGTTTGCCACCTTGTATACAGGAGCTCTCCTCCGTGGCCTCTGCTCACGAGAGCCACTTCACCTCCTTCCTTCACTCTCGACTCTCAACTCTCAACTCTCTACTGTCACTGTCCTCACTTTCTCCTCACCAACCCCCTCATGTGGACGTCCCTATTCCCTTCAGGTCCCCCAATGGTGTGTCTGGTATGTTCAAGTGGGAAGTGTTCTTAGGATTTTAATTGGACTAGCTGTTAACAACACCGGAGGGCTGGGATCCTTTAACCAAGGAGGGTGGATACTGTGCGGGAGGGTAGATTGCACAATAGCCTGTGATGACCTGATAGGCCAGGGCATCACAGTTGCAGTCCTCATTCCGCCGCAGTTCGCTAAAGACACGGGGTACAGAGTGGTGTGTGGAGTTTTTACTACAATACTTTGATCTGCCCTGCTCAGGGCACATCAAAGTGCACCTGCGCATGGCCTCAAAACCAGTGAGTATGGATGATGTACGATACATCAAGCACCCCCGACTTTAGAAGAAGGACGACAAAGAGGGCCGAAAGAGGAGGCAGCGACACCGGAGAACGGAGACGCCCATATAACCCAACTCCATCGCAGCGACTGTAGAGGTAAGTATTATAAAGTGATTTTTACGTTCTACACAGCGGCCTGGACTTCTTATATACAGCAGGTTAGAATGCTGTATATAAGAGCCCACTGGTGGTGGCCGCAGCTTATAGGCCCCAAATCTGGTGACAGGTTCCCTTTAATTCCCGCTCCTCCATCTGTCTGCACTATTAACAGCAGCCGACCTAGTTAGAGGGCACTTTCTACTTTTCCTCTGGATTTACTCACTGTAGTTGTGAGGTTATATTCTGCTTCTGTCTCCTTGACTCTCTCCTGCACAATCTTCACTTGTTCTCCTCCACACCACACTGTTCCACTCTACTGCATTTACTACTTCCACTACTCTCTGCTACTTTTCCCTATCTGATCAAAACCAGGAAATCCCTTTCACTGTATTCCTCTTCACTGTGGGCCGGGTTCTATCTGGTTAACCCTTTTTTTCCTGCCACTATACCTCTTGCCTGAGCCTCCCTTCGCAACTAAGGAGCCCAGGGCCAATGACACCTGGTGGTAGCTGACATTACTGCTACATAACCACACATGACAGGGCATTTTGACATTACCAAACACTACACCTAGAAACAAACAGATAATTAACACAGATAATTAATTTCACTTAATACCACATATATATAAGTCATGATGTCTTCGGGGGGGGGGGGGTGTCACTGGACACCCTCTTACACAGTAGTACTAAGCACATAGACATGTACATTGTTTACTGCTGTCACTATAAGCTAATTTCTTTTACCTCAAACAAATTAGCAACCTACACCAGACAATTATCAATATCTGGCTGGAGCACCACCATCTCCAGGAAGAAAAGATGGTGTCAGGAGTCATATAAAGTTATAATATACTGGTGTGTACCTGGCTTGCACTTTACGTGAGACATTTTTGGTGCAATGCTTTACAGTTACCACTCACTATAAATTTATTCAGAACTATTCATGCGCTATGCAAGGGAATAATTACTGCCAAGCTACCATTAGGAAAGGAGCAATTCTAAACATTATTTCATTTTACTGGTCTTCTAGGCACTTTCTTTGCCTAATTTCCCTGCATTTCATTTATTATACACACTATATCAATATAAAAATGACTTGCAATATATACTAAGTTTGCCAGAGTCAGCATTTCCTTGAGATATTTTGTACACCGTTGTTTTGCCAAAACCTTTCTATGCGGCCGGTACCTCTTATTATTTTTTCCATCAGATTAATTTAGTTATATGGCTTGCAATGCTTTGTATCTTTGTACTGTTTCCTCTTGCCTAATAATAACAGTAATACAGTTTGTACACACCAAAAAAGAGGCCCAGAAAAGATATATAAAGTGCCTTGAAAAACTATTCACACCCCATAAACGTTTCTAAATTTTTTCATGTTACACCCACAAACTTAAATGTGTTTAATTGGTATTTTATGTGATATAACAACACTAAGTAGAAATTATTTGTGAAGTGTAAAGGAAATGATACATGGTTTTCTAAATATTTGAAAAATATAAATCTGAAAATTGGGACATGCATTTGTATTCAGCCCCCTGAATGAATATTTTATTTCTATAATTCTGGGTCTATTAACCTCATAACGACGGCCGTACGACTTAAAGCGGCGGCAAAACAGGGTACTTATTCTGTTCCGCCGCTTTAAAGCGGCGGCCCGAAAAAACCCTGTAGCGCCCCCCAGCGACCGAAAATCTCGGGGGTTTCAGCTACCGGGGGTAGCTGAGACCCCCCAGATTATGAATCGGGGTGGTTTTTTTGGACCCCGATCATGTGATCGGCGGTATACACTGTATACCGACGGACACATGAAAAAAAAAGAAATGGCCGGTAAAACTGATTTCTTTTTCATCTGACATGATCAAACATGTCAGATGAGAAAGAAATCTAACCCCCTAGTGCCCCCAAAGCCCCCGGTACCGGAGAGTCCCCCCACCCCCACCCCTACCGCCACCGGACATCCAAAATGGCGCCGAAGCGCACAGAAAACTGCCGCCGGCGCCGGCTCTGCATTCATTTCCCTCCGATCTGTAATGATCAAACATTTCAGATCGGAGGGAAATGTCCTCCCCCTGACCCCTCCTCCGGTCCACTGGAGCCCTCTGGTCACCGGAGCCCCCTCCGGTTCTCCAGAGCCACCACCCCCCTCCCCCCTCCGGAAGATGGCGGCGCACAGCGCGTGGCCGCATTCATTCTGCTCTTTCTGCCGCATGTGACACGTCACATGCGGCAGAAAGGTGTCCCCAGGTCCCACTAGGTCACCCCCCGTCACCCCCCCCCCAAGCCCCCGGTTATACGTTACCGGTCTGCCGCTCCGTCCCGCGATCACGCCGCCTCCTTCTTCAAAGCTGGCGGCGCATGCGCAGACAGCGGCTGTCAGCTGGATCCCTGCAAGCAGGGATCCTGCTGACGTCGCAACTACACAGGCTACTCCACTGTGGACCGGGGGAGGGTGAGTGCGGTAATCTGCAGTCACACTCCTCACATGGAGAGACTGCTGTTCCAGAAAATGGGGGGTACGTTCTGTGAGCGTGCCCCTCATATTCTGGAATGAGGTTACTGCAGGTCACTCTGCCCTAGGTTGGACCGGGGCAGTGTGAGTGCAGTATTCTCAGATTACTGCACCCACACTGCTCATGGAGAGCTTGCTCTTCCAGAAAATGGGGGATACGTTCCCTGAACGTGCCCCCCATATTCTAGAAGATCCAGAGCCGGCGTGGGACCTCCAAAATGGATTACAGCGACCGGAATTTCTTTATTTTCAATAAATTGGTAAAAGAGGAATGTTTCGGGGAGTGTTTTTTCAAATAAATTTTTTTTTTGTCTTTTTTTTTTCTATTACTGACTGGGTTAGTGATGTCGGGTATCTGTTCAGATGCCGTGACATCACTAACCCCAGGGCTTGATGCCAGGTGACATTACAGCTGGTATCAACCCCATATATTACCCCGTCTGCCACCGCACCAGGGCGCGGGATGAGCTGGGGCGAAGCGCCAGGATTGGCGCATCTAATGGATGCGCCACTTCTGGGGCGGCTGCGGCCTGCTATTTTTAGGCTGGGAAGAGTCCAATAACCATGGCTCTTCCCACCCTGAGAATACCAGACCCCAGCTGTCCGCTTCACCTTGGCTGGTGATCTAATTTGGGGGGGACCCCACGTTTTTTTTTTTTTAAAAAAAACGCCTGGGGAGCCCTCCAAATTGATCACCAGACAAGGTGAAGCTGTCAGCTGTGGTTTGCAGGCTACAGCTGTCTGCTTTACCCTAGCTGGCTATCAAAAATAGGGGGGACCCCACGTCGTTTATTTTAATTATTAATTTTTTGGGGGGCTAAATACAAGGCTAGGCACCCTTTAGTGCCACATGAAAGGCACTAAAGGGCACCAGCTTAGAATATGCAGGGGGTGGGACGTTATATTGGTTTGACATCTATCCATTCATCCATTGTAGCATTTTAGGCTGTGTGCCCACAATCAGGGTTTGCAGCGTTTTGGGCGCAGATTGTTTTCCCTGCATCCATAACGCTGCGTTGTGCAGTAGAAGCACAGTGGAAGGATTTTTAGAAATCCCGTGCCCACTGTGCTTCTCTTCTCCGCAGTATAAACCGACCCTTGGTGCAGCTTCCCGAGCCTCAGCATGTCAATTTATGCTGTGGAGATGAGTGTTCTCTGCAGGTAGAATAGAGCTCCACAGCAGCCTGAACCCAAATCGTGGGCATGGGCAGCTGCGTTCTCCCGTGGACAACACTCACATCTCTGCAGGAGGCTGACACTGTGTACTAGACGCCGTGTCGCTGGATCATGGCCACATAGCCTAAAAGTGAGACATTTGTTGCTACAGCAACATTTTTGTGAAGTACCTGTGGATTCAAAATGCTTACTATACTCCTGAATAAAATCCAGTTTCCAAAATGGAGTCACTTGTGGGGGTTTTCTGACGTATAGGTACCCAAGGGGCCCTGCTAATGTGACATGGTGCGCGCAATTTATTTCAACTTTTCCAGAATTCAAATGGTGCTCCCTCCATTCCAAGCCCTCCCATTTATCCAAACAGAGGTTTTTGGCCACATGTGGGGTATCCCTGTGCTCATAAGACATTGGATAACAACCTGTGGGGTCCACGGTTTGTTGTTGTCTCTTGAAAAAGTGAGAAATTTGATGCTAAAGCAACAGTTTTGTGAAAAAAATGAAAATTTTCAATATGGCAACCTAAGCTTATCAAATTCTGTGAAGTACTCGTGGATTCAAACTGCTCACTATACACCTAGATAAACGCCTTGAAGTGTCTTGTTTCCAGAATGAAGTCACTTGTGGGGGACCGCCACTGTTTAGGCACCTCAGGGGCTCTCCAAATGCAACCTGGCGTCCGCTATTGATTCCAGCCAATTTTGCAGTCAAATGGCACTCCTTCCCTTCCGAGCCCTGCCATGCGCCCAAACAGTTGATTTCCACCACATATAAGGTATCGCCAAACTCAGGAGAAATTGCACAATAAATGTTATGCTGAATTTTTTCCTTTTACTCTTGTAAAAAAAAAAGCTACCTGGTTGAAATAACAATTTTGTGGTAAAATTTTTTTTTTTTTTTTTCATGGCTCAACGTTATAAAATTCTGTGAAGCACCTGAGGGTTCAGGGTACTCACCAAACATCTAGATAAATTCCTTGAGGGGCCTAGTTTCCAAAATGGGGTCACTTGTGCGGGGTTTCTGCTGTTTAGGTACCTTAGGGGACCTCCAAATGCGACATGGTGCCCGCAATCTTTTTCAGCCAAATTTCCTTTCCAAAATTCAAATATTGTTCCTTCCGTTCCAAGCCCTCCCATTTGTCCAAACAAAGGTTTCAGACCACATGTGAGGTATCACCGCGCTCATAAAAAAGTGGGTAACAAACCTTGAGGTCAAATTTTTGGAATTACCTCTTGAAAAAGTGAGAAAATTGATGCTAAAGCAACATTTTTGAGAAAATTATTAAAATTTTCAATATGACAACGTAACGTTAACAAAATCTGTGAAGTACCTGTGGATCTAAAATGCTCACTATACCCCTAGATAGAAGCCTTGAGGGGTCTAGTTTCCAAAATGGTGTCACTTGTGAGGAATTTCTTCTGTTTAGGTACCTTAGCGGACCTGTAAATGCAACATGGTGCCCGCAATCTATTTCAGCCAAATTTGCTTTCCAAAATTCAAATATTGCTCCTTCTGTTCCGAGCCCTCCCATTTGTCCAAACAGAGGTTTCTGACCACATGTGGGGTATCGGCGTGCTCATAAGAAAGTGGGGAACAAGTTTTGGGGTCCATTTTGTTGTGTTATTTCTTCTAAAAGTGAATAAATTTGGGTTAGAGCAACATTTTTAGGTAAAATTTAATTTTTGCTTTTTTTCATTCCACATTGCTTTTGTTCATGTGAAGCACCTGAAGGGTTAATAAACTTCTTGAATGTGGTTTTGAGTACTTTGGGGGGTGCAGTTTTTAGAATGGTGTCACTTTTGGGTATTTTCTGTCATCTACGCCTATTGAAGTCACTTCAAATGTGATGTGGTCCCTAAAAAACTGGTTTTGTAAATTTTGATGTAAAAATGAGAAATTGCTGATAAACTTTGAACCCCTCTAACTTCCTAACAAAAAAAAATTTTGTTTCCAAAATTGTGCTGATGTAAAGTAGATAAGTGGGAAATGTTATTTATTAACTATTTTGTGTCACAGAAATCTCTGGTTTAACGGTATAAAAATTCAAAAGTTGAAAATTGCTAAATTTTCAAAATTTTTGCCAATATTCAATTTTTTTCATAAATAAACACAAAAAATATTGTCCTAAATTTGGTACTAACATGAAGTCCAATATGTGACGAAAAAACAATCTCAGAATCACCGGGATCCGTTGAAGCGTTCCAGAGTTATAACCTCATGAAGTGACACTGGTCAGAATTGCAAAATTTGGTCTGGTCATTAAGGTGAAAATTAGCTCCGTCACTAAAGGGTTAAACTGTAAACTTTGTTTATTATATAAAACGAGCATTCAAAACGATATGAATAACGATTTAAAAGCTAGTGTGGAGAACATATTATAGTGAGTGGCTATCCCTACCAGAGGGGACCTATAGTACTTAGAAACTATAGAAATATAGATACATTTAACAAATAATTTCCTCAAGAAGATAAACTTATTTTAGGCCGGGGCCACACGGGGACTAATGTGATCCTCACATGACATTCAGCTCACGCTGGCAGCACAGCGGGAGCCGAGTGTCAGGCGAGTGTCACTGCGACTGATGTCCGATCATGGTATCGGACCTCAGCTGTGGGGGGCGGGCCAGCTCTGAGGAGGGGCGGGCCGGCACGGAAGAGGGGAGGGAAGGATTTATCTCCCTCTCTCCTCCATTGCCGGCTATTGCCATTCTTGCCCTGCACTCTCGGACACCGGTGTAATGCGAGTGCAGTGTGATTTTTCTCTCGACCCATAGACTTGAATGGGTGTGAGAGAAAGAGACTCACATTGCACCCGCAGCATGCTGCGATTGTTCTCTCAGTCTGATTGGGGCTGAGAAAATAATCGCTCATGGGTGCTGACACATAGGTTAATATTGGTCCGAGTGGAATGCGATGTTTTAACGCATGCCACTTGCTCCGATTTTCATGCCGTGTGTCTTAGGCCTTAGAGAGATTATAAATGCAATTTTACTCCCAGATGGAATTACACTTCTCCCTAAAGCTGTAGTGGAAAAACTAAAATATTTGTGCTATAGATTAGTTGAAATGGTGATTAAATGATTTTGGGAAATACCAGTAACATAACTCAACCAGTGCGTCATCTTAATCAGACAACTGCATCATGAATATTAAGGTTGGGAGGAAAATCTAATTTCCAAACACATATCTACAGTGGGGAAAAAAATATTTAGTCATCCACCAATTATGAAAGTTCTCCCATTTAAAAAGATGAGAGAGGCCTGTAATTGACATCATAGGTAGACCACAACTTTGAGAGACAAAATGATAAAACAAATCCAAAAAATCACCTTGTCTAATTTGGCAAGAATGTTTTTGCAAATTATGGTGGAAAATAAGTATTTGGTCAATGACGAAAGTTCATCTCAATATTTTGTTATACATCCTTTGTTGGTATTGACAGAGGTCAAACATTTTCTGTAAGTCTTCACAAGGTTGGTACACACTGTTGGTGGTATGTTGGCCCATTCCTCCATGCAGATCTCCTCTAGAGCAGTGATGTTTTAGGCCTGTCGTGGGCAGCACGAACTTTCAACTCCCTCAAAAGCTTTTCTGTGGGGTTGAGATCTGGAGACTGGCTAGGCCACTCCAGGACCTTCATATGAATCCTTTGAACCACTCCTTCGTTACCCTGGTGGTGTGCTTCAGATCATTATCATGCTGAAAGACCCAGCCACGTTTCATCTTCAATGCCATTGCTGATGGAAGGAGGTTTGCTCTCAAAATCGCACGATACATGGCCTCATTCATTCTTTTATGTACATGGATCAGTCGTCCTGGTCCCTTTGCAGAGAAACAGCCCCAAAACAGGATGTTGCCAACCCCATGCTTCACAGTAGGTATGGTGTTTTTGGATGCAACTCAGCATGCTGTCTCCTCAAAACATGACGAGTTGTGTTTCTACCAAACAGTTCTACTTTGGTGTCATCAGACCATTCTCCCAATACTCTTCTGGATAATCCAAATGCTCTGTAGCAGACTTCATATGGGCCCGGACATTTACTGGCTTAAACAAGGAACAGGTCTGGCACTGCAGGATCTGAGTCCCTGGCAGCGTAGTGTGTTACTGATGGTAGCCTTTGTTATAGTTGTCGAAGCACTATACAGATCATTCACTAGGTCCCCCTTTGTGGTTCTTGCATTTTTGATTCTCGTTCTTGTGATCATTATGACCCCATGGGGTGAGATCTTACGTGGAGCCCCAGATCAAGGGAGATTATCAGTGGTCTTGTATGTCTTCTATTTTCTTATTATTGCTCCCACAGTTTATTTCATCACACCAAGCTGTTTGCCTATTGCAGATTCAGTCTTCCCAGCCTGGTGCAGAGCTACAATTTTGTTTCTAGTGTCCTTCGACAGCTCTTTGGTCTTCACCATAGTGGAGTTTGGATTGTGACTGAGGTTGTGGACAGGTGTCTTTTATACTGATAAAAAGTTCAAATAGGTGCCATTACTACAGGTAATGAGTGGAAGACAGAGGAGCCTCTTAAAGAAGAAGTTACAGGTCTATGCGAGACAGAAATGTTGCATGTTTTTAGGTGACTAAAATCTTACAATGCACTTGGATGAATATTAGTAAATGGTGCAGGTCAGATCTGCAAGTTTTTCCTCAGCTCTTATCGGGCTAGGAAAAAATTCACAGCATGCTGCAATTAGCAGCCTGTCTTAGATCACTCACAACCATACAAGTCTATGGGTGCTAATGAAACATCAAACTGTACTCGGATGACAACTGAGTGCAGTTCGATAAACTCACTGTGCTTTAAATGGCTGTAAAATGGTCATAGTAAGGGTCATGGGGCTGCAAAAGGAAAAAAAATGGGGATAAGAGCAGGATAATTGCTCTGCAAACATATGTGGAGAGGGAAATTACTTAAAGGGCTTCAGTTACCAGAGCAATCATGGACAAAAGAAGTAAATAAATGAAATAAAAATTTTAAGAGTACTCCTACAGAGACTGAATTCAGAGTTCCCCACAGATCAAAACTTTTAAGAGTGCCACCATAGAGCCTGTGTTCACAGTTACCCCACAGGGCCAAAATTTCAGATACAGTAGTGTACATTACAGCTGCTCGTAGTTTGATTTGGGATTGAGCTGGCAGTCAACCGAGAAATTTCCTAGCACCAATCTCACAGTCCAAGCCCCTTTGCCTTGGCGAGCCTTGCAAACACAGTTGATGTAGTGTCACTGGGGCCCAAAGCATTTACTTTTTAAATATTATTGTTTAAAGCAGGCAACCATGCTTGAATTCTCCAGCTAAGAAAAATGGAATAGGACTCCTTTTCTACTTTGTTGTTTGTCGGAACTGGGGCTCTGATTAAGAGGGTGGGTGGCCACCCAGTAATCAACACTAGTAACAATCCTGGCAACTCAACGGTAGTTGCGCAGACACCACAGCATGTATTTGGTCATGTGTGGCAGGCTGCCCAGAGGCCATGACAAGCTGTGCCCTATGGAATGTGTATAATCTGTGACCTCTGTATATGCTTGGCCATGCTCCAAAGATACCTGTGAGCTGCTTTGACTGCCACCCTATTGTGAACATGGTTTCTCCTCCTCCTTTGCCTCCTTATCCTCCAAAACTGTACCCTGGCTGTACAGTTGTGTACTTGGCCGGAATTATCCCCTTAACGACTACGGGCAGTAATCTTACGTCCCAGCGATCATAGTGTTACTGCCTGCGGTCTGCTGCAAGCAGCTTGCAGCGATCAGCGCACATCTCAGCTGATTTTTACAGCTGATATGTGTGCCTGCCAGGCACGAGAAGAATCGTTATCCACCCGTGCCGTTTAACTCCTTAAATGGCGCTGTCAATATGTGACAGTGTCATTATAATGGCATCGGTGGTAAACATTCACTCAACGGACAATACTGGAAGTCACGTGACATGATCATGTCACTTCCAGTTGTTGTCATGGTAGAACAGAGTCATGTGATGATTCCTGTAGCTCACAGGACTCATTTCCTGCGTCACACAGCTGAGAACTGGGTGAGACAGCTTAGGAGCATATCTGCTGTTCACAGTTGTACAGAGCGCCATGTGGGGGCGTTGCTTAGCCTTATGTGTGTGTGTGGTGTAGAGCCCGATGTGTGTGTGGGGTGCAGAGTCCAATGTGTGTGTGGGAGGCAGAGCCCTATGTGTGTGGGGTGCAGAGCCCGATGTGTGTGTGGGGTGCAGAGCCCGATATTCAGGCACTCTAGCACTTTTTTCCCTGTTCTTGTAACTACCCTATTTTTCGTTTTATAACACGCACCGGATTATAAGACGCACGTCAAATTCAGAGCAAGAAAAGGTGAAAAAAAATGGGGGCCATCTGGTAATCCAGTGGTGTCTTACCGGAGGGGGCAGTAGCGGTGGTGGAGGAGTTACAGGAGGCAGGGGCAATGGGTGTCCCAGAAACTTTAGGCTGTGCTGGGGCTGCGGCGGAGACTGGGGCTGCGGCAGAGGATGGGGCCGTGGCAGAGGCTGTGGCTGCAGTGTTGGGGCAACCTATGTAGACGCAGCAGCTGTTCGCGATGAGGGTTTCAAAGAAATGGCACCCAGAGTCAGCGCAGATTGAGCTCTAGGCTCAATGGCAAGCCTAGATCTCATCTGCACAAGCACCACTTCCAGGCGCCATTTTACTGAATTCATCTGGAGGGAGATCAATGGGCCAGAGGTGGCGCCTGTGCAGATGAGAGCTTAAGCTGAGAGCTCCATCTGCGCATGTGCTGACTTGGGTGGCATTATTTGAAGTCACCGCTAGACCCACAGAACCAGTACTGCCACCAGAGACGCCGCGCAGACAACACACAATCTGCGCTGAATCTGGCATTAACATTTTTCTACAATAGTGCTGCTCACTGGGAGACCGGTAGTCGACGGCGGCGGCTGGTACTACTCACTCATCAACTATAGCGAGCCACTGCACATCTAGGCCATACCAGCCTCACTCAATCCAATGCCGAGTGTAACTTACCACTTCTAGGTTGCGGCCTGGATGGCCACTCGGGAGATGTTGCTCAATATCTCTCCGAGAGACAAACACCTCCTCTGAGAGATCAGCTTTCTCGGGGTTAAACTGCCTGACGTACCCTCTGCGCCGCGGCCCTTGGACACGGACGGTAGCCTTCCTCAAGTGCTTTTTCTCTTTCTTTACTCGGGCAAGCATGTCTCGTTGTTGTTGATCTTGCGTCGTTATCGCTGATATCATCTGTCGCTGGTTTCGTTCCCAGCAGGGGGCATCAGCGTCTGGCTTCAGCTCCCTCACTGGCTCTGGCTTTAAGTGAACTC
Organism: Anomaloglossus baeobatrachus; assembly: GCF_048569485.1. Taxonomy (NCBI): domain Eukaryota; kingdom Metazoa; phylum Chordata; class Amphibia; order Anura; family Aromobatidae; genus Anomaloglossus; species Anomaloglossus baeobatrachus. The sequence continues at coordinate 451,931,356 of NC_134355.1, forward strand.
CTGCGGTCCCAACAGCCGTTGGGATACCGCGCGGCAATGGAACAGGTGGTGCTGTAGGTTCCACTTCCGTGGCTGCAAACTGAAAAATCGACTGCTCCGCAGCCAAGGTTGCAGGGTCCGGGTGCTCCGCCTCTGATGACAGGCCCGGTCATGCGGCCGGGTCTGGTCTGGCCGGGCTCCGGACGACCACTGTCATGACTGGAATGTTCTCTGTAACTGGAGCCTCACATATAAGTACTGCAGGTTCCGCTGCCGGGATTGGTGTAGGCAGCTCGATGTCCGCCGAGGATGGGGTAGCTGACGGTGGAATGCTTGCCGCGAGCAGGGGAGGTCCGGATCCCTCAGCCGCAGTGGCTGGATTAGGGCAATCAACAGGGACTGGGTAACCGCTTACTCTTTCTTCTCGTGGGACTTCCATCTCACGGGCTTGCACCGCCATCGCAAGGCTCCTCATCTCTTCCCTCCAGTGATTTAATATGAAGAGGAACTGCGTTCGCAATTCTCCTACACAGTTGTTCCGTCTCTTCCTCTATCCATGTCGCGGTCCCGGGAACAGCACGTTCCGATGACCAGTCTTGCTCTGCCATCTTGCCTCTGCCTTGTCCAGGAACGTTATCGCAGAGTCCTGGCGTCCCTGCTTCACTTCCACTCCTGTTACATTCCGACACGCCCCCTCGGTTTTCACTTCGCACTCTTTTGCGTGCTGTGGCCATCTGGGAACTTCCAGTTCCGGCCTCACACACAAGATGAAGGGCGGAGCTTAGGCTTCACACGCTTTCTCGTGGAAGACAGCGTTTTGGCGCAAAAAGATGGTGGAAAATGGCAGAATTGGCGGGAAGAGGAATCTTGACTCGGTTTTTGTCTCTAAGGCACACGTCACCCAGGTAAGTGGGTCCTGCTTGTATCCTGTTCGTGACACCAGAAGTTTCAAGGTGTACCGCCCCAGCACCAGCAGCCGGGCCGCCGCTCAGATCCAGGTCCGTGGTGGCTCGAGGGGTCTCCGGACCCAAGTGGGGTCGTGCGGACACTCTAACTAAAAGGGGGGTATTTACATTGGATTTTGTGGTTAGAGTTTATGACGCCACCCACAGTGTGTGGTAAGGTGGGATACAACCGCTGCTGTTGGGAGCGCCCGGTGGCGATGAAATGGCAGCCAGATGTTTAACCCCTCCATGGGTAGGGGCTTGGTGATGGTGAGAGGAGCGCACCGTTGGAGAGGGAAGGGGCACTCGCTCAGTCAATAACGCTGACACCGACAACTTGTAATTCAGAATTCTTAGCATCGCTGCAGCAAGGAGGGAGCACGCTGGGATCCCGTGCCCTATGGTGTTGCCTGTTAGCCTTTGACCTTGACCTTGGCACCTATGTCTGTAGTTGGTCCCTCTCAGCTTGAAACTGAATGGGTCCCGCTCACCGGTATGGCTAACGAAGTGAGTTTGCTCTCAGGGATCACGCTTGGGATTTTCTGGACTGTATATTGGGAAAGTCCTATCACCCTCGTTGCGCTAGTACCCCGATTTTGGAGCAGGTGGAGGACGAATCGTGAAGTCTTTGCCCTCGTCGGGTAAATTACCAGGATGCTTGAAGCTACTTTCCGGCCTAGGGTCCACGTACCCCGTCGTGCCCTGGCCCCTGCCCAGAGATGGCTCAAGGCCGCCGGCTGCCCTCCTCAGCAGTTCCATGCCCCTTGACACGATCCCCTGCGACTGGGGTTCCAGCTCCTACCAGGCCCAGACCAACGTCTGCCACCTAGTAACTGAGGAGCCCAGCTCCTAACCTCCTCCAACGACTTATGACCTCTCCTCTTGAGAGTCACCACTTGACTGACTTACTCCTGACACTCCTCACCTCCCCTTACCAACCCCCCAAGTGTCCAGCCCTATTCCCTTCAGGCTGTCCACTGATGTGTCTGGTGGGTGTGGTGCAGAGTTTTTCTAGGATTTTGATTAGCTTGTTCTTAGCAACACCATAGGCTAGGGATCCATAACCAAGGAGGAGATGGACACCATGCAGAAGGGCAGATTGCACAATGTCCTGTGACGACCTGATAAGCCAGGGCGTCACACTCCATTGTTGTGAGCACCCCGGGTTATGTGTACAGTTAGGTCCAGAAATATTTCGACAGTGACACAATTTTCGCGAGTTGGGCTCTGCATGCCACCACATTGGATTTGAAATGAAACCTCTACAACAGAATTCAAGTGCAGATTGTAACGTTTAATTTGAAGGTTTGAACAAAAATATCTGATAGAAATTGTAGGAATTGTACACATTTCTTGACAAACACTCCACATTTTAGGAGGTCAAAAGTAATTGGACAAATAAACCAAACCCAAACAAAATATTTTTATTTTCAATATTTTATTGCGAATCCTTTGGAGGCAATCACTGCCTTAAGTCTGGAACCCATGGACATCACCAAACACTGGGTTTCCTCCTTCTTAATGCTTTGCCAGGCCTTTACAGCTGCAGCCTTCAGGTCTTGCTTGTTTGTGGGTCTTTCCGTCTTAAGTCTGGATTTGAGCAAGTGAAATGCATGCTCAATTGGGTTAAGATCTGGTGATTGACTTGGCCATTGCAGAATGTTCCACTTTTTTGCACTCATGAACTCCTGGGTAGCTTTGGCTGTATGCTTGGGGTCATTGTCCATCTGTACTATGAAGCGCCGTCCGATCAACTTTGCGGCATTTGGCTGAATCTGGGCTGAAAGTATATCCCAGTACACTTCAGAATTCATCCAGCTACTCTTGTCTGCTGTTATGTCATCAATAAACACAAGTGACCCAGTGGCATTGAAAGCCATGCATGCCCATGCCATCACGTTGCCTCCACCATGTTTTACAGAGGATGTGGTGTGCCTTGGATCATGTGCCGTTCCCTTTTTCCCTTTCTTCTCCAAACTTTTTTCTTCCCATCATTCTGGTACAGGTTGATCTTTGTCTCATCTGTCCATAGAATACTTTTCCAGAACTGAGCTGGCTTCATGAGGTGTTTTTCAGCAAATTTAACTCTGGCCTGTCTATTTTTGGAATTGATGAATGGTTTGCATCTAGATGTGAACCCTTTGTATTTACTTTCATGGAGTCTTCTCTTTACTGTTGACTTAGAGACAGATACACCTACTTCACTGAGAGTGTTCTGGACTTCAGTTGATGTTGTGAACGGGTTCTTCTTCACCAAAGAAAGTATGCGGCGATCATCCACCACTGTTGTCATCCGTGGACGCCCAGGCCTTTTTGAGTTCCCAAGCTCACCAGTCAATTCCTTTTTTCTCAGAATGTACCCGACTGTTGATTTAGCTACTCCAAGCATGTCTGCTATCTTTCTGATGGATTTTTTCTTTTTTTTCAGCCTCAGGATGTTCTGCTTCACCTCAATTGAGAGTTCCTTAGACCGCATGTTGTCTGGTCACAGCAACAGCTTCCAAATGCAAAACCACACACCTGTAATCAACCCCAGACCTTTTAACTACTTCATTGATTACAGGTTAACGAGGGAGACACCTTCAGAGTTAATTGCAGCCCTTAGAGTTCCTTGTCCAATTACTTTTGGTCCCTTGAAAAAGAGGAGGCTATGCATTACAGAGCTATGATTCCTAAACCCTTTCTCCGATTTGGATGTGAAAACTCTCATATTGCAGCTGGGAGTGTGCACTTTCAGTCCATATTATATATATATAATTGTATTTCTGAACATGTTTTTGTAAACAGCTAAAATAACAAAACTTGTGTCACTGTCCAAATATTTCTGGACCTAACTGTATACGTTCAATTAATGGCTGCTGTGGCCATTTTACAAAAGTTATGGCAATCCTGTGTTTATTTAGCATACACGAAAGGGAATAGGTGGCAAAGGCAAGAAACAATCAACATCTCTTCTTAAATTGTCAAGAACCACCACTCAGTGAAATTAAAAAAATACTGTATTGGAGCTCCAAAAGCTGCTGAAGACAGGAAACAAATTGTTGTCAACATCTGAATGATTTATTGTGCCTCAACTGGTAAGGACTTTGTGGCAGATTATTTCACCAACAAATTGCAAAGTGTGAGCACACCCTGATACAGGTCCAACTGACAGTTACTTTTCACTAATGTAACTCCAAGCTTTAGTTCTATAGAAATGAAAATATTACCTGTAGTTCTCAAATAATTTTATTATAACACCTATATAAATAAGATAGTGTACCGCCCCAGGGCTCGGCCACAGCTGCCGAGCCGCTCGAATTCGTGCTCGTCGATGGGTGGCTCGAGCTCTCCACGGACCCGGGGGTCACGTCGCTCTGAAAGGGGGTTGGCGCTACACGCAGGGACTTCGGTGGGGAGATCCATGGCCGGAGCCGCGGTGGTTTGTAGGAGATTTAAGTTCGTGACGCCACCCATGGGTTGTGGTGAATGGATGGATATCACCGCTGCCGTTGAATAGGCTCCCGGGGATGGTGTTGCGCAGCTTGGTGTTGACCCCCTCCATGGGTAGGGGGATGGTGGTCTCGGGGGCCCGAGGGAGGTGCTGAGACGAGGGGACGGATGCGTGCTGGGGTGTCGGTGCGGTGCGGCGCGGTGCGCGACCCGAAGGCACTGTTATTCTCACTATGAGAAAACACGCTGGAGTCTCTGGTAAACCAAACAAGATGGTGAACGGTGCCCGCAGCCGGCTGCAGTTTCCCCTTAACAGGTTGGTGGTTTCCGCCTTTCTCCTGCACCTCTCTTGTGTGAAAGTTATGACCCCTATGCCTAAGCAACGGTAGTCCGCTCCCCGGCTTGCTGTGTGTCGGGAGAGCCCTGTGTGCCTGCAGACGCTGGCCCCTTGGGTCTCTGTGCCTTGGCGGTGGCTTTACCCTAATCGTTGGGCTGTTGTCTTCAGTCGGGTCTTGTGTGGGAAAGGTCCTAAAGTCCAGTCCTTAATCAGTTGATTTTGACTTAGCCTAGTTGTTTATGGGCCTCGTACTGGGTCTAAGTACCCCTCCTGGTGCTCCGGTTTCCAATCGGTTCCCCGGTTCGGTACCGGCGGGCCACCGTCCGTCCCCGGTCCCTACGGTTCCACCGGCTGTAATCCCAGCTCCTGCAGGCGGCTACCACCATCTGCCTACTTGCCAGAGGTGACTGGGCTCCAACCCAGACACCTGGTGAAGACTTGTTGGCAGACCTGAGCACAGGTCTGCCCTTGAACTTGACTCCAACTCGTCTCACTCTCACTGTCAAGACTAATCTAGACTGTTTTCCCACCTCCGGGCCTGTGAACTCCTCGGTGGGTGGAGCCAACTGCCTGGCTCCACCCCCCCTGGTGTGGACATCAAATCCAGATGGTGGTGACAAGGTTTTGTAGGCTGCTGTCACCTTTTTAGGGGAGGTGGTGTGTGTGTGTGGGACTACCTGGGACGACCTGACTAGTCCAGGGCATCACAATAGCAAAAATGAGAAATATATAAACATATTTATCTATAGAATGCGTAACCCAGGCCTTTTAGAATCCAGTTTCTTACTTTTTTGGTATTTTCTGCAAAATTATTTTAGTTAGAATTTTAAAACTCTAGGTCAGGGGTGGGCAATTAATTTTCCCATGGGGCCGCATGAGAAATTGGGATGGTTTTAGAGGGACGGACTAATATAATTAACTCAGTTTTACCCAATACTGTATATAGTATATATACTATCCCTTCATAAACAAACAGTAAGTTACGGACCATGTGACCCCTCGTGGCCCTGCACACACACGCACAGACATGTCTGTTTTTTCACCGGTAGCACGGGTGTCACACGGATTGCACACTGATGTGATCCGTGTGATATCAGTGTGACAAGTACCAGAGAAAATACAGGTCTTCTTAATAAAAAGATTTTCTATATTTACCTCTCTTCGGCGCTGCTGTCTCTGGCTCTGCTGCCTCCAGCTCCTTATCGCCGGTAATTATACTCACTGAATATTCACTGCAGTGAGCAGCTGGAAGCAGGGACAGCGCTGGGGACCGCATCGCTGGGTGAGTATACAGGTATGTGTGTGTGTATTGAGAACCAGGAATCTGGAGCTTGTCGGGGACTCGTCACAGTTCCCAATGAACTTTGATTAACCCGTGAAGCTGTAGCGCGGGTGTCACAGGGGGGTCATCAGATGACCTCCTGGAGGTCACTGTGCTTGCAGAATACTCACCTGTCCTCGCGGTGATGTCCTCAGCGGTGCTGTGCCCGACGCTTTACCCAGCGCTGCTCCGGCTTCCAGGTCCTGAGTGTGATGAATAATCGATGAATGAGCGGGGGTCAGGAGCGGGAGGCAGCAGAGCTGAAGAAAGCAGGTAAATATGGAAAATCTTTTTATTTCACAGACTTGTGTTTTCTCCAGGACCTGTCACACGTATGCAAACAGGTACCAGAGAAACGCAATCAGGCCCTGTAATGGCGGCATGCCCCTGCTGAGGGCGGGGAGGGAGTGCGTGGTACTCGATGTAACTTCAGTACCACTCGCAGTTACGGGCTCTTCTCTGCGCTGATTCTAGGTACCAGACCCGCACTAGTTATGTTTGAGCTCCAAACGGAGCCAATGTCGGGAGCTCCACAATCAAGTGTCTGCTCTCAGCAGCAGGGGCGGACACTGACAGCTTGGGACCCCTGTGCAAGAAATTGTACCTGGCCCCCCCTTCTATGGCGAACAGAGCTGCATATAGTATAAATATACACACACATATTTTATATATATATATATATATATATATATATACACACACACACACACATACATACACACACACACAAATAGACATATATATACTGTGTACGTACATATATATATATATATATATATATGTATATATATATATATATATATATATATATATATATATATACACCCCTATATACTACACCTGTAATATACTACATCCCTATATACTGCACCTGTAATATACTACACCTCTACACTCCTATATACTACATCTGTAATATACTACATCACTACACCCCCCCATATACCACACATGTAATATTCTACATCACTACACCCCCCATATACCACACATGTAATATACTACATCACTACACCCCCCATATACCACACATATAATATAATACATCACTACACCCCCCCATATACCACACATGTAATATACTACATCACTACACCTCCCATATACCACACATGTAATATACTACATCACTACACTCCCATATACTACACATGTAATATACTACATCACTACACCCCCATATACCACACATGTAATATACTACATCACTACACCCCATATACCACACATGTAATATACTACATCACTACACCCCCCCATATACCACACATATAATATAATACATCACTACACCCCCCATATACCACACATGTAATATACTACATCACTACACCTCCCATATACCACACATGTAATATACTACATCACTACACCCCCATATACTACACATGTAATATACTACATCACTACACCCCCATATACCACACATGTAATATACTACATCACTACACCCCCATATACTATACATGTAATATACTACATCACTACACCCCCCATATACCACACATGTAATATATTGCATCACTACACCCCCCATATACCACACAAGTAATATACTACACCAATATATACTACACCTGTAATATACACTCCTATACACTACACCTGTAATATACACCCCTATACACTACACCTGTAATATACATCACTACACCCCCATATACATCACTAGACCCCTATATACTAAACCTGTAAAACTACATTCCCATATACTACATCACTACACCCCAAATATTAGTCACCAGTTACCCCCTACCCCTCCCTCCATTGTTTCCTCTGGTTACTAGTCACCACTCACCTCTCCCTCCTCAGGCACCTCCGTACGGACCCCCGACGAGATGCTTCTTCTCTTGTACGGGCCCCGCCGCTGCTGTTCTTGTAGGGCCCCCACCACTGCTGGTCTTGTATGGGCCCCCGCTGCCGCTGTTCTTGTACGGGTCCCCGTCGCTGCTTCTCTCCATACGGGCCCCGGCTACTGCAGCTTCTTCTCCTGCCAGGCGGGAACTTTTCAAATGACACACACGTGTGTTACAGAGAAAGGTGCCGGGCAGGGAACGGAGGACAGATTCCTGCGTTCCGCTGCCTACACTGTGCGGAGCTGCAGGATTGCTCCATGCCCGGCACGCAGCGTGTGATGAGGGCAATCTGACCACGGGTCTCCCGAGCCTGGAGCTCTGGACAACAGGTCAGATTGCCCTCATTACTGACCGGCCAGCAAGGATGCCCTGAACCAGGCGGGCCGGTCACAGACAGTAGGCAGGCCGGATGTGGCCTGTGGACCGCCCCTTGCCCAGGTCTGCTCTAGGTATTCCTCAAGTATGTCATTGTTGGTAATATCCAGTTGTTCAAATCATTTTATGTGATAGGTATTTTGTTATAATGCTTTTTTGGGGAAATGTCATATTTAAGGAACCTGGGCCATTTAGGCCTGTAGTATGTTTATCATATACTCATCAATATTTGTGTCTCAAGGTACTGTGTTATTGTAGTCAGGGTTGCAGGGGAAAGAGGTGGATCATGCCTGTGTGTTGAAAGACCTGTGATGATGCAATGGCCATGTGATCTTGAGAGGGAGACTGACAGTGGATAGAAAGGAGGAAATTAGGACCCTTTGATCTGATGATAAATGAACTCATCCTGTGAGGTTGGAAATAGATCATTTAGCACCTATCAGTTACATCTGGAATATTTTTTATCAAGAATTGTATGAATCTCTACAATCCTAGTGCTAATGTAACAGTGGATGAGCAACTTGTAGCCTTCAGAGGACATTGCAAGTTTATTCAATATATGCCTAGTAAACCAGCCAAGTATGGAATAAAAATATTCTGGATGTGTGATTCTTCAAATTATTATGGGATGAATGGGCTTATCTACTGTGGCAAAGAAGTTGGCACTCCAGGGCAGAAAGACCTAAGTTCTGATATTGCAAAAAAAACTTGCTGTAGCAATTTAAAATTCTGGTAGAAACATTACAAGGGACAATTTCTTTACTAAAGCCTGCTTTACACGAAACGATAGATTGTGCGATAGCACAATCGATAGTACCCGCCCCCGTCGTTTTTGCGTCACGGGCAATTAGTTGCCCATGGCACACAAACTCGTTTAACCCCTGTCACACGTACTTACCTTCCGGTCGACCTCGCTGTGGGCGACGAACGTCCACTTCCTGGAGTGGGCGGGACGTTCGGCGTCACAGTGACATCACACGGCAGGCGGCCAATGGAAGCGGAGGGGCGGAGATGAACGGGATGTAAACATCCCGCCCACCTCCTTCCTTCCATTAAGCCGTCGGGTGCCGCGGGAGGCAGGTAAAGCTGCTGTTCATCGTTCCCGGGATGTCACACGGAGCAACGTGTGATGCCACGGAAATGATGAACTACCGCCGCCATTTTAATTAAACAATTTTATGAAACCTAGCGACGAGTACACGACTCATGATTTGTGAGCGATACTGTGTCGCTAGGAGGTGTCACACGAAACCACGTCGTGCGGTATGCCGGATGTGCGTCACGAAAACCGTGACCCCAACGACATATCGCACAATCAATCGTCTCGTGTAAAGCCCGCTTTATGTTGAACTGAGCAATTTTTTGCTTGAAAAAGATCTTATAGTTGTTGGTACTATGAAGCAAAATTGACGAGATATTTCTCCAGTGATGAAGCACATTCCACAGTGAGCACTTTATGATAATGTCTTTGGTTTCAGCAACAATGCAACAATGATGCCTTACAAAGCGAAGGAGGAAAAATCTGTTATATTACTCAGTACCATGCATCATGATTCCACTATTGAAAGCAATGGCAAGAAATAGAAACCCGAAATCATCCTGCACTATAATAAACCTAAAGGAGGTGTGGACAAGATATATGAAATGGTTGGTGCAATATTTATGTATTCATAGTATTCATGCAAGAGGCAAACAAAACATTGGCCTGTAGTAATTTTTTCAAATATGCTTGATGTATCAACCCTTTTTTCCTACAGTATTTTTACTGAAACTCATCCTGATTTCCATGCAAGGAAGGAAGGACAGGAGACGCCTATTCTTGAAGGAACTTTGAAGGACCTTTGCCATCAACTTGCAATTCCTCACATGATGCAGCAAAGCAACATAAAATGATTGCCAAAGCAAACTAAAGAAGCTGTGAAATGGTGTGGCGTACATTTTCAGGTAATTCCGGAGCCAAGAGAAAGAAAACTAAAGCGCTGTTTTATTTGTCAAACAAACACAGACAGGAAAACTGAGCATTACTGTACCATTTGTGGAGGAAATGTCTGTAAAGAACATTCTTCAGAAAAGATAACGTGTAAATTGTGTGGAAGATCAATAAAATTGAAAAGGAAAAGTTGGAAAAGAAATGTGGCTGCAGCTAGTTTACTTCAACATTTATATACAGTTGCTTATGTGTTTTTCATATCTTTAAAACTTAAAAAAAATTGTTAAATAATAAAAAGATTTCATCACTTACAATGCAGAATGCGGGCCTTTGGGGACCATGTGCTTACTTTTTTTTTGGTGTTTTCTGCAAACAATTATAATTACAATGTTGTGCATTTTTCATATCTTACTTTGCAATTTTGAAATAAACTTGTAAAAGTTATTTATTTGAGTTGCTCCATCTGAGTTGCACAAGGGCCTAAAAGGCCTGTGTTACGTGAAAGTGTATATTTCAGACATCACACATTCTCGGGTTAAACATACAAATATAGAACAATGAAGCTTACAAATTAATAAGTAGAATTAAGCCATGTTGGAGCTGTGTTGATCAAAACACATAGCATGCATGCAGAACTACATGAGTGACATCACCACTTTCCCTGCGCAGCCCATCTGCTTGCAGCACCCCAGCATGCAGAATCACCTCATTTTCTGCACAGCCTCACAGCATGCATCATCATCCTCTTCCTCTTCCCTGTATAGCTCCCCCCCCAGCATAAAGCATCACTGTATTCTCCACGCAGTTCTCCCAGCATTTAGCATCTCCCCATTCACTGCACAGCCCCCCAAACATATAGCATCATCCGATTCTCTACACAGCTGCCCTGCATGCATCATCACCCCATTCTCCACACAGCTCCTCAACATGCAGCATCCCCCTATTGTCCGCATCATTTATATCTCCGCACATCCCCCAACATACATCACCCCCTTCTCCACACAGCCCCCTGCAAGCAACATCACCCCATTCTCCACATAGCCCCCCCAACATGTAGTATCATCCCATTGTCTGCACGGCCCCCAGCATACAGAATAACCCCATTCTTCGTACAGCCCCCCACATGCTACCCCATTCAAGTAATATCTGTGAAGGCACCATTCTAATAAGCATCCCCATATAAGTGTCAGCAGCCCCTTTGGTGTGCAACCCTCCAAGATTCAGCTTCCATGTAGAAACATCGTCCGTGTTTGTGCCCCCAAAATACATGCTCAGACCACTCACACTTAGTTCTATGACCTCTTCCCCATCTGCACACAGCTCCATAGTGTAGTGTCTCGATGCTCTCAGGGTTTCCACAGTCTCATCTCTTCTACAGCAGCCACAGCAGGAAGCTGCTTCCTGGTATCATGTCTGCACAGAAGGAGGCCCTGCCCCTTCCTGTGATATCATCCCTATCACAGGAGAAGCTCCACTCTAGACCCAACACTCTTTGCTTCCTGCGCATGCTTGCTGCTGGTCTGCGAGGTGCTGTGAAACTCTGCCCAAACCCAGTCAATCAGTGTGACGTGCCCACAGTCTAAGTGAGTCTGGGTGACATGTTTGTGATGCAGCGTCAACTTTTAGAGCCCAGAAGTTGAGGTGACATCATAGGATATGAGCGCTGGTGGCATCCAGGGTCATGTGATCAGCACAGAGCGTGCAGTGATAGCGCCCCTCAGTGGCTTAAACGACAGTAGAAGGTATTTAAAAAAGTTCTTGTTTTAGTGATTTAAATTCAGTCGCAGCACATGTAATGTCGTGGACAATATTTTTAATTTATGAACCTCTATGGTTTTATTTTTTTGCCTATGCATTCTGTATGGGTTGTTACTGACATCTGGTGAGAATTTCACATCAATATCACCGTTAGAAATATATTTACTTAGAAAATTGGTGACGTGTTCAATATTACAGTATATCACCTGCTGTATGTGAATTTTGTATTCCATGTTCACTTGTCACAGACAAAACTCAGAGTTCCTTATACATCTTACATTCTGCATACACTAACATTACATTTCCATTATGTGGTGACAGGGCCTGCAAATCTAGAAGGGTTTATTATTTACAGTCTGCACATAATGCAATAAAACCATTGAGAGAGTTATAAAAATGTCCTTCTTTTGCTTTGAATGACATTGTCAGGAAATATGAAGTAATTTAGGCCGATCTCCGAGAGGTTAAACATGAATTACTTACAGGTAGTAAGACAAGACAACAAGACGATCTATTTAGTTCCAAGGACAGCATTTCTCAAAAAAAAGTCAGGAAATTCCAAAAATGTGACTTCATAGTACAATTCTGCTTTTATTAAAAGTCATGCACTGAAAGCGTCAAGGGCAGCATAATAAATCGCACTATACTTGTCGTGTATTACAAAACCTGAGCTAAAAAAAAATTATACTGTTTTTTGTGAATATTGTTAGAGCACAGATACAATAGTATAAAAAAAACGCTCTGCAAAAAAGTGTCTGCACCAACGACTTTCTCTAATGTCAGTGACATAAAATTGTTCCATCATATTTTTACTTTTCCTTGAATATTTTATCCAAAACCTGTGGTAGCTGCAGGGACCTGAACATGCCTGTGCAGCAAGGAGAGACATTTTACTGTATAGCTTAATGTAATTTCTATAGAGACAGCTACATCTATTTAAATGCTAGGCTTTGTCATCCTTACAGGAGGTCAAGTGGTTAATAGGAAAACAGTAGGGGGTGGGATTCAAATTTTAACAATTTCCTTGTTTGTATTTGGAAACCATGCTCATTTTAAAACCACACCCTATTTAGATGACACGCTCATTTTGTTAGCCATACACATTTTCACACACACTTTCCACAACCTCAAAATACAAGTAATGGTAACTAAAAATAAAGCAGCTTTAACCTTCTTACCTTTCCTATACCTTCACTATCTCATTGCATCCTGTCGAGTACCAGTTGTTCTAGTCAAACTGACAGTCATTTCACAAGACATTGTTCCAGTGGTCTATATCCTTTGTCTGCTTTTCTTGCTTACAGGCTTTCTTGTGCATCATCTTTAGAAGAAGGTTCCTTCTGGGATGACAGCAACGCAGACCAAGTGTGTGGTATATGGTCTGACCACTGTCAGGCAGACCCCTGAAGGAATGCTGACAATAGCGATGGGCGATCCCGAACTGTAAAATCGGGAATTGTACCGATCACATAGTGATCGTGTAGACGATCCCGATCACGAGCTTTCCTGGGAAGCTCGTGTTACAGATCGGGTCCAGATCGGGTCCAGGGGCTGTAAAAAAAAAAGCATATTATTAAAAAAACATTATGATCATTATGATTGCAGGTCCCGCAACGTGTCCTGCAGACTCTGTTTCCCGGCTGCTTCTGCTTCCGCATCCGATCATTGCTGTACCACCATTTAAGCACCACTGCCTAAAGAACCTTGCATGACGTCATAGCCATGTGACCAGTCTGGTGTGAATGTTGTACAGAAATTAGCTTACAGACTGGTCACATGACTATGACTTCATCGATGGTCCTGTTGACTAAACTTTGACTGTCACTGTGCGAGTGTCGCATTGCATCATGGCGCAAAATTTCCCGACAGGTGTGAGTCAGCTGCATGTATTTCCATGCAGCTGAGGCGCTCCTGTCCTGAGAGCGTCATTCCATGCGGGGTGATGCAATGCAAGACGTAAGTGCAATCATCCCCTTACTGTTAGCCTGCTTCTGTACAGAGCCCTGGTGGCGGTCGCACACTGGGTAATAAAGGGTTTAATACCAGCTTTGTATTCTCAGATGGTACTAAGCCCGAAATTCATGGTGTCATGCCAAATTAGACATGGCCACCATGAATTTCTAATAAACAGTAAAAAAACACAACACATAAAAAACAATTTTTTATTAGAAATAAAACAAAAAAAAACATTTAGAGACTCCATCTTTATTATAAAAAAACTCCTTAGTCGGACGTAGTCCACAGGTAGAGCAATGTCAGCTCTGCTTCATCGCTCTGTACAGAGTGAGAAGCAGGTTGACAGTGAGGGGATGATTCAGTTAACAGGACCTTCGATGACATCATAGCCTTGTCTGTAAGCCAATGTCTGTAAGCCAATGTCTGTACAACATTCACACCATACTGGTCACATGGCTATGATGGCTTGGAAGGTCCTTGTAACCCAGGGGAATAGCAATGATCAGACTCGGAAGCAGAAGTGGCTGGGAGACAGAGTCTGCAGGACACGTATCGGTACCTTGTAAGTATAATGACAATGTTTATTATTAACTATATTCTTTATTTTACAACCCCCCCGACCTCCCATCCCATAACTGTAAAGTCCGAGTTTAGTGATTGGATGCAAGTTCGTGTTATATCGATCTTTACAAAATGATCAGGCGAGGCTCCCGATCCTGACCATCGGGGGGATCGCCCATCACTAGCTGGCAGAAATTATACCTATATTATTTGGAAAAGATGACCTCTGTATATGACGCTGAGCACGTGCACTCAATTTCTTTGATCGACTATGGCAAGGCCTGTTCTGAGTGGAACCTGCCTTGTTAAACCACTGTATGGTCTTAATGTGATCAGCAAAAAGGATTTCATCATTCCTGAGTATTCTGTTACACCCATGTTCCATAGTCTCCCAAAAATGCATAAAGAGATATTCCCTTACGCCTGAGGCCAATTAATGCCGACATAGGCTCCCTTCATGCTTAGGCTCCCTTAATGATTAGGCTAGGTTCACACTTCCGTTAAACTGTATCAGTCACAATCCGCTGCTCTGGTAAACAACGGAATCTGTTTGGCGGATTCCGTTGTTCCCATAGACTTGTATGAGCGGCGGATTGTGACTGATGATGCTGCGCTACACCCACCGCCCGACTGATCAGTCGTGGAACGACTGACCGGCGGGCGGGAGGAACGCAGCATGTAACGTTTTTTGAGCAGCGCGATCCGTAGGATTTTGCTGCGCATGCGCTCTCTGGTTCCCTGCACCCGTAACCAGGATACACATCAGGTAACCAAGCAATGCGCTTTGGATAGTTACCCGATATTTACACTGGTTATATGTGCAGGGAGCCAGCGCTAAGCGGTGTATGCTGGTAACCAAGATAAATATCGGGTAACCAAGCAAAAAGTGCTTTGCTTATACCCGATATTTACCCTGGCTGTGCAGGGAGCCTGACATTTCCCTGCTCGGCTCTGCCCCCTCCCGCACTCAGCATGTACTCACACACACTCACCTGTCCCCAGCCCTGCAGTCCCCGTGGCACTGACGTCCTCAGCGCCACGGCCCCGCTTGGCTCCACCCACCCCAAACTCCGCCCCCTCACACTCCGCCCCCGCACACAATGGAGTCCAACAAAGAATTCTGTTCTTTGTCATCCGTTGTACAGTGCATCAGTCACATGCGTCAAGCGACGCATGTGACTGATGCAAAACAACAGAAATGTGAACTTAGCCTTAGTTTATGGGTGATTGAACACCTCTGCCAACTCCATTTTTTGTCAAGGATATGTTCTTCTTGATATGAGTAAAATAATAAGGAATCCTAATGTTTCTTTTATTTGATGTCATGAATTTGCATTCCTACATACTTCATGATTTAATCCCCAACCACCTGATAAACTTCATGCCACTACTAAATACAGATTAGAACAACTCCGAACTAGTCTCCCCAATCAGGAAACACACCAGTGGTTCATGTTAAAAAAAATTAAATTTTATTACATTCAATTAAAAGAACATTAAAAAACAGAGATATCCTGTAAGGAACCGATTTATACTCAGATGTCACTGGTATTAATTAGCCTGGAAGCTAAATTACCCAAAGTAACATATCCTACTATAGCTATTCTGGACAAAAATACTTGGACAGGTGCTGCTGGTAAGTACTAAGTACCTATACAGACACCATATAAACCAATGCTAATTATGCCATAATGATGTTATTTATTGTTAATGACTGGTTATAAACATGCTATACAATGATCAGCAACCAAGGTAACAATAAACAGTGAAATACCTGAAAGTACAATACTAATCCAGGGTCTGAGTGAACGGTCCCTCCACCCCAACGCCGCTTCGCCCTAGCTTCTTCCGGGGGCGTGTCTAAATGGGGGAAAGGCTGTCTTTATATAGTCACGTTGGAACAGGATGAATGGATACACCTGTTCATTTCTATTGCTCGTTGCAAGGGGTAGGTCTTGGCTGCAGGAACGAGTCACCAGCCCCTCCTACCGGAACTTACCAAGCCGCGCGTGTGGAACGCAAGCTTGAACCGCAAGCTGCGTCCCCATGTACGCGCGACCGGAAGTTCGGAGGTCCGTGACTCGCGCATGCTCACAACCGCTTAAAAAGGAACTTAGGCGAAATTATACCTCATACAGAAGTTCGCCTATTACTGCAAGCTTATGCATCAATATTATCAAAGAAATCATATCATATAGGATCCTGATACCTATTTTAATCCCAGCAGGAATTCCATTCAAAAATAGAAATCGCTGGCAAACATTAATCATTTAAGAAAAACAGATGTATGCAATATTAAAAGGACTCAGTTGTGCTACATCACATGCATAGTGAATTTACAAATATTTATATCACCAAATGAAAGTGTACACTAATTACATCATAAATAAATATATTACATTATAAACACCCTATTATAAATATGCTCCCATGTACATGTATATATATATATCCCGAAAACATTGTAAGCAACAATACTATTATAACATACAAGAGTATAAAAATACATTATATATAGAAAAAAATATATTATATATATAAAATTTTTCAATATACAGTAACTAAAAATAAATCTATATACAGTGCCTACAAGTAGTATTCAACCCCCTGCAGATTTAGCAGGTTTGATAAGATGCAAATAAGTTAGAGCCTGCAAACTTCAAACAAGAGCAGGATTTATTAACAGATGCATAAATCTTACAAACCAACAAGTTATGTTGCTCAGTTAAATTTTAATACATTTTCAACATAAAAGTGTGGGTCAATTATTATTCAACCCCTAGGTTTAATATTTTGTGGAATAACCCTTGTTTGCAATTACAGCTAATAATCGTCTTTTATAAGACCTGATCAGGCCGGCACAGGTCTCTGGAGTTATCTTGGCCCACTCCTCCATGCAGATCTTCTCCAAGTTATCTAGGTTCTTTAGGTGTCTCATGTGGACTTTAATCTTGAGCTCCTTCCACAAGTTTTCAATTGGGTTAAGGTCAGGAGACTGACTAGGTGCTCCCAACACTGCAACACCTTGATTTTTTCCCTCTTGAACCAGGCCTTGGTTTTCTTGGCTGTGTGCTTTGGGTCGTTGTCTTGTTGGAAGATGAAATGACGACCCATCTTAAGATCCTTGATGGAGGAGCAAAGGTTCTTGGCCAAAATCTCCAGGTAGGCCGTGCTATCCATCTTCCCATGGATGCGGACCAGATGGCCAGGCCCCTTGGCTGAGAAATAGCCCCACAGCATGATGCTGCCACCACCATGCTTGACTATAGGGATGGTATTTTTGGGGTCGTATGCAGTGCCATCCAGTCTCCAAACGTCACGTGTGTGGTTGGCACCAAAGATCTCGATCTTGGTCTCATCAGACCAGAGAACCTTGAACCAGTCTGTCTCAGAGTCCTCCAAGTGATCATGAGCAAACTGTAGACGAGCCTTGACATGACGCTTTGAAAGTAAAGGTACCTTACGGGCTCGTCTGGAACGGAGATCATTGCGGTGGAGTACGTTACTTATGGTATTGACTGAAACCAATGTCCCCACTGCCTTGAGATCTTCCTGGAGCTCCTTCCTTGTTGTCCTTGGGTTAGCCTTGACTCTTCGGACAAGCCTGGCCTCGGCACGGGTGGAAACTTTCAAAGGCTGTCCAGGCCGTGGAAGGCTAACAGTAGTTCCATAAGCCTTCCACTTCCGGATGATGCTCCCAACAGTGGAGACAGGTAGGCCCAACTCCTTGGAAAGGGTTTTGTACCCCTTGCCAGCATTGTGACCCTCCACGATCTTGTCTCTGATGGCCTTGGAATGCTCCTTTGTCTTTCCCATGTTGAACAAGTATGAGTGCTGTTCACAAGTTTGGGGAGGGTCTTAATTAGTCAGAAAAGGCTGGAAAAAGAGATAATTAATCCAAACATGGGAAGCTCATTGTTCTTTGTGCCTGAAATACTTCTTAATACTTTAGGGGAACCAAACAGAATTCTTGTGGTTTGAGGGGTTGAATAATAAATGACACTCTGAATAAACTTTTCACAATTTAAAAAAAAAAAAATAAAAAAAGAAATAACATTCTTTTTTGCTGCAGTGCATTTCACACTTCCAGGCTGATCTACAGTCCAAATGTCACAATGCCAAGTTAATTCCGAATGTGTAAACCTGCTAAATCTGCAGGGGGTTGAACACTACTTGTAGGCACTGTATATGTACATATATACTCCTATAACTATAAATACAGTGATTTAAATAAATTAAATAATTCCCAATATAAACTGTATATAATTAAATTAACTAAACACCAAATGAATAATATGAGTCCAATAAAGACCCCATATCAATACACCTATCAATAATCACAAGTATAGTAAACCCTGATATACATGTGATCCTGCTACCCCCATAAACCTACCCTTATAAACACATACATGTACATAAAAATACAGATCCATTCACTATAAATGATAATAATTCAATCTATTTTTCTTCAATATCCAGAACAGAAGCCATGCTGACGAATCTTGCATTCCTCTTGATCTACCCCACAAAAGCTGTATCCAACGTGAAAGACTAAAGAATAAAGAATAAATTAAAATCAATTAAAATCTACATAAAAATACATGTTTCAAGACAGACAAACCCACCCATAAAAGAGACCTTAAACATTGATACCATGAGCCAGAAATGCCTACAAAAAAGAACCAAAACCCAAATTTTCATTTAGACCTTGAGGTGAGAGGGTGCCTAATCTAAATATCCACCGGCTCTCTGTTTGCGCTAAGATTTTAGCTAAATCTCCTCCCCTAGGGCCTAAAGACACCTGATCAATGCCCTTAAAAGTGATTTCATTAGATTTACATACATGGTAAAATTTAAAATGCCTGGCCAGTGTTTTTAATAATGAAATGTCCTCAACTTCTCTGGCACTCTCGATATCTCGGATGTGCTCACGCACTCGTACTTTCAATTCGCGTGTGGTTAATCCTATATATACTTTATTGCAAGTACATTGGGCATGATAAATCACGCCCTTAGACGTGCAATTAAGTAATTTCCGGATCTCAAAATTCCTTGATCCATCATGGTTACAGAAGGTTTTGGCTTTTTTCACGTTCCTGCAGGCTTTACACATGCCACATGGGAAAAAGCCATGAATTGAATTAATGGTG
The DNA here is from genome assembly GCF_048569485.1 of Anomaloglossus baeobatrachus. NCBI lineage: Eukaryota > Metazoa > Chordata > Amphibia > Anura > Aromobatidae > Anomaloglossus > Anomaloglossus baeobatrachus. Next base: position 451,950,955 of record NC_134355.1, read on the forward strand.
CGATTTTTATTAAGAGATGGAGGCTCATAGTGGCTCCTAACCAAGAAATCACGTAAGTTTCTGGATCTTCGCGCAACCATAAGAGGGCGAGGCGGCAAAAAATTACCAATATGTATCGTAAACCCACATCCACAAATACCTTTCTCCATGCGTCTTCGTCTCACCCAGCATCCACTATAAAAGGTATACCAGTCGGGCAGTTCTTGAGAGCTAGGAGAATTTGCTCTGAAGAAGGATCTTTTGTCAATCAGTCTAGAGATTTGGCCGAGAGGTTTGAGGAAAGAGGCTATAGCCGTCGTAACATTAAAGAAAGTTTCATAAGGCGGTAAAAGCGAATAGGAATGACTTATTGTTTGGGGCTGTTGTAGCTGTTCTGTTTTGTCACAAGTCAGCTTATGGGATCACCAGTGAGGTCTTCTCAATTAGGCCTCTTCAGACCTAATCAAGATCGAGCGTTCGGAGAAAAAGACCAGCATCCATGTGGGCATGATCAATTTTCTGTTTATTTAACCAAAGTACACTTTATTTATACCATTTACAGATCAATGTGATATTTCAAATAAAGCTTCTAGCTGGACTTTATAAGTTGCTCATATGACCTTTAAGTTTTAGCAAAACAAAAATGTAGAGTCATGCATATGAGATAAGAAGAAGATAAGAAGAACATTTAGAGACAATAATAATCCTTGAGCCTGTCTCTTATTTCGAAGGCTCCATAATGACTATGAACTACCACCAGATATACTTACTAATAACAATAAAATATCTTTAATGAAGAAATATAGAAACTATTAACCCTTCTATATCAATTTCCCCCTTTTGTAAATGGTATAACCTTCACTACAGGGTCAGTAGGCGTCCAAACAGGAGCTGCTGGCTCATGGGCCTAGTACCCATGAGGGGTCTTCCTACCACTTCACCCATCCACCCTCAGTGTGGACACCTACTCCCCGTCAGTAGAGGCCATTTGGGGTCCGTAGTAAACTACAGAGGGTTCAATACTGAAACTCTTAGAACATACATTATTCAATAGTTTAGCTAACGCATATATCAATGCTTTTACAGCTATATAAAGCAATAGACAGAATAACAATATTTGCATACAGGACTGTATAATGCCAGAAACCCAACCTGCTAGGCCCTTAAACCAATTAGCTGGATTCATAAAAGAAAATGTATTTCCTCACCAGGAGTCTTCGCTGGAGTCATCCATATATATACATATATACATACACATGTATATACATATAATAGGAGAACAGACAAAAACTGGTGACCATGTATGTAGATACACACATAGACACAAACACACGGAAACAATCATTGTCTTTTCCACAGATAGCAACATCATTATATTGAAGACTGAACCATAATCCATTGTAGGTAATGGGGCCTGAATGAGGGATCTTAGTCTTTACTTTGGTAACTACACCCTCAATGTCCAGATTGTATTCCATCCACCACGACTGTCCCCTAGGCTGTGTGATATTTAGCTGGAACCAGGGATTAGTGACCTTTCCAGCTATAGTCAAGGTGGCAAATACATCTTTTCACCAGAATATCGATAGAGTCCAGGTTTCATTGTACATACAGTCTGATATCAACACCTCCTGTGGTTCCAGAGGTAAGGCTAAATATGGCATAGTCTTTGAAGAAAATAAAACTGTGTGTGCAGATCCAACAGTCTTTTGGCTTTTCTCCTTCCATGTCCTCAGTAAGAGAAATATGGTGGCGAATGAGTTTATTATCCCAGTCCGTATTTAAAAGTTCGCTCAGTGTCTTTGTTTGGTGCAGCAACCCTGCTACACCTGGATAATTAGCAAGACTGTCATTCTGCCGGTGGAGTGACCTCTTTACAGTGACTGGCGTGGATCCAGGTGGGTTTTCCCTCAAGTTTCACTGAGGTGGATGTGGTCAGCTGGACTTGGAATGGGCCATCAAAGCGTGGATCTAGGCTCCTTCTCACGTGTCTGCGCACGACCACCCAATCACCTGGATTCAGCTGATGCACATCTGCCCTTGCATTGGGATCTGGAATGGATGAAAAGACATGTTTATGCACCACATTAAGTCTTTCCTGTAAGGCCTGGACGTAGGCTGTCATAGTGCCGTGTTGCATCTGTAACACTTGTGGAAAGTACAGACCTGTTTTTGGGGCACTACCAAACAGGACTTCAAAAGGAGACAAGCCTGTCTGTCTATATGGAGTGTGTCTGACTGAAAAGAGTGACAGGGATAAGCACTCTACCCAATTCTGTCCTGTCTCTGGCATGGCCTTTTGAATTTTTAGTTTAAGTGTCCCGTTTAATCTCTCTACTTTTCCACTGCTCTGCGGATGATAAGGGGTATGGAATGCCTGCTGTATTCCCAGGGCCTGCAAATGTCCCTCATTATTTCTCCAGTGGAGTGTGTACCCCTGTCACTTTCTATGGCTTCTGGGATGCCATACCGACAGACTAGTTCCTTCATCAGTTTTTCTGCAGTTGTTTTAGCATTTGCACATTTTACTGGATAGGCCTCAACCCATCCTGAGAAGAAATCTACACATACCAGGACGTATTCATACACTCCTACCTTGGGTAGTTGTATGTAGTCTATTTGCAGTCGTTGACACGGTAGAGCGGTCTGGGTGTTGCTTTCTTAGGGACTTTTACTGTTTTACCTGGGTTGTGTTGTGCGCAGATAATGCAGGATTGTACGTGTGTTTGGAGGCTACGTAACTAAAGCCAGGAGCGATCCAGAAGGCATTCACCTGGTTACACATGTGACTTTTTGAGGCGTGAGTGGGGCCATGTGTTGCTTGTGCCATCATAGGGAACAGGGACCTTGGTAAACACAACCTATCCTTACTTTCCCATACTCCATTCGAGTTCAGCCCAGCTCCCATTTTCCCCAGTGTTCCTTTTCTGTTTGGGCAGCCTGATGCTGGAGGGATTTCAGGACATCCAGACTCACTGTGGCTGGGACTTGCTGGCTCCCTGCCACTATCCTCTGATCCCTAGGCCTCTTTGCCGCTGCTTTCGCAGCTGCATCCGCCCTTCTATTGCCCGCTACCTCCAGTGAGTCACCATTTGTGTGTGCTTTCACCTTAATGATGCCAACCTGGACTGGTAACATTAGTGCCTCCATTAACCGTTTTACCAATTCTGCATTTTTAATAGGCTTACCAGCTGACGTAAGAAAAGCTCTACTTCTCCAGATAGGGCCAAAATCATGACAGATCCCAAATCCATAATTTGAGTCTGAATAAACATTAATTTTCCTACCTGATCCCGCTCTACACGCCTCAATGAGCGCTGTTAGCTCCGCCTCCTGCGCGGACATGTGCGGCGGGAGTGGTTCAGCTCGGATTACCTCATGTGAGGATACTACTGCATATCCAGTGTAGAATCTCCCATCCAGGTGGTATCTGGAACCATCTACAAAAAACTCAAAATCTGCATTACTAATAGGTGTATCATAGACATGTGGAAAACCTGCTGTCTCCTGACTCATCAGCTCTATGCAGTCATGCTCGTGTGTCATGTCAAAGTATTCATCCTCACTTGCTACCATTGTCACCAATTCCCCCTTTTCTGAATCTACTGGCAAAAGGGTGGCTGGATTCAGAACATTACACCTCTTGAGGGTGACATACTCAGGAATCAGAAGGGCACATTCAAGTCTGAGCTGTCTGGCCATAGACAGGTGTTTCGGTTGGACTTGCACAAGTATAGCATGGATGTCATGCGGGGAGTAAATTGTAGCGGGAAAATATCAATGTGATCTCGCAAGCTTTCCCTAGCAGTACTGCAGCAGCCGCTCCAGCACGTACACACGTGGGTGACCCTCTGACAACTGGGTCCAATCGCACTGTGTAGTAAGCTATTGGTCTTTGTTTGTTACCATGTTGCTGTGTGAGGACGGCTGTCGCATGCCCTCCCTGTTCTGTGCAAAACAAGGAAAATGGTTGATCGTAATTTGGAATACCCAGGGCCGGGGCAGATACAATGAGTAGTTTAAGGGAATGAAAGGAATCAATAGCTTCCTGAGTGAGGTCAAAGGGGTCAGATGACAGACAATCATAGAGGGGTTGCATCATTTGCGAGGCAGACCTTATCCAAGGTCTGCAGTATGACACTAAGCCCAAAAAGGTGCGCAGTTGCCGGTGGGACCTGGGTAAGGAGAGATTTTGGACTGCTTGTTTTCTCTCCTCAGTCAGGTGTCTTGTACCTTCAGAGATACAGTGACCCAAAAATGTTACCTTTTGCTTACAGTACTGTAATTTTTCACGTGAAACTTTGCAACCATTCTCTGCCAGAAAACACAGCAAAGAAATTGTGGCTTCCTTGCAGGACGTCTGGTCTGGACAGCAGAGCAAAAGGTCATCCACGTACTGCAATAGCGTAACCTGTGGATGAGGCGGTTGCCACCGCTCCAGAATTCCTGCCATAGCTGTAGAATAAATGGTAGGTGAATTCATTCCTCCTTGCGGGAGGACTGTCCACATGTACTTTTTCCCCTCATGTGTGAAGGCAAAAAGATACTGACAGTCAGGGTGTAGAGGCACAGAGAAAAATGCATTTGCCAAATCAATTACTGTAAAACATTTGGAGGTCCCTGGGATTTGTGACAGTAAGGTATGTGGGTTTGGAACAATTGGTGTTACACTCTCAGTGACAGCATTGTCAGCTCTCAAATCATGCACCATTCTGTACGTGTCAGGGGAACCTTTGGGCCCTTTTTTCTTGATTGGATACAAGGGAGTGTTACAGGGGGAGGACCTTTGTACTAGAGCCCCTGCTTCCACATATTCTTTTATATCTCTGGTCAGGGCCATTGATTTGGCTGGGCTTAAGGGATACTGCTTTAAACAAGGAGGAGTGGAGCCTTCTTTTAATTTTATCATGACTAGGGGAATAGGAAGCCGACCAACATCAGTTTTTCCCTTTGCCCATACAATGTCTGGAACTTGTTGCATTGCTATGTCTTCACTAGTTCTGGTATCGGACACTCTCGCAGATTTGGACATGTACACCATTGCTGCAATCTTGCACAAGTGTTTGTCAGAGAGGGGACTTGTGACTGTAATACCTTCTGGGGTGTATTGTATGGTTGCCTGGATAGCACTTAACACATCAGCCCCCAGCAAATTCATAGGAGTGTTTTCACTAACAATAAGCTTTGTGAGAATTTCCTGGCTATCTTGTAATCTCAGCTTCATCTGTTTTGTCAAGGGAGTTTCAGACACCAATCCCTCCACCCCGACACACTCCACAGTCTCGTCAGTGATCATCTCTGGCTTTATCAGGTCTTTATGTACCACAGTGCCGGCTGCCCCAGTGTCAATTAAAAATTCTGCCTCCTTCCCCCCTGGCATGGTTATGGTCATAAGTAAGGTGGGACCAGGTCCTGAGGGAACGAAAACAGGATACACATTTGTCACTGGGTTGCCAGTTTCCTAGGTCAGAGGCAAGGGAAGAGGGAAATCAGTCTGCTCACTCTCCTTTTTGGAGTTTTTGCACTGTCTGGCATAATGTCCATTCTGTCCACAATTCCAGCACTGTACGGTCGCTCGGTCACCTGGTGCCCCCCCTCTCTGCTTCCACTGTTTTCCTTGTGCTCTAGCATACATAACTGGTCGCTTGCATTTTGTCAGTTCAACCCCCTTAGCTACTTGCAGAAGGTCTGTTGGGTCCATGTTTCTCCACTCAGGTCTGGCTGTCTGTACTGCTTCTCGTAAAAACTTATTCATACCGTTAACAAATATACTCATCAGTATTTTGTCATTAAGGGAGGTTCTGACTTTGTACCCCACGTCTGCCCACTTCAGCTGTAACCTCCAAAAGTACGTCTCTATACTCTCCCCTTCCTGCTGTATTACGTCAGTCAGGGAAAGAGGGAAAGGTTGGTCTTCAGGGTCAGATAACTGTTTTCTTTCCTCACCATCAGAATAATGTCCAGCTTCCTCCCCAAAACTCAATTCCTTCACTACCTCTGTTTCAGTGTCAGCGTCGTCTGTCATCACATGTGATCTGGTTCGAACAGGATTTAGTGCAATCTGCTTAAGGCGAGTAACATTACACGTAGCACAAGTACTTCTCCAGTCTGGGTTTTTCTGACTACAATGTTTACAAGTCCATTCATCTGGTCTGGGTTTCTGATCATGTGAAGGGGGGGGCGGTAGCAGTCACAGTTTTTTCTCTTGGTGCATTAAAACATTTATAATACACTTTACATAACAATAATATAATAATACATCCCACTGTTATTTCTTTACATCCACAATGCTGCACCTCTTCCCTGAATCTGTGCCATTTCTCAACATCCAAACACCCACACTCTGGCATGTCTGCCTTTCTGAGTATCGGTCTGACATTTTTCACTGCTTCTTTGCCTTCTCTTTCTTGCACTATCTGTTTGGCTGTTTTGGATCCTGCTGGAGCCCCACGCTGCACACTGAACAAGTTGCCCATGGCTTCAACTTATTCCCACACAGCCCACCTTTCTGCAAATGCCCTCTCAGTGTCCCTGAACCTTGTTAACAGGCCACACGTCTCCTGGCAAGTCAGAATGGGCTCTCAAGTGGTAGCAAGAAGGCTCAATCAGCATTCACTCTCACCTGCTACACTTGTAGGGCGTATTGGGAAGGGTTAAAAAACACCTCTCATCCAATAGACCAGATGACTAAAGCAGGAAGGACCAGGTGTGATAGTCCTCTCACCTGCTAGACCACCTCCATGTAAGTGGGAAGGCCACAAATGCTCTCTAACCCACTTAGACCTGATGTGCAGTTGGCTACTCCATGCTGGTCCTTTACAAAGTATTCCAGCAACGAACGCAAACTAGAGTTAAACCAAAACAATTAACAGAGCTGACTTCTCACAGAGGGCAGAAAATCGCGCAGCTGTTCACTTGACCCCTCCCAACAGAATTTCAGCGCACAGTTTGTTTAGCAAGAGTGTTATCTCGTCCAGATTCAGCTTTCCAAAACACAATCCTAATACCCACTGGTATAATACACAATCCTAGCAGAAAATTGAGACTACTTATATACCTTCACAGCACTAATATTCTACTTTGCTATAAAACCTTCATCGCCATTTTGAGGGGAAGAAACACACAATATCTCACTATAAGGACAGATCCCAGGACCACTTGTCTTACTCATTCATTGATTCCAGAAACATATGTAACAATACACCTTCCAAGGATCAGTTAACCTCACATGCAAATAAAATTATCTAAACCGCTCTTGACACTGATGGGAAAACATACATATGTCAGGTATCCACTCAAATACTCTATATGGCTATGCCCTGTGACATTTCACAACCGGAACATCTTTTCACAGTCCACAGTATAGCCTATAACCATTAAACTTATACATACATATTATTTCACCAAGTCTCTTATCTCAATTTCTCATCACTTTGTTATTCAAAAACGTCTCATCAATATACAACAACCTATTGCCTGCCTACTTTATCTAGGCATTAGTATGGAACCACTTATGAACACATATCCCTAGACCAGAGTATTGCCCATCAAAGATGCAAAAATGGCCAAAGCAAAACACAAAACACAGCAACACAGCAAATGCAATTATACAGAGACTGTCCCAAATTCCGTGCTATGCAATCTATGCAATCAGTTAATAGACGGACAACAGATTATCTTATTACTCTATATTTCAACTCTCATTCAGACATGCATGAAAAAACAATACTCACTGGTGATGCCAGAGTTCTTGAACCGTGTGTACAGCCTTACCCAGAATATTCGGGAAATCAGAGAGAGTGAAATAAAGTGTAAGAATAAAGCTTCTCACCTTGCTGCAGCTGAAATTTCACTGTCTCAAGAGTCCCCAAAACGTCTTCCGAATAGGCTGGTTGGCCACGGCTCCACGTTGGGCACCAAAAACTGTTGTAGCTGTTCTGTTTTGTCACAAGTCAGCTTATGGGATCACCAGTGAGGTCTTCTCAATTAGGCCTTTTCAGACCTAATCAAGATCGAGCGTTCGGAGAAAAAGACCAGCATCCATGTGGGCATGATCAATTTTCTGTTTAATTAACCAAAGTACACTTTATTTATACCATTTACAGATCAATGTGATATTGCAAATAAAGCTTCTAGCTGGACTTTACAAGTTGCTCATATGACCTTTAAGTTTTAGCAAAACAAAAATGTAGAGTCATGCATATGAGATAAGAAGAAGATAAGAAGAACATTTAGAGACAATAATAATCCTTGAGCCTGTCTCTTATTCCGAAGGCTCCATAATGACTATGAACTACCACCAGATATACTTACTAATAACAATAAAATATCTTTAATGAAGAAATATAGAAACTATTAACCCTTCTATATCAGGGCCAAGGCAGTTTCAAAAGGGGATAATCAGATCAGATTTATTACGACCTTCAATTTGCAATGGGGTGAAGTAAAATCCATTTTTTATAAACATTGGAATGTTCTTATGATGGACCCGATATTAAAGAAAGTTTTGCCGCCTCGTCCTCTTATGGTTGCGCGAAGATCCAGAAACTTACGTGATTTCTTGGTTAGGAGCCACTATGAGCCTCCATCTCTTAATAAAAATCGCACCATTAATTCAATTCAGGGCTTTTTCCCATGTGGCATGTGTAAAGCCTGCAGGAACATGAAAAAAGCCAAAACCTTCTGTAACCATGATGGATCAAGGAATTTTGAGATCCGGAAATTACTTATTTGCACGTCTAAGGGCGTGATTTATCATGCCCAATGTACTTGCAATAAAGTATATATAGGATTAACCACACGCGAATTGAAAGTACGAGTGCGTGAGCACATCCGAGATATCGAGAGTGCCAGAGAAGTTGAGGACATTTCATTATTAAAAACACTGGCCAGGCATTTTAAATTTTACCATGCATGTAAATCTAATGAAATCACTTTTAAGGGCATTGATCAGGTGTCTTTAGGCCCTAGGGGAGGAGATTTAGCTAAAATCTTAGCGCAAACAGAGAGTCGGTGGATATTTAGATTAGGCACCCTCTCACCTCAAGGACTAAATGAAAATTTGGGTTTTGGTTCTTTTTTGTAGGCATTTCTGGCTCATGGTATCAATGTTTAAGGTCTCTTTTATGGGTGGGTTTGTCTGTCTTGAAACATGTATTTTTATGTAGATTTTAATTGATTTTAATTTATTCTTTATTCTTTAGTCTTTCACGTTGGATACAGCTTTTGTGGGGTAGATCAAGAGGAATGCAAGATTCGTCAGCATGGATTCTTTTCTGGATATTGAAGAAAAATAGATTGAATTATTATCATTTATAGTGAATGGATCTGTATTTTTATGTACATGTATGTGTTTATAAGGGTAGGTTTATGTGGGTAGCAGGCTCACATGTATATCAGGGTTTAGGCTCTGTGCGCACTGGGAAGTGGAATTTTCTTGAGAAAATTCCGCATGCCCTCAAAGATTACCGCACCCGCGGTAAAAAACCGCCGGAAACCGCACCCGAAAACCGCATGCGGTTTGCCGCGGTTTGCTGCGGTTTTACCGCGGTATTATTCGCGGTATTGCCGCGGTTTTGCCGCGTGCGGGTTGGGATGTGCTTTATTGCATTCAATGCAATAAAGCACATTGAAGAAAAAAAAAAAAAAAAAAAAAAAAAAAAAAAAGTCATTTAATTCTGAGAGTAGATAGACAGAAGAATAGATAGAGGGATAGATAGATAGACAGAGGGATAGATAGATAGAGAGATAGATGACAGATCGCTGCATTTCCCACGGTCGGCAGTGAGTTCACATTACCGACCGTGGGAAATGACCGGTAATTACCTCTGCTGCTTTCATTCAGCCTGTGTCTGACAGTCGCGGCTGGATGGAAGCAGCGCTGGACGTCGGACCTGGATTACGCCAGAGCTTTGGTGCGGGAGGGGTTAATAAAATGGTGAACGAGGCTTGTTTGTTTTATTTAAAATAAAGGATTTTTCGGTGTGTGTTTTATTCACTTTACTTACGGGTTGATCATGTCAGCTGTCACATAGACGCTGCCATGATCAAGCCTGGGGTTAATGGCGGTGGTCCCCCACCATCATTAACCCCTTGTATTACCTTGCCACCACTGCTACACGGTGGCAAGAAGAGCCGAGGACACGCCGGCAGTGCCGCATATTGCATGCGACAGTGCCGGGGCAGCTGCGGCTGATATTCTCGGCTGCCGGAGGGGGAGTGAGGCGGGGGACATTACCCCTGCCCCTCGCCCTCCCCAGCCTGAGAATACCGGCCCGCCGCTGTGTGCTTACCTCGGCTGGAAGGTAAATATGCAGCGGGGCCCACGTTCTTTTTTTCCTATATTTCCGTTTTCTTTCTATGTATGTTCTATGTGTCTGTGTCTATGTGTTCTATGTCTGTGATGTCTGTGTGTGATGTGTTTGTGTTTACTCTCTGCACGGCTTCCTCTTCCTGTAATGACATCACTTCCTTGCAAAACCGCAAGCAAGTGATGCACATTACCGTAGGTAAACCGCGAAATACCGCAGGGAATAACGCAGGAAAACGCAGTGAACCGCACAGAATTTGCTGCCTGCGTTATTCCCTGCGGGATTTCATGATTAACATTGAGTCAATGGAGGGAAATCCCGCAGCGATGTGCGGAAAAGAAGTGACATGCACTTGTTTTTGCTGCGGGATTTCCGCAGCAAAACACACAGCTGTCAAATTCCGCCCAGTGCGCGCAGGATTTTTTTTCTCCATAGGCTTTGCTGGTGATTCACTGCAGAGATGTTATCAACATTTTCTGCAGCGAAACATGCAGCAAATCCGCGGCAAAATCCGCGAAAAATCCGGTAAGTGCGCACATAGCCTTACTATACTTGTGATTATTGATAGGTGTATTGATATGGGGTCTTTATTGGACTCATATTATTCATTTGGTGTTTAGTTAATTTAATTATATACAGTTTATATTGGGAATTATTTAATTTATTTAAATCACTGTATTTATAGTTATAGGAGTATATATGTACATATATATAGATTTATTTTTAGTTACTGTATATTGAAAAATGTTACATATATAATATATTTTTTCTATATATAATGTATTTTTATACTCTTGTATTTTATAATAGTATTGTTACTTACAATGGTTTCGGGATATATATATATACATGTACATGGGAGCATATTTATAATAGGGTATTTATAATGTAATATATTTATTTATGATGTAATTAGTGTACACTTTCATTTGGTGATATACGGTAAATATTTGTAAATTCACTATACATGTGATGTAGCACAACTAATAGGCGAACTTCTGTATGAGGTATAATTTCGCCTAAAGGCTTCTTTACACACAGAGATAAATCTGCGGCAGATCTGTGGTTGCAGTGAAATTGTGGACAATCAGTGCCAGGTTTGTGGCTGTGTACAAATGGAACAATATGTCCATGATTTCACTGCAACCACAGATCTGCCAAAGATTTATCTCTGTGTGTAAAGCGGCTTTAAGTTCCTTGTAAGCGGTTGTGCGCATGCGCGAGTCACGGACCTCCAAACTTCCGGTCGCGCGTACATGGGGACGCAGCTTGCGGTTCAAGCTTGCGTTCCACACGCGCGGCTTGGTAAGTTCCGGTAGGAGGGGCTGGTGACTCGTTCCTGCAGCCGACCGCCGCCTGGATACAGACGCCGCCTGCACACAGCACTCGGCCGCCGACCGCCGCCTGAATACAGCCGCCACCCGCACACAGCACCCGGCCGCCGGCCGCCGCCTGGACACAGCCGCCGCCCGCACACGGCACCCGGCCGCCGACCGCCGCCTGCACACAGCACACAGCCGCCGACCGCCGCCTGGACACAGCCGCCGCCCGCACACAGCACCCAGCCGCCGACCGCCGCCTGGACACAGCCGCCGCCTGCACACAGCACCCGGCCGCCGACCGCCGCCTGGACACAGCCGCCGCCTGCACACAGCACCCGGCCGCCGACCGCCGCCTGGACACAGCCGCCGCCCGCACACAGCACCCGGCCACCGACCGCCACCTGGACACAGCTGCCGCCTGCACACAGCACCCGGCCGCCAACCGCCGCCTGGACACAGCCGCCGCCCGCACACAGCACCCGGCCACCGACCGCCGCCTGCACACAGCACACAGCCGCCAGCCGCCGTCCACACACAGCACCCGGCCGCTGCCCGCTCACAGACGCCGCCCGCACACAGCCACGGGTACCCGGCTGCCACCGCACGCTAGCACAGGTACCCGGCCTCTTGCATGCAGCCACAGGCACCCGGCCGCCCGATCACCGCACAGACAGGACCCCCAGGTACTGCTATATTCGCTTTATAAGACGCACCCCCCATTTTCCTCTCAAATTTTTGGGAGGAAAAATGCGTCTTATAAAGCGAAAAATACGGTAAATATTTGTAAATTCACTATGCATGTGATGTAGCACAACTGAGTCCTTTTAATATTGCATACATCTGTTTTTCTTAAATGATTAATATTTGCCAGTGATTTCTATTTTTGAATGGGATTCCTGCTGGGATTAAAATAGGTATCAGGATCCTATATGATATGATTTCTTTGATAATATTGATGCATAAGCTTGCAGTAATAGGCGGACTTCTGTATGAGGTATAATTTCGCCTAAGTTCCTTGTAAGCGGTTGTGCGCATGCGCGAGTCACGGACCTCCGAACTTCCGGTCGCGCGTACATGGGGACGCAGCTTGCGGTTCAAGCTTGCTTTCCACACGCGCGGCTTGGTAAGTTCCGGTAGGAGGGGCTGGTGACTCGATCCTGCAGCCAAGACCTACCCCTTGCAACGAGCAATAGAAATGAACAGGTGTATCCATTCATCCTGTTCCAACGTGACTATATAAAGACAGCCTTTCCCCCATTTAGACACGCCCCCGGAAGAAGCTAGGGCGAAACGGCGTTGGGGTAGAGGGACCGTTCACTCAGACCCTGGATTAGTATTGTACTTTCAAGTATTTCACTGTTTATTGTTACCTTGGTTGCTGATCATTGTATAGCATGTTTATAACCAGTCATTAACAATAAATAACATCATTATGGCATAATTAGCATTGGTTTATATGGTGTCTGTATAGGTACTTAGTACTTACCAGCAGCACCTGTCCAAGTATTTTTGTCCAGAATAGCTATAGTAGGATATGTTACTTTGGGTAATTTAGCTTCCAGGCTAATTAATAGCAGTGACATCTGAGTATAAATCGGTTCCTTACAGGATATCTCTGTTTTTTAATGTTCTTTTAATTGAATGTAATAAAATTTAAACTTTTTTAACATGAACCACTGGTGTGTTTTCTGATTGGGGAGACTAGTTCGGAGTTGTTCTATACTTCATGATTTGGCTATTAAACCTCATGAATTTCATTTAAATAGTTTCAGCAATTACACTAATGATCTCAAGCAATTTATAATCATGGCTGTTGAATTAAGACACAATTTTTTTAAGTTTAACAATGGATTGTTTCTTTAGATTGAGGAGCCCCAATAGGGTCACTTTTTCTACCCTCACTGGCAGTGCCATTTTTTCTGGTGGGAAAAGTTATTTGTGTACAATGACTCTAATCCTTTTAGCAATGATTTGGTCTGGCATGGCCTATATGGACAATATTCTTATCACCTTGAGGGGTGACATAGCGGTCATACCATAGTTTATCAACTATTTAAACAATAATGAATTTAATTTAAAACTTACTGCTTCATATTCACCAACAAGTATATATTTTCTTTATATTGAATCGAGTGAAGATCTTATTTTGAAGACTGTTCACACCTCTAAGCAGTGGCATAACTAGAGTTTGATGGGCCCTGGTGCAAAGTTCAGAGCTGGGCCCCCCTTCCTCCACGTACACTGACACTTGGGATACGGGATAATGACGGGGTACGGGATAATAAGCAACCAGGTTTCCCGTGATATGAAATCCCTCTATCACCACCCAGCATTCCTATGTTCTGATATCCATCTTGTCCTCTGCACCCAGCTTTCCCATGCTCTGCTATACATCTTTCCCTCAGCACCCAGCTTTCCCATATCAGAGCATGGGAAAGCTGGGTGCTGAAAGATGTACAGCAGAGCATGGGAAAGCTGGGTGCTGAGAGAAGATGTATATCAGAGCATGGGAAAGCTGTGTGCTGAGGGAAAGAGCCTTTTTCCCTCAGCACAAAACATTCCCATCCCATGCTTTTATCTTAGTCCCCCCTGGTATATAGTTCTCCAAATACTCTAATGGCCCCCACATAGCCTTCCAAATAATATAAAGGGTCCTACATAATCCTTCATATATTAGCATGCACAGCCATAGTCCTCCATGTATTATAATGCATTTCCCATAGTTCTCCATGTATTATAATTCAGCCCATAGTTCTCCATATATTATACTGCACCACAGTCCTCCATGTTTTATAATGTACCACATAGTCCATGTATAAGGTAGCCTCCATAGTCCTCCATATATTATAATGTAGCCCCCATAGTCCTATCTGTATTATAACGCAACCCTACAAAACTTCATATTGCATTTTGCAGCTCCATACTCCTCCAAATATAATGCACCCCTATAGTCCATGTATAAGGTGTCCTTCCAGCCCCCTAGATCTCCATGTATAATGCAGCCCTTGTCTATGTATAAGGTGTCCTTCATGTTTATTATGCAGTCCCCCCAGACCTTCATGTATAATAATGTATCCAGCCTCCCCAGGCCTCCATGTATAATAATGCAGACAGCTTCCCCAGGCCTCCATGTATAATAATGCAGCCAGCCTCCCCAAGCCTCCATGTATAATAATGCAGCCAGCCTCTCCAGGCCTCCATCTATAATAATGCTGCCAGCCTCCCCAGGCCTCCATGTATAATAATGCAGCCAGCCTCTCCAGGCCTCCATCTATAATAATGCTGCCAGCCTCCCCAGGCCTCCATCTATAATAATGCTGTCAGCCTCCCCAGGCCTCCATGTATAATAATGCAGACAGCCTCCATGTACAGTATAATGCAGCCTCCCCATGCCTCCATGTACAGTATAATGCAGCCTCCCCACCCCAGGCCTCCATGTACAGTATAATGCAGCCTCCCCACCCCAGGCCTCCATGTAGCAGCCTCCCCACCCCAGGCCTCCATGTACAGTATAATGCAGCCTCCCCACCCCAGGCCTCCATGTACAGTATAATGCAGCCTCCCCACCCCAGGCCTCCATGTACAGTATCATGCAGCCTCCCCACCCCAGGCCTCAATGTACAGTATCATGCAGCATCCCCACCCCAGGCCTCCATGTACAGTATCATGCAGCCTCCCCACCCCAGGCCTCTGACCACCGTGTACTCACTTATATATAAAAAAAAACAACAAGTACTCAACCCCTCTCCTCCTTCCACTGCTGCTCTGTCCTGACGTCTCCTCGTTCCACTGCTGCTGTACTCACCGCTCTCCTCTTTCCACTGCTGCTCGTCCTCCCCTCGCCTCGTTCTCCCGGTGCTCCGGCCTGCGTCCTCCCGTCCTGCGCTCTGTGTACATTAGCACAGCAGTCGCACAGGAGTGACGTCACCGCGCAGGCACAGGGGGAGAATGATGATGCAGAGCGGCGCCGGCCGCTCTATGCTTCATTATTACTGTACGCGGTGACGGGGGAGGGGGGCCCCGGTGTCGGGGGCGGCAGCGGGTCATATAGTGGGCGCGTGCACTGTGACAGATCAGTGCAGCTTCTCTCTCACTGACAGGAGCTGGCTGCTGATCTGCCGGGTGGCCGAGGGCCCCAAACCTCCTGGGCCCGGTCGCAATGGCGACCGCTGCGACCGCGGTATTTACGCCCCTGCCTCTATGTTTAGCAAACCAATGTGTGGCAATGCTGTGCTGCATGATGAAGATTTATATGTAATCAAATTGTGAGATGGTGAAACAGCCACCATTGTTCATGCCCAGAAATATGTACCTGGTTAAAGATGTGTATGGTAAGCCCCTGTACTACCTCATCAGCATGGTTTAGACATATATGTTTGTGTCGCATAAATGTGAAAAGTATTTATTGTATGTAACTTTACCACCTACTTTCTGTCAGTAATGATGTGATAATACTTTATAAGGCACAAAAATGTCATCATTCAACCACAAGAGGCTGCTTTTACTCAGCACAGATGAAATAGTGTGTAAGGATAGTCCTGGGAGTGGACCCACGGGACCGTGCACCAGACTCCCCTGTGGCACCGCCTCGAGCAAACCCCTATACAGGGACTGTCGCACGTAACCCCAGAGGGCCTAGATCCACAGAAGCTGAGATCAGCAGGATTCGCAGGATAGCATCTTATAGAGTCTGTGGTGGATACAGGACCAGATCTTGGCCAGGTACAGGATATCGGGATCAGGCTGAAGTCCGGAATCGAAGACTGGTGCAGGTTAACGGGATCAGGCTGAAGTACAGAATCGGAGACTGGTTCTGGTTAATGGGATCAGGCTGAAGATCAGAATCGGAGACTGGTACAGGTTAAAGGGAACAGGCTGGGAAGCGTGCTAAGGAAGGTACTCAGGATCTGTAAGCAGAGAAAAAGTTACTCCAAACACATAGCATAGAGGGGCCAGAACAACTGGTACAAGAGACAAGCTACAGGGACGCGTTGAACAAGCACCGGCCAAGGGAAATAAGAAGTCTTCCATACCCAAAGCTAATTAGTAGTCAGATCCCAGACAGCTGTGTTGGCCCTTTAAGTCTAGGATATTCACTAGAGTGCATGTGTGAAGCCTGCAACCCGGAAGTCAGAGCTGAACCCACAGGAGGAGAGGCAGGACGCTGGAACGCAGGTGGCTGCAGTGATAGTGCAGCGCGGCGGCGGAACCGACGGGGGAAAGGTATGGATGAGGTAGCAGGAGAGCGAGCTCGACAGGGAGTGGGGACTCAAGGGGGGGAGCGACGGGTGGTGGGCGGCGCGGTTGGACCAGGAGCGTCACAGTACCCCCTCCCCTACGCCCTTGCCCCCACGCCCGGGACAGAAACTGGCGAAGGAGAACAGGGGCATCAATATTCTCCCGGGGCTCCCAGGAGCGTTCCTCAGGGCCAAACCCCTTCCAGTCCACAAGAAACAAAGTCCTACCCCTCACCTTTTTCATAGCCAATGTTTCTCTTACCTCGAAGACATCAGTAGAGCTCAGAGGCGGTGGAGACATACCAGAATCAGGAAAGAAGGAGCTGAGGACAACTTGTTTGAGCAGGGATACGTGAAAGGAGTTGGGAATACGAAGAGTAGCCGAGAGTTGCAACTTATGGGAATCCTCATTGAGTCGCTTGAGGATCTTGAATGGACCGATGCATCGACGTCCCAACTTACAGGAAGGTATCTTCAACTGGACGAACTTTAAGGAGAGACACACCATATCACCAGGCAGAAACGGAGGAGAATCGAGGCGTTTCTTGTCCGTGTGTCGTTTCATCCAACTGGCAGCACGGGACAGGGAATCCTTGACTTCGCCTCAGATCTTGCCAAAGTCTCTAGATAGATCGTCTGCTGCAGGAACACCAGAGGTAGCAGGTACCGGCAAGGGAACAGAAGGTTGCCAACCATAAGCTATGTGAAACAGAAAGCTGGCGGAAGACTCACTTATGTGATGGTTATAAGAAAATTCAGCTAATGGGAGGAGGTTGGACCAGTCACTATGATGAGTGTTGACAAAATGTCTTAGAAGCGAGGTCAAGATCTGGTTCACCCGTTTGACTTGTCCATTAGATTGAGGGTGGTAGGCAGATGAAAAGTCCAGAGACACCCCAAGCATCTTACATAGAGCTCTCCAGAACCATGATGTGAACTGAGTCCTCCTGTCAGATACTATGCGAGACGGAAAGCCATGGAGCCAGAAGATGTGTTGAAGGCGTCCGCAAGTTCTACAGCCGAGGGAAGACTGGACATCGGAACGAAGTGAGCCATCTTAGAAAAGCGATCAACGACAACCCAGATGATGTAACAACCAGCGGACAAGGGTAGATCCATGATGAAGTCCATGGAAATGTGTTTCCAAGGAACTGAGGGAATAGGCAAGGGTAGCAGGTGACCAGAGGGTAGCTGTTTAGGCATTTTGTTGCGGGCACATGAGGGGCAGGAAGCGACGAAGGTCACTACATCCTTGAGAAGAGACGGCCACCAATAATATCGGCTAACCAGTAAAAACGTCTTCTGCCTGCACGTCCAGCCACCTTGGAAGAGTGACCCCACTGGAGAACCCTTTGTCTGTCGGTCACTGCGACAAAGGTCTTGTCAGGAGGTATTTGATTCAAAGAGACGAGAGCCACAGGGATGATTTTACTAGGAGGTATGATGAACTGGACCTCCTCCTCCTGGTCAAATATTAGGAAGGACCGGGACAGAGCATCAGCCCTGACATTCTTGTCAGCTGGTCGGAAATGTAACTGGAATTTAAAACGGGCAAAAAACAAAGACCACCGGGCTTGATGAGGGTTGAGTCTTCGGTCTGAGTGCAAATATGCCAGGTTTTTGTGATCCGTATAAATCACAATAGGGTACACGGCTCCTTCCAGCAAATAGCTCCATTCCTCTAAGGCCAGCTTAATGGCCAGGAGTTCTCAGTCTCCGATGGTGTAATTACGTTCTGGAGTAGTGAAGGCCTTAGAGAACAAATGACCAGTTGTCCAGTGGAGGATTTTTGCATGAGGACAGCTCCGGCGCCGGAGGATGAGGCATCTACCTCCAGAGCGAATTGCTTATTCATATCTGGACGATGCAGGACTGGAGCGGTGGAGAATGCCTGTTTTAAGGCAAGGAAAGCTTCTCTGGCCTCAGGAGTCCCACCATGACAGGAACAAATATTGATGCTGCCTGTGGGTGCTGGGAGACGACTGAATGGGCTGGGGATCCTGATCGGGCTTATCACTCAAGCGGAAGCATCGACCCGACCACTGATAGTCCGGACTCTTGTCACCATAAAGAATGGGTGTGCACCTGTACGATGCATTAATGTCCTAGACAGTGAATTATCCATTCCTGGAAATACCCTGCTGGCCGAAGTCTATGTGCTTGATGGGGAAATTCTTTAGCGGAGGGGTTTCACGCTACAGCCAGATAGGAGGTCAGCCTGGACTTATGCCGTAGGTGTCCAACAAAGAGAGACCCCGACAGCCGAATGAAATGGCCAAGTGATCATGACTTTGATGGGAGTGGACTGCCAAACTCTCACTCCGGGGCAACAAAAGTTTATCGAAGACACTCTTTTGGAATACCAGGAAGCGTTCTCAAGACATGATGAAGACTTTTGGTGTACTTCCGCCATCGAACATGAAATTCCTATCTGTGATTCTGCACCAATCCGGGAATGCTATCAGCAAATCCCACCCAAGATGTATCAAGAGGTGAAATATATAGTGGCCAGCATGTTGGAAAATCGGGTGATCCAAGAGAGCCAAAGTCCATGGGCAGCACCAGTGGTCTTGGTGAGGAAGAAAGATGGATCCCTCCGGTTCTGTGTGGACTACCGGAAACTGAATGCCCAATCTGTCTGGGATGCCTACTCTCTTCCCCAGATTGAAGAGTTTGAGTTTGACTCTTAATTTGACCAGCGGGTACTGGCAGGTACCGCTGGCCGAGAAGGACAAGGCGAAGACAGCTTTCATTCTACCCATGGGACTCTACGAGTTTAATTGCATGCCATTTGGCCTGTCCAATTCCCCGGGGACCTTTCAGCGGTTGATGGAGCACTGTCTGGGTGACCTCAACTTTGAATCAGTATTGATATACCTGGATGACGTGATAGTGTTTGGAATTTCATTTGAGGATCACTTCCAGAAGTTGCGACAGGTCCTAGGGCGGTTGCGAGACCATGGTCTCAAGATCAAGCCCTGGAAGTGTCAACTGTTTCAAAATCGAGTACTTAGGACATGTGGTCACCCCAGAGGGGGTACAGCTGGCCGCCAGTAAGGTGGAAGCCATGCAGAAGTGGCTGCAGCCGAATGCCCTACAGTAGGTGCGGCTCTTTCTGGGTCTGGCCAGATACAATCGAAGGTTTATACCCAAATTTGCTCATCTAGCCGGCCAGATAAACAAGTTGCTGAGAGGCATGGCCGGGGGACCCAAGACTCGGCCCATCGAGTGGGGACCACGTCAGCAAGAAATCTTTGAGTCACTGAAAAAGGCTTTGACGAGTACCTCTATTCCAGAACTTGGCACATTCAAGTGGGGTGGCTTCTGAGATGCCAATGGTGTTGGGGAAGACTTTGGATGATTGGCGGTGAGTCCAGGATGGCTGCCTGGACTGACGGAGAGTGACCGCCCGGGAAGCCCATGAGAGGGGTGCCCATTTTGGGATCGAAAAGACATACAAGTGGCTCCACTGGCTAGTATATTGACCTGACTTGGGAAATATGGTAATTGAGGCATGTCTGAAGTGCCGAGCTTGCAGGTTGAGTAAGATCCCTGAACAACAGGCCCATGTCCAGGCCATCTTCACATCAGCTCCCCTAGAAATCTTGATGATTGATTATGTACAGATTGGTTAATCTGCCTCAGGACACTCATACTGCCTGGTCATGACATACCACTTTACAAAATATGCAGTTGCCGTACCCACCCAGAGACCAGACAGCAGCTGAGGCAGTCTGAAACACTTTATACAGGTGTTTGGGTGTCCAAAGAGAATTAATTCAACTCAGGGGACATGCTTCCAGGGCACCCTTATGACTGAGCTGTACCAGCTTTATGTCATCGAGCGTTCCTGCCCATATCACCCCCAAGGGAATGGGGCATGCGAGCAATTCAATCGCACCTTGGTCCAGATACTGCAGACTCTGGAGGATAGTGAAAAGGCTCGGTGGCTGGAATACTTACCCAAACTGATGTGGGCCTATAACAGTACCCAGTACTACCGGTTACTCACCACATATGCTCATGTGCGGGAGTGCCGGATGGGAAATCGAGGCTCTCCACATGCCTGATCCAATGGAGCCACCTCCAAATAAAACCACTACATGGGCACAAGAGCACCGTCGCTGGCTGAGAGTAGTGCACAAAGTTGTGGGGAAGCACCTCAAACAAGTGGTACACCCCAATCTGAGACCCATGCAGAAAGATGAGTATGCTCCGGGTGATCAGGTGATGGTCAAGGCCAAAAAGCCAACTGAGAAGTTGAATGGGCGGTGGGAGGCGATCCCATATGTGGTGAAAAAGAGGGTAAATCCTGCCATCCCAGTCTATGAGGTGGAGTCAATGGGGACTGATGGACCTTCGCGGAACCTTCATCGTAACATGTTGAAACGCTGCACCTTTGAAAAGCCCAAGGCCACAGAGGAAGTGCCTACCGTTACTCTGAGTACAGTGGAAACCCCTTAAGTTGAGGAATGGTGGGTTGTAGTAAAATACTTTATTTGGTTGATCTAGAATTGGAGCCATTTATTTCCTGTTTGTGACTTCACTGCCTCCTAAAAGAGCCTACCCCAGTACATGGCGTACCACTCTAGATCAACCAACTAAAGTATTTCACTACAACTTGGATATAAACCTAATCAAAACAGGAGAAAACACTCAGGGAAAATCCACAGATACCCAGAGAAGAGGCTGAGACTCTTGTGCAGTGTGTCGTCTTACAATATGTCTCAACTATAATATGTGCACTATGAGTTACCTACAGGAGTGACTGGATAGTCCAACTGCCAACTACCTATTAACACCCTTGTGCATGAAACAATTGGATGTGTGTGAAATACAAGTCACCCGCGGTATAGCACAACAGCTTACAAACTTAAGATAAATTTACTTTACCCCCAACTAACTATTCCCCTGCCTGAATATAAATGCTGTACACATTAATGGAAGATCCTTCCCAAGATTCACCTTGAATGACCAAACAACATACTAGATGCAACGGCTGCCTAGCGAAGAGACTAAAAACTGAAATAAATAAATAACACATATATTGTTCAACACAAGCTTCCTCCTGGATGCGCTGAATTATGGCTTAAAGTTTGTGATAGGCCTTAGCAACTGCTAGGTGTAAGTGAGGTTATTGTGGTACACACAGAATCCTCAATGAGCGAAGAGTTAGATGTTGTTGTCATGGAAACGGTGATCCCAAATGGTGATTGTGCAGTAACTGCGACCTGACAGGGTTATTATGCCTACCTAAACTAACTACAGGCTCTGACTCAGTCTCAAATATTCTGGTGCCAAACTGATTTGAGGTGCGTGCACATAGTGGGCATCATGGGACTTTTTTATCTTACCCAAGTCTGCTCTGGACAATATGTCTGAAGTACACAGTCAGATGGGACAGCATGTGACTTAAATATGAGTGTCTGAGCAAAGGGTTTGAATACTTATAACCATGTGATATTTCAGTTTTTCTTTTTTATAAAATTTGCAAAAATGTCTACATTTCTGTTTTTTTCTGTCAAGATGGGGTGCAGAGTGTACATCAATGAGAAAAAAAAGAACTTTTTTGAATCTACCAAATGTCTGCAATGAAAAGAATGAAAAATTTAAAGTGGTCTGAATACTTTCCGTACCCATTGTACAAATATCAATAAATATAAAATTAATACAAAAGAATACACATTAATTTAAATAGAATAAATTATACGCATGTAAGGAATGGATATATATATATATATATATTTATATACATATCCATACAGATACATATATATATATATATCTTGAGGGACTTGATTGAAGAATTGGTTCTGGATAACATATACCTTGTAGGTTACTTGATGTGTTTTCTGCATAAAGTGAATGGAATGGATTTACTGTATATCTGCTAGAATCAATTATGTTTATGGAATTTTGTAATATATTTTTTGGTGGGGATCAATTGATACCATGTGTTTTGTAATGGATAGTAGGGGGTTAATAGATGATAAAATGGAGAAAAAGGGGGTAGAAGGAGAAAAAAATAAAATAAGGAGAAAGGTAAAAATTGATCTTAGTAAATTTATACCCTGGAATTTTCTGATAGGTTTACTATATTAGTGAATAATAATAATTTTAATACTGCTGTAATTCGTTACTCTGTGGGAGGTTATAATAAAATGTCTGTCTGTGAGTTCTCAATTGATATCATGTGTTCTTTATTTGTGGTATTAAACCAGTCATGTATTTTGTTTTGTTTTCTTCTTCTTGGTTTGTTTTCGACTATAAAAGATTTGATTGTGTCATTATAACCTATGCACTTGTGGAAGGAGGTAGACGGCCCCCGAAATATGTAGTGCCTGTATTTTTATGTAACTATTTTAATAGACGCCTCCAAGACTTCTCTCAAGCATCCCCTGTCCTCTGGAATTCACTGCCTCAACATTTCAAATTATCTGCTACACTTGCAAGCTTCAAACGGAACTTGAAAACCCATCTGTTCAGAAATGCCTCTAATCTCCAATGACCTCACTGCCTCACCACTGTTCCAGAACTGCCGCCCGACCAACACCCCACCTACTGTCTTCTCCCCAATATCCTATAGAATGTAAGCCCGAAAGGGCAGGGTCCTCTTCCCTCTGTCCCACTCTGTCTATTGTAACTTGTAAGTGTTTTCTGTATGTAACCCCTTCTCATGTACAGCACCATGGAATCAATAGTGTTTTTTAAATAAATAATAATAATAACCTTTTTAATTATTTGCCCTGGTTCATTTCTGATTTGAAGCACAAGACCGAGAGGCCCATTTTTTTTCTGTTCCTGCATTTTTATTCAGCTCCTGGTGTTTTGTGGAGCGGGCGGTCCAGCAGCCGCAGTCCTGTGTGCAAGCTGACTGGTAATTGCTGGGTGAAAGTAGTGGTGGAGTGATCCACAAGTCTTCACCTCCTGTCCTGTTCTATCTCAACGCTGATACCCCTGCATGACTCGTTGCTGGGAGAAAAAAAAATTCCAGTCCAATTGATGTATCTTTAAAGATCGTGTATTTAGTGCTAGAGATCTGGCGTCCTGCGCAGTGGAGGAGCGGAAAGCTTACTGCATCAGCCAAGTACTGAAGGTGGATATTACAAAGCTCTAACTCAGTGTTGTGCCTGTTCAGCACAACATCAAGAGGTGAGTGGGCATTTTACCCAACCACTTTCCATTTCATTTGTTTTTACAGCTTACACACAGGGAGTGCTTTCTCTTTTTTTTCTGTATTATCTGCTTTGGGCTGTAGTCTCTATTTCTTACTGACTCTTGACTTCTGCACTGGTCATGACTACTGTCCTGCGATCGGACAGGGATGTGAAGGCCCCGCTGCTTCTACAGATTGACTTTAGCAAAGATAAGTACATCCAATACTGTGTATAAAGTATTTAGACTATATCATTGTGTGTAGGTAGGTACTACATTAGGCAGTATACAGTTTTTGTAATGCATACTTGTCAACTTTGGAAAAATAGAAAAAGAGAAGAATTTTGACCACACTCCTAGCCACATCCCAAACCACACCCATTTTCCATTTCTTTCTACCCTGGCAGAAGGAGATGTCAGAAGGACAGTTGCAGTGAGGACCACTCAGCATATGCCCAAGACTGTAGGGCATAGACCCAAAAGTGAGATTGTATCACTGTGGTAACTGGTGGCTGGACGGGAGGCCATGAATCTCTTACCTTCTGGCATCTATGGCATGGCATTTGTCCAGGGCTACTGCAATGTCACCTGTGCATCATGCTTATCTCTAGTTGTGATTTATGGAGTTATTTTTTGTTTATTCATTCATAGTTGTAGTAGCCAGAACTTTCTAATTCTGATATAAGCTTCACTCTATGACATCTGGCTTTTTAGTATCTGTAAGGCCATGTTCACATATTGCATAAATACTGTTTTTTTGTTTTCTGCACATGTCCGCCCCAAACTACATAATATTAACCCCTTCACGACCGAGGATGTACTGGTATGTCTTAAATCATAAAGGGGATTCACCGCTGGCTGCTGGATGAGTCGGCGGTGATCCCCGCACATGTCTGCAGATTTGAACAGCTGACATGTGTGCCTTGCAGGAACATGTGGATACGCGATCCACTCACACCTGTTAACCCATTAGATTGCGCTGTCAAAATGTGACAGCGTGATTTAAATGCCCACAGCGGGGAATGCACCTTTCCCCGCTGCAATCGGAGACCTTGTGATGTGATCACAGGGAGCTGATGGTTGCCATAATAGCACAGGGTCATGTGATGACTTCTGTGCTATTATGACTCCCTTCCTGTAACAGCCGGCAGAGAGCTGGCTGTTACAGAAGTCGAGCATTTCTGCTGATCTGAGCTGTGCAGCTCTGATATACAGAAATTAATCAGCGATCAGACTGCTGATCCTTATAGCCTGCTAGGGGACTAGTAAAATAAACAAAAAGTTTTAAAAAATTGTAAAAAATAAAGCTAAAAGTTCAAACCATCCACTATTCTCCCATCGAAAATTAAAGGGTTAAAAAGATAAAATATATACACATATATCGCCACATTCAGAATTGCCTGATCTATGAAAATGTGAAATCAATTAACCTGATCAGTAAACGACATAGGGGCAAAAAATTCCAAACCCCAAAATCATGTTTTTTGGTCGTTGCAAATTTGCACAAACTGCAATAACAGATTATCAAAATGTAGCATCTGCGCAAAAATGATACCATTAAAAATGTCAGCTCAAGACACAAAAAATAAGCCATTACTAAGCTCCATATCCCGAAAAATGAGAACACTACAGGTCACAGAAAATGGCGCAAAAAGTGTGTCTTTTTTGGGGCCAAACTTCAGAATTTTTTTAACCCCTTAAATAATAGTAAACCTATACATGTTTGGTGTCTACGAACTCGTACCGATCTGAGGCATCAGATTTCTGTTATCAGCAGAAATTAGCAATCAGACTGCTGATCCGTATAGTCCCCTAGGGAACTAGTAAAATAAAAGAAAAAATTAAAGAAAAAGGTTTTCAAAAGTTTTTAAAAATCTAAAAGTTAGAATCACCCCCATTTGTCCCATTGAAAATTAAAGGGTTAAAATATATATATACATATTTGGTATTGCCACATACAGAAATGCCTGATCTATCAAAATATAAAATCAATTAACCTGATTGGTAAACAGAATAGCGGGGAAAAAAAATCAAGATGCAAAAAGTATGTTTTTTGATTGTCGCAAACTTTGCTCAAAATGCAATAGCAGGCGACCAAAAATTAGCATCTGTGCAAAAATGGTACCAGTAAAAACACCAGCTCAAGAAGCAAAAAATAAGTAATCACTGAGCCACATATCCCAAAAATTAAGAACACTACGGGTTGCAGAAAATTGCACAAAAAGTGCGCCACTTTTTTGGACAAACTTCTGATTTTTTTTTTAGCCCCTTAGATAAAAGTAAACCTATACAGGTTTGGTATCTGTGAACTCGCACTGACCTAAGTCATCACACCAACTCAACAGTTTTACCATATAGTGAACACAGTGAATAAATACAAAACAATGGTGACATCGCACTTTTTTTGCAATTTTTTCGTACTTGGAATTTTTTTGCCATTTTCCAGTACACTATATGGTAAAACTCATGGTTTAATTTAACAGTACAACTCGTCCTGCATAAAACAAGCTCTCATATGGCAAAGTTACAGCTCTTGGAAGAGCGGGTGCAAAAATCAAAAACGAAAAACAGAAAATCCCCCTGGGGTGAATGAGTTAATTCAATTGATTGAATTAACACTTCATTGTTTTGAAGAAAAGAACTCAAGCATCAGAAAAAGCAGCATACATTAAGGCTATGTGCCCATGGGGAAAGTGTCCTGCGGATATATCCGCATATTCTGCAGGAGCTCCCAGAAAACCGCAGCACAACTTTGTCTGTTTCAATGCTGCTGTTCTATTGCGCAATGTCCTGCGGATATGGTGCGGGCATTCTGCATTGACGATACAGTACCATAGCTTCGGCACTGCATCCTCAATGCAGAACAAGTGCTGAGTGATCCGCGAGTTCATATTTACCTCCATCATGCAGCACTCCACTTTCCGGCATCTGTCAGTGTCTGCACTGTGCAGGAGAAGGTGGGCGGGCCTGAACTAGCTCTGGCTGTCACATGACCAGAGCTCGTGCAGGCCCCGCCCACCTCCTCCTTCCTGCTCCTAGCTCGACCGCGCTCCTGTGCACCGGAAGAAAGTGACGAGTGTCTGCTATCAAGGCAGGTAAGTATGGGACCAAGGCAGATTTCCGCAGGTAAATCCGCAGGAATAATTGACGTGCAGTTATGTGCGACATCCGCAACATCTTCCACAGCCGCACATTCCGCAGCGTGGACACAGACACTCCCCATGTCCCATAGGGTAACATGGGGAGTGTCTGTACTTGCTGAAACCTGCGGATTTATCTGGAAAATCCAGATAAATCCGCAGGTTTTCTGCGGCAAAATCCGCAGAAGCAAGCTCCCATGGGCACATAGCCTAAATCTCTGTTTAAAATACGGAGCAATCAAAAAATCATTTTTATATTACTGACTCACAAAATACATAAGTCACAAACAATATAATATGATATTTAGATTTAAATTACAGCTATTTTGTTCGTAGTCCATAAATAAATAAGGATCTGAATGGGATATATACGAAAACAGTATAACAAATATTCGCTCATGTGATACATAACGCAAAAGTAAATGACATAACAAATGTTCATTACGATAGACTATGATGTTAAGACACCAATCATTTACGAATGAAAATGTCATTATAAATGTACATTATAATAAAAAAAATAGTAAATAAATTATCTATTTGCAGCCATAATATCAATAGATGTTGTGAAGTCTATAATATAACCTCATGGAAATCAATATGACAATGCATTTGTAGTTAATCCTAATAAAATATAACAGGTCACTATTATAATTCAAACCCTCGTGATGCTGTGCATTCAACGCAAGAATCCAAAAGGTTTCCCGGTTAAGGAGCACACGCTCCCAATTACCGCCTATTAGAGGCTTGTTCAGTTTTTCTATACGGGCACAGTCACACTTGTATATCACTTCTACTGCGAGCATGAGCCAAGTCTCATGTGACTGCGCTCTGTTCCTGAGATCAGATCACAGCTATGGAGGAGAGGGCAGGACTACTCTCCCCATCTCCTCCATTGTCAGCCTGTGCTTATATCTCACTGCACTTGGATGACATCCGAGTACAGTCCGATGTTTCTATCGCACCCATAGATTTGTATGGATGCGAATGACACAGCTCTCGCAGATAATCGCAGCATGCTGCAATTTTTTCCTCAGTCCGTTTAGTGCTGAGGAAAAACTTGCAGATCTAAGCTGCAGCATTGTCTTACATGGGGCCGAGTGCAATGCGAGATTCTCGCATTGCACTCGTGCAAGTCATACGCAAGTGGGACTCTGGCCTAGCTTTGACTCTCAGGCTGCTCATGTTGCCCCAGTGGTTGTCATGGAAATGTGTGGATAATCCTGAAATGAATTGCCGGGTAGAAGATGACTCAGGATCAGATGCGATAATATGTTCTGATAATCTCTTTTTCATAGGGCGTGTAATGCAACCTATATAATATTTATTGCATGCCACATAGACAACATACAGTGCTGGCCAAAAGTATTGGCACCCCTGCAATTCTGTCAGATAATACTCAGTTTCTTCTTGAAAATGATTGCAATCACAAATTCTTTGGTATTATTATCTTCATTTATTTTGCTGGCAATGAAAAAACCCAAAAGAGAATGAAACAAAAATCAAATCATTCATCATTTCACACAAAACTCCAAAAATGGGCCAGACAAAAGTATTGGCACCCTTAGCCTAATACTTGGTTGCACAACCTTTAGCCAAAATAACTGCGAACAATCGCTTCCGGTAACCATCAATGAGTTTCTTACAATGCTCTGCTGGAATTTTAGACCATTCTTCTTTGGCAAACTGCTCCAGGTCCCTGAGATTTGAAGGGTGCCTTCTCCAAACTGCCATTTTGAGATTTCTCCACAGGTGTTCTATGGGATTCAGGTCTGGACTCATTGCTGGCCACTTTAGTAGTCTCCAGTGCTTTCTATCAAACCATTTTCTAGTGCTTTTTGAAGTGTGTTTTGGGTCATTGTCCTGCTGGAAGACCCATGACCTCTGAGGGAGACCCAGCTTTCTCACACTGGGCCCTACATTATGCTGTAAAAATTTGTTAGTAGTCTTCAGACTTCATAATGCCATGCACACGGTCAAGCAGTCCAGTGCCAGAGGCAGCAAAGCAACCCCAAAACATCAGGGAACCTCCACCATGTTTGACTGTAGGGACCATGTTCTTTTCTTTGAATGCCTCTTTTTTTTCCTGTAAACTCTATGTTGATGGCTTTTCCCAAAAATCTCTACTTTTGTCTCATCTGACCAGAGAACATTATTCCAAAACGTTTTAGGCTTTCTCAGGTAAGTTTTGGCAAACTCCAGCCTGGCTTTTTTATGTCTTGAAGTAAGAAGTGGGGTCTTCCTGGGTATCCTACCATACAGTCCCTTTTCATTCAGATGCCGATGGATTGTATGGGTTGACACTGTTGTACCCTCGGACTGCAGGGCAGCTTGAACTTGTTTGGATGTTAGTCGAGGTTCTTTATCCACCATCCAGACAATCTTGAGTTGAAATTTCTCGACAATTTTTCTTTTCCTTCCACATCTAGGGAGGTTAGCCACAGTGCCATGGGCTTTACACTTCTTCATGACACTGCGCACCATAGACACAGGAACTTTCAGGTCTTTGGAGATGGACTTGTAGCCTTGAGATTGCTCATGCTTCCTCACAATTTGGAGTCTCAAGTCCTCAGACAGTTCTTTGGTCTTCTTTCTTTTCTCCATGCTCAATGTGGTACACACAAGGACACAGGACAGAGGTTGAGTCAACTTTAATCCATGTCAACTGGCTGCAAGTGTGATTTAGTTATTGCCAACACCTGTTAGGTGCAACAGGTAAGTTACAGGTGCTGTTAATTACACAAATTAGAGAAACATCACATGATTTTTCAAACAGTGCTAATACTTTTGTCCACCCCCTTTTTTATGTTTGGTGTGGAATTATATCCAATTCGGCTTTATAACAATTTTTTTTTTTTCTTTGAAGACAAAGTAAATGAAGATAATAATACCAAAGAATTTGTGATTGCAATCATTTTCAGGAAGAAACTGAGTATTCTCTGACAGAATTGCAGGGGTGCCAATACTTTTGGCCAGCACTGTACATGGTATTGCAACAATTCACATAGTTTTAATATAATACCTTTTTCGGGAAACATTGCCCTAAAAACAACAGTTTTTTTTCGAGCAGATCTTATTTGATACAGGTGTTAGTTTTGGGAATGAAAATTTACAGGGTGATTCCACAATTTTTCCCTCATAATTGAGTGATTCTATCTTTTTTTTCCCCCTGTTTGGTCTTGAAAAGTAACCGTTACTGGCTAGCACATTATGTTTTCATAATTTTTTTTAGCGTTTCTTAAAGTTAGAAAGTTTCCATTTGAAACGACTTTAGTTTTGTGCCATGTCTGTGATCTGCTTTTTTAAAACAAAAGTAACAACTGAATGAACATCCTCAGAGCCAGGTGACTCCATAATTTTTGCCAGGGGTTGTATTTACATAGTCCACATTTTCTGCAACCACACTTATAATAGCTCCTATATTTGAACCATGTTAATTGTTCCATGTGACAACTATGGGATACTAAGCTGCCCACATCCCTCAATTTCCCAGCTACACATCAAACACCCCGGGACAGGACCCTAGACAATGAAATATCCTGATGCAAAATGGTCAAATGTTTATGGATCAAACCCACAATATTTTTATAGTGAACACTGTACGGGGTGGAAAATGTAAGGGGACATGAAGCTGCTTTAGAGCTGGACTGAACACTTTTGTGACAGTAATGTGACCCAAGATTCTTCATTTACCACTCTTTCTGCTCATTTGCACATTCACGGTTTATAACCTTGTGTCAGCAACCTTTGTTCTATTTTATTACTCTCCATTAGAAAATCAGATGTGGAGGAACATATATGTTTGGCCCTAGTGAGTTTGCCCATGGGTACATTTTTAATCACGCAGAGTGAGTGGCAACTATCCAAATGCAGGAGTGAGATACCACTAATCGGTTTCCTATATAATGACAACTGTATTTTACCAGTAATAGCCTCTCCAGCTAAGATGACATCTAAATAAGATGCAACAGAACCATGTCCCTCCACTGTAAATTTTCTGTCATATTATTATTATTGCTAATGTATGCAATAAAATCCGCAAAAGTGGTCTACACAGACAGACCCGCTCCAAACGAGGATGAGACTATCTATGTATCTCCGGTAACACCTAATGGAGGAAAGAAAAGGGTTGTCCAAAGTATGAATATACTTAATTTACCAAGTAGTCATATACAGGTTAGCCAATGAAAGGGAACATTTCCCCCCAATTGGACAACTGCAAGCCTGTAGATAAAACAGCTCATCAAATTTTAAAAAGTTGTTTTTTAAGGATTGGTTACCCACCATTAAAATGAATTTATTCATATCATAAAAATATTGTTCATTTTAGACAAAATGAAAGTCAAACTTTTTTTCCCATATGTAATGTTAATTGTCGTATAAGCTTGTGAAGCTAGTGCGCACTGCAAGTCTAAGTAGTTTATTAGGTTGTAAGCCTCCTTGATATATACTAATGAATTGCTAAGATCCAAGCCCATATACACTCATACTTGGTCCAACAAGCCCGCTGTATGCAGCCATCGTCAGTATGTTTAGTTTTCCAAAATCTTGCACATGTATAGTTACTGAGCGTGTGGAGCATGTGCTGTGCGATTATCCTACCAGAGTGTCCTTGCACAGCACCTGCACACTGTGCTCCCAATATGTAAGTGCTGTGTGTTGAGTCCTTAAATGCAGCCACACATTGGGAGTATAGTGCACAGATGCTGTGCTAAGAAACAATGTGGGCACGTTGGTGATAAAATCACACATATGTAGCATGCTCCACACTCTTTGTAAGCATGCATGGGTGAGATTTTGGAAAACTAAATATACTGAAAGATTGGCAGGGCAGGTTGGAAGGATCAAGTATTAGCATAGATGGGTATACATCTTAGCAATTAATTAGCATATGGAGAGGTACAAGGCATGAAACATATAATGTTCTGACTTTTTAGAGCTGGGGTGTGAAGTAGCTGGACAAAGGTGAAAGAGTAGAATAAAATAAAATAGAAGAATAATTACACCTATAGAAAAAGCTCACCAAACACTATTTCAGGCATACACTACTGGCATCACCAAAAATAGCCTGAAAAATATCCATTAAAGGGAATTTGTCTAAAGTTTTTGCTATTTAATCAGCACAACACAGCATGCTGCAAGAGTTAGAACACAGAATTCAGGGATGTCTGTCTTGTCGAGGTCCGATCTGTTCTATATTTGCTATGTTTGTTTAAGCAGCAAGACTTATGATTTCTGGACTATATTGCCTCCTGCAGGGAGTCCGACACACACCCTCCCTCTTAATGACACCTCCCTCTCAATGTACAATCTCTATAGGGAGCCTGATAGGGGCGGGGACAGCTCTCTCAGCTTTGTTAGATGGCTAAATCTAAAAACTCTGATTGTGTCAGAACTAGCTGCACCCAGTAATCTAAGTGATATATTATTGGATTCAGGATCTGTTTGCTCACATCTTGCTGCTCTCAGATGAGGTAGCAAAAACCTGCTGATAGATTCCCTTTAAATGACAAATGAATGGATGCTAGAAAAGTGTAAATATTATCAATTTAATCATCGATGGGATAAGTGTTTTTAACTCTAATAACCTTAAAACATAAAAAAGATAATTGTCTAATTGTTATATTATGTAACACTTTGTTATATACCATATTTGCTAGCAGTTAACCAATGACAGAGAATATATTGTGAATACATTACTATGGGAAAATTTAAAGATACTGTTCTTTGTTGTTTTGTCAGTAGACACATAAGAAGTGAAGAAGAAATGAGTAAATCAAATAGTATTAAACAGGTAGAATGAAGATACATTTTATTCTAAAGCAGAGGATAAACTTGAAGCTTCTAGACCCAAATCCATAATCCGGCTAAGGGCTCTCAGTACTGATCTCATAAGAATGAAGGGACTTTCAGTGCCCTGGTACCCGATTATGGCTGCAATACCTGAATTTCTAATGGTTAAAAGTATTTAATTAATTGCAAGTTGTAATTGTCATATATTGTAAATAAAGGGTTTATGAATGTTGCAAAAATGATATTTAGACATTCTCATCATTTTCAGGTCACTGGTAGAACACCATTACCCAGAATCAGCAGTTGCTCTTTTGATTAGTAGGTCGAGTGCAAAATCACAAATGCATCATACCACATTGATGACATAAAAACAGAAAAAGCCAGCTCACCCTTCATTGCAACAGGATAGGTGTCAAAACATCTGTACAGAGAAAGCCACGGCCAGGACTCCAGAAGCTCAGGAAAAAGAACAAAAAATCCAGCGGAAATCAGGCAGGGAATAAAATACTTATGGTTTATTCAAAATCATTAAAATAATGCCGCAGAGGTATAGGCGCCAAACAAATCCCTTTGGGATAAAATCCAAAGTATTTCGACGATGGTAAAGTCTTAAAATGGATGTCATAACTTAGGGTCCCGTTACACGTAGCGACGTTCCAGCGATCCCGACAACGATACGACCTGGGCAGGATCGCTGGTACGTCGCTACATGGTCGCTAGTGAGCTGGCAAACAGGCAAATCTAATTAACAACGAGCAACGATACGGCGATCCATATAACGACCTCAGCAGTCGTTGGGACCCTGTCACACAGCAGCTGTTCTGACGACTTAGACCTTGATAGAGGCGTAGTGTTTCCTTCCACGCGATGTGAGCGAGGTCGCTCGTCGTTGTTATGGCATCAAACACAGCGATGCATGCCTCCCAGCAGGACACCAACAATCAAAAAATGAACGAGGACATTCAGGTACGATTGGCGATATCGCAGTGGGGGGCTGGTCACTGCTATGTCATCATAGTATCATAGTATCATAGTTTTTAAGGTTGAAGGGAGACTCTAAGTCCATCTAGTTCAACCCGTAGCCTAACATGTTGATCCAGAGGAAGGCAAAAAAAACCCAATGTGGCAAACAAGTTCCAATGGGGAAAAAATTTCCTTCCTGACTCCACATCCGGCAATCAGACTAGTTCCCTGGATCAATACTACTACAGTAATATTAAATTTTTCAAGAAAGGCATCCAGGCTCTGCTCAAATGTTAGTAGTGAATCACTCATTACAACATCATGCGGCAGAGAGTTCCATAGTCTCACTGCTCGCACAGTAAAGAATCCTCGTCTGTGATTATGATTAAACCTTCTTTCCTCAAGACGTAGCAGATGCCCCCGTGTTCCAGTCGCAGGCCTAGGTGTAAAAAGATCTTTGGAAAGGTCTCTGTACTGTCCCCTCATATATTTATACATTGTGATTAGATCCCCCCTAAGCCTTCGTTTTTCCAAACTAAATAACCCCAAGTTTAATAACCTGTGTTGGTATTGCAGCCCACCCATTCCTCTAATAATCTTGGTCGCTCTTCTCTGCACCCTCTCCAGTTCAGCTATGTCCTTCTTATATATCGGTGACCAGAATTGTACACAGTATTCTAAGTGCAGTCGCACTAGTGACTTGTACAGAGGTAGAACTATATTTTTTTCATGAACACTTATACCTCTTTTAATACATCCCATTATTTTATTAGCCATGGCAGCAGTTGCCTGACACTGTCCACTAAAGTGAAGTTTACCATCCACCCATACACCCAAGTCTTTTTCTATGTCTGTTTTACCCAGTGTTCTACAATTAAGTACATAATCATAAATGTTATTTCCTCTACCCAAGTGCATGACCTTACATTTATCTACATTAAACTTCAATTGCCACTTCTCAGCCCAATCCTCCAATTTACATAAATCTCCCTGTAATATAAAATTATCCTCCTCTGTATTGATTACCCTGCAGAGTTTAGTATCATCTGCAAATATTGAAATTCTACTCCGCATGCCCCCAACAAGGTCATTTATAAATATGTTGAAAAGAAGCGGGCCCAATACTGACCCCTGTGGTACCCCACTATGAACTGAGACACAGTCCGAGTACGTACCATTAATAACCACCCTTTGTTTCCTATCACTGAGCCAGTTTTTAACCCAGTTACACATATTTTCCCCTATCACCATTATTCTCATTTTATGTACCAACCTTTTGTGTGGCACCGTATCAAAAGCTTTTGAAAAGTCCATATACACAACATCCACTGCATTTCCCTGGTCCAGGCTTGAACTTACCTCTTCATAGAAGCTGATCAAATTAGTTTGACGGGATCGATCCCTCATAAACCCATGTTGATACTCTGTCATAAGGTTATTTTTCTTGAGATACTCCAGTATAGCATCTCTCAAGAAACCCTCAAGGATTTTACCAACCGTAGAGGTTAAACTTACCGGCCTATAATTTCCCGGCTCAGTTTTTGTCCCCTTTTTGAATATTGGCACCACATTTGCTATGCGCCAGTCCTGCGGTACCGACCCTGTTATTAAGGAATCTGAGAAGATTAAAAATAATGGTCTATCTATCACAGAACTCAATTCCTGTAGTACTCTGGGGTGTATGCCATCCGGGCCCGGAGATTTGTCAACCTTAGTGATTTCGAGGCGGCGGCGTACTTCCTGCTGGGTTAAGCAGGTAATATTCAAGGATATGTGTCACACATAGCGAGATTGCTAGCAAAGTCGCTGTTGCGTCACAAAACCTGTGAAGTTTCAGCAATCTCGCTAACAACATCGCTATGTGTAATGGGGCCTTAAGACTGTACCATCATCGAAATGCGTTGGATTGTATCCCTAGGGGATCTGTTTGGCGCCTGTACCTATGCGGCATTATTTTAATGATTTTTAATAAACCATAAGTATTGTATTCCTTGCCTGATTTCCACATTGATGACATCACACAAATCTACAAATCAGAAGAGACACCCAGAGTTTTGTCAAGTATGAGGTTTCACGTACTGCTCTTGTCCATTGATCACAAACTACTGAAATTACCATTTGACCAAGGTCTTGGGAACCTATTTACTCATCTCTAGTAATTCACATGTTTCCACAAAACTGTGTTTTCTATTGTAGTAATGCAACAAGATTCAGGGCAACTTTTTTTTTTAATTGTTTGGCCTTAAAAACAGGGGTAAAGCAGAAGTAATTGGGAAGTATTGCAGAAATGCAATCTTGTTCTATTACACGTGATAAGAAAAGAGTAAAGTGTAAAGCAATGTTTGACTTCTTTACCTTTTTCTCTCTTAACAGTACTTTCCAGGGACCTGTCCTAATTCCTTCTCACTGTCCAATTATTTATCAAAAGAGGAGAAAAGTAAAACTCACCCATCCTTTATCTAAAGGAAAATTGTAGTATGATGTAAACATTTCTGCTACACTAGAGAATGTAAAGATTTGCAAGCCTATTTGAAAAGGGCTGCGTTTGTGTCTGTTCTAATGATATATTGGCTTGGGAAGATTGCCAAATGGTTAGGAGATATATTCTAATTACATTAATCTAGGTTCTCCTAGTTGAATTATACATCGATGTCTTCTGAACGTGATCCTCTGATCTCAGAGTTCTAAGACTGACACATAAACAAAAGATTATCTAGCTTTCCTTCATTGCATTGCATTGTCTTGTTAGCTTAATGCTAAAATTATCTATGTTTTCAAGAGAAATACATTTACAACAGGTACACTGTTTAGCCCAACCACAGTCAGTTTTGAGTCATAATTAGGAGACCCTTAACTGAAATTAGAGAAGAAATATAATAAACAAAATAACAAAAATCATAAAGTCATAAAATAGCAAAACTTTACAAAAAAACGTTCAATTTGAAATGTTACATTAATATTTTATTACCCACTTTAGCACTGTGTAAAGTTTTGGTTATAATTCCTATATGTTTCCTATACTGTCTGCATTGGTGGTAAGCACTGACATAACAGTTATTCATTTACAATCAGAATAGTTCTGACCCATCAAGGAATCGACTCCATAACTTATCTGAAGGTATTTTGTGATATTTAAAGCATTAAGTAGCAAATCCTTTAAACCCTGAAATTTTCAAGGTGGGACCTGTTGTAGCCACTCTTAGTGGCGTCAGAATGGTAACTCAGACCACCTTTTTGGCTATATATCTCCTTATTCAGCAACATGTTGTCTTGACACACTTTTCTGTCACAGCCAACATTTAATTCAACACTTCATGTAGTGGTATCAGACCAGAAAGCTGACCTTTGCTCCCCACATGAATCAATCAGTTTTGGGTTCCGATAACCCCGTTGCTATGTCAAAGCTTATCTATCCTTGAATCACTTTTTATAGGTATTAATCAGTGTATTAGGGGAAATGTTAGAACTTAGTGGTACACAGTTGCACAAATTTGCTTGATTGTTTATGGTTGATTATTTTTCCCACTCTCTACATATGATGAGCATCTGTCATTCTCATTGGATATTAAAGTGTTTCACTTCACCTCAAGTGGTTTTAGGTTGAACATGCTAAAGTTTTTCAAGCTGCATGTCAATATCCAGCTTGGGTTTTGCTTTCCAAACAAGCAGGCAGTGAACACATGCAAATTACACAAAGAGCGCAGAAGACAGTAGATCCCACTTCACTGTGCATGCATCGTAGTTGTCACTCAGTGACTACTGGGATTCTGCCAGATACACGGGAAGCCCTGGTGAGTGCCGCAACACACAAGGTACACGATACAATAGTGGGCTCTGGCACTAGGGAAAGAGGAACAGAGTTATATTCTCAACTCACCTGAGGCTGATCACTGCACTCCCTAATGTCCCTATATGGATTCTTTCACTCCATTGTAAATCACGTGCATATTCCTATCTTTCCCTGGACTCAGCCCTGTATAGTGCGCAGGACAGTGGGAGCGCTAGTCCCGCTCTAGATTAAAGACACAGAGAGGATTAGACAGACAAGAGTAAAATAAACAGCATTCATACAAAGCACTCCAAACAACAAGCGGTAATAATAATGAGGAACGGACCAGAGGGGAAAAAACAAAAAGGACTAAGGAAGGGAAAAACTCAACACAGCTTTCCCACAGCAAATGATCTCTGAATGGCTTCCTGGTCCACAGCTCGCAGGTTCCCTTTAGAGGCAAGCTAAGCAAGAACTATCACAGCGATTACCTGAGCTAGTAGGGAAGTCTTTATTGCAGAGGTAATTAGCAATACAGAACAGCTGGCTATAGCTTTCATTCAGAGTTCAGGAGATTAGAGGATCTACTTAACCCCTATTGGGAGCTGTTGGGAGTACCTTGTGATGCTTAACTACATGGTGTTTGAACCATTATCCCCTGGGGAAACAGAATGTATTAAACTTCTTGGCATGTTATGCCCTGTTGCTTATTCTACCATTTTTTTTAAAATAAGCTGTTGGGAGCTGTTGAAAGTAACTTCTGATGCTGTGCTACATGGTCTTTGAACCATTCCCCCCTGGGGAAACTGATTTTTTTTTTTAAATCCTTGGAATAAAGCCTGAGTTCCAGAGTGAAACAACTGCTATTTCCACGGTGCTGTATGATTCACAAACTGCGGTCTAGGCAGCAGGCGATGATGCCTCCTGCTCCCAACCGGCTTTTGGTCAGATGCAATCATCATCAACGACATCAGCTTCGATGTCCCAGCGTGGTGTTCGTTTGTCCATAAAACATACATTTCTGAATCATTTGACTAGATTTTAATAGAGGGCCGGTGGTGTTGGAAACAGTGGTGTTGGTGGAGGAGGAGTAGGAGGAGGAGGGCAAGGCCAACACCCAAATGGCCACATTGGCAATAGCACTGTAAAGTGTTACGGAGTACGTATTTCAACTTTCACACTAATGATATAGGGGATGCAGAAAACTACAAATGACTGCCATCCCTCCCCAATGTATGTTACAGAGCCCACCTGAAAGCCCTAAGAAGTCCGAGATTTGAGGACAGCCAGTGGCCCTTAGAGGGCCACTGGAGCCGGTGGTGCTGGTGGAGGAGGAGGAGGGCAAGGTCAACATCCCAACAGGCACATTGTAGCTGACTTTTAAAGTGCTGTTAAAAATATCCCAAAAAAGGAGGTGTGAGACAGATACCAATATAATGTATGTTACAGCCCTTTCTAATCGAAAAAGAAGGAAAAATATAAAAAATGAAATGTGTAAACATATGTTAAAGTGTTTTTTTTGGGAGGTCGGGGCTTGATTTGACGTTTTATTACAGTTATTAGGCACTAGAAACTGTTTCTTAGCAATTTCCCCTCTTTTACTTTGTCCCCCGCATGGCAGGGTGGCCGCGGGTAACCTCAGTGACAGCTCAGCTGATCGCGCTACTCACCTCATTTGCTGCGTGGAGCTGACCGGAGCGGCGGTGAGTAGTGCAATCAGCTGAGCTGTCACTGAGGTTACCCGCGGCCACCGCTGCATCCACCGCTGGATCCAGGTAACCTCAGTGACAGCTCAGCCGATCACACGGCTCTCTTCATTAGCTGCGTGCAGGTGACAGGAGCGGCTGTGTCTTCTGCTGCTCCTGTCACCTGCATGCAGCAGAGCTGGATGCGACGTTGGAGGACCGTGGATTACGCCGGACAAGGAGGGCTTTGTTGTGGGTAATAAATTGGTAATGAGGGAATTTGTTAGTGTTTTTTATTTCTAATAAAGGATTTTTCGGGTGTGTGTTTATTTACTGTAATTTACAGATTAATCATGGAGGGTGTCTCATAGACGCCTGACATGATTAATCTAGGACTTATTGGCAGCTATGGGCTGCCAATAACTCCTTATTACCCCGATTTGCCAACGCACCAAGGCAAATCGGGAAGAGCCAGGTACAGTCCCAGAACTGTCGCATATAATGTATGCGGCAATTCTGGGCGGCTGCTGGCTGATAGTGTTAGGCTGGGGGGCTCCCCATAACGTGGAGCTCCCCATCCTGAGAATACCAGCCTTTAGCCGTATGGCTTTATCTGGCTGGTATTAAAATTGGGGGGGACCTCACGCCGGATTTTTTAATTATTTATTTATTTATTTTACTGCACAGTATAGACACGCCCACCGGCTGATGTGATTGGGTGCAGTGACACAGCTGTCACTCAGCGTGTGGGCATGTCTCACTGCAACCAATCATATTTGCCGGTGGGCGGGGAAAAGCAGGGAATACGAGATTGTTTAATGAGCGGCCGGCTTTTTCAAAAAAGGAAAAGCCGCTGGAGCAGAGTGAACGCCGTGCAGCGCCGGTGATCGGGG
Source organism: Anomaloglossus baeobatrachus (assembly GCF_048569485.1). NCBI lineage: Eukaryota > Metazoa > Chordata > Amphibia > Anura > Aromobatidae > Anomaloglossus > Anomaloglossus baeobatrachus. The sequence goes on from NC_134355.1 coordinate 451,991,201, forward strand.
ATCGGTGAGTATGAGAGAGGGGGGGACACTTCAGTCACTCGGGGGATTAGCGGTCACCGGTGAATCCTTCACCGGTGACCACTAATCAGGACGCTACACAGACAGAGCCGCGGAGTCGCTGTAAAGTCCTCTTTACACACTGAAACTTGCTAGCGATGCATGCTGCACAGCGGGAAACAAAGGACCTAGGAATGGTCCTGAACGATTTGTAGCGATCACAACTTCACTGCAGGGGCCAGGTCGCTGATAGGTTTCACACACTGCAATGTCGCTGGGGAGGTCGCTGTAACGTCACAAAACCGGTGACGTTACAGCGATGTCGTTTGCGATGTTGCAGTGTGTAAACCCAGCTTAAAGAAATAAACACAAACACCAAAAAAATAATTTATTTGAAATAAGATACAAAAAACACAAACTCTTTTACCCCTTTACTAACTCCCAAAAGACCCAGGCCTGACGTAATCCACACGAAGTCCAATGACAATACTGGCTCTGCTATATACTGAGATTGTAACATATTGGCACAGAACATGACAACTCACTGCAGGCTGCTGGAATAAACTGACTGAGCTGTGAGCAGTGACATCACTGAGTTTGTGTGGTCACATATGGAGGTTCCCACTGTACCCCACCTGTGCCTGTAGGAAAACTCACTTCAGGTGAACTGATTGAAATCAATGACCTCACCTGAGGTGAACTGAGTTCAAGCAGACCTGCATCTCCTTTCAGAAAACTGCATTTGTTTGCCAAGAGATGCAGATTTGGTGCTGAAATTTATACACCATATTCCTGCACCAAATCTGCATCTTCTGGCAAAAAAATCCTTATCCATTGCAATGTGGTGTTGATACGTTACTGATGTGATTTTTTTTATGAGATGAAGATTTGGTGCAGAAATATAGTGTATAAATTTCAATATCAAATCTGCGTCTCTTGGCAAAAAAATTAACAAAAACTGTTTTGCTGTTTTCTGCAAGGAGTTGCAAATTTTGTGCTGAAATGGTGGATTATTTTGGTGTCTGTATTTATTTCTTTTCACATACAGTATTAGTAATGAGGGGGTCTCAAAGACTCCTCCCATTACTAATCTAGGGCTAAGTGGCAGCTGTAAGCTGTCATTAACTCCTTATATTACGCTGATTTCCACCGCACCAGGGCAAACAGGATCAGCTGGGTAAAGTGCCAGGATTGTCGCATCAAATAAATATGACAAATCTGGCACCTGCAGGCTGCTATTTTTAGGCAGTGGTGCCCAATAACAATGGGCTTCCTCAGCCTGAGAATAACAGCCTCCAACTGTTGGCTTTATCATGGCTGGGTATCAAAGACGGGGGGACCACATGCCATTTTTTTAAAAAATGATTTCTTTAAAAAATTATGAAAAAAAGCCGCATAGGGTACCTCTTATTTTGATACACAGCCAAGATAAGCACGCAGCCTATAGCCGTATGCTTTATCTGTGCTGAGTATCATAATATGGAGGAACCCTACATCATTGTATTTATTTACTTTTACATTATAGGTATGCAGACAGCATGTGTGATGCCAAGCAGTCACAGACGCTGCCACACAGGGTGGGGGCACGGTCTGACTGCAACCAATCACAGATGCTGGGACTGCTGGTGGGCGAGGGAAGCAGTGAGTACGTATGAGTATTAATGAACAGACCCAGAAGTAGTATTACAGCTGTGCGTACTGGTAAGTATGTCCTGCTTTAACCATTTTTCTTCCTTTTTTTACAGCCATATTTGACATGGCCCTGATAGGGCCAGAAGTGGATGGTTTCTGCAATAGTGTAAATGCAAACAGTTACCAAAAAAGCCGAACTTTGCCTATTTTTGAGAAACGTGTTCGTGAATCCTATCCCGACCCGAACGAGCTAAGGCTTGTATCGAATTTGAGATTGGCGAACTTTTATTGAACACGTTCACTCATCTCTACTGACGTTTGTAAAATTTGCCTGATTTGCACCCTGGCACTGGAAGCAACCTACAAGAAAACTATGGCATTAATTCTGTAGTTCTTATCTATGAAAGTAATTCTGCTTTCCTCTAATGTACTTTAGTGCTGTAACAGACACCAACACATCTAATTGCATGTTAAACTCTTTAGGGGCAGCTTCGTCATATCAACAGCACTTTTTTGCATATTATAACTTGCTTGATGATAATGTCTTTAGTATTGGGATTACTTTAATTATCATTACAATTGTTTCATAAAAACAAAAAAAAAGAAAGAAAAAAAGAAAAACGGTTATATGAGTATGTCTGCTCCTTCCTAATGTTCATTCACAATCTGGCATGCTTCGTTAATTAACCAAGAAGCCTGATCTAGCCATTTCTATAAGTTATCCCATGTGTATCATGCCATTTCCAAAAGCTATACAGTCATTTTAAAAGTCAATATAGTGTCTTAGATGTAAAGAAAATGCAGTTTGAAAGAAATAATTGTTATTCTACATCGTGTTGCCAGCATGGCCGATTTTAGCTTTCCTGCTGACTGAAGTGAAAATATAAAACTGCAGTAAATAAATGCAATTTCATCATTGTTATTAAGGTTTTGCTGTTACGGTACTCATTCATATGTAATAATGACCTGTTGTTAACATATTTTTGGATTACTCAACTTTCATAGATTTTCTTTTATAACCAAAAAATTAAAAAAATGTTTGTAATTCATGTTGTTTGATACCCGATAATATTCTTATTTTATTCTGCAAGAAGATGTATGAGGGTATGAGGGCTTGCTTGTTTTTTGCATAGTGACTTGATGTATTTATTGATACCAATTTGGGGCATGTATGATATTTTGAACAATTCACGTATTATTGCATCTTTTAAGGAAGTTTGGTGACAAAAAAAAAATTAGCTTCTGGAGTGTAATTTTTTTTTCTCTTTACTATATAGATGAATTCATTTTATACTTTGATAATGTTGATAGACTTGGCTTTTAAGGATGTGGTGATACCAAATATGTTTTCATTTATTTTTAATGAGGGAGAAGATAATGATTTGAATTTTTTTTACATTTTTGGTTTATGTTTTATTTTTTAGCCCCATTAGGGAACTTGAACCCACAATCATCTTATTGCTTATGGTTACACGGCAATAATCCAGTATTGCAGGATATACAGTAGGACGAATCACACTCCTTTGAAGTTCAGAAATTGACTTCAAATACAAATTTTTAACCCCTTAACGACATATGATGTACTGGTACATCATATGCTGCCTTCCTGGTTTTGATGTATACTCGCACATGCCAAGCCCACATCTTTCCTGGCAGGTGATGGCTGGTTTAATCAGCCATCATGTGCCTTTAACAGTCGAGGATGGAGCCGATCTCTGTCCATGGTTGTTAACCTATTAAATGCTGCTGCCAATCTCTGACAGCAGCATTTAACACATGCAGGCAGAAGGGTGCCTCATTCCATGCGCCCATTGGCGGGCATGTGACGTGACCGTGGGGCACCAATGGATTGCCGTGACTGCTGACAACCCCTGTGTCTGTCATTATGATACTGCTGTTAAAGCCAGTGATTAGAAGTCATGCATAGGACATTGTGATTTTCACTATACATTGTAGTGCTGATGCAGGGCATGCTAGAGAGGTGCACGTAATGAGGGATTCAATTATTAGGTGATTGTCAAAGGCCGGGATTCTCGAGTGATGTATTGCCTTCCTAGCGCTTGAGTTTTCATGTTGCGGTTCAGGTTTACAACATGAGGGGTTGGTGGGGATGCAGTGGCGATGGGGCACACTGGTATCAATGACAAAGTTAAAGGTAGGTGGAATGTCTTTAATCCCTCCTCAGTATGCTTCCTTACCTTCTTCTAAGAGTCATAACTTTTTTAATTTTTGAGTTGACATAGCTGTTTCAGAGCTTGCTATTTTCAGGACAAGTTGTATGCTTCAGGGACTCCATTTATTTTATTACATAATGTACAGGAAAGCAGGTAAAAAAATTCCAAGTAGAAATTGTGAAAAAAAGCACAAATTTGCAATCGTTTTTTGAGTTTTCTTTTTACAATGTTCATCATACTGTTAAAAAATAAACAGGAAATATGTCTCTACAGGTTAGGATGATGATGGCAAATATGCATATATTTTTTATTTAAGTGGTGAAAAAAAAATCAGTAGTACATACAAAAAAGTTTGCTTATTTCGACATTTTCTATAAAGTATAATTTTTTTAATTTTCAGTTCATCAATGGATCATTTTTAGGCTCTGACCTAATGGTTTTATTCATATAGTTTTGTGATGCTTTGATCACCTATTATTGCACTTTTTTATAGGCGTTGCGATGGCCGAAAAGCCACAATTCTGGCATTTTCATTTTTTTTCTCATTACAGCTTTTACAGATGAGGTTAATTAATTTGATATTTTGATTGGACTTTTATGGACATGGGTGATTTGGAGCAATGAGATGAAAATCAATAGATTAGGTTCTGATGGGCGCAAATGGATCTGGAAGAAACAAGGGAAAATGGGGCTAAAGGATCGAGAAATTGAAGGAACTGTCAAGTTCGGTAGAGGAAGCCTTATGATATTGGGGTTGTTTCACAGCCAGAGGTGTTGGATACTTGACCAGGATCAAGGGTACTTTCAATGCAGAGCTATATGTGAGTATCCTATAAGATAAATGACTTTATACAGTAGAGTACTATGGGTATGAAAAGGATGACATAGTGTTCCAAGACTGAGAGCACACGTCGAGATTGGTGAAGTAATGGTTCAATGACAATGAAGTATGGGTGCTGGATTGTCTCCCAAAGTCCCCAAACCTCAACCCAATCAAACACTTGTGGGTGGAGTTGAAGAAAAAGCCGTATACATACCAAAGTGAGTCAACCAGTGTGCACCAAGATAAGGAACAAATAGACAAGACCTTGTATCAGATTTCAGTCAAGATATGTTTGAATCTGATCTAGAGCATACCCAGAAGGATTCAAGTACTCTTGAAAGCCAAAGGAAATTTACAAAATACTAACAAAATAATAAAAAATAAAATTTAAGTTTTTAGGAGCAAAACAGTAAAAATGCAGTGACATGACAAGAATCTGCATAACTAATAATATGCAAAATAGTTGCATGTGAAATTTATGTATTACATAATCAAGATGATTGTCTGTAAAATGAAGGTAGTCTCACGATCAAAGTTGTAATGGATGGTGATATATGGAGTCTAAAATTCAAAAGATAACAACATTGTTACCCTTTTTTTTTGTCACTGTATTACCAGGGAAATCTGTGTTCCCTTCAAAGTTAACAGTTCCCTGCGTATGCAACCCCTCCTCTGAGCAGGCCAGAAAGGAAAGAAAATCCAAAAAACCTTAATTGTTTAAAAATAAAAACAAAATTCTTTAAAATTTAGCAATTTTACAAATAACCAAAGCAGCAGTAGCACCATATACAATATAAATTACATGATCAACCAGGTTCAGTTGTGCCTGCTTTCAGTCCTTCCTTCAGAATATACCCAGAGATCCAATCCTATGGATTCTTAGGTCAATAGATTGTACTAGTAGCAGGAATTGATCCTGTTTGCTATTTGTTTATTGTCATGTCCAGCTTCCAGTGCGAGAGAGACTGTGACTGAAAGTGTACAGTGTAGCTAGTAGCTTTGTTACACCCAAGCAGACCAGGTTATTTGCCACAAGCATGGAAAGCTAACATTTGTCAAAAGAATCAGGCAATGGCAGTGCCTATGATCCACGCTTATCTGGGCATCTACACTCTGTCCATCATGTTTTCTATACTGTAACACTGTTGCTGCCAGGGTTGCCATTACTGGCTATAAACTGTCTCACTTCTTGCCTTCCCGGTTCTATATCTTTACCATGTGCTATTGCTACTGCCCCTACAGAGCCACCCTAGCTACAAATATCCTGTTTGCTCAATTTGTTTTATAGTGTTAGACTGTACTGCTGCTGCAAGGGTTTCTCTTGCTGGCCCTACACTGCAAGACGTTTACCATTCCTCGTCCTATTTCTCTATCGTTTGGCTTCTGCCACTGCAATGCATAGCCAGCCAGACTGCCTGCCTACGGTGTTTTATGAAACATAGACTATATTCCTGATGCAAAGTGTACTTTCCAGCCGGTACATAACCATCAAACTGCTCACAAATTACAACTAATTTTTTAAAAGACATATTGACGAGCCATCACTCCTTCACTTTGACAACAAATCGTCTTTTCAAGCTCACTAAAAAAATTGATACATTTTTGGAAGGCTTGATGAAAAGGATTTGTAATTGCTTAATTGCCTCGTGTATAACAAACCTGTTGCGGCTCCCAACAAAAGTATTATTTTTATACTCCTGATTGAGATGCTATTACTTCTTCACATTCAAAACACATTCAATACATTCTTGTGGTTCCTATGTTCAACCCCTTTCCCATTTTCCTTGAAACTTGATTGGGTTGCCTTTTAAAGAGCAGTAAACAAAAAGCAGAGGCTTATCTAGCGAGGGCATGTGGTGCATTTTCACCAGGTGCAGCCAGGAAGGTGGTGCCATATGGCCACCTGATGAGGTAGTTTGATGTGTTTCCCCAGTGGTTGCATTTTGCCATCCCCCCTATTGGGAGCTGGTTGTTCTCTGAGCCGGCTGTCATGCTGTCTGCCTACTCAGAGCACACCTAAAGAGCACTCTTAAGGAGCTAAAGACATCAAAGAGTTATTTATGTTGGGGGGGGGGGATTTGAGGGCACAAGAAGGGCAAGGAAATAAAATAAAATATTATCAGCTTATACAGATTCCTGGATGATCCTGGGAGCGTGACACTTCCTATACCTTGTTCATTTTTCAGTGGAAGCTCCTTGGGGATGATGCTATCCACAGTCTGCAGTATCAGTTGTAGATATGCACGATCCTAACAAGATTGGAAAAGGTTAAAATGATATGTTCTTTGGCAGATCGGCTTGGAATCTTATGTCCGATCATTTACCACAAAAGTCAGCAATCTTGCCAAGGATCCGGAAATGTTTTGGTGGCAAAAATCATCCTCACTCTGCTCATCACAGCCATGTCAAGTATTAGCATAACTGTGATTGGCCACTGTAAAAAAAAAAAAAAGAAAAGAAAGCAAAAGGGTTAAAGCAGTACATACTTAACAAGTCTCCATGCGGCTGCAGTACTAATTCTGGGGCTGATAATTATCTCTCATAGATATTCACTGCTTTCTCTGGCCACTGACGTCTCTGATTGGCTGTCTGTTGTGAATGTAATCCGAGTGGGTGCTGGTGTGGATCTCCCTCTAGTGGCCAGGAATGGTAATGAAGCTGAGTATGAATCTGTGACTCAAACAGGTGTTGGAATTAATTAGGAATCCAGGAAGTCCTATTGCAGATCAGCCTAGTGTATTTAGGCAAAGAGGAGGGGAGCCAGCACTGCTTATGAATGGCATGCAACAATGAAAAAATAAAAAGTGTAATATTCACAAATTCATTCCTACTGTAACAATTCAATAAGATTTTTTGCAAATGATTGATCAATGATTTGAGCCCCCCTGCCACATCATGGCAAATCTCTATAGGGGGTCCCTACATTATGTTATAAATTATTATCGTACCATAAGGTCTCATATAATGAGCAGGACAATATAAGAAAACCACTTACCCGAGACATGTCTTAACTGCTCCCATGCTGCAAGGACTGACAACTGCGAATAAAGGCAGCCCAGGTGCCAGTGTGTGTTTGCAGAACCACACACACCAGCACAATGTCAGAACTGGCCCTCACAGTGCTAGACCAGCAAACATGGATGAGGGCGGAACAGGCTTAGGAAGGTGGTGCTTAAATAATGATGCCTGTGGATTTAAGAGAGCAGTTTCTGCCTGGCGGCTGCCGGTGATAGCTGTTTCTTGCTGCTTCTGAAGATGGCTGGGAGTTTTCCCTTTAGTTTCTCCCATTTATTCTGTGTCTGAATCTACTCCAGATTAGTTTGCTGTTTCTGTGCTTAATTGCTGGAGTTGCACTTAAGGGTGTTTCTGCTTATTCCATTTTGTTCTGTGTTGTTTTTTTTGTATGTGAGGCTCTGTCTCTCTGCTTTTGTGAGCAGTACAGTTCCTCCAGCAAGAAAGGGAGCTTGCTCCCTGTTCATGTTTGGATTATTTGCGCTTTAAAATATTATTTGTTCTGTGATTTTGTTTCTTCCCATTATATCTGCAGCTCTGTTTAAAGTGTCTGGCACAAGAGTACCTGATATAGCGGGGGAAAACCGTATGGTCTTAGGACTTTTTTCTATCAGGAGTTTGGTATTTTTTTGCAGGGTTTTTTGCTGGTCCCAATCAGTTATCTGTCCTGTCCTGGTGTATCTAGTAAGTCCGGCCTCACCTTTGCTAATCTATATTTTCTTGCTATTTCTTTGGGGACTGGTCCGAGGCAAGTTAGGATTCCTCATTTCTATCTTTGAGGTGTAGCAAGTTTCTCCCGCAGTGATGAGGTGTCTAGGTGTGTTAGGTACATCCCACTGCTACTTCTAGTGTTGTCCGATAGATAGGGGATTGCTGTCAGCTTAGTTTCTAACTACTCTTGTGGTTTTGTTTTTTCTTGATTAATGGGATTTTTTGTGATCGTCCACGGTTACCAGTTCATAGCAGCTGCCATTGGACCAGGCCCCCACCCTCTGAGACAGCGTCTGTGATAGGTTGGAAACACAAACGCTGTCTGTGTCCTTATACTGGTGATAAATAAAAAAGTAAATAAAAAATGCAGTAGGGTCCGTCCTGTATGGATACCAGCAAGGATAAAGCCATGGCTACGGGCTGCAACCATGCACTTATCTTGCATGTGTATCAAAATTAAAGGAACCTCATGTGGATTTTTTTTTTGTTTTTTTTTTAATTCTTTAAATAAATAATTTTTTAAAAAAGCATGCGGTCTTCCCCAATTTTGATACCCAGCCATGATAAAGCCCGACAGCTGAGTGCTGGAATTCTCAGGCTGGGGATTCCCATGCTTATTGAGGTCCCTTTCAGCCTAAAAATAGAAGCCTGCAGCCACCCAAAATTGTTGTGTCCATTAGATGCCCTGGTGCATTGGCAATCAGGGTAATAAGGGGTTAAAAATAGCTCACAGCTGCCACTAAGCCCTAGATTATTAATGAGAGTCATCTATGAGACCTCCCCATTTCTATTCTGTAGGTAAAAAGAAATAAACACAAATACCAAAAAATCCTTTATTTGAAATAAAAGACAAAAACCCCTCCCTCTTTCACCTATTTAAAAATACCCCTGAAGGTGCGACATAATCCACACGAGGTCCCATTACAATTCCAGCTCTGCTATACCTGAATTCACAGCGAGTACCACGGTCCTCCACCTGTGACCGCAGGTAACCTGATCTCAGGGGACTTCTGAGGTGAGGTCACTGAGTTCATTTAGGTCCCCTGAGGTCAGGTTACCTGCAGTCAAAGGTGGGAATCTCCAGGTGTGACCGCAACTTACCTGCTTGACGTCACTGCTGATTGCACGGCTCACTCAGTCTTTGCCTGCTAATGAAGAGCTGTATTTCTATAAGCGATAGGATTTCAATGACTTAAAAAGACTTATTGTCCTTTTGTAGAGCCTGCAAAAAAATGATCAGGCTGCAACATGCAAAATTACTCACACACATGAAAAGCCTGCATGCACAATTTGCAGTCATCTTGACCAGACATTTTTTGTGCTGCAAAGCTTCCTCCATCACCAGCAAGTGCAGCATTACCTATTCCAAAGCTGACTGTAGGAATTGCTAACTTGGCCGCAGAGGATGTCTCGCCGATACCAGCAGCCTTTTTCTTTATGACCTCAACTCAGACTTTGGTTTCAACGTATTGTCCTACACAGAATCATCATTATTATCATTTTCATTAGCACTAATTATTTAGCTGATAACTACCTCTTTGTGTGTAATAGCCTGTGGTTCTTGCCCCCCATGCTTTATTTCCACCACAAGGTTTGTGGTGATTCAGAGAACTACTATTCTGGAGAGTGTACCTATCACCTTGCCTCTCAGAGCCCAAACACAGATTGGCATTAAAATTGTGTTGTCCATCTCCTCCAACATCATGTTTTCTGCAAACAAAGGCTGACTGTTCATGTCTTCCAAAATATCAACGGGAAGAAGTTTAGGTGTAAAATATTCCTTAGCCCCCAGACTGCTGTGGTTTAAGCGACTTTGGGGCAGAATAGAAACTGGTATTATTGATAAATTGGAAATTCTGTTCTGCACAACATTAACTGTTATGGTGGAGTAGAAGGTGCACTGAGCAGAACTTGGACTCCAGCTGATAGTGTCACTGTCAAAAGCCCCATCTATGCACACATTTTATTAGATGAACATTTTTATTCACTTGTATTTCAGTTTCAGGGTCATGTAGTTTTATTTTTAAAAAATTAAATAAAACGTCCACATGCCTGTACCAAATGGGTTGGGACCAGGAAATCTAGTTAGAATAGCATCCCAAAAGCAAGCATGCGCAATTAGCTGCTGTATTCGGGTGGCATATGTATGCATCTAAAATTAGCATAGAATTGGAGCAATTAATTCACAGTTACACTGTGTGTGAGTGGTAATGATGAAACTGATACAAGATTTCACTTTTTATCTCTTGAATCTCAGATTTCTATTCACAGACTGAGATTATCACTCTCAATTTCAATCTGGTACATCAGTACTGAAGTACTACACCACAAACACTTTAGGTCTATTTCTATTCCTACCCATGTGCTCTGAACTTCTATCTCTTCTCCTTCTATATGTTATACTGCCTATAATAGTCCCCCTGTTTGGCTAAGCTACACCATGTGATCGGATTGCTATAGAGCATTATTTGGAAGCCCATGCTGCCATGCCAAAAGCCAATAGTCTGCCCTCTGAGTACGCAGTAAGTGTAAAATTGCACCAGGCTTTTTTTTCATCTGATCCTCATGAATTCAATCACAGATTGCTAAAATTTTGGGAATAAACAGGCCCCTTGGCATGCATCACCCTCAGAAACCATATACTTTCCTCTTTCAGGTTCCAGCTCGTTGAAAGAGGCATTTGTCCCGGCCACCACACACCCATCCGCGTCTTTCTCCTTACTGATCCCCCCCCATCCCCAACTCTTCCATGATCTGCCCCCCTCCCTGTTTACTTCCCTTAATTTTGTCATGTTCTTCTTTTTGGTATTACTCGTGGTCCAAATATTTCTTATTTACGGATGTAAAGTTGTTGAGCCTGAGGCTTTGATCCGTCGTAAAGCCTCCTTGTATATCAATACCTTAATGTGATGAACAGTGATTCTGTTTGTATTTCTTTCTTTTGAAACCAATAAAAATTTAAATTGGAAAAGAAAATTTGCCGGGAACCAAGGAATTCAAGCAAAACTTGATCCTCCGTGGATTGATCCACTTATCTCTACTCTCAACTTGTCTTTGATAATTTAAGTAGTCTGAAGCTTTTTTTAATTTGTAGCCATACAAAACCATCCGTGGGTCCCCATTCAGCATGGTGCTAAGAATTTGGTATTTTTCAACAAATATCAACATTTCCTAACAAATGTCAGTATGATTAATTGTTAAACCATCTACCATAATATTATAATGTAGAATTTGATGGTGACATATTGTGGCTCCAGCACGGGCACCTGCAATTCTTTGTCCTCTGTTATGCCGGAGACAAATGTCAGGTATGAGAATGACCTGTTCGTTGACTGTAGAAGTTGATTAATAAGTATTTCTGTAACTTTATCTAATGTTGGTTGACAGGTGGTTCATCATTTAGACTTACAGTAAAGGTAAAGAAAAACACTAGAGGTACAGTATCAATAAAAGGGCTATATGGAACACAAAATTGGAAAAAATACAGTATATTTCTACAATGAGATACAGAAACATTTTCTTCATTGGGATTGGGAAAAGTAGTATGACATATATGAGTTTACCTTAATTGAAATGTTATCTCTTATTTCTAATTTTATGAACATGTTGTTAATGTCGACCATGAAAAAATATTGTCAGAAAAAATATTTGATTGACTCGGCACCAAGACTGAACATGTGTGGCAAGGCTGAAGGACAATAATGGGCAATATGGATTAAAATTTGCATGGCTGTGTCAACGTTACAATACGCAACCAATCATATATTTTGCTTGTAACCCTATAAAAGGTGAAAGAATTTCTTGTATTGTAATATGCTTGAGGAAGAGAACTTTGGATCCTTGAAACGCGTTGCATTGAATAAGGGATGAAGATCACACCAACAGCGCTTGGAAATTGCTTCAATTTTCTTGTTTTTAATTTACTAAAAATAAGCAGATCTTTTGAAATTGAAATGTATGTACATCACCAAATTTTTCCAGAAAATGTAGTGAATACATTTGCAGTGAATTGCATAATTAAAAATCCTCTAACCGACTAGAAAATATACTGTGCGCAAAATTCTTAGTTCATTTCTATTTCTGATGATTTATTTTATTATTGAACAATTATACTGCCGTTGGTCAGTCCAAAAAGATAGTAAACCTAAAACCTGAATATTTAAAATTGAAAGTGAGGATTTAATTTCCTTACGAGAATATCTAGGTCTGCAAAATTATTGGACTACTTTTAATGTGTAGAATTATTACGGAAATAAATGAAATACCTACATTTTTCCACCTCAATTATTTAGTTTCTACTGTTATGGTGAGAATAATAAATAACGAAACAACTCAAAATGTACAAAAAATACATATCTGACATTTTAAAAAATATACAGTGCCTTGCGAAAGTATTGGCCCCTATGAATTTGTCAACCTTTTCCCACATTTCAGGCTTCAAACATAAAGATAAAAAATTAAAATTTTATGGTAAAGAATCAACAACAAGTGGGACACAATTGTGAAGTTGAACGAAATTTATTGCTTATTTTAAACTTTTATAAAAAATAATAAACTGAAAATTATGGCGTGCAATTTTATTTGGGCCCTTTAAGTTAATAATTAGTAGCGCCATCTTTTGCTGCGATTACAGCTGCAAGTCGCTTGGGGTATGTGTCTATCAGTTTTGCACATCGAGAGACTGAAATTCTTGCCTATTCTTTCTTTGCAAATAGCTGGAGCTGAGTGAGGTTGTATGGAGAGCGTTTGTGAGCAGCAGTTTTCAGCTCTTTCCACAGATTCTCGATTGGATTCAGGTCTGGACTTTGACTTGGCCATTCTAACACTTGGATACGTTTATTTGTGAACCATTCCATTGTAGATTTGGCTTTATGTTTGGGATCATTGTCTTGTTGAAAGACAAATCCCCGTCCCAGTCTCAGATCTTTTGCAGACACCAACAGGTTTTTTCAAGAATGGTCCTGTATTTGGCTCCATCCATCTTCCCATCAATTTTAACCATCTTCCCTGTCCCTGGTGAAGAAAAGCAGGCCCAAACTATGATGCTGCTACCACCATGTTTGACAGTGGGGGTAATGTGTTCAGGGTGATGAGCTGTGTTGCTTGTACGCCAAATATATCGTTTGGCATTGTGCCCAAAAAGTTTAATTTTGGTTTCATCTGACCAGAGCACCTTCTTCCGCATGTTTGGTTTGTCTCCCAGGTGGCTTGTGGCAAACTTTAAACAACACTTTTTATGGATATCTTTGAGAAATTACGTTCTTCTTGCCACTCTTCCATAAAGGCCAGATTTGTGCAGTGTATGACTGATTGTTGTCCTATGGACAGACTCTCCCACCTCAGCTGTAGGTCTCTGCAGTTCATCCAGATTGATCATGGGCCTCTTGGCTGCATCTCTGATCAGTCTTCTCCTTGTTTGAGATAACATTTTTGAGGGACGGCCGGGTCTTGGTAGATTTGCAGGGGTATGATACTCCTTCCATTTCAATATGATCGCTTGTACAGTGCTTCTTGGCATGTTTAAAATTGTGGAAATATTTTTGCAACAAAATACGGCTTTAAACATCTCCACAGCAGTATCATGGACCTGCCTGTTGTGTTCCTTGTTCTTCATGATGCTCTCTATGCTTTAAACAGAACACTGAGACTATCACAGAGCAGGTGCATTTATACGGAGACTTGATTACACACAGTTGGCTTATATTTATCATCATCAGTCATATAGGACAACATTGGATCATTCAGAGATCGTCAATGAACTTCTGGAGTGAGTTTGCTGCACTGAAAGTAAAGGGACTGAATAATATTGCACGCCCTAATTTTCAGTTTATTGTCTTTTACAAAAGTTTAAAATAAGCAATAAATTTTGTTCTACTTCACAATTGTGTACCATTTGTTGATTCTTTACCATAACATTACAATTTATATCTTTATGTTTGAAGCCTGAAATGTTGGGAAAGGTTTAAAAATTCAAGGGGGCCAAATACTTTTGCAAGGCACTGTTTTAGTGACCAATGTAGCCATTCTTCTTAATCTGTTGACAATCAACTTTTTGGCATTTTTGGGCAGCACCAAGCTCAGATTTCTAGACACTGTTCACAGAGGCGTACTGTTTTTGTTCTCCGTAAATCTCCCATTTAAGAAAAGCTCACAAGTTCATGATGTACGCTGTTTGAGGAAACTGTCTTCTAAAAACTGACTGTAGGTTTGGGAGTTGATTGTGAGTCCATCTTAAACCTAAAAATGGGTCCAACTAGCTCATCTTTAATAATACTAGCCCATAGCAGTACTCCCACTTCCACTTTGCTAAAAAAAAGTGCATATCTGTACCGTTACTGTTCCAGCTACAAGACCATCCATCTGGTCTATCAAGAGTCACCCTCAAGTCATCAGTTAAAAAAAAACTTTGAAAAAACTGTCTTTAGATATTTCTTAGCCCATTATTGATGTTTCAAATTATTTGTATTGTTCAGTGGTGGTCAGATTTTAGCCTTTCTTATCTTGGCCATGTCTCTGAGCATTGAACACATTGCACTTCTAAGCACTCCAGGAAGACTGCAGTTCTGGAATATGACAGCCCAGGAGGAAAATGGGTTCCTGGCTGCTGCACGTTTGATCTCAAATCTTTGGAAGTTAAAGTTTTCATCCACTACTTTTATACTGATATCCTATCCTTAGGATAGGTCATCAATATCTCATCGGCAGGGGTCCAACACACAGCATCCTCGCCGATCAGATGTTCTAGGGAGCCATTGGTGACAACTGGCAGCCTGAAATGCTCAGTTCCGGAGCTGCCACATCTTCTAATAGCGGTCGCGGCCGGGTATTCCAGATCTGCCTCCTATTGATGTGAATTGGAGGCAGATATGCAGTACCCGGCCACGGCCGCTATCAGTTAACAGGGCAGATCCTGAACTGAGCATTTTTGGCTGCCTACTGCCTCTGCCAGCCCAAAAACAGTTGGTCAGCAGGGGTGCAAGGTATCAGAACCCTGCTATCGGACATTGATCACCTATCCTTAGGATAGGCCATTAATGTAAAAGTAGTGGACAGCTTTAATGTGCATCTTTTTTTCAACACTTTTTTGCAACTTTGTGATTATTTGCAATGAACTTTTGATAGTTCTGTGATCACGACCCACTATCTTAGTGATTTCAAAAGTCCTGCATTCCTCTGAAGAGGCGGATCTAGGTTTTACATCACCCAATGAAAGAATTCAATTTGGCGCCTAACCATTACCTGCACTCAAGTGGTTTGAGTAGTTGCCACCTGTCCACTCATATGTGATTTGCTTACTTAGTCACATGGTCACTAGCTACACTTCATAATTCTCTAAATGTTCTGTGAAAAATGACAGCCCCATTTCATTTAGAAAAGCAGTAAGAAAAGCTTGTTGTCACCTGACAGTAAATACGAAAATCGCATATGAGTGGTTATGTGATAACGTCTTGAATTGGGCATGTTACAGTACTTAATTTTATAATTAAGAGGGTTGCGTTGGTTTGTGATAAATGTCTGCAATCACTCTAG
The DNA here is from genome assembly GCF_048569485.1 of Anomaloglossus baeobatrachus. NCBI lineage: Eukaryota > Metazoa > Chordata > Amphibia > Anura > Aromobatidae > Anomaloglossus > Anomaloglossus baeobatrachus. The sequence goes on from NC_134355.1 coordinate 452,007,080, forward strand.
GTGACTGGAAACTTCTGAATTTTCACCAATCACTGCACTGTAGTTTCAGGATTTTCCTTTATCGGCAGCAAGAGTGGATGGTCATGTGAGCAAAAGTATGCTTTTTGCATACTTTCTGCCCCATTCAAACTAGACGTATTCGCCCTTGCTCAACTCAATTGTATTGATCGAGTCGGCATGCAATCGCATGTTTGTAAATTGCATACTTGCGTTGTTATGACCTCCCACTCCTAAGAGCATGCATTGCTGTCACTATGACAAATCCAAAGTCTTCAGTCAGATAGAGTGACTGCAGACTTTCATCTCAAACTTGGACAACCCCTTTGATGCCCCTAACTTAAATAAAAACATAGAAACCCTTAACTTTTCAGATGGCACAACACTTTATTAACGAAACCATATATCATTTAATCTTACAAATTATGAATTGTTACATGTGTACAGGTTTAGAACGAATAACAGCGCAAGAATACAGAATACATCATCAAAAATAACATAAGTATAGAAATACATCAGAAGAACCCCCATTAGTCTAGAAACACAACATCGCTACCCTCATCATTACAGAAATAGATCAGAACCACCTTAAATACAAAATTTCATGACAAGAACCACCATCAGTACATGAATACATCACCAAAACCATGATCAATACAGAAATACATAACCAGAACCACCATCTAAACATGCATAAATCACCAGAACCACCATCACTACATGAATATATCACCAGGACAAAGATCACACTATCTCCTCACACTATTCACCTCAATAGTATCCTCACACATTTGCCCCCATCCATATACTGTCCCCCCACACATTCCACCCCACTCACCATACTATTTCTTTAGATATTTACTCCCTTACTCTCCATACTGTCTCCTCATAAATCAACCTGCTCCCCATACTGTTTCCGCACTGATTGCTCTCCGTCTTCAAAACGTTTCCTCACATTTCCCAGTTCCTCCCCATACTATCTCCCCAGTCCACCCTCAATAAACATACTGTATCCAAACACTTTCCCCTCCTCACTCTCCATTCTGTCTCCTCATACATTCCCCTCAAACTGTTTCATCAGCCATTCCCTTAACGTCTCATACTGTTTCTTCAAACATTTCAAAGTCTACATACTATCTCCTCAAAGATTTCTTCCCGCTCCCCATATTCTGTCGTCACACACCCCTTCTGTATACTGTTTCCGCATGCATTTCCCTATCACTCCTTATACTATTTCCTCACACATTCACATTCTCTACACCCTCACTTCACATACTGTGTCTACACCCATCCCTCTACTCACCATACTGTTTTTTTATACATATCCCCACCTCACATTTAATATTGTCTCCTCATACATTCTCCCTAGCAGACTCTTCTCCCAATAATTTATCCTCAAATATCCCCCCTCTGACCCAATTTCAATCGTTTGTATTGTTCTTCAGAGAGTGGAGTCAGCGAGTAATGTCAGCAGCATAATCACATGAGCTGATTATTATGCTGCTGACATCTCCGTGACCTGGAGGTGCCAGTGGTCAGGGCTTCAATTATACATGTGCCTGATAGACATGAGTACAATTGATTGCTTGGAGTAGGGAGCTAAAGCTTTTGTGAGCCGACTGTCAGCTCGACAGCTGGCTCATTGGAATCCTATTACAGGGGCTGGCAAAATGCAGGGCAGACGACTCGGACCACCATATCAAATCACACGATGGTGACCCCCAGTTGGCTATTCCCAGGGCAAATGCCCTGCCTGCCTCCCAAAGATATGTCCCTACCCTTTGTAAGATTTTTTTTTATTTTTTTATTTTTTCTGATCAGTTAAATCTCTTTTTTGACCCATTTACCCAAGGAAAACAAATTGTCAAATAATTCTGCGCTCCTTGACAAAAAGGTGATGATATCCAGAGGTCACACCCTTCCTTATTCTACAAATACAAATTAAATTTTTTTTATATATATATATATATATATATATATATATATATATATACACAGTTTACAGTTTTTTTTTAACAATCCTTGTGAATCGAATGAATCGAATCACAGTATTTAAATTCGAGTGGAACTACAAATTTCAGGAAATTCAATTTAAACTTCATCCGCTGCTAATTAATCTGCTCATCTTTACCAATTGGAAAATTAGTTTAATCTAAATATACATGTAATTAAGTAAAAACAAAAAATTGGCCTCAAAGGTGGACAACCTATTGAAAACTGCTGTAATTAACTTAAAAAGTAACCGTCATTTTAATTTTTATTTCATAAATCAACTTTCTACATGAAAAAAAAGCAACTATGTATTATATCTGATCAGACAAATCTGCTTCTTTCTCTGCCAGAATGGATCAGTCATTATCAAAATTCTCAATTCTGAGGTAAAATCTGAATTCAGTGAAGACTTTCCCATCACTGAGATAGGATATGGCAGTTGGTGAGATTCTATGTGGATAGAAGGCATAGGAGGAGCTTTAGCTAATTCCTCTGTCTTTAGATCCTCCCTCTGCCTCTAGCTCCTCCCTCCTCCCGTCATCATAGAATCAGTAGCAGCTCTCATCTCCTATCTCAATAATGGGAAAGTAGTGGGCCATTGGGTTTGTGGTGTTGCTGTGAATGGCCTGACCCGGCTCCATGGCCCCAACGGCTACAGGCAAAGAGAGAGTCAAAAGGTGGGATGGGGGGGTTGCTTTGCAGTGCCACCCGTGGTGAGCAGCCAGGGATTAGCCGCCGCTGCGAGATGTTGCTCTCCTTAGGGCCCGGTGTTACCACAGCTCAGATATTCCAGTTCCCCATAGGTGGAGCGAGCCACGAGGAGGGTGGTGGTGATGGTGGAAGGGACGTTGGCACCAAAACGAGGGGCAGTGGCACCGGCAAATCATAGTCTCACACAGGGGCTATGGTTTCAGGTGTTTTAACTCACAGTTCCTGTGCTGCACCCATAGAGTACTGGTCATTGCCGTGATGGGCCCCAGCTGATCCCAGATGAAGCAGAGGTCACCACCAGTGTTTGAAGCATGTGAGACTTTCCTCCTTGCACCTTGTAGTGTGAATCCCCGTGAGCTACTTGTAAACCCCAGTGTCCTTGGCTTTAGTTGCCGTCCTGTATGCAGGCAGTGCGAAACTTGTTATGGACCTGACCGTGGCCATGGCTCCTGTCTCTATCTGCTGCTGTGCCCCAGGACTTTTGGTGGTGGGCAATGGGATGTGAAATTCCCTTTCCCTGCAGATTTGTTAGAGTCCATGAAGTTTCCCCTAACCAGGGGCTGTGCACCCTGACTGGCGCCGGTCCCGAAGGGGCTGTTGGGGGCTCACCCTCAAGTTACCGAGATGCTCCTTTGTTTCACAGCCCCACTTGGTCGTCTCCTGCTTCTCCCAGTCCGTTTGTGCAAACTCAGTGCGGTGTTATGCCCCTGGTCCTGGGATTAATTCCTCCAGCCTCCCGTCCCCAGGACCAGTCTGCTAAACGCTGCTCTCCTAAGGCTGTCTGCTCTCTTCTGCTCCCAAACTGTTCTGAGGTAAAACTCCTTCTAAAGTGAATACCGAAATAGTTCAAAAGAGACAACCATACATAACACCAACATAAATAAATAGATATGTCGCGCTTGCAGAATACTGAGGTGTATGGGCTTGTAAGGATGAAAAAGGACCTACGAAAAATTGCACTAGAGACACAAAATTGTAGAAAAAATTCTACCAAAAAATGATAAGGTCAAAAAACAAATATTTATTGGTTAAAAGTAATGACCACCACAATGGCAGTTTGGACCAGAAGAGGAGGGCATCACATGCAATACAATACATAGAGGCAGATACTCGAAAACATAAAATAATAAATTGTCCAGGTACGATATATATATATATATATATATATATATATATATATATATTTATATCTATATATATATATATATATATATATATATATACATATATATATATATATATATATATAAAAAATCTCAAGAAAATATAACAAATTGGTTGGTGGTCAGAGGCAATATATGACCAGGAGAAAGCAAACTGCAAGGACACCCAGTTCTAAAGTGAAACTAAATGTATTCGATCACTTCCCAGGCAGCCCCCACCTTTGTGATGACTCATCCTGCCTGGGAATTTCCCAGCCTGGCTTCCTGAGTAATATAAGTGCTGGTTCACTAACTGGGTGTTTATGTAAGTGTATTGTGTAAGCTCCAAGCACCAGCAGTTAACCTCCTCCTACCTGGGATAAGCATTACACCTTAAGACAGATGCAATACTCTATGGTGACTGAAGCCTCAGGGGCACCACACAAGAGCGCAAACATTTGCGGCAACTGGGACCCAAACCTGGAACTGCATTGTTTGCAGAGCTGCAGCCATTACTGAGTTAAGTATTGTTAGTTAGGAGTGTGTTTGCTTTCACTTTAAAGGGAAGCATCATCCCTAAAATTCAGGGTTAGAGTGCACTTCCATTAGTATATATAAAATCGCCCAGATTCTCAGCCAGAAAAGTTGGCGAGAGTCAAGCAAGTGTCATTAGTTTTTCCTCACCTAGCATCCATATCATGTGAGTGCTATGTGAGTCTTTTTTTTTCTCACCTAGAATCCATATATCATGCGAGTACTATGTGAGTGTGTTTTATTTCTGTTGAAGGACATACAAATGGTAGGTGAGGAAATAAATGCATTAAACATACGCCTGGCACTCGCCAACATTTCTGGCTGAGAATGTGGATGATTTAATATATGTTAATGTGAGTGCACCCTTATTGCAATGCCCATCTTGTACTTCTATAAAAAAATTGTATAACATTACTTGTTTGCTGTTCCTTGGTATTCCCCCTGCAATTAGCACCTTTTATTCCCCTGTAAATAAACCTGTTAAGTGTTTTAACCTCATCTCTAGTGACTGTGTACGGAGCATGGACAGAGGTTCTCCCTAGTCAATCTCTGGCAGAAAAGGAAGACCCTTCTGCATTCCCCTATTGCTCCTAGAAAGATTTGTGGGGGTACTGCGCCATATTGAGGTAAGAATCTCCAGACACCCTGCTCATGGAAAAAAATAAGGAATAACGTTTGGAACTCCATTCTATGTCTGAACTGGGTGCAAAAACCTAAAAAAAAATCACTATATGAGGATAAGGTATGCACACCAGTGACTATGCAAGGGGGATACATGTAATAGCAGAAACTGCTGTGTGAATACTGACATGAAAAATTCAATAGCTATATGTAAGAATGAAAATGTGAAAAATGGAATCTGCATTACTGCCATGAATATATGAGTTCAGACATAGAATGGAGTTCCAAACGTTATTCCTTATTTGTTAGTAGTTTTTTGTTTGTGAACCCACCCCACTCACACCTATTGCCAATCCATATAATACGCATAAATAGCTTGGGTCTCAGCTTCCCATACACGGTAAGTTTTTTAACTGCATGAGAGGACACACACAAGGCAGGGATCCCAACGTAGAGAAATACTTTGGTGTAGTGTTGGGGCTCTATTGCATTGATCAATTCAGTAGCTAAATTTCTCTTGATTCATATGTTCATGGCAGTAATGCAGGTTTCATTTTTCCCATTTCATTCTTACATATAGCTATTGAATTTTTCATGTCAGTATTCACACAGCAGTTTCTGCTATTACATGTATCCCCCTTGCATAGTCACTGGTGTGCATACCTTATCTCCATATACCCTGCTCATGGAGGCAGCTTAAAGGGGTGTTACAGAGGTATGGCCATGAAAACCTTTCAGTAGATTAAACTCCTTTTTAAACTATCTATTCTACCTTTTACAACACTGTAAATTGTATTTCCTATTGTAAAATATCTGTAGGGCCTATAATTTTATTTATCTTAGTCTTGTGTTATGCTTATATGCTACTTTGTTAATTTTTGTTCTGACAAGCATCTATACCCAAGACCAATTGCACTGAACATCAAAGAGACATCAGACAGCTCCAAAGGCTTTTATCTTAAAGGAAGCAGGAGATAACAAGCTATTTTATGAATATAAATTGAAAACACAGGAAAAGAAAAGTAATGCAAACTATATGATGCATGGATTTCTTTATTGAATAACCTAACACTAACATTTTCCTGCGATGAAAAAAGCAGAGAAGAAACCAGAGATTGAAATTCAGGAAATAATAATTTGCTCACCGTCAGTTTCATAACTAGAAGGGCCCCGATGCAAAGTTTGTGTCTCGATCCCACCCCCTGCCCGCATGTTGGTCAGATATATGAGCCCTTGTTGTCTTTTAAATCCAAAAACATATGAGTTGCCCCCCTTCATTATGTAGAAATGTCCTCTATCCTGTACCAATGTCCTCCATCCTGGGCGACTTCCTGGTAAATAACCCAAATTATGGTAAATTTGTACCCCATATTTCCACATCCTGGTATAAATGTTCCCCATCCTGGTATATATGTTCCCCATCTTGGTATACATGTTCCTATTGTTGGTCTATGCTGACATGTATGTTCCATATTTTGGTATATATGTCCTCATCCTGCTCCCATCCTAATATATATGTCCTCATTCTGCATTCTGGTATATATGGTATAACTAGAGTCTGATTGGCAAAGTTTGTGCTACTCCCCCACAGGATAGTCAGATGTATGGGCCCTTGTAGCACTCTAAATCCTTTAAATACACAAGAGTTGCCCCCTTGATTAAGTAGCAATGTCCCCTATCCTGTACCATTGTTTCTCATTCTTGGCAACTTCCTGGTAAATAACCCAGATCCTGGTAAATATGTCCCCCATTCTGGTATATAATTCTCCTATCCTGGTATATATGTCCTAGGCCAAACCCTGGTATATATGTTCTCCATCCAGGTATATATCTCCTTATTCTTGTACATATGTTCACCATCATGGTATATGAGTCCCCATCGTAGTATATACAATGCAGACCAAAAGGTTTGGACACACCTTCTCATTCAAAAGGCCGCTTTACATGCTGCGACATCGCTAGCATCGGCTAGCGATGTCATGTGCGATAGCACTCGCCCCCGTCGGGGGCACGATATGTGGTGATCGCTGCCGTAGCGAAGATTATCGCTACGGCAGCGTCACACGCACATACCTGCTCTGTGACGTCGCTGTGACCAGCGAACCGCCTCCTTTCTAAGGGGGCCGTTCGTTCAGCATCACAGCGATGTCACAGCAGCGTCACTGAACCGCCACCCAATAGAAAAGGAGGGGCAGAGATGAGCAGCCGCAACATGCCGCCCACCTCCTTCCTTCTTCCTTTTCCGGTGGACGCAGGTAAGGAGATGTTTGTCGTTCCAGCGGCGTCAAACATAGCAATGTGTGCTGCCGCAGGAATGACAAACAACATTGTTACTGCAGTAGCAACGATAATTGGGAAGAGTGGGGCATGTCACCGATGAGCGATTTTGAACGATTTTGCAACAATTCAAAAACGCTTATAGGTGTCACACACAACAACATCGCTAAAGCGGCCGGATGTGCGTCACAAATTCCGTGACCCCAACGAGATCGCTTTAGCGATCTCGTAGCGTGTAAAGCGACCTAAAGAGTTTTCTTTATTTTCATGACTCTGAAAATTGTAGATTCACATTGAAGGCATCAAAACTATGAATTAACACATGTGGAATGAAATACTTAACAAAAAAAGTGTGAAACAACTGAAAATATGTTTTATATTGTAGGTTCTTTCAAAGTAGTCACCTTTTGCTTTGATTACAGCTTTGCACACTCTTGGCATTCTCTTGATGAGTTTCAAGAGGTAGTCACCGGAAATAGTTTTCACTTCACAGGTGTGCCCTGTCAGGTTTAATAAGTTGGATTTCTTGCCTGGGTTGGGACCATCAGTTGTGTTGTGCAGAAGTCTGGTGGATACACAGCTGATAGTCCTACTGAATAGACTGTTAGAATTTGTATTATGGCAAGAAAAAAGCAGCTAAGTAAATAAAAACGAGTGGCCATCATTACTTTAAGAAATTAAGGTCAGTCAGTCCGAAAAATTGGGAAAACTTTGAAAATGCCCCCAAGTGCAGTGGCAACAACCATCAAATGCTACAAAGAAACTGGCTCACAAGAGGACCGCCCCAGAAAAGGAAAACCAAGAGTCACCTCTGCTGCGGAGGATAAGTTTATCCGAGTCACCAGCCTCAGAAATCGCAGGTTAACAGCAGCTCAGATTAGAGACCAAGTCTCTAGAACAACTGTTAAGAGGAGACTTTGTGGTAAAATAGCTGCTAGGAAACCACTGCTAAGGACAGGCAACAAGCAGAAGAGACTTTTTTGGGCTAAAGAAAACAAGGAATGGACATTAGACCAGTGGAAATCTGTGCTTTGGTCTGATGAGTCCAAATTTGAGATCTTTGGATCCAACTACCGTGTCTTTGTGCGACGCAGAAAAGGTGAACGGATGGACTCTACATGCCTGGTTCCCACTGTGAAGCATGGAGGAGGAGGTGTGATGGTGTTGGGGTGCTTTGCTGGTGACACTGTTGGGGATTTATTCAAAATTGAAGGCATACTGAACCAGCATGGCTACCACAGCAACTTGCAGCGGCATGCTATTCCATCCGGTTTGCGTTTAGTTGGACCATCATTTATTTTTCAACAGGTCAATGACCCCAAACACACCTCCAGGCTGTGTAAGGGCTATTTGACTAAGAAGGAGAGTGATGGGGTGCTACGACAGATGACCTGGCCTCCACAGTCACAAGATCTGAACCCAATAAAGATGGTTTGGGGTGAGCTGGACCGCACAGTGAAGGCAAAAGGGCCAACAAGTGCTAAGCATCTCTGGGATCTCGTTCGAGACTGTTGGAAGACCATTTCCGGTGACTACCTCTTGAAGCTCATCAAGAGAATGCCAAGAGTGTGCAAAGCAGTAATCAAAGCAAAAGGTGGCTACTTTGAAGAACCAAGAATATAAGACATATTTTCAGTTGTTTCACACTTTTTTTTTAAGTATTTCATTCCGCATGTGTTAATTCATAGTTTTGATGCCTTCAATGTGAATCTACAATTTTCAGAGTAATGAAAATAAAGAAAACTCTTTGAATGAGAAGCATGTCCAAACGTTTGGTCTGTACTGTATGTCCCTCATCCTGGTATATATGTTCCCCATCTTGGTATATATGTTCCCCATCTTGGTATATATCTCCTCATTCTTTTCCCATCCTGGTATATATGTCCTCATCCTGGGTCCATCTTGGTATATATGACCTAATCCAGGTATATAAGGTCCACATCCTGGTCCCATCCTGGTATATTCTGTCCCCGTTTTGTCTTTAATGCATAAAAAAACAAAACTAAAATTCTACTCAACTCCCTCCAGCCCCATGCCCAGTGAGTGGCAGCTGACATCGGCATGCGCGCCATGGTACATGATGTCACTGTCATGTGCCCCCAGTCATCTGCATATCAATGTCAGCTGCCAACCACTGTTTGTCCATTAGCTTGTATTGCAGTTCAGGGACCTGATGGGTCCCTGTGCTGCAATGCATTCCAGCTGGATGTTCGCCCTCAAATACATATCTTTTTGTTCATATTATATCAGAAAAGTATAGAAACAAAAGTAGTTTATTTCAAAATGCTCCAATTATCATCAGTAAGACAGATTTAGGCTAGGTGCACATTTTGTATGTTCACTTAGCACTTAGCCTACAATATATGTTGGTAGCTGTATACAAAGTATGCTGTATTGTCACCATAATCAACCTTTGATCAAATGGAAGTCATAGCATGTTCTTTTTTTCCTTGCCTGGCAGATATGCATACTATTTGTTTAACTATACAGGAAAACAAAGTGTATGGGATTTATGTAACTCTCATTTCCACTGTGCTTCCTTACTCTGCGTAAACTCACCTACAATGCGTTTTACCAATCCTTAGCAAGTCAATTTCTTTGCGGGTACACTGAGATTTCTGTGAAGAATTTCCCCATAGACTTGCATTAGATACGGAAATTCTGCAGGTAAAAAAACGCAGACATTTAATGTAAATGCATAAAAAATGCATATAATTTGCACCTGGGAATATCTACAACAGGAAGTTTAAAAAAGAAAGCACCTTTATTTAACGCATGACACATCAAACAGAGAAAAAAACATCATCGAAAATGAATAATATTTCTTACATGTCTACTTTTCATCAGGGCAATTTTTGAAACATAACTTTTTTGGGGGGTAGGATTCAATGTTTATCAGCAATTTCTCATTTTCCCAAAATTCACTTCATTCTAAAAACTGCACCCCTCAAACTGCTTAACACCACATCCAAGAAGTTTATTAAAACTTTAGGTTCTTGACAGGAACTGAAGCGATATGGAAAGAAAAAATGAAAATTTTACTTTTTCCCACAAAACTTTGCATTTTCACAAGGGTAACAAGAGAAAATGCTCCATACAATTTGTTTATGAATCTCAAAAAGACCCTCACAAGTGGTGGGAAAGAAACCTCAACAAATGGGAGCCAAAGCAAAACTAAACAACTGTATACTTTTTTTAAAAAATATTTTTATTTAAATAGATTAAAAGTATTATCCTCAAAAATAGTTTAAATAAATAAAGTGCAATAGCAAACAAGGTTTTCTTTTGAGAAGACAGAGCAGGATGTGAAATAGAGGAGCATCCAGTAACAAATCACTTTGGAATGACTAATATCCTGAAAATAGGCAGGAACCAAAATACAGTGGTTACCAAAAGAAAATGAACAGTGCCAATATTATATATAGATATAAAAGATATTAGTCATGAGTTTATATATTGAAAACCATGCAATGATGTTAGAATAAGAGAAAAAGCACAATACTTTTTAAATGCACATAGTGTTAAATATGAGCAGTGCAAATTCAAAGCAAAGAGTGGTGGCAGTGGCAGTAATCAAATTTAAAGTATACCAGTGTTACCTGGTAGCAGGCCGATTAGTCCTGCGTGCCTCCATCCCCGATGTGCGTTTCGTCGCCTGCAAGAAAGTCCCATGTGACGATATGCGTGTCGGGGACTGAGGCACACAGAACTGATTGGCCTGCTACCAGGTAACACTCACATACTTTACATTTAAAACGAAGAAACAGGTTTGGGCTAAGAAATGCATTCCACTCACTAATATACTTAAATTTTCATACAAGTTTATTTAGACAAAAAGATAAAAACATATTAAAAACAAAGTGCCATCCATCATATATTCAGCATAAATAAAATAAGGTTGCCATGAGCAAAGTCCATATGCAGCAATAAATAAACAGTGGATACAATATCTACACCAGGCATAAACAGTCATGAAGATTATCCACATATAAAAGCCCTCAAAAAAGATATCAAGGCTGGAAATAATCTGTCACTGGGATCCGATAGGTAATTATAATTCATAGCAAATATCACCCAAACGTATTCAGTATACAACCTGTATCAGATACCCATGCTGCCACAACCAGACGGACAAAGACATCTCATCATAATGCAAAGAAAAGTGCTGACATGATGTGGAAGTTAGGAAATCCCCACCCAACGCTTGTCGCTTGTAAAGACAAGCTTCATCAGGGAAATAAGGAGCACCATACTTTACATGTCATTGCTGCCACTGCAACCACTGTTTGCTTTGAATAAACATTGCTCATATTTAACACCAGGTGACACTACTATGGTGGACACACATTGGCTACAGGCGGAGTGCTTGGTCAGTGCAAATGCACTACAACTATATCAGAAAACTGACCAGCAGCTTCCACAAATGTGAACAAGTGCCAACCGAAAAAACAACATAACTAAAAAAGCTTATCTAGTGGCACTCAATAATATAAGCATACAATGACATTGCATTACTGCTATAAGAACATTGGAGAAAGATGTAAAACACATAGCTAATGTGAAAAATGAGTAAAAAGACATAGGCATTGTGTTACTGTTTTGAAAGTATTGACAAAAAGATAATCTTAGCTTATGTATTGGCCAATCCATGTGAGCTCGATAACAAGCAGCAAGGTAATCTCATTATATCGGGAACGTAACTGTAAATGCCTCTATGTGCGATAAAAAATCTGCGTGTCTGGGCGTAATTCCAGAATTGTTAGGTTTAGAAACAGTGCTGACTACTGGGTTGCCACTCTCTGGTAGATCTTCAGTAAGTGTTGCCGACGCTTCCCTCCCTGGAAAGGGATGTACACATGCTGGAGTATCAAAACTTGTACACACTCTTAAGAGTGGTTTTCTCCAAGACAGCAATGAGGCACACAGTGTGCATCACAGTTCTACACGTTGAGTCGTCATCGCAGCATTGGCAGCAACAGTTAAAGTGGCAAAAGCAATTGCTGTGACTTGTGATACATTTTTGAGACTATCCCGTGCTATCAGCAAATACAGGTGAAGTCGACGAACACAAACCGATCGAACAATGGCTGGTCCGCTCATCTCTAGTTGTTATGACAGTGGCAATAGCAAATATGTGTACTTTTGTACTTTTTAATATTTTTTTTACATAAATATACATATTTATTGGTATAATTATTTTTTATTTATTTTGTTCTTTACTTACTAATTTATTTAAAAAAATATTTTTACAATATTTTTGTAACTTTTTTTTGACTTTTTTTTATTTAATCCCCATATGGGACATTTCCTTTTATTGCCCTGATTGAAGATATAATGTACTGCACTAGCATTGAAAACATTATATTTGTCAGTGCAGCACTGACATAAGCCTCTGTCTTCATACTCCTGCCCCTTCCATCAATATCGATTGCGACATTGGGAGGTTACACAGTCAGCGATGGCACGTTGACTGTCCCTGGCTGTGAGAGCCAGGGTTTGGCTATCAGGAAAGATGAAGTTCAGCGGCGATCGCTTGGACACAGCTCCTGTGCCCGCACGATTGCCAGCACATACCCTGTACGGTATTGGTCGTAAGCGCACTGACCATCAAGACACATGAGGGTACGTCCAATATCAGGAAGGGGTTAACTAAAGTCCGACAGAACCTGGCGAAACTGAACTTTCACCGGTTCACTCATCTCCAAATATGAATCAAAAGGTTCATATAAAAATATAAAAAAACAATCTATGCCCATCCTGCATATTGGCGCCGTTCCTGTAATGTCAGAGCTGCTATTCATGGTGGGTGACAATGACCTTGCAGTCGAATTACAGCCGTTGTTAGTCTGCAGCCTATACTATTTTGTCAAAGCAGCCACTCATGGAATATTGATGAGCTGAGCAGTCAAATGGGCCTGCTAAATGGCTGTGGCAGGCACATGATAATACAATATTAAGCTTTCCGCCGGCCATAGTGGTGCCACCAGTATTAAAATGCCACCACTGCTGGAGGTAAGCCTCCATTTTTTTTTACTTTAATTGGGCTCCTGATTTGCTTAAACAGGGAATTTTCCAGGAGTGGGCAACCTTTTTAAGGTACAATAGGCACAGAAAGATCACCTTCAATGCTTTATTTCAATATCTTCTGTCACAATAACAAGATTTCATACGTGGTAGGGATCATATTGTAAATCACTACTTCATTTTTATTAAAAAATGTTCGCTATTTTGTATTTGGGTTATACAAGCATTTAATATAATGACAACTATTTCAAATCTATCTACACTTAAGGTATTTTGCAGGATATATGCGTATTAGGGAATAAGGAATATATTCTTAACAAGTTCATTCTTGACAGGAGCTCATTCCTCCTAAAAAGAGATGAGCCACCACCCTAGTGTTCGAGTTCGGTTCGTTGAACGGCTGGTGTGTTCTTCAAACGTTCGTCGAACACCGTCGAACCCAATTGAAAACATAAAAACACATAGAAAACACCTTCTAAAGTGTCCAAAAGGTGACAAACAACTCAGAAGACACCACAAACACATAGAAAAGTGACAAGTACATATACTCATGCTGAAAGAAAAGAGCTGGATGAGTAAAAGGAGGAGACACAGATGTAGTAATATCTCCAAATGAACATCGATGCCATGACTGTGCAACTGGAGCCTTGCTCATTTTGGGCTTCCAATCTGGAAAAAATGGTCTGAGCTCGCCACTTACACTTGGAGATCTTGTCGTGTCCCGCAGCCAGCGTTCTCTCGGAACGTGTGAGCAGTGCTGCTGGGTGTGTGCTGACAGATAAGCGCACGCGTCTGTCCAGTGACAATGTGGACAGACTAACGTTTATCAAGATGAACAAATCATAGATCCGCAAGGACTTTTCTACCCCTGTGTCACGCTGGGGAGAGTAAAGGCTTATGGATTTTTGATTGTGCTTCATGCAAATCAACATGATAAGTTTGCAACTGTGGGACAATTGATGCCACTTAAGTGGTGTCTGTGGCCAAAATTTTTGGAAAACATGGAGACTCTTGTTGGAGTCCCCTTGCTGTGTTTTACATGATTTTAGAAGGGCATGACATGCCTATATCTGTGTCTTCTCCTCCTTTTACTCATCCAGCTCTTTTCTTTCAGCATGAGTATATGTACTTGTCACTTTTCCATGTGTTTGTGGTGTCTTCTGAGTTGTTTGTCACCTTTTGGACACCTTAGAAGGTGTTTTCTATGTGTTTGTATGTGTTTGTGTTTTCCTGCCATTATTTTCAATGGGGTTCGTTGAACGTTTGACGAACACACCCGCCGTTCACGAACCGAACCGAACTCGAGCACTAGGGGGGTGGCCCATCTCTACTCAGCACAGCAGCCAGCCCTCAGTCCCTCAGATGTGAACAAGTAAAAGACCATTTCCTCCTAGCCATGACAAAGCTGTGAGATTCATTCTGTGCACCACTGATGTTTATTGGAAAAGCCGATCTATGATTGTGCAACAGGCGCTTCTGCTGATACTCCTGCATACGTGCGTCCTTTCTATGGCAGGAATTATGTCACCAAATTTTGTCTAGTATATATATATATATATATTAGCTGTAGTACCTGGGCATTGCCTGGGATAGTAACTGTCTCTCTGTCTCTCTCCCAGTCTCTGTCTGTCTGTGTGTCTCTGTCTGTCTGTCTCTTTGCCTGTCTCTTTCCCCATCTGTCTCTTTCCTTGTCTGTCTTTTTCCCCATCTGTCTCTTCTTTCCCCGTCTGTCTCTTTCTCAGTCTGTCTCTTTCCCAGTCTGTCTCCATCTGCCTTTCCCCATCTGTCTCTTTCCCCATCTGTCACTTTCCCCGTCTGTCTCCTTCCCCATATTTCCCTGTCTGTCTTTGTTTGTCTCTCTGTCTGTCTCTTTCCAGGTGTGTCTCTTTCCAGGTCTGTCTCTTTCTAGGTCTGTCTCTTTCCAGGTCTGTCTCTTTCCCCATCTGTCTCTGTCTGTCTCTGTCTGTCTCTGTCTGTCTCTTTCCTTGTCTGTCTCTTTCCCCATCTGTCTGTTTCCCCATCTCTCTTTCTCTGACTGTCTCTTTTTTCATCTGTCTTTGTCTATCTCTCTGTTTCTTTCCCTGTTTGCCTCTGTCTGTCTCTTTCCCAGTGTGTCTTTCTGTCTGTCTATTTGGATTTTTTTCCCTATCTGTCTCTGTCTGTCTCTGTCTCTTTCCCTGTGTGCCTCTTTCTCTGTCTGTGCCTGTCTGTCTGTCTCTGTCTGTCTCTCTCTTAGCCTGTGTGTGTCTGTGTCTGTCTCTCCACCAACATCTTATTACCTCACACATAAGCTTATTATACTATGAATGTCCTTCATTCCTATAGCAACCAATCACAGCTCCTATTAATAGCATTTAGATCGCAGCTCCATTCACTTTAATGGAGGCAGGTTTTTTGGAGAGTAACTGTAAAGCGCGGGGTTACATTTTCTTGTTAAAACATAGTCTATGACGTTCCCTGAGTCACATGTGGTGTCTGTGCAAAATTTTGTGATTGTAAATGCGATGGTACGGATTCCTTTAGCGGATATACACACGCACACATACACATACATACGTACATATAGTACATACATACACACATACAGTCAGCTTTATAAATTAGATTATATATATATATATATATATATATATATATTATTGAAAATGGAGAGTATTAAAATGCTTGTGTGTTAGTTACTCAAGCCAAGCAATTTCTAAAGCTCAGGTGCTTTTCTTGAGTAACGAGTATAATGGAAGTCAATGGGAATTTTTTGGGCAGACCCCCAGGAGGTCTGAGGGGGGATTGGAGATCACTGAAATGGATGAAAACACTGCTGAAATGGAATGTCAACAGCATGGGAAAGTCATTTTTTTCTAATTATTACCGAGTAGGACTCCTATACTAGTAAAGCCCATACACTATGTGCAATGGCTACCAAACATTTCAAAATGGTCTCCAATACACCCTGTAAGACTTAGAGGAGGACCTCAGAATAAAATATGTTCCCAGTATTAAGAAATGGAACTCCTTGACTAGTAATGCCTATGTACTATATGCAGGGGTTGCCAAAAATTAGAAGGAGGGACTCATGGATGGCACTCATTGAAGATACTTCATGTACATGGGCATGTGTCTTGTGCACCTGCAGCATTCACATGGTCCATGGCCTCAACTTTCCATCCAACATCAGCAGCACGTCCACTTCCCCATCCCTTACTGCATGCTAGTGAAAATGAAATTAGGTAGATTATATATGCCTGCAAACTTTACAGTAATATTAGGGAATATAATAGATGTATCCCTGACATAGGACTTTTGGTTTTAGGCTGCAGCAGCAAATACAGTAAGGCTATAATCCCTGCCTATATGCTTGTAATCCAAACCTATCCCTCTTCTAGCAGTTGCCCCAACACTGAATTCAGCAAACAGTGGTATTAATTGGGGTTAGAATAGATGTAGCCCTAAAAAAGGACTTTTGGTTTTAGGGGTTTCAGGATGCAGCTGCAAGGACTGTAAGGCTATAATCCTTGCCTTTATGCCTGTAATCCAAACCTATCCCTCATCTATTGGATCTCCTCACACTGAATTCAGAAAACCATGGTAATAATAGGGAATAGAATAGATGAAGCCCTAAAAAGGGATTTTTGGTTTTACAGTTAAGTCAATAATCATTGTCTGAATGCCTCTAATCCAAAGCTACCCTTCTCCAGCATCTCTCCCTACACTGAATGCAGCAAACAGCAGTGTTATTAGGGTTATAGAATAGCTGTCTGTTTTTGGTTTTAGGATGCAGCAGCAAGGATTGTAAGGCTATAATCCTTGTCTATATGACTTCAATCAAAACCTATCCCTCCTCCTGCAGCTATCCCTACACTATTTCTTGGGTAGAGCGATGCGGTGTGGTTGACCAATAGCAGAAATGCCAGAAGCTAACATGGCTATGACATTACCGTTATTGGCAAAAAATCCCGCATGTATAGTGGCTGAAAAGCAGTTGTAAAACATGTGGGGCGTGGACTCGAGCATGGCACTCAAGCACCCGCAATACTCAATTGTTACTCACTAGTTAGAAATATGAGTAACTTAAAATTTCTCAAAAATATGGTAAATAATTTTTCAGTATCAGATTCCATTTTTCGCTGGAATGCACCAATACTTATTTCAATATCATGATTCATATCTTGATATTTTGCAATGCACTTCAGTGAATTGTTTGTTGTATTCCTCTGATGTAATGTAATAAAAAGGAGCCACACTCTGCAAATTACAGTTTCCCCATTGCTTTCTGTGTTGTGTAAATCACCTAATTTACTTGCAATTTGTAAATTCAATAATGGATTCCTAAAAGTATTAGATCCTGCAGAGAAAAAGTAATCATGCATTACAATTAGATTGCAATCTCAGCTGTCTTCTATCTACGAGTCAACAAGTGCAATTCCAGGCTTTAAAAAGCAGTGAATGCCCTTTGTACCCACAATGTGACATACATTTTTGTCTGGTTAGCAGCTGGTTTTAATAATAACGACTCAGAGCAGTCCTAGGAATGCAATGTAACGCCCCCGTCACACATAGCGAGATCGCTAGCAAGATCGGTGAAACATCACAGGTTTTGTGACGTATCAGCGACCTAACTAGTGATATCGCTGTGTGTGACAATCAGCAGCGAGCGGGCCCCTCCTGCGAGGTCGCTGATCGTGACAAAACGATCAGGACCATTTGTTACTCGTTGGTCTCCCGCTGTGCAGCACGAATCGGCGTGTTTGACGATGGGAGACCAATGAGCGCCGGTTCTGAGTGTGCAGGGAGCCGTCGTTACACGGGTCGCTGGTGGCTGATGGCTGGTCATTGGTCGCTGTGGAGATCTGCCTGATTAACATCTCAACAGCAACCATGTAGCGACATTCCAGCGATCCCTGCCAAGTCAGATTGCTGGTGGGATCGCTGGTACGTCGCTATGTGTAACGGGACCCTAACTTAACTATAACAGTGGCAAGAAAATCTCTAGTTTAGTGTAAAAGTATATATATATTTAAGCATATTACAATAAAAATATATAGATATTGATCTTCAGCCATAACAGCTGAACTTATAAGACAAATCTGTAATATATAGGTACTGAAATATCTTTATTAGGTGAGGTTCAGTGTTTAAAAAGAAGTTGCGAAAGCATTAAATCTAATATATAAAGCTAAGTGTGAGTGTGTGTGTGTGTGTGTGTGTGTGTGTGTGTATATTCGGGATTGGCATCTGCACCGTCGCAGCTACAGCCACAAAATTTTGCACACTCACATGTCTGGACCCCGAGAGCGTCATAGGCTATGTTGTGAGGCAAAATTTTAACCCCGCACATTCCAATTTACCAATCAATTTTGCCCCTATCTGCATAATGGGGATAAAGTGAAATGAAAAGTGTTGGAGGCAAATTGACAGCTGCCAGATGTGAACAAGGGGGACTTAAAGGATGAGAGTGATGGCGCCAAAGAGTATATACCGTGCAGTTGCTAAGGTGAGGCCCCGACATGGGATACTAACCACAATCAGGGATATGAACACACACACAAAATGCGCCACACACTACCACATGCTTGAACACATATACCACCCTCAGCACACATTTCACCACACATACACCAACCTCGCCACATAATCGCCCTAAAACACACACAAGTCTGGTATTTTCCTTCAAAAATAAAAATCTGATTAATAAGCAGCCAAACTACAAGAACAACAAATGTACCATATAGGATATACGGCAGCTGTCAGTCACATGACCTGTCTATTATGTGTATGTGTGAGCTAACATATACTGTCAGGGGGGAGGGCTTTCTCTTGCCTGGGGATTTATCAGGCTGACAATAGCAACTAATCACAGCTCAGCTTCTATTTTGCTACAGTTAATTAATCTGAGCTCTGATTGGTTAATATAGGCAACAAAAGACATTCTCAGTAGCTTGTGTAAGGTAATAGGATGTCAGTTAGGGTCTATTGGTGGAAATCTGATGTCAGTCACATTACCTCTATGTGAAGACCGAGAAACAAGGCTGACACACATGAGAACAGCAGCTGCTTCCTCAAGAGCCAATGAACTTTCTGAGGAGAGGGAAGCGAGGCTTGCAGACAAGAGAACAAGAGCTGCTTACTCAAGGGCCAATGAACTTTCTGAGGAGAGGCAAGCGAGGCTTGCAGATATGAAAACAAGAGATGCTTCCTCAAGAGCCAATGAACTTTCTGAGGAGAGGGATGCAAGGCTTGCAGATAGGAGAAGAAGAGCTGCTTCCTCAAGGGCCAATAAGTCATCTCAGCAGAGAGAAGGCCAACTTGCCTCTAAGAGAATTGCTATTTGTTCCATCAGGGCACAGGAAATGGTTGGAGATTTGAAACATGCTGCCTTTTGTTACCAGTCAGACATAAACTATCAGGATCATCCTAAAGTTTAGATAGGAAAAATGGATGTGGTCTGCATAGACTGCAGTGCCCTGAAATGGAAAGATGAAATGCCAGGTTTATGCTGTGCAAATGGCAAGATAAAACTTCCACCTCTCCTGTCACCACCAGATCCCCTAAAGTCTCTGATAACAGGTACCAATAAAATATCAAAGCATTTTGTGGACAATATTAGGAAGTACAACTCCTGCTTCCAAATGACATCATTTGGTGCAACAAAAGAAATGTTTACAACAGGATTTATGCCGACATTTAGGCTATGTGTCCACGTTGCTTTTTACCTGCTTTTTACCTGCTTTTTTGCTGCTTTTTCAACTGCAGCGTTTAATGCCGAAATGGATGTGTTCTGCTTTTCAAGCAAAGTCTATGGGAATTTGGGTTTCTTGTGCCCACTATGCAGTTCAAACTGCAGCCTTTTTCTGGCAGAAATTTGGTCAAAAACTCAGCTTTGCAGTGCAAAACCCAAATGGCAAAAACAATTGACATGTCAATTGTTTTTGCCATTTGCGTTTTGAACTGCAAAGCAGAGTTTTTGACCAAATTTCTGCCAGAAAAAGGCTGCAGTTTGAACTGCATAGTGGGCACAGGAAACCCAAATTCCCATAGACTTTGCTTGAAAAGCAGAACACATCCATTTCGGCATTAAACGCTGCAGTTGAAAAAGCAGCAAAAAAGCAGGTAAAAAGCAGGTAAAAAGCAATGTGGACACATAGCCTTAAAGTTCAAGGACAGGTTTACCACTCAATTGGGTCACTGCTTCCATAAGGGCTCATGCGCACATTGCTATTTCATGCATTTTCGCTGCGTATTGCACTGCAGCATAAATGCATGCATCCTGCGTCCCCTGCACAATCTATGTAGATTGTGCATGACACGTGCGCACGTTTCTTTTATGAACGCAGCAATTTGGGTGCTAAAATTTTGACCTAAATCCGTGCGTTCACAAAAGCAGCATGTCAATTATTTGTTCATTTTGGATGCAGCTCCCACTCTGTCTATGGTGGGGGCATCATCCCGAGCGCATGAAATCAGCTTTTTTTAACAAAAATACTGCATTCATTCTGCAGCGATTTGAAGCGCACATGTGCTGTCAAATCGCTTCAGAATAATCAGCAGTTACGTGCGCATGAGCCCTTACAAGGAGAAGAACCTCAATTTCTTCAACGCTTCTTCATGGGAAATGCAGACGCAGAGGCTCAGCGGAGATGCTCTTTAATTCCTAACACTCGCCTTGATATTGTCACTATTTTGCAGCAGTTCCTTCACTCTAACAATCCATATGTTCAACTTTCAAGACTGCACTTGAATGCATGCCAAATGACGATTACAAGGTTGTCATTCGAGTTGAAAAAACACCACAAGGTGAACATCAGCGACGTTTCAATGCTCCCACATTTGATGAGGTAGCCATCTTGATTGTAGGTAATGATTTTCAAAGCCGTGACATTGTGCTCCAGAACAGGAACAATAGTTTGCAACGAGTAGCAGAAACTCACAGGTCCTATGATGCATTATTTGGCCAATTTAGTTAAATCTGTGTGGAATATCTGTGGTGTTGAAATATATGTTGTGAAATGCTTCTATTAGCTTAGTTTTTTCTTTTTAATAATTACATTTCTATCTATTTGTTTTGTGGTTTTTGTGTGCAGAATACATTTTTGTTAATACATTCTATTTTGTTAACAGCAGTTATTAACCCGGGCGAAGCCGGGTAGTACAGCTAGTATTTATCTATTTTTTCCTTTTCAATTAGTAACTAGGCATATTATTGCAATTTGACAACCCAGTCATTAGTCAGATATATACTAACAATTAGTCTATTTCTCAAATAAGTTTTTATTTTCCCGGATTAGAACTAGATGACTCGTTAAAAATAAAAAATAAAAATCTATATACAGTATATACCACTCTGTTCCCTACAACCGTCTGACTGGAAATATTAAGACCTCAAGTTATTCGCAGTCAAACTTTGCCAGATAACTGCATTTTTAAAGTTTAGTTCTTTGTAAATCCTGCTAGTTCTACAACATTTCCACTACAGAAAACGTAACTTTTTCTCCGTGATCTAATTTGACAGCTCTTTAATGTTTACATCATTAATATTTGATAATGGATTTCCCATCTCAAGAAATGCAGACGTTGGCTGTCATCTTCAAGCACAATTCTTGGTAGTGGTCGAAGTGCTGTTCTTTGATCAGAACACAGAATGGTAATTAAAAAGGCTCCTGGAGTTCCCACCTTATCCAGGATTCACATTTAGGAAAGATAATTGCAATGGTATATATTATTACAAGAAATTAAGCCAACTTGGTTTTGAACTTTTCTGAAAACACTTTCATATATACAGACTGAGCCTGTCTTTCCTGCCAGCTATCTGTATTTGAAGTAATAGCAATGGTATAGTTTAAAACTTTGGATTCTTAATTATTTATTGGGGTTTTTTTTTACTATGTATCATAAAGTAAGCAATGTGTATATACATTAAAGGAAAGGTTTTCAAAAGACAGGGTAAAAGCGAGTAAACATGTTTCAAGAGACTGAATAATGTGAAATATACTGTCATTAACTATGCCAAATGAGAGCTGTGACATGCAAGTAAAGGGAATCGGTTATGTCCGATTACAATATTAGGCTGAGTTCACATGTACAGTATTGATCGGTAAAAAGAGATCCTGCAGAGATCCGTTGGAAAAAAAGTTCTGCAAGCACAACTTTTTTGTCTGTTGTTAAAAAACTGATTTCTACCGGATCTGGTTTTTTTTTTTTTACATGGAAGTCTATGGATAAACGGATCCGTTAATGTACTGCTATTTATCTGCCATTTCAAACGGATCCTGTAAGAAAAAAATGGATCCATTACAAATGCAAGTTTAATGGATTGCTTAATAGCAATCAGTTAATAGATCCTTTCTCCATAGACTCCAAGTTAAAAAAAAAAAAAAAAAAGGATGCTTCAGAAAAAAGCTATTTAACAAAGGACAAAAAAGATGTTTTTGCACAATATTTTTGCCAACCGATCTCTGCCGGATCTGCTCTAACAGAACTGGATGTGTGAACAGTACTGGATGTGTGAACTCAGCCTTAACCTGCAGATACAGGGGTTAATGGGCAGGTTAATATCCTTACGAAGATGCCCAGCCCTTGTACTGAAAGTGCGGCTGTGGGGAATAAATGATCTTTTCTCCAGGGAGAATCTAGCTTTCAGTCATGTAGGTGTGCCCGGTGCAATGACAATCACCACTCACAGCACTTACAGCCACCGCACTATGTACGCCAAGCACTGATTGATGCCGGCTTTGCAGTGATGCATTGTGGAGCTGTTTGTGAGTTACTGCAGGGTATAACTTAGAGCTGCCAACCTCTATTGCTGTGAGTGGTGACCAGTGGTGTAACTAGAGTCTGATGAGCCCTGATGCAGAATTTGAGCATGGGTCCCCCCATATTTTTGTCAGATGTATGGGACATTGTAGCATTCTAAATCTTATAAAGACATACAAATTTCCCCCTCCATGGTGTAGTAATTTCCCCAATACTGTACTAATTTTCCCTCATCCTGGGCCACTTCCTGGTAAATATGTCCCCCATCCTAGTAAATATGTCCCCCATCCTGGTATATAGCCCCCTCAACCAGGTATATAGCCCCCCAACCTGGTATGTAACTCCCTCATCCTAGTATATAGCCAGGTCGTCACAGATAACATACAAACACCCCCCCACCCCCACTAGACAGGGACATCAGCCAAACAAAAATCCTTGTTGCCTCCCTCCAGTGTCTGATGTCCACACCAGGTGGGGTGGAGTCAAGCGGTTGGCTCCACCCACCGAGGAGTTCACAGGCCTGGAGGCAGGAAAAGTGTCAGATAAAGTTTGGAGTTTGAAGTGAGAGGAGTGAGCACTTGGGTGTCTGGGTTTGTGGCCCAGGCCCGGACAGCAAGGTTGGCAGACGGTGGTGGCCGTCTGCAGGAGTGGTGGAGCAATGCGGAACCATAGGACCGGGGATGGGTGAAGGCCCGCTGGTACCGACCGGGGAGCGAAGTGAAGCCAGCACACACAGGCAGGGCCATCGGACCCCGACCAGGCTTGGAGCCGCCGACAATAGTCAGATCCGAATGTGACTGGAACCCCAGGGGTTTCACAACAGCAAAAGTCCTAATTGAAGGCAACAGCCCACACCGTGAGCGTATACAGCTACCGCCTAAGGCTAGAGACCCAAGGGCCAGCATCTGCGGGCAAACGGGCTCCTCCGGTACCCATACACCGGGGAGCGGACTACCGTTGGGAATCCATAGTAGTCAGAAAGAGAACATCAAGGTGCAGGGAAAGACAGCCGCCATCATCTGTCCGGGGAGAGACACTGCAGCCGGCTGCGGGACCCATCCATCCAGCCGTTTGGTTTACCGAGGACTTTGTACCTTTCTTGCTGAGTGAGTACACCCGTGCCATCCGGCACCGCGCCCCCGCTGTCCCTGCAACCCTGCACCTCACCGACCCTGCCTCCCCTTCGCATCATCGGGCCCTGGGACTACGGACCCCTACCCACGGAGGGGGAAAACAACATCCCAGCTGCTCCCTACCATCGCTCCCGGGATCCCCGTAACCAGCAGCGGTGGTGTTCATCTTCACCACGACCCGTGGGTGGCGTCACGGACTAAATCCCCCAAACCAACCACCCCTTTTACTCACAGGCGAGGAGTGCCACTCGAGTCCCCGGATTCGGCCCACCGCTCGAGCCACCAAGCAGCCGCAGCAGCGCTGGACCTGAGCGTTAGCGAGAGCACAGCAGAGATGACGTCCTCCCCGCCCGCGACATATAGCCCCCTCATCCTGGTATATAGCCATCCATTCTGGTATATAGCCCTCCATCCTGGTATATAGCCCCATTATCCTGGTATATAGCCCCCATCATGCTATATAGCCCCTTCATCCTGGTATATAGCCCTCCATCCTGGTAGATAGCCCCATCATGCTATATAGCCCCCTCATCCTAGTGGATAGCCCTCCATCCTGATATAAAGCTCTTCAGCCTGGTATTTAGCCCTCAATCCTTGTATATAGCACCCTCATCCTTGTATAGGGCCCCCTTATCCTGGTATATAGCCCCCTCATCCTGGTATATAGCCCCCATCATGCTATATAAGCCGCTCATCCTGGTATATAATCAAAATCATGCTATATATGCCCCCTCATCCTTTTATATAGCCCTCCATCCTGGTATATAGCCACCTCATCCTGGTATATAGCCCTCCATCCTGGTATATAGCCCTCTCATCCTTGTATATAGCCTTCCATCCTGGTATATAGCCCCCACCACACCGCACACAGCAAAAAAAACAAATAAATTATTTTACTCACCTGCCCTGTGCTCCTGTGATGCTAGCATGCCGGCAAGTGATCAGCGTGTAAGTGGCGCAGCACATGATGTCAGTGTCATACGCGGCCACTTACAGCACCGGCAGCTGTCAACATATTCTTTGCTCCCCATGCCCAGGATTGTGTGTGGGTAACAATGAATATTCATGGTCTTAATCGGCAGCCGGCACATCACATCGTGGGGAACCGATGGGTCTCTGTGATGCAATGTATTTCAGCTGGATGTGTGCCTTGGACAAATATCCATCTGAATCAGAGGCTGGAGCTGGCAGGCGATCTCTGTGACTGCGTTCGTTACGTCCCTGGTTGTGACAGTAATTGCTACAGGCATGCCTGCAGCTCATGGGAGGAATAAAGTTCATTTTTTTCCTTGTGCTACATACAGTGCCTTGTGAAAGTATTTGGTTCCCTTGAATTTTTCAACCTTTTCCCACATTTCAGGCTTCAAACATAAAGATAAAAAATTTAATGTTATGGTGAAGAATCAACAAATGGGACACAATTGTGAAATTTATTGCTTATTTTAAACTTTTTAAAAAAAAAAATAACTGAAAAGTGGAGCGTGCAATATTATTTGTCCCCTTTACTTTTAGTGCAGCAAACACCCTCCAGAAGTTCATTGAGGATCTCTGAATGATCCAATGTTGTCCTAAATGACTGATGATGATAAATATAAGCCATCTGTGTGTAATCAAATCTCCTTATAAATGCACCTTCTCTGTGATAGTCTCAGTGTTCTGTTTAAAGCGCAGATAGCATCATGAAGACCAAGGAACACAACAGGCAGGTCCATGATACTGTTGCGGACAGGTTGCAAAAAGATTTCCAAAGCTTTAAACATCCCAAGGAGCACTGTGCAAGCGATCATATTTAAATGGAAGGAGTATCATACCACTGCAAATCTACCAAGACCCGGCCGTCCATCCAAATTTTCATCTGAAACAAGGAGAAGACTGATCAGAGATGCAGCCAAGAGGCCCATGATCACTCTGGATGAACTGCAGAGATCTACAGCTGAGGTTGAAGAGTCTGTCCATAGGACAACAATCAGTCGTACATTACACAAATTTGGCTTTTATGGAAGAGTGGCAAGGAGAAAGCCATTTCTCAAAGATATCCATAAAAAGTGTCATTTAAAGTTTGCCACAAGCCACCTGGGAGACACACCAAACATGTGGAATAAGGTGCTCTGGTCAGATGAAACCAAAATGGAACTATTTGGGCACAATGACAAACAATAGGTTTGGCGTAAAAGCAACACAGCTCATCATCCTGAACACACCATCCCCACTGTCAAACATGGTGGTGGCAGCATCATGATTTGGGCCTACTTTTCTTCAGCAGGGACAGAGAAGATGGTTAAAATTGATGGGAAGATGGATGGAGCCAAATATAGGACCATTCTTGAAGAAAACCTGTTGGAGTCTGCAAAAGACCTGAGGCTGGGACAGAGATTTGTCTTCCAACAAGACAATGATCCCAAACATAAAGCAAAATCTCAATGGAATGGCTCACAAATAAATGTATCTAGGTGTTAGAATGGCTAAGTCAAAAATCAGACCTGAATCCAATCGAGAATCTGTAGAAAGAGCTGAAATCTGCTGTTCACAAACGCTCTCCATCCAACCTCACTCAGCTCGAGCTATTTGCAAAGGAAAAATGGGCAAGAATTTCAGTCTCTCAATGTGCAAAACTGATAGACACATACACCAAGCGACTTGCAGCTATAATCACAGCAAAAGGTGGCGCTACAAAGTATGAACTTAAAGGGGACGAATAATGTTGCATTCACCACTTTTCAGTTCTTTGTTTTTTTAAAAAGTTTAAAATAAGCAATAAATATCGCTCAACTTCACAATTGTGTCCCACTTGTTGTTGATTCTTCACCATAACATTAATATTTTGATCTTTATGTTTGAAGCCTGAAATGTGGGAAAAGGTTGAAAATTCAAGGGAGCCGAATACTTTCGCAAGGCACTGTACACTTGCAGTACAATGGCCGAGTACCTTCATAAGGATGTTATCCTGCAGATTAACCAAATATATGAATGTTAATAGCGTTATCAGACATTACATGATTGATTGTTCTCAGTGAGAGAAACAAAATTATAATCTTGTAGTTCTGATACCTTTTAATGGCTAACTAAAATAAAATAAAAGGTAATTATTAAAAGGTAATTAAAAGGTATCAGAGCTACAAGATTATAATTTTGTTTCTCACTGAGAGCAATAAATCATTTTTCAACTGCCTAACGTGGTACCAAAACTTTTTTCTTTTAACCAGACATAACATGATCCCTTTAAAACCCATTTCTAGTGATATGAAAAGATTCTGTGTATGTGTCAGCCTACAATAAAACTAGTAGAAATGTTCAATACAAATTCATTTGTTTGTCCTAGTGATGAACTCATTTACACCTATGCTACCTACTCGACCCACTTTATAGATACCTGTAAAAGAAAAAGATCCAATCCACTGCATGCAGGAACTTCCTAAGGCCCCCTTCACACATGCGCACAATAAATTCAAAGGTGTGGCACATTCTGTTTTGACCATTTATGTGGCCATCCATGTGTACGTGATTGTCATCTGTGTGACAGCCATTTAACACAAATGTGACGCCCCTGACTCTATCAGGGTGTCCCAGGGAACTGCACTCTCGTTTCTTATCAAGCAGAACCCACCATCCATGGTTCTGGGTTCCTACACACTGGTATTGCTTCCACCAGCACTCAAATCCTAACCACACCTCACACCACACCCTGTCAGGCACACCAGTGTGCGGTCTAGCTGGAATAGGGCCACCCACCTAGAGGTTAGGCAGACTGGTGGGAGAGAATTAGTCAGTCTTAGAGTAGCCCTCAAAGAGTAAGCAACTGAGGTTGGGTTGCAGACTGGTCTGGGACCAGAGGAGTCCAAGACCCGGTTGCAGGGTATTGGAGGAGGTGTAACAGACTTAGTTTTGGAGAACGGTCAACACCAGAATGTCCAGGAATCAAACCGGTACCGAGCACGGCAGGGTACAGGACCCTAGATCGGGGAGTAGCTTAACACAACCTGATAATTAACCTGTGGAGGATAGTCTCTTTATCAACTTTCCCCAAGAGCTCATAGATTGAAAGCATCAACACAATGAGGGGGATAGGGTTTCCAGCTTCTGTACCCCACTGAAATCCCAAGTGTCAGCCATCGAGAGCACAGCTCCACTAACTATAGGGAGTGGTACCCTGACAGCTTCAGGCCGACGGGTCACCTAGGAAAATCTAAACAATTGTGCATGGAGGCAGGCTTCGGACCACTAAGCAATCCCAGTGTGGATGGACACCCGGATGGGCTCCCCAAAGCGGCAGTGATACCCAGAGACTTGGTTTACTCCTGTGTCAGAGTCTGCTTATTGGCCGCACTAACATCTGCAGCGCCTGAGTGAGTACACTGTCCGCACCGGGTCCCTACCTGCCCACAGCACCTTCACCGTGCCATCCACCATCCCTCCAGAGAATAATTATTAGGCAAATTGTATTTTAGAGGGGTTTTTTTATTATTGATCAACAACTATGTTCTCAATCAACCCAAAAGACTCATAAATATCAAAGCTTAATATTTCTGGAAGTTGGAGTGTTTTTTTTTTAAGATTTGGCTATCTTAGGAGGATATCTGTTTGTGCAGGTAACTATTACTGTGCAGAATTATTAGGCAACTTAATAAAAACCAAATATATTTCCACCTCACTTGTTTATTTTCACCAGGTAAACCAATATAACTGCACAAAATTTAGAAATAAACATTTCTGAGATGCACATCACCTGATTTGCTTAATTGGTAGTTGGCTCTCAAGCCTATACAGCTTGGAGTAGGACAGCATGAATAAAAAGTATCATATGATCAAAATACTAATTTGCCTAATAATTCTGCACACAGTGTATTCTGTGGCAGTCTGCAGCTTTTATGACATGCTGAAAAATTGTACTTTTCCAATAACTCATGTTTTGGAACTCCCAAATGCAAATGTATATGAAGCCTTTTTTTTGATATCTTGCATTGGTAAATACATTGATTGTTTTACCAATGCAGACAGATAAGTGTGCATGATCTTAACTTGTAGAAATTAGTGAGAGCTGACTTTTTTAACATCTTCACAAATGAGGACATACCCGTATGTCTTAAATCATGAAGGGGTCACCAACAGCTGCTGCGGTGAGCATGCGGCGATCTCCACACGGCAGCTGATTTGAACAGCAGACATACAGTATGTGCCTTGCAGGCGCAGGTGGATCTGCAATCAACTTGCGCCTGTTAAACCCTGAAATCCCATTGTCAAAATCTTGATTTAAATGCCTGGAGCTGGCAACATACACTTTACCAGCTGCCATTGGAGCTGATGGTTGCCATGGTAAAACAGGGTCATGTGATGATCCCTGTGGTATTATGCAAAGGTGTATCTAGGCTTTCCAGCACCCGGGGCAAGAATTCAGTTTGGCGCCCCCCCCACCATGCAATTTGGGTGGTCGTCATGTGACCAGTCACTCATATGTGATTTGCACACTTACAGTCATGTGGTAACGAGCTTCTCTTAATAATTCTCTCAATGTTCAATGAGAAACGTATGAAGAAAAGCTAATTGTCACATGCAAGTATGAAAATCACATATGAGTGGGGTGGCCATGTGGTGAGCAGCGAGCAGAGCTGAATTGTGACAGTGGGTAAACTACACGCTGTTAGAACTGAGGATACTACATTACTTAATTTTGTAATTAAAGGGGTTGTCCAGATTAGTGATGAAAATCTGCAATGACTCTATTCGTGACTTCAGGTTTCTGAATTCTTACAACTCATGCTCTGCACACTTTTAGGACTCTCTGGTGCCAGTGAGGAGAATGGATGATCATGTGAGCACAAGTATGAGATTTGTATACTTCTGGCCACATTCTGGTTTGATGTGTCCAGACCCAGTCAAATCATTTTCATTGAGCATGTCTGTTCAGCACGTGACCACATCTATGTAAATCTCATACTTGCAGCTTCGTAACTTCCCACTGTCAACACCGGCACCAGAGAATCCTGACAGCGTGCAGTGTGCACACTGTGAGAATTCAGAAGTCTGCAGTCACATAGATTGACACACAGAGTGACTGCAGACTCATCACAAACTTGGACAACTCCTTTAATGCTCCCAACAACATAAATAAAAACATAGTAGTTACTCTTAACTTGTCAGATGGCACAAGATTTTATTAAAGAGATTGTCCACTACTTTAACACTGAAGGCCTTTCCTTAGGATAGGTCACCAATGTCTGATTGGTTGGGATCCGGCACCTGGCACCCCCGCCGACCACCTGTTCTAGGTGCCTTACCGGTGGTGGCAGGTGGCCGGAAGTGCGCAGTTCTGGATGTGCTCCATCTTCTGATAGTGGCAGCAGCCTCCTATTAAAATCAATGAGGCGGATGTGCAGTACCAGGCCACAGACACTATCAGAGGACGAAGCAGATCCAAAAATAAGCATTTCCGGACACCTGCACCAAAAACAGCTGATCAGTGGGGGTCCTATTGCTCTCACATCAGAAGCAATGTGCAAGTGGGACCAAGGCCTAATGATGGGACATAGTATCACAAATAAACATTTACATTCAGGTACCTTATAGATAAATTTGCCTCTGAGTCAGCACTCAATGTCAAGCAGCAGCTGCTAAAGCAAACAAGATTTTAGGGTGTATAAAAAGAGAGATTAGATCCCGTTATCCCAACGTATTGTTACCCCTCTATAAATCACTTGTAAGGCCACATCTGGAATACGGGATCCAGTTTTGGGCTCCACATTTTAAAAAGGACATTCAGAAGTTAGAGGCAGTTCAAAGGCGGGCAACTAGACTACTACAAGGAATGGAAGGCCCCCCATATGATGACAGGTTGAAAAAGTTAGATATGTTTAGCTTAGAAAAAAGACGTCTCAGAGGAGATCTCATTTATATGTATAAATACATGTGTGGTCAATATAAAGGACTGGCACATGACTTATTTCTTCCAAAGACAGTACTAAGGACCAGGGGGCACTCACTGCGAGTGGAAGAAAAGCGATTCCGACACCTAAATAGGAAAGGGTTCTTTACAGTTAGAGCGGTCAGACTGTGGAATACACTACGACAAGAGGTAGTAATGGCAGATACTATAACAGCTTTTAAAAAAGGGCTGGATGATTTCCTCAGTACACAAAACATTGTTGGTTATAAATGACTTAGTGACTAAATGTAGAACTGGTGGAGGAAGGTTGAACTAGATGGACCTAGGTCTTTTTTCAACCTAAGTAACTATGTAACTATGAGTCGTTTCTTTCTATTCTTCACCTTGTCCTGACGCCATGATGACTTTCACATTCACATCTCGTCTCTGCAGATTTTCATCTTCTACTGTCTTCTGCAGCACATCCCGACACGATGCCCCTGAAAATAGCAGAATGATTAGAATACTTCTATTTAAAAATATCTGCCCTACACTGTGCTCCAGAATAAATAATGACCCCTAATTGTGTTCTCTGCACGAAATATGACCCCA
Source organism: Anomaloglossus baeobatrachus (assembly GCF_048569485.1). Taxonomy (NCBI): domain Eukaryota; kingdom Metazoa; phylum Chordata; class Amphibia; order Anura; family Aromobatidae; genus Anomaloglossus; species Anomaloglossus baeobatrachus. Next base: position 452,038,723 of record NC_134355.1, read on the forward strand.
CACTGTACCTCTTATGGTACATGCCCCACACACTGCCCTCTCCTTTCCAAACTACTCTTCACACTGTCCTCTCACTGTATCACCCTATACTGCCCAGTCTTTATACTGTGCCCTCTCATCCCACCCCCTCCTTGCTATGGCCTCACACTGTCCTCCAATTCTGCCCCCTCTCCATACCACGTCCCTCCACTACCCAGTCTCTAGTCTGTGCCCCCCACATTTTTCTCATCCCTTACTGTCTCCTTACTACCTCCTGCGTTTCCATATACTTTTCCACCTCACTACCTATCCTGCCCACTTGCTTCTCATACCATGTCACTCTTTATTCTGTGTCATCAAAATTTCTTTCCCATTTGCTCCCCATACCATGTCTGTATACGTCACCCCTCTCTCTCCCCATACATCACCCCTCACTCTCCCTCTCGCCATACATCATCCCCACCCTCCCTCTCCCCATATATCACCTCCACCCCTCCTCTCCCCATACATCACCCCTCCCCCTACCTCTCGCCATATATCACCCCTCCCCCTCCCTCTCCCCATACATCACCCCTCACCCTGCCTCTCCCCATATATAACCCCTCACCTTCCCTCTCCCCATACATCACCCCTCACTATCCCTCTCCCTATACATCAGCCCTCCCCCTCCCTCTCCCCATACATCACCCCTCCCCCTCCCTCTCCCCATACATCACCCCTCACCCTGCCTCTCCCCATATATAACCCCTCACCTTCCCTCTCCCCATACATCACCCCTCACCCTCCCTCTCCCCATAAATCACCTCTCATCCTCCCTCTCCCCATACATCACCCTAACCTGCATCCTCCTTCTCCCTATAAATCACCCTAACCCGCATCCTCCCTTTTCCCATACATCGCCCCGCATCCTGTCTCTCCCCATACATCACCTCTCATGATTTCTCTCCCCATACATCACCCCGCATCCTTCCTCTCCCCGTACATCACCCCGCATCCTCCCTCTCCCCATACATCACCCCGCATCCTCCCTCTCCTCATACATCACCCCGCATCCTCCCTCTCCCCATCCATCACCCCGCATCCTCCCTCTCCCCATACATCACCCCGCATCTTGTCCCTCCCCATACATCACCCCTCATCATTTCTCTCCCCACACTGTGTCCAAAGATGCTTCCCCCACCCCATCCTCTCTTCCCACCATACTGTGTCCAAAGATGCTTCCTCCTCCCCATCCTCTCTTCCCACCATACTGATAGTTTCCTCTCACCCCTACTTTGTCTATAGATACTGCTCCCTTCTCATCCTCTCTCCTCCATACTGTCTCTAGATACTGCCCCCTCCCCAACCTCTATCCCCTCATAATGTGTCCACTGATAGTTCCCTCTCCCCACCCTCTGTCCCCCCATTCCGTGTGCATAGATACCTCCCCCCTCACCCCATAATGTTCCTCCTCCATGTCTTCAGCTCCACAGTGGAACACTTAACAGCGCTCTCTGCCGACTCTGCGCTGCGGCCCTGACTTCAGGGTAAGCAGTGTGATCAGCTGACCTGATCACGTTACAACTGTCACTCCGACCCGGAAGTTAGCACCGGCATCACCGCTCCAATTGTCCTCGCGTCTGACAGATAAGGACAATTGAGCAGTGGGAGCCGCGCGCTCTAGTTTCTATGAGTGCGGCTGTCAGCGCGACAGCTGCGCTCAGAGAATAGCGGCTCCCACTGCAGAGCGGCAAACACAGCCCCCGGGGAGACTTTCACAGTGCAGCATCAGGCAGCCCGACAGCGCCCCCCTGACAGCTGCGCCCGGGGCAAATGCCCCACCAGCCTCCCCCCAGATACGTCTCTGTATTATGACTCACTTCCTGCTTCAGCCAGCTGAGCGCTGGCTGTTACAGAAGACAATCATTTCTTCTGATCTGAGCCTGATCTAGCAAAATATAAAATCAATTAACTTTATTAGTTGGCGTATTGCCAAAAAAAATTCCAAACGGCAAAATTATGTTTTTTTAGTTGTCACAAATTTTGCGCAAGATGCAATAACATGCAATCGAAAAGTATCATCTGCACAAAAATAGTACCGTTAAAAATGTCAGTTTGAAATGCAAAAAATAAGCCATCACTGAGCCACATAGCCTGAAAAATGAGAAAGTTACAGGTTGCAGAAAATGGCACAAAAAGTGCACCACTTTTTTGGACAAACTTCTACATTTTTTTAACCCTTTAGATAAAAATAAACCTATACAAGTTTGGTGTTTACGAACTCAAAGCAACCTGATGCATCACAACTACTCATTAGTTTTACCATAGAGTGAACAGTGTGAAAAAAAATCCCCAAAACAATCATGCATTCGCACGTTTTTGCAATTTTTCTGCACTTGGAATTTTTTTGCTGTTTTTCAATGCATGTTTTGGTAAAATGTCTGGATTCATTTAAAAGTACAACTTGTCCTGCAAAAAACAAGGCCATATATGGCAAGATTGATGGAAAAATAAAAAAGTTACAGCTGTAACTGTTTACAGGGGAGTAAAAAAAACAAAAAACAAAAATAAATCAGCTGGGGTGAAGGGGTGAAATATTAATCATTATACAACAACAGAAGGCCAGTCTTAGGTATCAAAGGTATTCTCCCCTAAGGCTACATTCCCATGATGGTACCCTTTTGAGCTAGTACAGCATGAATCCTCTTGGGAATAATGCAACAAGTTTTTCACACTTGGATTTGGGGATCCTCTGCCATTCTTCCTTGCAGATCCTCTCCAGTTCTGTCAGGTTGGATGGTCAACATTGGTGGACAGCCATTTTCATGTCTCTCCAGAGATGCTCAATTGGGTTTAGGTCAGGTCTCTGGCTGGGCCAGTCAAGAATGGTCACAGAGTTGTCTGAAGCCACTCCTTTGTTATTTTAGCTGTGTGCTTAGGGTCATTGTCTTGTTGGAAGATGAACCTTCGGCCAAATCTGAGGTCCATTGCAATCTGGAAGAGGTTTTCTTCCAGGATATCTCTGTACTTGGCCGCATTCATCTTTCCTTCAATTGCAACCAGTCATCCTGTTCCCGTAGCTGAAAAACACCCCGTAGCATGATGCTGCCACCACTATGTTTCACTGTTGCGATTGTATTGGGAATGAGTAGTACCTGGTTTTCTCCACACATATCACTTAGAATTATCACCAAAAAAATTCTATCTTCATCTCATCAGAACAGAGAATCTTATTTCTCATAGTCTGGGAGTCCTTCATGTGTTTTTTTGCAAACTCTATGTGGGCTTTCATATGTCTTGCACTGAGGAGAAGCTTCCATCAGGCCACTCTGCCATAAAATGAGAAAAATCCTCAATATATGAGCCATAGGGGTGGACACGGTATCAGCGTAAATAAGCTGAATCCGTGTCTGCACTACTCAAGATTCAACTTAAGACAAGGAGGAAAGCGAGTAATTGTGCAAAATACAAGGTTTTTATTTAAGAAGATCACTCACAACATGACACAATATCACAAGATAAAATCTACCATAGAATAAAGGGGGAGTACATGATGTATAGTGGGCAGATAATTATTAGTTGGTATAAGAGTCCCATTAACCTCTACTCAATCCAAAAATACTGGTAAGTGGAAAATGGAATAAACATCAAAGTTGAGGATTGAGATAAAGGATAAGGAGAAAAGAGGAAAAGAGGCAGAAATTGTGGAAACGTTAGAAAGATCTGCCAAAAAACCTAATAAAGTGCAAATGCACATGGCTGAACAGGGTCATCAGTATAGCCATACAAGGACAAAAGGGGTTCAATAGTTACCTAAGGTGCAGGTGCAGTCACAGAGGAACCCAGGCTTAGTCACAACATCAGTACAAAATACCCATAAAAGATGCAGGATCACCACCAACGCGCGTTTCGTGGAGGTACTGTTGCTTTCTCAAGGAGTAGGACCCTAATGGCAAGACAATCCCAGTAGGTATAAGTAGCCTCACCATTAATTGTAATTACCGTTAGGTGTAGATTTCACCACCAGGAGAAAAGGCATAGTACAAATAATAATGACGCCCACTCCTCACATGATAGGGTGCTTGCTGAGTGAGGGGCGAATAAGAAGTACAATAGTTCCGGAGTAACCACCCAGAAGGTGGTCCATAATGGACCCATGTCGTGCAACCATATGGTTCGTGTAAAGGGTCAAAATAAGTGAAAAGGGCACATATCGGCAAAGGACTAAATATATCAGCCGAAGCGCCAGATGACAGATTGGTACACAAATAGCGATGAGCTAGCTGTTGTTACAACGGTGCGGAGGGTGGAGGGGGGGGAATACTGAAGTCATGAACAGTATAGAAAGTGTCCTGACATTCCCGGAAGTCCCGCCCCATGGCCAGTCAGGAACAGACACGTGGTGTCGGAGACGTGTCACCCCGGAAACCACGCGGCCTATCCCAGCATTCGACCAGGCAGGGGAGGTGCGCCATGGCAAAGCCTGAGCACATCAACCCCGCCACCAGCATATCACACTGCTGGGCGCGCCGCCGGTCCCAGGGACGCGTCATCCAGGGAGACGCGCGCGCACCCGCAGCATGGTCGCTAACAGGGAGGACACCACAGGATGAGACGGAGGTAATTGAGAGTATATGTAATAACTGGATGTCTCTAGGGTTGTACAAACATCAAGGTACCAGGCTAGAAGTTAAAAGATAAAGAGCAGTATAGGAACAAAGACATGTAAAGAAAAAAGGATCAAAGGAGTATCAATTATAATTATATATCATTACCCATGTGCAGATTAACAATCCCATAATGCTAGTGATCATCAGAGGAAAACACAAACTGCACATGAAAAAATATACATACAATTTAATTTGTACATATCTCATCAGAAAAGATGGCTTTGGGTGAATGGGGCCTAAAGGCTACTTTACATGCTGCGACATCGCTAGCAATCTCATTAGCGATGTGAAATTCTAGATCGCAAGTGCAATCTTTTCAGATCGCACATAGGTCATTTTACGCATGTGCGATCTCAAAAGATCACACTTGCGATCTAGAATTTCACATTGCTAATGAGATCGCTAGCGATGTCGCAGCATGTAAAGTAGCCTTAAGTCTTTTTGCCCAAGTATGAGGAGATTAGCTGGCTTGGAAATATGTGAACAAAATTATGTTTGATAGATATCGTAAAATAGAAAATATCTTAACTTTTAAAATGAGCATAAAAACTTTCTTAGTGCCATATATTTTGTAAAAAAGGTGTATCATCATAAGCTAAATGAAAGAAATTACATTTTAATTGATGGGAATAACAAACTTTCTTCTATATATCATTTATAAGGGAGACTGGACATAATAAGATATACAATTAAGAATTAAAAACAAGTCAAATTTCAAAATTTCTACTGCCACTATTTCATTTAAAGGATAATGAAACAATTACAGGATATGAGTTTTTAAAGCAATTCTGTCATCATGCTTTCTGGTTTGAAAATAACCATCTGTTATAGTGGCTCTGTCGGCAGGTTTTTGCTATGTAATCTGAAGGCAGCATGCTGCATGGGTTAAAACACAGAATTCAGGAATGCCTGTCTTGTCAAGCTCTTATCTGTTGTTTATTTATAAATATTATATATTATTTTATATGGTTATTTAATCAGCAGGACCCTTATCATTGCTCTGACTACGATGTCACATGCACGACAGTCCAACACTCTACCTGCTGTAATTAACCCCTCACTGTCATTGACAATGTCTATTGAGAACCTGGTGTGGGCAGGACAGCTCTTTCAGCTCTGCTACATGACTAAATCTAAAAAAATCTGATTGTGTCAGAACGGCTGCAGCCAGTAATCTAAGTGATACATCGTTAGATTCAAGATCTCTTTGCCTAATGCTGCTGTTACATAAAGTAGAAGAAACCTGCTGAATTACCTTTAATACGTATTTCTTCATATCTTGCATGCCTTTAAAATAGTCATTATTAAAGCTACAATGGACCCTTACACATTAATTTAGAAATTAACTGTCCCCTCTTCATTAAGTATGGATGACAACCTCTACATTCTTCACATTTTTATTGAAACATGTCCAAAACATGCACACTTTATTTTGCTTGTGTTTGGAAGAGGAATGAACTTTGTTCCCCACATGCACCAATCGTGGTCACTTCCAGATCATCAGTTTCCTCACTGGTCACTGCTTTATCCATGGCAAACATGGGACACTTTTTTGAAAGATAGGTGTTGCAAAGGAGGAAGAGGAGCTGGCTTAGCTCTCATGATCTGTACATGCCCAGTGGACTCTTGGGAGCTAATCAGCATATGATATGTGAAGTTTATAAATTACCTTTTCAAAGGTATGCAGAGATACTGGTTGTGAAAATATAGTCCTGTTCAATGTCTGTCAGGGGTTAATGTTTTTAATTTAGCCAGAAGTAAATTGCTGGACAACAAGGTTCAACACGTGAGGCATACAAGGCACGTGTGTCACCTTACCCCGGCGAAGGGCATTGTCGCACACGGCCTTCCCTGGCTGCAGGTTGAGTGGAGACAACCATTTACGAAACTCGGACTGCAGAGCTGACCACAACTTTTCCGCTGTGTGACTCTTATTTCCAAGACATTTCAAGGTAAAGACCGCCTGATGCCGTTGAGCTCTGCTGCCAGAATAGTAAGGAGGTGTGCAGGATTCCTTGTGCGCAGTTGCAACGCTTGTGGCCTGACCAGGCAGGCTTGGGGGGGAGGTGGAGGACCCAGACGAGGTTGAGGAGGCAGAAGCAGTGGAGGAACTTCTACATACAGAGGATTGACGCACAAGTCGTGGGGACGGCATGACTTGTTCAGCAGACCCATCTCCATCTCTCACCATAGTTACCCAGTTCCCAGTCAGCAACATGTAACGCCCCTGTCCATGCTTACTGGTCCAAGTATCGGTGGTGAAATGCACCCGGTCACACACAGAGTTGTGGTTAAAGTGGTGGAAGGTCTGCGTGGAAGAACAGGTCTGACAGCTGTCCCCACAGTCATAGAAGATGAAGAGCGTGCGGATGCACTGGAAGGGGCAGGCGGTGGAGGGCCCACTCCGCTAGGCCGCATTGCAGCATGGTGAGGTTCCCACTGGGACATATGCTTGTTATTCATCTGACAATTAATGGAAGAAGTTGTCAAACTGGTGAGGTTTTGGCCTCTACTTATAGATTGCCGACAAATTTTACAGATCACATGATTTGGGCGATCCTTTGCGGCAACTTGTGTTTTTTAAGTCATTGTTTCATCGGAGCCTTCCATTGTCTCAGGTTGTGTATTGCTAATTTAATGTAAATCTCCTCAGCCTCTCTGTCTACCTCACTCAGAGGAGAATGCTACAGGAGAATTAACTATGCAGATTGGAATGCCACCAATTCCAGCATAGTCTTATTCCATTATTCCAGTACAATCACAATACCCTGGGATGAGTACCCAGGAGATCTAAAAAGTGACTGCTTAAGTCACCAGGGTGTTCTTTGCTACGTGGCTTCAATCTAGGCATTTCGCTCCCGGTTCAAAGTCCTTTACCTAACCTAGGCACTTCAGGGCCGGCTAGGAGATCAAAAACTGGAAAATATTGTGGAGGAGCACCAGCGAGGATTCTAGGATTCGGCTGGAAGAAACCCAGGTTGGGACGATTCGGTTACCTGGCTACAGACTTTGCCATGCTTGTGAAGCTTCCTACGCTTGTCATTATCCTGTTCCCTGTGGGAGACTGCCAAAAGCAGGGTGCTGCTGGTTTGAGGTATGTGGCCCTTAAAGCTCCGAAGGCATGAATATTCTAATCTCTGGTGAGCGAGCGGAAGGGTGAGATTCTGTTGCCTGTTATATCGTGTGATTTGCATGGTTTTATGTAATGTGCTTTGACTGTTGAGGAACCAATAAAATCTAATTATTGTGGTTCCTGCACTCTGTGTTGTCTGTATAGTGTTCTCCTCATGGGTAAGGAGTTTGGGCGTTCAGTTGGGATTAGCCCTGGTCCATGCGGTCTTTCTAAAGGCGGCCAGGCTAGCAGACAAGAGTACCCACTGACCCCCATTGTCTTCACACTGGGCACAAAGTGTTCTATGTTATAAATGTATGGGTGACCTTCAAGGTTTCATATAATGAGAGCAAAGAATAACCAAAACTAAAGTAGTTGGAGAAATATTAAAGTCGAGCTGAATCATGGTGGTGCCTCAATTTTACCGATATTAATGAAAAAAAAAAAAATATATATATATATATACTAGAAGGTGGCCCGATTCTAACGCATCGGGTAGTCTAAAATGTGTATGTTGGTTAGCAGATTGAATAATAATGTAATAAATGGTTTGGATGGGTTAGTTTTAATTTAGTATTCTTAAAATAGTTTATTGGTTTAAGAATGACAAATAGAACAAACAATTTTATTTTCAATAATTTATAAGATAATGAATTGGTTTCAAACTTTCAATACATATATTTCATATAATATAAATGCTTACAATTTTTTTTGTATGAGAGGAAAATGAAAGGATGGGAGGGATGAGAGGGGTAAGAATATTTTATTAGGGGAGAAAGCAGGGGAACAATGAGGTAAGTGGGTACTATGGAAAGAGGTTGTGGAAACATTCCTGCTTATTTAGTTCATGTTAAATATTTTTATGATCGGTGATTAATATGAACAGTTTTAATAGATGAGTCTAATGTTTAATGATGTCCATGGCTTGTAATGAAAGAAGGTTATGAACAGTGTAAAGTTAATTAAAAATATTTTTATACACCACATTTTGTGTAAAGATCTTTTCACTCTCTTTAAGTAACTTTCCTTGTAAAGGGGTGTCAAGAACTTGTACTTTGACGTTGCATCTCATTGTCACTCTTGAAAACGCAATGTACAGTTGTCCATGGCCAAAAACTGGTTCAGGTAGATATATGCCAACACGTTGTAGAGTTTGGCCTTGTGACTTGTTTATTGTCATGGCAAATGCAGGTTTTAGGGGAAACTGACGACGGCGAAGTTTAAATGGAAGGCGAGTGTCTGAAGGACATATATCAATGCGTGGAATTAACACTTCCTTTTCTTTAGCTGATCCAGTGATGACTCTTGCTTGAATAAGGTGTGAATACATTCCAGTCACAATAAGGCGCGTTCCATTACATAGTCCTTGTTTGGTATTTAGATTCCGGAGCAACATAACAATGGTTCCAATTTTAAGTTTAAGTATGTGGGATGGCATTCCTGATGGTGTTACACTGTTTAAAAATTCAACGGGATAATGTTCACGTTCATCTTCATTATCTACATCGATTGAATCATCACTTTTGTACAACTTATATTCACCTGGCATGCGATCCATTACACGGGAATTTAGTAGAGTAACGTCTTCATTTTTGGCACAGAGAATTGCATAGGAAGAGGCTTTGTTAACATTGTTTTTGTCGTTAATATCAATGTTAAAACGTTGTCCAAAAACCGCAGTTACAATGCAGTCTTTACATAACATGTCTGCAGGTATTTCTATAATGTCTTCTCCAAGGTTATATTGATTGGTAAGTTCACCGTTACCAAGTTTCAGAAGCCATTGGCTGTAATCTGGATCAGTAGATCGCATGTTGTTAATTAGTTGGAGTTTGGTAAAGTTTTTCCAAAGTTCTCACATTTTTAAGCTGGACTCAATAATATCTGTTCTTGTTCCACTTGGTATAACTGGAAGGCATTGTCGAAAATCTCCCCCAATAACAAACACTTTTCCACCAAATGGAATTACATTTTTTTCTGCTACCTTTGTGGTCATTACTTCACGTAGAAGTCTGTCAATTAAGGTCAAAGCATATTTTGAGGCCATAGTGCATTCGTCAATTATTAAAAGACTTGCATTTTGTAAAAGTTTTCCTGCTACTGTGTCTTGTTTGATTCGTGAAACGGATATTTCATTGACTGGAACTGGGATGCCAAATAGTGAATGCATAGTGCGACCTTCGTTTAATAGATTTGCTGCAATACCTGTTGTAGCAGATGTCAACACTTTTTTTCCCAACCCTCTAACATGATGTATTAAAACATCATAAAGGTATGTTTTGCCGCTTCCTCCGGGACCGTCAATAAAGAAACATTTAGGGTTAGCATTTCCTTGGTTAAGAATGGCAGTTAAAATGGTGTCATATGCAATTTGTTGTTGTTCATTTAAGGAGATTCTCAGCTCTGTTGCTAACAATAATTCTGAAGATTCATTATACTGCGGAGCTTGTGGAAGTTGTATTTCAGGGTGTGGCAAATTAAAGTCAGCATAAGTTTTTCCATGTAGTAATAAAATATTTTGGACATCTTGCATGGCGTAAGCTTCACATTTGCAACAATGACCAGTTTGGTTGTGAAGATGTAAGCAGTAATCTTCAATTAGATTTTCTTTGAAAAGTGTCCAAAGTTGATCAGGGTTTGTAGGGGGGCCAAACACGCAGATGTAGGCAAACAATTCACGAAGTTGCTTAGGCATATGTAGGGTTACTGCGTCTTGTAAAGTAAGTTTCCAAACTGTATCATCAAATAGAAGTCCCAAAGCCAAAGCTGCAGCTTTAAATGTATCATGTAATACTCCATGAACGGTTTTTAAATGGTTATAACTGGTAGCTCCTCTGACATGCAGTAGTAAGAGGCGAAGGCAATATCTTTCTTGATCTTTGAGACTAACAGTATACATGCGTCCAATTATTGTGCTTACTCCACGTAGTCTTGGATTCCAAGTTTTTTTCCAAACATAATGCTCTGGAATCTCTCGATACAAATATTGCCTTGCATTTTCATCTCGTTGGTTTAGCAAAAACCATTCTAGTAATGTTGAGGTTGTGGTTAAAGTTTTGGACACATCTTCGACTTGAGCATCTTCAAAAAAATAAAGTTGTTGTTGATGTGGTAAATGAATAGCTAATCGTATAATGGCATGGGACTGTGAATGCATTGGAAAGGCAAATATTCGCCACGCAGCTTCGGGAGCACTGACATATCTTGAGTCTACAAAAGTTGAAGCTTCATCATGGTTCAGAGTTTTCTGTTGGATTTCGACATTAGCTTTGTCATGGCCTTTGTAGATGTACTTAAAAAGATATTTTACACTTTTGAATGAACCACAGATTTCCACGTTGATGTGACAGTTGTAGCGTTTTAGTAGGTATGGATTGTATGGGACTATCCATGAGTTATTGATATGTTTATTTTTGTGAACAATGTTCTCAATATCTTGTTGTCGGTATGATGGGTAGCCATCTAAATCTTTAACAGTGTGCTGTTTTAAGTCCTTTGGAAATTTTTTAGTACATTTTCCATTTTGCATGCATGGACTTGCTGGATTAAGAACTCCACATGGACCATGAACCATATGAGACACTACAATGTCATAGAGCTCTGGATATTGTTGTTGGTTAGGAATCTCAGCCCATGCTATGTTGTCGATGTCTTCCTCAGTGTGAATCTTAGAATTGGTGTCTAAGATAAGGAGAATATGTGCATGTGGTAGACCTCTTTTTTGAAACTCGATGACATGAACCATTGCTATGACTGTTCCAAACAGGCCATTTTTGATGTCTTGTAAAAGGCTTTTTAGTTTTAGCCGAAATATGCGTGCAACTAAGTCAGGCCTATGTTCTACGTGTTGCCATGGTTCCAGATGCTCGGTGATTTCAACCCATTTGGGATTACAGGTCATGGTAACAAAAATGTATGGTTTTCGATACTTAGTGACTATTGCCATTGCATCATGATAACGTTGTTGCATGTTGCGGGGGCTTCCTTCAAATGACGATGGTAGAATAACTGTTTTGCCAATAGGTATTCCCTTTTCAATTGATTTTTGTTGCAAATGTTCTTGAAGAACACAGTAGTCTTCTACTTTGAGGATTTTTTGATTTTGTCTTATGTAATTCAGGCGATTAGCTTCTATTTTAACATATGCATCTACTAAGTACTGTTGTGTTAGTTTTCCACTGTTTAAAATTGGATTAAACTGATTGCGGACAGAGAGTTGAAAACTGTAGTATTGCAGTTGTGTTATTCTTCTAGTAGTACCTTGTTGTTGTAGGTTTTCATGCCAGCCTTGATCACCTCTTGGAAAGAAAAGCGGATATAGAAGAGCATCAAGGTTGCTGTGTAAAATGCTAATCCGCTGTGTTTTAGGAAGTAAAGGGTTGTTTTTGTCTGGGTGAAGATGAACTAATATATCCCTGTTAAAAGGAGGCTCTCCATCATCATTTTGGAAAACTACTGCGACCTCACTAATGCGTGGTTTGTTGTATCGCCGTGGATCTTGTCCACGTTCTTGTTTAATGGCCATGACAATAGAAGGCATTGAAGTTCCATATGTGATAGCCTTCTGTTCTTCTTCGGCTTCTACGTCTTTTAGCATGCGATATGCAGCTGCAAATGGGTTGATTTGTTGTAAAAGTTGTGCAATTTGATGCATCATTTCAGTATTACACTTTTTGTTTTCGTGCACAGTCAGCCGTTGTTCTGTTGCTTCATTTGGATCCAAGATGTATAATTGAGCATATTTTGGAGTTTGGCCCATTTCTGGATGAAGTGTCCCTGTGCGGTGGTAAATTTGACCATGAATTTTAAAACAATACGGGCCAAATCCTGGCGGCGGTGCAATATTGGCTCCAAATGAAGCAAATGCATGTGAACTGTTGATGCTTCGGATATTGTCCATAAAATTTTTACTGTGTGGATGACTTCCTTTCATCAATTGCTCTAACAGATCTGAGTATTGAGGTATGGGCAACTGAATTTTCCCTTTTTGGCAGCATTGAGTGAACAGATTGTCTGCTGGTTTTTCATCGGTAAAATTGTGCGAGTTGCATTTGGAGCAGAGTGAATTCATCTTTCCACAGTAATGCTGAATAATTGTATTTTTATTATGTGTTCTGCTGGCTGTAAAAAGTTGAATATTGTGTTGAGTTTGGCTGAGATGGTAGAGCATTCTTTTGTGATGAATTAGGCGATCATGTTGTTGTCTTTTTAGTTTGGAAGGTGGGGATTCCTGTCTCCGTTGTTGGCTGTGGGCTTCTGCATCCTGAGCTTGTCTTGCAGCAGTTTGTTGTGGTGTCTCTTGTAGGCGACGTTGTTTATGAGCTGTGGCATCTTGTGCTTGTCTGTCCACAGTTTGTTGAAGTGTCTCTTGTTTTCTACGTTGTGTGTGAGCTGTAGCATCTTGTGCTAGTCTGTCCACAGTTTGTTGAAGAGTCTCTTGTTTTCTACGTTGTGTGTGAGCTGTAGCATCTTGTGCTTGTCTGTCCACAGTTTGTTGAAGTGTCTCTTGTTTTCTACGTTGTGTGTGAGCTGTGGCATCTTGTGCTTGTCTGTCCACAGTTTGTTGAAGTGTCTCTTGTTTTCTACGTTGTGTGTGAGCTGTAGCATCTTGTGCTTGTCTGTCCACAGTTTGTTGAAGTGTCTCTTGTTTTCTACGTTGTGTGTGAGCTGTGGCATCTTGTGCTTGTCTGTCCATAGTTTGTTGAAGAGTCTCTTGTTTTCTACGTTGTGTGTGAGCTGTGGCATCTTGTGCTTTTCTGTCCACAGTTTGTTGAAGAGTCTCTTTTTTTCGACGTTGTGTGTGAGCTTGAGCATCGTAGGCTTGTCTCTTGGCAGTTTGTTGAAGTGTCTCTTGTTTTCTATGTTGTGTGTGAGCTTGAGCATCGTGGGCTTGTCTATCGGAAGTTTGTTTAGGTGAGGCTTTGTGTCGACATAGTCTTTGAGAATTAACTTCTCTGGCTTGTCTTTCAGTAGTTTGTTGAAGTGTCTCGACGTTGCGACGTTGTTGTCGCATTGATGCTGCTGCTATTTTTCTATCATGTTCGCTGGTGTATTTTCGCTTACGTTCCCTTGTAAGACAGAGCTCGTCAAGTGTTCTTGGGTGAAGCTGTGAAAGGCAGACAGATAGACGGAATAAGACAGTTAGATTGTCGAGTCAAGTAAAGGATTTTTTTGTTAGAGTACTGTGCATGAGAGAAGGTGTTGAGTTGACTTGTGAGAGCTATGTTGCACTGTGTTAGTGAGCAGGTCTTTACAAATGTTGCTGAAAGTATGTTACTACATGGTTTACATTATGTGTGTGTTCCACGTGGAAAAACTGTAGGAGTGTGGGAGTGTTTATCGTTGTGTTGTGACCTTCTTTGTGTGCTACGATACAGCAAGATATGTGATGGGTAGAAATCTCGTTAGTTTTTTGCGTTGTTAGTTGCCTCCATTTGTAATGTAAGGCAGTTGATGTGACAGTACTTGTGCCATTGCTAAGGGGGCGTTGGGTTATGGAGGTTGCATTGGGGCATCAATTTTTCTGTGCAAGCAGATGCAAACTGGAGCTAGTGGAGGCAAGACATGTTTGTGAGATGGGATGATTTTGGTAAGTACTATATGTCTTTTGTGTGTGTCCATTTCTTTCTTCTTCTGGCTTACCTGTTCATTTTCAATTTCTTGTGGTGTCTCCTGTTGTGGTGGAAGTGCAGGAGGTGGTACTTCTAAGGCTCGTCTGTTGACTTTTTTTTGAAGAGTATCTTGCTGTAGCTGTTGTTTGTGAGCCGTACCCTCGTGGGTTATTGTGCAGGCAGTTTGTTTACATGTGTCTTGTTCTGGAGGCTGTGTGCTAGTGTTCACATCAGATTTTTGTCTGTTGACCTCTTGTTGTATTTGCCTTTGTTTTTGATGTTGTAGTTGCTTTCTTTTTGCTGCTGCAGCTTTTCGTTGCTGGTCGATGATGTAGTTGCGCTTAGGCCCCATTGTAAGGCAATCAGTGTAAATTGTGGTAGACGTAATCTGAAAATTGCAAGACATAGCAAATGATATGGTAGACTACAGGCAAGAAGTATGTATTCAGCAGCATGTTAGTTTTTTTTTTTTTATAGGATTTTGACAAAGGTATGTAGCAGTGGTTATGAGGTAAAGTCTTGAATAATGATGGTTCATTTATTGCTTGTTGGTGTTCCGCTGTGCAGCACGCATCAGCGTGTTTGACAGCGGGAGACCATCTATCTGAATGGGCATGGAACCGGCATATACTGGTAACTATGGTAAACGATCAGGTAAGTATGGAAAGCACAAAACTCTAGAAGTGTGGAAGTGTTTATCGTTGTGTAGTGAACTTCCTTGGGGGCTACGATACAGCAAGGCATGAGATGGGTTGAAATCTCGTTAGTTTTTAGAGGTGTTAATTGCTTCCATTTGTAATATAAGGCAGTTGATGTGACAGTACTTGTCCCGTTGCTAAGGGGGCGTTGGCTTATAGAGAATGCATTGGGGAATTAATTTATCTGCGCAGGCAGATGCAAACTGGAGCCAATGGAGGAAAGACATGTTAGTGAGGTGGGATGATTTTGGTAGTTACTATGTGTATTTTGTGTGTGTCCATTATCTTCTTCTTCTGACTTACCTCTTCATTTCCAATTTCTTGTGGTGTCTCCTGTTGTGGTGGAAGTGCGGGAGGTGATACTTTCAAGGCTTGTCTGTTGTCCTTTTTTTGAAGATTATCTTGGTGTAGCTGTTGTGTGTGATCCGTACCCTCGTGGGTTATTGTGCAGGCAGTTTGTTTACGTGTGTCTTGTTCTGGAGGCTGTGTGCTAGTGTTGGCATCACATCGTTGTCTGTTGACCTCTTGTTGTATTTGCCTTTGTTTTTGACGTTGTAGTTGCCTTCTTTTTGCTGCAGCTGCTTTTCGTTCCTGGTCGGTGGTGTACTTGCGCTTCGGCCCCATTATAAGGCAATCAGTGTAAATCGTGCTAGACGTAATCTGAAAAAGACACGAAAATTGCAAGACATGGTAAATGATATGGTAGACTACAGGCAAGAAGTATGTATTCAGCGGCCTGTTTGTTTTTTTTTTTTGTTTGAATTTTGTTCAAGGTATATAGCAGTGTGTGTGAGTTAAAGTCTTGAATAATGATGTTTCATTTTTTGCTCGATGGTCTTCCGCTGTGCAGCACGCATCAGCGTGTTTGACAGCGGGAAACCATCGATCTAAATGTGCAGGAAACTGTCGTAGACTGGTAACCATGGTACACAATGGAATAACTATGCAAATTGCTTTGCTTATTTACCCAATGTGTACCATAGTTACCAGCGTACGCCGACTCCCGCACACGTGTACCGTGAGCCGGGGTAAGCTGGTAACCATAGTACACATTGGCTAACAAACCAAAATGCTTTCCATATGAAGAAAAGGAGAAATTCCAGGAAGTCCAGGAGAAAGTAGAATTTTCTTTAAAAATGGATTATTTATTCATAATAAAAAGTATTCAATCCAAGCAAGACAAAAAAAATTTTAGTGAGGCAAGACAGAGGAGCCGTTTCCTACGCGTTTCAACCTAGATAGGTTGGAATCATGGCATTCCATGATTAAGACCTATCTAGGTTGAAACGCGTAGGAAACGGCTCCTCTGTCTTGCCTCACTAAAATTTTTTTTGTCTTGCTTGGATGGAATATTTTTATTATCAATAAATAATCCATTTTTAAAGAAAATTCTACTTTCTCCTGAAGTTGCTGGAATTTCTCCTTTTCTTCATGTGTTCTCACCCAGGTCAGGGTGTCTCCGTGCACTGGAGGTAAGATTTGGGAGTGAAGAGGGGAGAGCTGAAGTTCCTTCGTTTTTGAAAATGCTTTCCATAGTTACAGGATTGTATACCATTGTTACCTGCGTAAGTCGTTAAGCTGCTAACCAGAGTGCAAATTGGGTAACTATGCAAATCGACAGTGGTGGTTTATTTTTTGCTTGTTGATCTCCTGCTGTGTAGCTGTGTGCACCCCCATGCTGCGCATTCCCCATCATGCTCCATCCCCTATGCTGCGCACTCCCAAACGTGCTCCATCCCCCATGCTGCGCACTCCCCATCGTGCTCCATCCCCCATGCTGCGCACCCCCCCATCGTGCTCCATCCCCCATGCTGCACCAGCATCAGCCTCTGTGCCCCCAGCATCAGCCTCTCTGCCCCCAGCATCAGCCTCTCTCCTCCCAGCATCAGCCTCTCTCCTCCCAGCATCAGCCTCTCTCCTCCCAGCATCAGCCTCTCTCCTCCCAGCATCAGCCTCTCCTCTCTGTCCCCAGCATCAGCCTCTCTCCTCCCAGCCTCCCCCAGCATCAGCCTCCCCCAGCATCAGCCTCTCTCCTTCCAGGCTCCCCCAGCATCAACCTCCCCCAGCATCAGCCTCTCTCCTCCCAGCCTCCTCCAGCATCAGCCTCTCTCCTCCCAGCCTCCCCAAGCATCAGCCTCTCTCCTCCCAGCCTCCTCCAGCATCAGCCTCTACCCTTCCAGCCTCCCCCAGCATCAGCCTTCCCAGCATCAGCCTCTCTCCTCCCAGCCTCCCCCAGCATCAGCCTCCCCCTCCCAGCCTCCCCCAGCATCAGCCTCCCCCTCCCAGCCTCCCCCAGCATCAGCCTCCCCCAGCATCAGCCTCTCTCCTTCCAGCCTCCCCCAGCATCAGCCTCCCCCAGCATCAGCCTCTCTCCTCCCAGCCTCTCCCAGCATCAGCCTCCCCCAGCATCAGCCTCTCTCCTCCCAGCCTCCCTCCTCCCAGCCTCCCCCAGCATCAGCCTCCTCCAGCATCAGCCTCTCTCCTTCCAGCCTCCCCCAGCATCAGCCTCCCCCAGCATCAGCCTCTTTCCTCCCAGCCTCCCCCAGCATCAGCCTCCCCCAGCATCAGCCTCTCTCCTCCCAGCCTCCCTCCTCCCAGCCTCCCCCAGCATCAGCCTCCCCCAGCATCAGCCTCCCCCAGCATCAGCCTCTCTCCTCCCAGCCTCCCCCAGCATCAGCCTCCCCCTCCCAGCCTCCCCCAGCATCAGCCTCCCCCAGCAGCAGCCTCTCCTTTCAGCCTCCCCCAGCATCAGCCTCTCTCCTTCCAGCCTCCCCCAGCATCAGCCTCCCCCTCCCAGCCTTCCCCAGGATCAGCCTCTCTCCTCCCAGCCTCTCTCCTCCCAGCCTCCCTCCTCCCAGCCTCCCCCTCCCAGCCTCCCTCAGCATCAGCCTTCCCCTCCCAGCCTCCCTCAGCATCAGCCTTCCCCTCTCTCCTCCCAGCCTCCCCCAGCATCAGCCTCTCTCCTTCCAGCCTCCCCCAGCATCAGCCTCCCCCTCCCAGCCTTCCCCAGGATCAGCCTCTCTCCTCCCAGCCTCCCTCCTCCCAGCCTCCCCCTCACAGCCTCCCTCAGCATCAGCCTTCCCCTCCCAGTCTCCCCCAGCATCAGCCTCCCCCTCCCAGCCTTCCCCAAGATCAGCCTCTCTCCTCCCAGCCTCCTCCAGCACGCCGTGCTCCTCTGCCGACACTCACAGATCCAATCGCATACACTCACACACACCCAATCGCATACACTCACACACACCCAATCGCATACACTCACACACACCCGATCGCATACACTCACACACACACACACTGACGATATCGCACATCCACGCTCACACTCACAACATCCGGAGATACCACATGCTTCTGGCCATGTGATCCTCCGGCAGGTCCTGGAAGGTCACAACAGCACAGTATTGAGGCCGAGAAGCAAGCGATATCGCCGGATGCTGTGAGTGTGTGGATGCGATGTGATGTGTGTGTGAGGTGTGTGTGAGAGTGAGTGTGAGCCGGTGTACACTGGTAACTATTTGAACCAAAGAAACACCGGAGTAGTTGCGCATTACAAAATTACAAATTTTATTACACATAAATTAGACAATATATAAAAACCATACATAGAGATAAAAAATGAAGTGTTGCACAGTGTACAAAACACACACAGATGCAAAGGACAAGATTACAAGCTGAATCTCTGCTGCCTACAACGATTAGTGTAACACACTAGGAGGGCCTACGTCGGTCTATTCCTCCTACCCACATTAAGCAGCAGAGAAATGATTCACCCAGATGCTATGGTTAAAGTGCTAAGCAATGAAGGGTTGCTGTATTATCCATAGAATAATATATCCATAATATCCAATCAAGATAACGGACTGTGTGAAATGCAATCACCATGTGTAAAAACCAGTGTCCAGATTGGACAAATCACTGGGTAAAGCATGTATCCACATTGAATCCACAATCATTAAATACAATGGACTTATCACACATGTGGTCCAAGCCACGCAGTATAACACAACAATGAAAGTGTTACCCATTAAAGGGGTGAATCAACACTAAGCACATTTAATCCAATTCACACAGTTAGACATAGCAGCATAGTATTACCCATTATAGAGTGGTGAATCAGCACTGTAAGTCCTCTACCCCAATGTACATTTCGCAGATAAAGACGCTTCCTCAGGGGGCTGCCATTAATCCATGCACCCTCACCTTTTAAACTGTTGTGTCTGAATCAGATCCCACCTGCGATCCCACGCCGACGCATGTGCGATGCAACCGCGCGTGCGTGCGTGCGTGCACGGCGGTGACGTCATGACGCACATGCGTCGGTGCCCGGTCTCACCTGCAATCCCTTATCGGCGCATGTGCGATGCCGTCCACCGCCCCCCGGGGAAGGGCCGCTCGTCAGCGACGCAAGTGCGTACTGAGGCAGTGATGCCAGACGCACGTGCGTCGCCTGTGACAGCAGCGCCACCCAGGGGAGCGGCGGAGAACAACGCAAACGCGCACAGGGATGCACCTGGGATGCAGTAAATCCTTATAAGGGGACACATATACACATAACATCATATGAATAACAACATGTAAAGAAAATGTGCATATACAATAGAATGCACTGCATATCCAAAATTATCCACACTCGTGATGGCTTATTTTCTTCACAAGACTAGATGTCCCCAGATGGTAAACAGGACTGTATAGCGATCATATTCGTAAATAGTGTTCTTCACAAGGTGATAGGAGAAAAGTTAACTGTAAAAAGACAACAAAAAATTGTACATTTAAAAAAATAGATTAAAAGCAGTGTAGGAGAGCTGCGGAGAGAAGGCTGCTAAAGTTACTGAAAAATCTCTAACAAGCATGCTGCGCTAAGATCCAAAGATAAAAATGGACACCCCATTCATATGATCTATCAGGTGAATCTGCTCAAAGGAAACATACAAATGACTTTGTTTCATTTAGCCCTATGGGTGACTCTGTCTTTAATAGGGTGATCCATTTACATTCCTGCTGTAGAAGTTTTTTGTGAATATCACCTCCACGAATCCCCACTGACACTCGTTCAATGCCTATAACCCTGAAGGTACGGGGGTCACAGCCGTGTTTAGATCTAAAATGGCGTGGGATCGTCTTAAGGTCGTCTACGTTGAGGGCCGTTTTTGCAGCTAAAATGTCACGGACATGTTCTCTCGTCCGGACCCGCAGTTGGCGAGATGTCAGCCCGATATAAATCAGGTTGCATCCGCAAACCGCATAGTATATTACCTGCGTAGTGGAGCAGGTTATATACTGCCGGATTTCAAACTCTTTGTCTCCCCCAGAGGACTTAAACATTTTCGCTCTACTCATATTGGCACAAGCCTTACATCCGCCGCAGGGAAAAAAAACCCTAACTGGTGGGCCTGCGGCGAATGGTGTGTTGGTGGTCGTAACATAATGGCTTTTGACCAACAGATCTTTTAGATTCTTATCTCTCTTATAAGACATCTGGGGATACTCCATTAGATAGTTCTTCAAAGTTGGCTCTGTTTGGAGAACAGACCAGTGCCGCTGCAAAATTCTCTTAATTTCCTCACTCTGGGAATTAAAGGTTGTAATAAACCTAACACAATCTCTATCCCCAGAGGTTCGTGTCGAAGGTTGAAGTAAGGTTTCCCTAGTGGAATTTCTGGCCCTATTATAGCCTTGTTTTATGGCTCTATTACTGTACCCTTGTGACTGGAATCTCTTTTTAAGTATCTCTGCCTGATGTTCATATTTTTGTGGGGTGGAGCAGATCCGCTTCGTCCTCATGAATTGGCCAACTGGGATGGCTTTGATGGTTGAGTGATGGTGGCTAGACCCAGCATGCAGCAGGGAATTCACTGCCGTGGGCTTCCTGAAGAGATCCGTCTGCAACTGACCATGAATATCGACCTCAATCTTGATATCCAGGAAGTCCACCGCAACCCTGCTGCACACATAGGTCAGCTTGATGTTATAATTATTCCCATTGAGTCGTCCCATGAACTGCCGGAGTCCATCCTCACTCCCTTGCCAAATAAACAAAATGTCATCAATATATCTCAGCCAGAGGGGCACATGATCTTCTGCCTGCGCGCCCTCATCCCCCCACAAACCCCTCTCCCAAAATCCAAGGAAGAGGTTTGCGAACGAAGGCGCGCAGGCCGCTCCCATGGCGGTGCCCCTCCGCTGAAGATAATATTGTTCTTTAAACGTAAAAAAATTATGAGTGAGGATGAACTCAAGCAGCGCCAGGACCAACTCACATGTGGAGCCATCCCAGTTGCTGTTCACAAGGAAGAAACGGACCGCCTCCAACCCCTGTTGATGGTCTATGCAGGTATAAAGAGATTCGATGTCCGCAGTCACGAGGTACATATCATCCTCCAGGGATATGCCATTAATTCTCTTCAACACATCGGTGGTATCGCGAACGTATGAAGGGAGGGCCTCCGCTAATGGCTTCAAGTAGAAGTCCACAAATTTGCACACCGGATCGTTCAAACCTTCCATCCCCGACACAATGGGTCTGCCGGGGGGTTCAGTGGCATTTTTGTGGACCTTAGGAGTGAAATAAATGGTTGGTGTCCTGGGGCACTTGATAGTTAAGCCTTCATAAATTTTCTTAGGAATAATTCCTTGAATGAGAGCATCATATAATATGAGGTCCAGTTCCGCTGAGAACGCCACTATCGGGTTAGATGGTAATTTGGTGTATGTGGTCCTATCCCTAAGTTGTTTTTGTGCTTCTTTTTCATATAAAACCTTAGGCCATAGAACCACATTACCCCCCTTGTCAGCGGGCTTGATGACTATGTCATCAAATGCCCGCAATTCTCTCAGGGCTTTACGTTCAGCCCTGGTGAGATTGTCGATACGTCGTGCGGTGGGGATCCCCCCTAGGTCACGAGTGACCAATTCGGTGAAGATCTCCACCGCAGGACACATCGACAAAGGGGGGTAAGTTGTGGATTTGGGATACAGATATTCTGGATACTTGCCTTTAGGTGTTCCATCCTGTTCGTCCAACAAGGAATTCAAATTTCTAAGAGCATCCTCTTCTATCATGGAGTCAGTCAAGGTAGTGAGGTCATCACAGTTTTTATGATGGAGCTTCTTCAAGACGAGCTTCCTTGCGAAGAGGTTGACGTCCCTGATTACTGAAAAAAGATCAAAGTTGTTAGTGGGTACAAAAGTCAACCCCCTCTCAAGCAACCTCGTCTGATCAACTGTCAATGGGTGATCAGATAAATTAATCACCTGAAGTTTGTCAGCATTATTTTTCTTAAAGCCCTTCTTATGTGCTCCTGAGGGCATACCCCTATTAGGGTTGTTTTGTCTTCTATCTACCGATCTTAAAGTCATACCACTGTTGGATCCCGACTCCTGATTATTTGACTCCTCATTGGACGTACAGGATGTGAGTGATCCAGATCTAGAGCCTGTATTTCTCCATTTGCCCCGTTGTTTTCTGCGCCACTTATAGATATTATTAGAGTTACGGTCCATGGTATCTCTTTGGAACTTTTTAGTTTTAATTTCACAGATCTCTTTTTCACATTTAATGGATTCCTCCTCAATCTCGGAATTTAGTTTAACTAGTGCTTCACTAGACAGACCGTCCTGGAGTTTTTTCTGCAGTTGTTCAATTTCAGTGTCCATCTCATTGACAGTCTGTCTATTGTTTTGCACCAGTAATTCCATAAACTCTCTAGAACAGGTGGTGGCCGCCTGTTCCCACCTGCTCCTGAATACATCATCCGGGACCTCAAAGGCAGGAAACACCTGCACTCTGAGTCCTCTTGGTATGAGATTCTTTTCCAAATATTTTTCTAAAAATGCCCTATTCCACCAAACTTTGGTTCTTTTGTGCAGCAGTTCCTTATATCTAAACATGCAGCTTTGCATCTCTCCACTGCTCTCCAGAGACACCGATGTAGGTTCGTCACTGAACACTTCATTGACTTTAGAGAGCCACACTTTCTCTCTGGCTCTGTAGTCCATTTTCTTAATACTGGATGCTGTGTGAAACACAGTAAATATGACAATTAGTACATTTATCCAGATTTGCATCATAAATCAATGTTATGCTAACTCCACTGCAATATTTGAACCAAAGAAACACCGGAGTAGTTGCGCATTACAAAATTACAAATTTTATTACACATAAATTGAGTGAGAGTGAGTGTGAGCCGGTGTACACTGGTAACTATGATACACATCGGGTAACCAAGGGACCTTAGTTACCCGATGTGTATAATGGTTACCAGCGTTCACGGGCTCCGTCAAGATCCCAGCATCGCAAGGTTATGTCTGGCGCTGCTGGGATCGTGACGGAGCCGGTGTACACTGGTAACTATGATACACATCGGGTAACTAAGGGACCTTAGTTACCCGATGTGTATAATGGTTACCAGGGTTCACGGGCTCCGTCAAGATCCCAGCATCGCAAGGTTATGTCTGGCGCTGCTGGGATCGTGACGGAGCCGGTGTACACTGGTAACTATGATACACATCGGGTAACCAAGGGACCTTAGTTACCCGATGTGTATAATGGTTACCAGCGTTCACGGGCTCCGTCAAGATCCCAGCATCGCAAGGTTATGTCTGGCGCTGCTGGGATCGTGACGTAGCCGGTGTACACTGGTAACTATGATACACTTCGGGTAACCAAGGGACCTTAGTTACCCGATGTGTATAATGGTTACCAGCGTTCACGGGCTCCATCAAGATCCCAGCATCGCAAGGTTATGTCTGGCACTGCTGGGATCGTGACAGAGCCGGTGTAGAAGCAAGCGATATCCCAGGATGTTGTGAATGTGTGGATGTGATGTGTGAGGTGTGTGTGAGAGTGAGTGTGATCTGATGTGTGTGTGTGTACTCACCTGGGAGTCGGAGCTCCGTGTCAGTTGGGCCAGAGCGAGCGTGCATTGCGTGAGGGGGGGGGCCTGCAGAGAGCCGGGGCGAGAGGTCAATCCGTGTGGGGGGGCAGGCCCATGGCGAGCCCAGCGGCCAATCAGCTTTGTGTCACCGTAAGGACACAATTTTGGAGCATGACAGACAGACAGACAGACAGACAGACAGAATAAGGCAATTATATATATAGACTAGAAGGTGGCCCGATTCTACGCACCGGGTATTCTAGAATTTACGTATTGTGTAGTTCATGTATGATTTTTGTTATATATATATATATATATATATATATATATATATATATATATATATATATATATATATATATATATATAGATGTTGTTGTGTGTAGTTAGCAAGTGTTTGTGTAGGCGCTGTACATGTTCTGGGTGTTGTCTGGGTGTGACGGGGGGTGAGAGCGGTGTATGTGTGTTGCGTGTGTTGCGTTGTTTGTGGAGCGCTGTGTGTCTGTAGCGTTGTGTGTGTGTTGCGCGGTTTGTGTGTGTGTGGTGTGTTTTGGGGGGAGGTATGTTTTGTGCAACGTGTGTGTTGTGCGGTATGTGCGTATATTTGTGTGTGCCGCGGTGTTTGTGTGTTGGGTGTGTGCAGCGTTGTCTGTGTGTGTATGTGTCTGTGTAGGGCAGTTGTTTGTGGTTCCCAGTGTGTGTGTGTGTGGTGTGTGGTGTGTTGTGCAGTGCGCGCGTGTGTGTGTGTGTGTGTGTGTGTGTGTGTGCATCAGCCTCTCTTCTCTCAGCCTACCTCTCCCAGCCTCCCTCCTCCCAGCCTCCCTCAGCATCAGCCTCCCTCTCCCAGCCTCCCCAAGCATCAGCCTCCACCAGCATCAGCCTCTCTCCTTCCAGCCTCCCCCAGCATCAGCCTCCGCCAGCATCAGCCTCTCTCCTTCCAGCCTCCTCCAGCATCAGCCTCCCTCTCCCAGCCTTCCCCAGGATCAGCCTCTCTCCTCCCAGCCTCCGTCCTCCCAGCCTTCCCCAGCATCAGCTTTCCCCTCCCAGCCTCCCTCAGCATCAGCCTTCCCCAGCATCAGCCTCTCTCCTCCCAGCCTCAGCCTCTCTCCTTCCAGCCTCCCCCAGCATCAGCCTCTCTCCTTCCAGCCTCCCTCAGCATCAGCCTCCCCTTCCCAGCCTTCCCCAGGATCAGCCTCTCTCCTCCCAGCCTCCTTCCTCCCAGCCTCCCCCTCCCAGCCTCCCTCAGCATCAACCTTCCGCTCCCAGTCTCCCCCAGCATCAGCCTCCCCAAGCATCAGCCTCTACCAGCATCAGCCTCTCTCCTTCCAACCTCCCCCAGCATCAGCCTCTCTCCTTCCAGCCTCCCTCAGCATCAGCCTCCCGTTCCCAGCCTTCCCCAGGATCAGCCTCTCTCCTCCCAGCCTCCTTCCTCCCAGCCTCCCCCTCCCAGCCTCCCTCAGCATCAGCCTTCCCCTCCCAGTCTCCCCCAGCATCAGCCTCCCCAAGCATCAGCCTCCACCAGCATTAGCCTCTCTCCTTCCAGCCTCCCCCAGCATCAGCCTCCCCAAGCATCAGCCTCCACCAGCATCAGCCTCCCTCGTCCCAGCCTCCCCCAGCATCAGCTTCCCCCTCCCAGCCTCCCCCAGCATCAGCCTCTCTCCTCCCAGCATCAGCCTCTCTCATCCCAGCATCAGCCTCTCTCCTCCCAGCATCAGCCTCTCCTCTCTGTCCCCAGCATCAGCCTCTCTCCTCCCAGCCTTCCCCAGCATCAGCCTCTCTCTTCCCAGCCTCCCCCAGCATCAGCCTCCCCCAGCATCAGCCTCTCTTCTTCCAGCCTCCCCCAGCATCAGCCTCTCTCCTTCCAGCCTCCCCCAGCATCAGCCTCCCTCTCCCAGCCTTCCCCAGGATCAGCCTCTCTCCTCCCAGCCTCCGTCCTCCCAGCCTTCCCCAGCATCAGCTTTCCCCTCCCAGCCTCCCTCAGCATCAGCCTTCCCCAGCATCAGCCTCTCTCCTCCCAGCCTCAGCCTCTCTCCTTCCAGCCTCCCCCAGCATCAGCCTCTCTCCTTCCAGCCTCCCTCAGCATCAGCCTCCCCTTCCCAGCCTTCCCCAGGATTAGCCTCTCTCCTCCCAGCCTCCTTCCTCCCAGCCTCCCCCTCCCAGCCTCCTTCAGCATCAGCCTTCCCCTCCCAGTCTCCCCCAGCATCAGCCTCCCCCTCCCAGCCTTCCCCATGATCAGCCTCTCTGCTCCCAGCCTCCTCCAGCACGCCGTGCTCCTCTGCCGACACTCACACACCCGATCGCATCCACTCACACACACCCGATCGCATCCACTCACACACACCCGATCGCATCCACTCACACACACCCGATCGCATCCACTCACACACACCCGATCGCATCCACTCACACACCCCCGATCGCATCCACTCACACACACCCGATCGCATCCACTCACACACCCCCGATCGCATCCACTCACACACACCCGATCGCATCCACTCACACACACCCGATCGCATCCACTCACACACACCCGATCGCATCCACTCACACACACAGACACTGACGATATCGCACATACGCGCTCACACTCACAACATCCGGAGATACCACATGCCTCTGGCCATGTGATCCTCCGTCAGGTCCTGGAAGGTCACAACAGCACAGTATCGAGGCCGAGAAGCAAGCGATATCGCCGGATGCTGTGAGTGTGTGGATGCGATGTGATGTGTGTGTGAGGTGTGTGTGAGGTGTGTGTGAGGTGTGTGTGAGGTGTGTGTGAGAGTGAGTGTGATCTGATGTATGTGTATGTTTTCTTCCGCCGCAGCAGCAGGACCTTGATGCGCTTGTAACCATGCGAGCATGGTTACCAACGTATCCACACCACTCCCGTGCGAGCAGAGGCTGGGGGGGGGTGAGGGTGGGGGGGGAGTACAGTACTCACCTCGGTGACAGCCGTGTCAGTTCGGGGAATGTGCGGGGGTGGGGGTGGGGGGGGGAAGTACAGTACTCACCTCGGTGACAGCCGTGTCAGTTCGGGGAATGCGCGGGGGGAGGGAGGGGGCGGGGCCAGAGCTAGCGTGCATTGCGTGAGGGGGGCGGGGCGTGGCGTGGCCGAATTGCCAATGCCTGCAGGGTGCCGGGGCGAGAGGCCAATCTGTGGGGGGGGCGGAGCCTGGGCGAGCGGCTGGCCAATCCGTGTGGGGGCGCAGCCTGGGCGAGCGGCCAATCGGTGTGGGGGGCGGGACCATGGCGAGCCCAGCGGCCAATCAGCTTTGTGTCACCGTAAGGACACAATTTTGGAGCATGACAGACAGACAGATAGACAGACAGATAGACAGACAGATAGACAGACAGACAGACAGACAGACAGACAGAATAAGGCAATTATATATATAGATATATATGTCAATATTGAACCCTAGCGGTAAAGTGGTTTTGTTTAGAAGAGTTTATTTTTCCTGGCAATATTCTATAAATGCAGCATATGGTGTAGATTAATGTTGCCTATTTCACAACCCAACGTGCATTAGCTGAACTAGGATTGGAATAATGGATCAATTATAATACAACCAGGTGCACAAAGGAAGAAAGAAAGTGCACTTAGCAATGAAGGACCCATGAGGACATGTCAAGTGAAAATAAAAGTAAGAGTAGTTCATGACATGACGTAACTCTAGTGGAGAGGTTGCTGGATGGGAAACGCCTGGGAATTATCCAAATCTTTTTTTTTTTTTATTATTATTATTTTTTTTGTAAAATACTACTGTTTTTCTTCCAAATGTATTATAAAATCCGGTAACTCTGATCAAATGGTGCAAAAAAAGTTTTCTAAAACTTTTTATTGTGCTTTTTTAAATAGGGATAATCTTTTTTCCGTTCTCATTTATTGTTACACAATGTCACTTTATGACAAATGGCCCTCCTTTGATGGCACCACAGTATGAAAATGGAGTTTGTACACAGCTCTTTCTTTTCAGTACTTGTAACTCTGGTGATGAATAATCTTACTGTTTATTGCCTGGTATTCTGTGAATTCTTGCCATCAAATGAAAAGCAGTTATTTGCCTGTTTATTGTTCAGAATTAGTTTTGGAATGTAATTGTTAGCAGTGAAAATTGCAGCATGTATATTAATGTGGTGATAAAAAGCAAGGTACAAGTACCCTTATACTGCCATACTTATCCAGCATAGTATGTCTATATTAAAGTTAGGTGGTTGGCATTAAAATGATGGAATGTTACAGAAATGACATTATAAATAAGCAACCAATTGAAAAATTCTAGTTTTGGCTATTTTGTAAGCAAAGACAATTATCTTTTATGTTCACTTGAATATTGAATTTTTTTGATACAGTTTTGGAATTTCAAAGACAAAACCAGACAACATCCATAATGGTGCTACAATAGAAAAAGAGAGATGCCACTCACCCTGGATATTTTGTTAATACTCTATTCACATCAAAAAAGCAAACTATTGGGAAATAATGCAGGGTGAAAATTGCAATCATTATAGACATTCAAGGTCTTGTCGTGACATGAAATCATGGCCTTGAGTGAATAGGTTGAAGATGCGACAGTGGAAAGAATGAAACCTGACGGTGGGCAGCGAGGGTCATAGTCCAACATCTGCTTCTCATGGCCTCTTCTTTCTGCTGTTGCAGCTTTGGCCTGTTCACTCTAGGCGAAGACTTCTGGCCATGACCTGGTCTCAGAGGTCACTGCATGTCACAAGTCCATTACATCAAGATGTTCAGTGACCTCTGAAGTCAGCAGCAGGTGGCAAAGAGGCACAGCTAGGAGGTGTAGTGAGTATAAGACTGCATCCAGTCAGCTTTTCTCTTCAATTTATATTTAGAAGCTATTTTCAGGAAGACTGGATTAATCGAAAAAGAAGAAGGAATCAAAATTGCTGGGCAAGTCATCAACAATCTTAAATACGGAGATGATACAAAAATGATAGCAACATGGATAGATGGAATTAAACATTTAATATTGAGTGCCAAGATGGAAAGCTCATACATGGGACTTCTACAGAATACAAAGAAGACAAAGATATTGACACCACAAGTCAAAAGGAGAATAGCTATTATCACGTCATTGGCGCTCCCAGCCTGGTCCCCATCTTTCCTGTTCTGCTTTGTGGCTCCTGGGTCTCCCCTGCATCTCAGTTGGCATCCCCACTGCTTCCTCTGCAGAGGCACTGACAGTCTGCCCCAGCAGCCTCCTCCTCCATGCTTCCTGGTCTGGTGTCCAACTCCCAATGACCGTGCATGCAGAGTAGGACGTGGCCACGCTCTCTCCCCTGTTCTTAAATGGCTAGTGCCACCAGACCCAGAACTCCTTCCTATCGCCTTACAGATACTGGGTATTTAAGGCATCTTCCTCCATAGGGAGGTGCCTGTTCAACGTGTCCCCATAGCAACACATACCTACAATTGACCTATAGTCATACTTATTCACATTAGAGTAATATCCAATAATTAAGTAAATACAGGAATGTCCAGTGCTTGATTCCATATATTGGGAATGGTTATGATGATGTTTATACTTATAGGTGGCAATAGGTCCTGCAGTTATTATGCACTGCTTTAACTGTGAATATATGCACTGTGTAAGTCACTTTTTATAAACATATCATGTACTGTAATATACAAACATTTTTTTCCCTAGTTATATAATGGGAAATCTCCTGTATGAATTGAGATTTGTTTAAATATGATGATTTTGTCAATTAAGTGTCTCTGACCACACTGCCGTGTGTGGTTCTTCTATATGTCTTTTTGTATTGTTTTTAATCTTACACTATCTGCACTGTGAGTTATAAAACTATATTTAATAACTTTTGATTATCAGTATCTTGTTGTCCATTTGGATATTACTCTAATGTGAATAAGTGTGACTATAGTTAAATTGTAGGTATGTGATGTTAATTTGGGGCAATAGTAAATATTGAACCTTGTTATTATGGATCTGTGAATTCTATATACCGTATTTTTCGGGTAATAAGACACACTTTTCCTCCCAAAAATTTGGGAGGAAAATGAGGGGTGTGTCTTAAAATCCGAATATACCTTTACCTGGGGATCCTGTCTGTGCGGTGATCGGGCGTCCGGGTGCCTGTGGCTGCGTGTAAGCGGCCAGGTACCTGTGCTTGCATGCGGGTGGCAGCCGGGTACCTGTGGCTGCGTGCGGATGGCAGTCGGGTGCCTGTGCCTGCGTATGGGCGGCAGCCGGGTGCCTGTGTGTGGGAGGCAGCCGGCACCGACAGGCATCCGGCTGCTGCCCTCACACAGGCACCCAGCTGCCACCCGCATGCAGGCACAGGCATCCGGCTGCCGCCCGCACGCAAGCACAGGTACCCGGCCGCTTGCTCGCAGGGTGGGCGGGCAGCCTGCTAGCTGCCACTCTGTGTGTGCAGGCAGCTGTGCAGCAGGTTACCCAGTTTGTCTGCGGTCCCAGTTTCAAATGATGGTACGGGGAGCGGGCGTATGCACAGATGAAGCTCTTGGATGAGAGCTCCATCTGCGCACGCGCTGCTCCGGGAGTCAGCACATGCGCAGATGGAGAACTTGGATGAGAGCTCCATCTGCGCATGCGCCGCTCCAGGTGCCATCATTTGACCCGGGATAGTGGACACTGGGACACTCACTGCAACGGCCTGCTGCACGACTCACCCGCCGCCGCTGCTGCCTCCACCACGGATGCCGTCGCGCCTGCCACCAAGGACGCCGCCGCTCCTACCACCACGGACCCCGCCGCCCCTGCCACCATGGACCCTGCCACACCTGCCACCACGGAGCCCACCGCCACTGGCCCGCCGCGCCTGACAGCACAACCTCTGCCTCCTCTGACCCTGCTTCACCACTACTGCTGCCCCCCTCCGGTAAGACAACATCGGAGTATACGACGGACCCCATTTTTATTTTTTTACCTTTTTTATGTCTAAATTTGGGGTGCGTCTTATAATCTGGTGCATCTTATAAAGCGAAAAATACGGTATATTACAATTGTGTCCCCGTAGCTAGTCTGCCCGTGCTAGTTGTCAGATCCCCGTGCTCTAACCTGCAGTCCTTTTCTGTCTGTGACTTTATCTCCATTCTGTCTAGTAGTACCCGTACACTCCTCTGTGATCTTCCAGTGTTCTCCAGCCTGTCTGTGACCTCCATTGCCTGTGTTCTCTGGTTTGCACCAGCATCAGTGTCCTTTGCTTTGATTCATGGTCTCCATCCTGTGGCCCTGATGCTGAGGACCTGGGATCCCCTGGGGTTACCTACTGGCGGACACATACCAGCATGTGTACCTGCTCTGTCTGGGGCGCCATCCAAGATCTTGCCTCATTGGGTAAGTATGATTCTGAGAAAGCATCAACCCAGAACTCCACAGGAGGACCTGGTCAATGACCTGAAGAGAGCTGGTACAACAGTCTCAAAGATTACCATTAGAAACACACTACACCATCATGGATTAAGATCAGCAGGTAAAGAAGTCAGGTAGTGCAATGGTTAATCCAAAAATATTCATCCTGAGGTTAGTCAGAATTTTTTTCTGAAACACAGCTAGGTCAGGAACAGAAACTAATAGAGCGCCACAGTAATATAATAACAATACTATAACTGTCAAAAATAAAATATCACTTCTGGATTTCAATGGCGCATCAGGAATGTTAATTTATGGACAAATTTGCCCTCTAATTGGTCTGAATACTGACTAGTGATTGGCCTGCAAGCACAACTATACTTGTGACCAGAAATACTGTCAGTTATATTGCCTGGGTAGCACATATGCCACCCCACAGCTGAGTATGCACTCATATTTGCCAAATGCCAGAAAAATGAAAGAGAGCATATTTTAAGGCATTTTTATTACTTTCTACAAAGACAAAAGTTTACATACACTAAGGCTATGTGCCCACAGGGACAGTGTCCTGCGGATATATCCGCAGGACATTCCGCAGGTGCTCCCAGGAAACAGAACTACAACTTTTGTCTGTTTCCATGCTGCAGAATGTCGTGCGGATATGGTGCGGGTATTCTGCATTGAGGATACAGTACCATGGCTTCGGCACTGCATCCTCAATGCAGAACAAGTGCTGCAGTGATCGGGGGAGTTCATACTTACCTCCATCACGCAGCACCTCGCTTTCCGGCGGCCGGGTCACTCTCTCAGCGTCTGCAGGAGAAGGTGGGCGGGCCTGAACTAGCTTCGGCTTTCACATGACCGGAGCTCGTGCAGGCTCCGCCCACCTCTTCCTTCCTGTACCTGGATTAATCGCGCTCCTGTACACCGGACGGAGAAAGTGACTCGGGTGAGGCAGGTAAGTATATGGGACGGAGAATTCTGAAACAATAATTGACATGCTAATTTAAGACAAAGATTCTGAGTTTTTAAAGTGCAAGTGTACATATTTTATTTCACAATTGGTGACAATTTCAATGAAAACTTTTTCTAAAAGTCAAAACGCCAGGACTGGACCAAAAAGGTTATTATTGGTATATGTGTAAGACAAAGTCTCCCAAGGTTCACAAGGCACATATATGGATCAATGGTACATAACCACAACATCAGGGAGCAGACCAACAGAGCAGACTTACAGGTTAATGTAACTAATTTTGTGCAGATGACATATAAGCATAAATACATTAAAGGACAGTCAATAGCATAGTTTAGCATAAGTGAGCAGAAATTATCAGTCCAAAATGCAAAGAATCCTGAAAAATCCACTGCATAAAGTGGTTTT
The DNA here is from genome assembly GCF_048569485.1 of Anomaloglossus baeobatrachus. Lineage (NCBI taxonomy): Eukaryota > Metazoa > Chordata > Amphibia > Anura > Aromobatidae > Anomaloglossus > Anomaloglossus baeobatrachus. The sequence goes on from NC_134355.1 coordinate 452,071,387, forward strand.
TACTCCACAAGATGGTGCTTGTTGCGTGCCTAGTAACAAGCCCCAAAGAGACCCGTAGGGTGGAAGGTACATTGGACAATCCAGGCGTTTGGGAAGGCCCCCATTACGCCCTACGTACGTTTCAATTCTTTAAACTGTAGAGAATCTTCCTCAGGGGTCGAGGTGCCGTAGTGAGGGGTCCTCAATCAGACGGGTTTAAATAACTCCGCTCCATAATAGTGAACCCGGATGTCACGTAGTCGGCGCATGCGTGGATCGCTCCGGGTGATCTCGCGCGATTCACCGCCATCAGGCCATCTCGCGCATGCGCGGGAGCAGGGACGCGTCACCATGGCTCCCGCGCATGCGCGCGGCGATTCAGACGGCGGTTACCATCGCGCTGATCAGCCGGGACCAACGCACGCGCACATGTGAGTCGGGCCATCAATATGATACATATTAGTGTGTTACAAGAAGTAATTTTCATGCATATTCCACAGCGGTAGTCCAAGTCTTCAATTTAATATTGTAAAAATGCAAAATTGCCTAGAGAGGGACAATCAAAAGATACCCGGCATTAATGGTGGAGCCAAAATTAAAATAGTAATATTAAAAGTAACACTGAAATATACAGCGAAGCAGAGGTAGTCAAACGGAGGTGCAGATATAGAGAGGGGTGGTTCAAAGAAACGGGACATAACTAATAGACTCATTAAGTCCCTTAGGGACCAAGGTGTCCAATGTAAGGATCCATTTGGCCTCACATTGTGCCAAGCGCTTTTTAAGATCACCACCCCTGATCCCTCCCTCTATCACGTCAATGCCTCTAATTTTCAATTTAGAGGGATCACAGGAGTGGTGGATCTTAAAATGCCTTGGCAAGGTTTTCAGGAGGGTGATGTCGGTCACCGCTTCGGCCGCAACAATGTCCCTAACATGCTCCCTGACTTTAATGCGGAGCTCACGTGAAGTGAGCCCCACATATGTCAGGGAGCAGGTACACGTGGCAAAGTACACAACATGTGTAGTAACACATGTGATGTATGATTTGATATTGTAATTACTTTTGCCATCAGATGAATAGAATGTTGTACTACGTAGGACATTGCTGCAGGCCAAACAATGACCACAGGGAAAACATCCCTGTAAAGGACCCCGTGAGCCAAATATATATGTCCTTGGGGGGACATAATGGCTTTTCACTAGTAGGTCTTTCAAATTCCTAGCCCTCCTGGAAGTCATGGATGGAAATTGTGGTAATTGATCAGCCAGAACCGGATCGGTTAACAACACTGACCAATGTTGTTTCATTATGTCCCGCATCCTCTCCCACTCCTCATTGTAAGTGCCAATAAATCTGATCACCGGGTCAAAGGGTTCCCGTCGTTTGGGGGCATAGGTAAGTAGTTGTGTCCTAGGTGTTCTTTTGGCCCTATTATAGCCAAATTTGATACACCTCTTGCTGTAACCCCTATCCAGAAAACGGCCCCTGAGATCGGATGATTGTGCTTCAAAGTTGGTATTTGAGGAGCAGATCCGTTTCATCCTCAAGAACTGCCCCGTCGGAATGGCGCGAATAGTAGATGGATTATGGGCTGATGAGGCATGCAGTAATACATTGACGGACGTGCTCTTGCGATACACGTCCGTCTGGATCGACCCCCTATCATCAACAAAAATTTGGATATCTAGGAAGTCGATCCTGCGATTACTGCATTTGTGCGTCAATTTGATGTTAAATTTATTTCGATTTAATTGCCGTCTCCGAATACCAGCCTCTCCCAGTAACCCAGGAAGAGGCCAGCATACGAGGGCGCACAGGCCGCGCCCATTGCAGTGCCGCGTTTCTGTAAATAAAAATTGTCCTTAAACACAAAGAAGTTATGTGTCAGGGCGAAGCGGAGCAATATTCCAGTTATCCTTGTTGCACATTAATGATCTAAATAGCCTTTATTGTAATTAACATAACTGGAAGCCTGGAAATTCACAATACATGTTGAGAATTAAATTAAAAATTATGGGATTTGTTTGATTCAATGGGAATTTTTTCTGCAGCATAATGTGTGAACCTGTCTTTTCTTGGACCATGACTCATTGTTTGAGATCTTACATGTGCTTTTTTATGATGGTTGTAAATTGCTCTTTTTATTCTTAATAAAAACATACTTTTTGATATTTGCAAAAAAATACATGGTTGCATTCAAGACTCCCCCATTTTTTCATTGTGTTCAATGTTATTGTTTGAGTCTGCAATATAAGTTCTAAATAATGAAAATCTGGAAGTGGTTTTTCTATGATTTTAATGGAGGCAGGTTTATTGTTAAATAACTGTAAAGCGTGGAGTTAAAATTTCCCCTCAAAACAGTCTATGATGTTCCCTGAGTCAATGGAGTGTCTGTGAAAAATTTTGTGATTGTACATGTGACAGTGCGAATTCCTTTAGCGGACATACACACATATGTCACGGGCGGGGAGGGCGCTGCGCTCACCAGGCTCGGGTCCGGCGCTGCTGCTACTGCTGCTCGGTGGCTCGAGCGGTGGGCCGGATCCCGGGGACTCGAGCGGCGCTCCTCGCCCGTGAGTGAAAGGGGTGGTTTGTTGGGGTTAGGGATGTCGGTTTGTGATGCCACCCATGGTATGTGGTGAGGTTGGGACACCACCGCTGCTCTGTACGGGGATCCCGGGAGCGTTGACAGGGAGCAGCTGGGATGGTTCTCTCCCCTCCATGGGTAGGGGGAATTTTGGTGGTCCCGGGGCCCGGTGATGTTGACTGGAAGGTGGATGGCAGGGTTTGGCGAGGTGCAGGGTCGCGGGGGCAGCGTGGTGCCAGACGGCACGGTGGTACTCACTCAGCCAGTAACGTACACGGAGTCTCTGGTAAAACAAACGGCTGGATGGATGGGTCCCACAGGCGGCTGCGGTGTTTTTCCCCTGACCCCAGTTTGGTAGTGTAAGTCCTTTCCTGCACCTTCTTGAATGCTCCTCCTGTGCTCCGGTTTCCAGCTGGCTCCCCGGTTCGGTACCGGTGGGCCACCGCCCAACCCCGGCTACCTACGGTTCCACCAAGACTGTCTTCTCGGCTCCCGCAGACGGCCACTATCGTCTGCCTGACTGCTACACGAGGGCCCTAGGCTCCAACCTAGGCCCCCGTCTGCTTCTGCCACTCTGCACACCTCCTCTCCCTTCCTCTGCCTGGACTTGTCTCTGTTGTTTCCTGCCTCCGACCAGCTAGACTCCTCGGTGGGCGTGTCCATCTGCCTGACTCCGCCCACCTGGTGTGTCTGTCTGAACCCGAGGGAGGAAATCTGGTCTCACTGGAGATGACTGCTATAGAAAAAAACTGTGGAAAAAAGAGAAGCGCAATAGGGTCTTACCCAGGCAGATTGGGGGGGTATCGAGAGGATAGTGGTACTCACCCATAGGGGTTGTGACAGTCACAACGCCTATAATCGCATGTATGTAACTCCACAGTCACGGCAGCGGTCCCCGGGTATGGCAGATAAAGGAGAGCAGTAGAATCGGGTGTCCAAGCCGCGCCAATGACTAATCGATCATGAACGTAGGAGATATTTGTAACTTTAATGGAGCATAAGTCAACGCGTTTCAGAACCCACCACTTCCTTCCTCAGGACAAAGATAGCAAAAGTACAACAAATCTGCTGTAAAGAGGATCCTTACAGCTTTATATACACAGTAGTGACATCATGATCCACCCCTTTTTGAAAAAAATCGGCGGGAATCTTGTACATTTATAAAAAACAGGTAGCAAGGTATGTTACATGTATCCATTTTCTTAGTATATTTATCAAATTCATATAACATTGTCCCATGGATTAAAATGTAAAGGACACAACTAATGAATAAAATGAAAAAGCAAAAAACTGTGTGTTAAATTCTTTAGTGTCTATAGAAAAATTTATCTTATAATGGTGTGTGGATGTCGGTGAAAAAATCCCCTGAACTACCCCGAACACCCTAAGGTTAGTCGGGCAGCTCCAGAGGCCAGTAAATTAAATGCTGATGGCCGTGTAACAGGTCGTGCCACAGTACAGAAGTGGTGAGAATGTGTGGAAACATCCCTAGTTCTGAAAAGATCTATATACGTGCATAAGTATATATGTGAAAGGAGAGTATACATGAAAACATATTATCAGTAGAAATTGTGTATACATGGACTAACAAGGAGTAAGAAAAAACCTATAAGATAGGAAAAGAGAAGTGGAAGACTGAAGAAATGAAAGAATCAAGACGAATTGGAGATCGTGAACGGTGAGTGTGAATATACGACAGTACGGGGGAACAGTAACGTCAGCCTGATGGAAAGGACTGATCTCATGGTGTATAGAAAAAGGCGCTGTCAAAGAACCCGAGATGGCTGGCATGTGAAAGGGGGTTCAAAGTGAAAAAGGGGGGGTAAAAAACTAGAGAAAGCAATGAATAAAATCATCGCTCTCTGATGTTAGTGAGCTCAGGTTAATTAAGGTCAAGAGCGTCGGAATAAATAAGACGCGCAAACTCCTTACGGAATAAGGAGCAAGTGTATAATTGAAGTCAAATTGGGGTGAAACAAGTTCACTAGCATGAGAAAAAAGCCCGTGCGCATGCCCAGGGGCATAATGCAAGTGAAGGGTAAAAAAGCAGGATAGAAATATTAAGAAATAGAATAGGCATCAGCGCTAAAAATAGTAAGATTTACTTTAAAAGATAGATTAAAAGATAGATTAAAAGATCAGAAGTGCAGATAAAGGGGGGGGGATTGTGATACAGAATAAAGCGACCTACATGCAGGAGGCAATGAGGAATCTCTCTAACCCTCTCCACTATGAAATAGTAGATATATCCAGTTATAATCAAGCAGTTTCTGAATACCATGTAATGATCAAAAAAGCTACAATGATGGGTGTATTGAACAAAGAGGAGACCAAATTCCTGGACATTAAGGCACCTAAAATGGCCTTCTATTACCACTTGCCCAAGATCCATAAGGATTGTGAAAACCCCCCTGGGAGGCCGATCATATCTGGGATCGACTCACTGACAGCCAATCTGGCGACCTACATAGATCATATAATGCGAGTACACGTTATGAATCTAAAAAGCCATCTCCATGATTCTACGGATTTGATACATATAATCAAGAATGTTGTATGGAAGGACTCCTTTGTGTTTTTAACCCTTGATATATCAGCATTGTACACTAACATCTCCTATGAATTGGGTTTGGAATGTTTTAAGCAATTTTTATGGGTGGATGATCGATTACCTGACGCTCAAAAAGAGTTCCTCCTAGAGGGAATGAGGTTCATATTGTCAAATAACTTCTTCACGTTTCAAAATATATTGTATCATCAGTGCTGTGGGACCGCTATGGGTTCTAAGGTCGCACCGACGTTCGCTAATCTCTTTATGGGCATGTTTGAGTTACAGTATATTTATAACTCCGAACTATTTGAACATGTGGTTGTCTATAAAAGGTACATCGACGACCTGTTTATAATTTGGGACAACACTGTGAACAATTTGGATATATTTCTAGGAAACATAAAAAACAATAATTGGGGTCTCATTTTCTCCCCTACTATTAAGAAGGACATGATTGATTTTCTGGACTTGACAATCACACACAGTGATGGATTATTATATACTAAAACGTACTTCAAAAAGGTTGATAGTAATGGTTACATCCATTTTTCCAGTAATCATTATAATAAATGGTTGAAAAATGTACCAAAAAATCAGTTTCAAAGGATACGGAAAAATTGCAGTCTAGATAGTGATTTTAACCTACAAGCCAATATTTTAAAAGAGAGATTTTTGGAAAAAGATTATCCACGTTCACTGATTAAAAAGGCGTATCAAGGTAATAAGGATTTGACCCAAATAGAATTGATACAACACAAAAATCATCCAGGTAGGGAGGACAAGTATAATTACTCTTCCAATTTCCTGACTACGTATAGTAATGACAGTGATATAATTAAAGGTATCATCAGTAAACATTGGGGAATTCTCCTGAATGACCCCTTTTTGAAAGATAATATTCCGGAGAAACCAGGTGTCACATATCGCCGAGCGCCAACACTAAAAAATCATTTGGCCCCAAGCCGTCTGAGAGAGGTGAAAAACACTGATCCCATTAATAATAGGATTGGAGCCTTCAAATGCTTTATGAAAAATTGTCTTTGTTGTAGATCTATCGAGCATAAAAGGCTCCACTTCAGTTCGGTATTAGGGGGGGATGTTTTTTCTATAAAAACACATCTGACTTGCCAATCCGAATTTGTCATTTATTTAATTGAATGTGAATGCAAGAAACAATATGTGGGGAGAACGACCCAGGCCCTTCACAATAGGGTTAACTCCCATAGGCACAATATAAAAATAGGCTATATGTTACATGGACTTTCAAGGCATATTACTATAAATCATAGAGAGAAGTCCAAACTCAGAATCACCCCTATAGAACAAATACCCGCTTTATCCCACAACCGAATTGAGGCTCTAAAGAGAAAAGAAACCTACTGGATTTATAAATTGAACACACTGAAACCTTTGGGTCTAAATGAGATAACAGATTTATTCTATTAGACCATAAACAAACATAATGCTCCTATGATTTCTACTGTTTATGGAATTTACCATGATACCCTATGTACATTTCTGTTTTTATTGATATTACTGTATAATGATGAGGGGATTCCCCCCCCTTTTTTTCATTTGGCTATATTTTTAAAGATTTTCATTAACACATATTATGTTTTTAATATATGTTTTAAATTTATAATCTCCCCAATATTGATCATTTAGGGATCATTATATTGATTTTAATTTCACTATAAATATTTTTACATTAGGAGATATACTTATTTTATTATATTTTTTTATATAGTATCATCTATTTTTGAACACGTTTTTTTAATCTATCTTTTAAAGTAAATCTTACTATTTTTAGCGCTGATGCCTATTCTATTTCTTAATATTTCTATCCTGCTTTTTTACCCTTCACTTGCATTATGCCCCTGGGCATGCGCACGGGCTTTTTTTCTCACGCTAGTGAACTTGTTTCACCCCAATTATACACTTGCTCCTTATTCTGTAAGGAGTTTGCACGTCTTATTTTATTCCCATGCTCCTGACCTTAATTAACCTGATCTCACTAACATCAGAGAGCGATGATTTTATTCATTGCTTTCTCTAGTTTTTTACCCCCCCTTTTTCACTTTGAACCCCCTTTCACATGCCAGCCATCTCGGGTTCTTTGACAGCGCCTTTTTCTATACACCATGAGATCAGTCCTTTCCATCAGGCTGACGTTACTGTTCCCCCGTACTGTCGTATATTCACACTCACCGTTCACGATCTCCAATTCGTCTTGATTCTTTCATTTCTTCAGTCTTCCACTTCTCTTTTCCTATCTTATAGGTTTTTTCTTACTCCTTGTTAGTCCATGTATACACAATTTCTACTGATAATATGTTTTCATGTATACTCTCCTTTCACATATATACTTATGCACGTATATAGATCTTTTCAGAACTAGGGTTGTTTCCACACATTCTCACCACTTCTGCACTGTGGCACGACCTGTTACACGGCCATCAGCATTTAATTTACTGGCCTCTGGAGCTGCCCGACTAACCTTAGGGTGTTCGGGGTAGATCAGGGGATTTTTTCACCGACATCCACACACCATTATAAGATAAATTTTTCTATAGACACTAAAGAATTTAACACACAGTTTTTTGCTTTTTCATTTTTATTCATTAGTTGTGTCCTTTACATTTTAATCCATGGGACAATGTTATATGAATTTGATAAATATACTAAGAAAATGGATACATGTAACATACCTTGCTACCTGTTTTTTATAAATGTACAAGATTCCCGCCGATTTTTTTCAAAATGGGGTGGATCATGATGTCACTACTGTGTATATAAAGCTGTAAGGATCCTCTTTACAGCAGATTTGTTGTACTTTTGCTATCTTTGTCCTGAGGAAGGAAGCGGTGGCTTCTGAAACGCGTTGACTTATGCTCCATTAAAGTTACAATTATCTCCTACGTTCGTGATCGATTAGTCATTGGCGCGGCTTGGACACCCGATTCTACTGCTCTCCTTTATCTGGAGATGACTGCTGTGACCTGCTGGGGGTGGGGGTGTGTGTGTGTTGTTGCCTGTGGGCCCTGGCTAGTCCAGGGCGCCACATTCCCCCTTGGTTAAATGCAGACCGTCCGCTGGCTGCCCGTCCATCACCGGTTTTATTTTCACAACTGAAAAAGAAAATAAACAAGCATGTTCAGAAATCTTCCCTTACGGGAGGCATATCACTTCAACCGTTGCAACAACAATAAAACACTTTTAATAATAACAACGGAACAGGTCCTTCAGTCACCCACACAAACAACCTGGCCCTGATGCTGCCCCTAAGAAGTGGGCAGCACCCCTTGACCCCAGTCCAGGAACGGGCCCAGATTTGTTAAAGGGATGGGTACTTCACTGCCGTTGCGGCCGGGCGGACTGCCGGAGCCGTCGTCATCTCCATTGCGGCCGGGCAGGCTGCCGGGGCCGTCGTCATCAGCGGTGCAGCCGGGATGGAAGCCGGGACCGGTGGCAGGGCGGTGACAAAGGTAAGGCCTGGGGACCCAAGGTCTGGGCCCTCTCTCACAGACGCTACGAGCTCTGCTACCGGTGACAGGTGTAACGGGTCAGTCGGGGGGTTGGCCGCGGGCATGGGCACTGAGGTTTCAGCGGTGCCGGACGGACGGGACATCTCGTGCAGCGGTGCTCCAGGAACCAAATACTTGCAGAGTCCTGGTGTCCCTGCTTCTATAGCCGCGGTTCACATGCTGCCGGACGCCATCCGTGCCCCCTTGGTTTCTCTCTGGCACTTCCTCTTCAGGGGCGGAGCTTCGGCTTTCACGCCTCCACTGCTCGTGAAGACGCTCGAGCGGGGAACTTTTCGCGCCCAAGATGGCGGCTTCTAAAAATTTTCGGCCGGACACCTCCGGCGGGACACAAGGCGCACTTCTACCAGGCAGGAGAACGGTAAGATCCTGTTTGTGACGCCAAGTTATCACGGGCGGGGAGGGCGCTGCGCTCACCACGCTCGGGTCCGGCGCTGCTGCTACTGCTGCTCAGTGGCTCAAGTGGTGGGCCGGATCCCAGGGACTCGAGCGGCGCTCCTCGCCCGTGAGTGAAAGGGGTGGTTTGTTGGGGTTTGGGATGTCGGTTTGTGACGCCACCCACGGTATGCGGTGAGGTTGGGACACCACCGCTGCTCTGTACCGGGATCCCGGGAGCGTTGACAGGGAGCAGCTGGGATGGTTCTCTCCCCTCCGTGGGTAGGGGGAATTTTGGTGGCCCGGGGCCCGGTGATGTTGACTGGAAGGTGGATGGCGGGGTTTGGCGAGGTGCAGGGTCGCGGGGGCAGCACACTGCCAGACGGCACGGTGGTACTCACTCAGCCAGTAACGTACACGGAGTCTCTAGTAAAACAAACGGCTGGATGGATGGGTCCCACAGGCGGCTGCGGTGTTTTTCCCCTGACCCCAGTTTGGTAGTGTAAGTCCTTTCCTGCACCTTCTTGTATGCTCCTCCTGTGTTCCAGTTTCCAGCTGGCTCCCCGGTTCGGTACCGGTGGGCCACCGCCCAACCCCGGCTACCTATGGTTCCACCAAGACTGTCTTCTCAGCTCCCGCAGACGGCCACTACCGTCTGCCTGACTGCTACACGAGGGCCCTAGGCTCCAACCTAGGCCCTCGTCTGCTTCTGCCACTCTGCACACCTCCTCTCCCTTCCTCTGCCTGGACTTGTCTCTGTTGTTTCCTGCCTCCGACCAGCTAGACTCCTCGGTGGGCGTGTCCATCTGCCTGACTCCGCCCACCTGGTGTGTCTGTCTGAACCCGAGGGAGGAAATCTGGTCTCACTGGAGATGACTGCTGTGACCTGCTGGGGGTGGGGGTGTCCAGGGCGCCACACATACATACATACATACATACATACATGTCACGCTCCCGGTGTCACGGCACCGTTCCTTACCCACTGATCCGGTCTCACCATCACGGCACCGCTCCTTACCCACTGATCCAGTCCACATGCCCACCGGTCACGGCTGTCGCTCCCGCTCGTGCTTTCCGGCGTCCTGTCCCTGATCTCTTGTGTCTGACTCTGATTCTTAGGCACATGCATGTGTATAGGGCGGGGCCGCGTCCACTCACCTAGTCTTATAGGCCCAGCACTCCTGAAGCAGGATATGACATGTTACAGGGACAGGCTATATAAGACTTCCCTTTCCATGTGGGTGGGCCTGATCAACGTGTTCTCTAAGCTAGGTGCTCAGGTCCCCTTGTGCTTGGTCTTGTTACTAACACTGTCTCGTCCACAGAGTCCGTCCGCTGGTCCTGACTTGGTTCTTCCAGGAAGTGTCTGGTGACTGTGTACTGAGGATACTACCATCTCTCGTCTGCCTGCACCCGTCACCGATCTCTAACTATACTTGGTGCTTCAGCCTACAAGTCTCACTGGACCTGGACTCCGTCTGCTATTTCTACGCGGCACCTGAACCTAGTCCCAGTCGTCCCTCTGCCTTATGGATCCCTTTGGACTCTTGCACTCCTTAAGTGGACTTGGACTTTGGACCTCCTGTGTTCCGGCTACCGTGCATTTAGGCTCTCTGGTGAGGTGACCAGACAGTCCCTGTACAGGAATTAGCTCTTGGTTGCTCCTCCAGGGGAGTCCGGTGCATGGTCCAGTGTATCCACAATCCAGGACATAACAGATTGATCAGGCCATGAATTCCGCCGGAGCACAAACGTCTGAACTGGTTGAGCTAAGCCAGAAACTGGTGCGACAGCGTGAGACCCTAACCCGCATACTGAAGTTCCTGATGTCTGTGGACCACCGTTTGTTTGCCTTACAGACCGCAGCCACGTCTTCAGCGATGCAAACTGCCACTGCATCCGCCTTCAGTTCGTCCTCGGAGTCGAAACTTCGCCTTGCTGCTCCGCCTCGTTATGCTGGGGACCCCAAGACCTGTAGAGGTTTTCTGAACCAATGCTCGCTACATTTCGAGTTGCTTCCACACCTCTTTGCCTTTGACCGAGCAAAGGTGGCTTTTGTGCTGTCCCATCTGAAAAGCGAAGCATTGGCCTGGATAAATCCTTTGTGAGAGAATGAGGACCCAGTGACTACCGACATCTCGTAATTTCTTCTGGCCTTTCGTTGTACCTTCGATCAACCAGGACGTACAACCGTGGTTACCTCTTCGCTACTCCGGCTTCACCAAGGTTCTCTAACGGTGGGCCAGTACGCCATTCAATTCCGTATGCTTGCTTCTGAACTAGGATGGAACAACGAGGCATTGACGGCGGCCTTTTGGGAGGGCCTCTATGGCCGCATCAAGGATGAATTAGCCTGTCGCGACGTTCCTCGTACCTTGGATGTTCTGATCTCTCTGTGTACCCGGATTGATCTGCGTTTTCAGGAATGATCCATGGAAGTATCTCGGGAGAGGCGACTAATCCGTCACACCTCCATTCCGCAGAGGTCTACCATTTCCCCGCCACCGCCATCCCGCGATTCTACTCCCGAACCTATGCAGGTAGACCAACTAAGACAATTCGAGCAACGCCGAGCAGAACGGCTCACTAAAGGCCTTTGTTTCTTCTGCGGAGATGGTACACACCTGCTCTGCTCTTGCCGTGAGAGACCAGGAAGACCCCAAGTCCAAGAGTTGTTGGGAACCACCACCCTTGGTACCGGAAACCCCTCAGTTCCAGTTACAGTCTGTCCAGGTGACAACCGAGAAGACCCGGTTCACGGCAAAAGCTTACATTGATTCAGGGGCAGCGGGCAATTTCATCCAACAGGCTACTGTGGACTGACATCGGATACCTGTCATCCCGCTTGCTCAACCCCTCAGGTTCGCCTCCGTGGACGGAAGACCTTTACGCGAACCTGTCTTGTTTATAACCGAACCCGTGAGACTCCATGTTGGCGCTCTGCACACCGAGACAATTGCTCTATATGTAATCCCAAGAATGGCCCATGCGCTCCTGCTGGGTCTGCCCTGGTTGCGACTCCATGATCCTGTTGTCAGTTGGCGCTTTGGCGCGATCACTCGTTGGGGCCCGTTGTGCCACAACAACTGTCTGCGGCCAGTTCCTCAGTCTCTGGCACCAGAGTCATTCGTTCTGCGAGAACAAGAAGAAGAGATGACGCAACCCAGCATCGTTCCGCAGTCTTTGGCACTAGAGTCTTTTATGCCCCAGGATCCAGAAGATGGGACAACTCAGTCCGGTGCTAGTCCTCATGAAGTTGTTCCGGTGACTACGTTCCCCCTGACACAGGTTTCTCCTGGGAAGTCCTTCGTCGTGGAGTCCGACAGACTCGAGGTCCTCCAGTGGGGGCATTCTTCGGAAGCGACTGACCACACCAGTCAGGAGGACACCCTGAGCGTTATTGGTCGGGCCCATTGGTGGCCGTCTCTCCATCAGGATGTTGCCTCCTTTGTCTCTGCCTGTCCGTCCTGTGTCTAGACCGCGATGACTGAGCCGGTGGTACTTGGTTCCCTCTCTCCTGCTACTGGTACTCTCCCTCTCCCCTTTGCTGCTGACAAGGGGTGTCCGGTAAGAGGTGTAGTGGCCAAGAGGAGGGTGCGGGGTTGGCGGTCCTTCCCTGTTGATGGGCTGATTTGCGGCCCGGAGGCCCGGTCCAGGGTACCCCGGGGGTACTTTGTGCGGAGGGGGGGGCATAAAGGGAGGGTACTGTCACGCTCCTGGTGTAACGGCACCGCTCCTTACCCACTGATCCGGTCTCACACCCCGGGGGTACTTTGCGCGGAGGGGGGGCATAAAGGGGGAGTACTGTCACGCTCCCGGTGTCATGGCACCGCTCCTTACCCACTGATCCGGTCTCACCATCGCGGCACCGCTCCTTACCCACTGATCCAGTCCACATGCCCACCGGGTCACGGCTGCCGCTTCCGCTTGTGCTCTCCAGTGTCCTGTCCCTGGTATCTTGTGTCTCTGATTCTTAGGCACATGCATGTGTATAGGGCGGGGCCGCGTCCACTCACCTAGTCTTATAGGCCCAGCACTCCTGAAGCAGGATATGACATGTTACAGGGACTGGGTATATAAGACTTCTCTTTCCATGTAGGTGGGCCTGATCAACATATTCTCTAAGCTAGGTGCTCAGGTCCCCTTGTGCTTGGTCTTGTTACTAACACTGTCTCATCCACAGAGTCCGTCCGCTGGTCCTGACTTGGTTCTTCCAGGAAGTGTCTGGTGACTGTGTACTGAGGATACAGCCATCTCTCGTCTGCCTGCACCCGTCACCGATTCCCGACTATACCTGGTGCTTCACCCTGCAAATCTCACTGGACCTGGACCCCGTCTGCTATTCCTACGCGGCACCTGAACCTGGTCCCAGTCGTCCCTCTACCTTATGAATCCCTTTGGACTCTTGCACTCCTTAAGTAAGTGGACTTGGACTTTGGACCTCCTGTGTTCCGGCTACCGTGCATTTAGGCCCTCTGGTGGGTTGACCAGACAGTCCCTGTACAGGGGATAGCTCTTGGTTGCTCCTCCAGGGGAGTCCGGTGCACGGTCCAGTGTATCCATAATCCAGGACATAACAATACATACATACATACATACATACACTCAGCTTTATATATTAGACTAGCTGTAGTACCCGGGCGTTGCCAGGGATAGAAACTGTCTCTCTGTCTCTCTCCCAGGCTCTGTCTGTCTGTGTCTGATGTCTGTCTATGTGTCTCTGTCTGTCTTTGTATCAGTTTCTTTGTCTGTCTTTGTATCAGTCTCTCTGTATGTCTCTCTCTATCTCTGTCGTTCTCGGTCTGTCTCGTTCCCCATCTGTCTCGTACCCCAATTGTCTCATTCCCCGTCTGTCTCGTTCCCCGTCTTTCTCTTTCACCATCTGTCTCTTTCCCCGTCTGTCTTGTTCCAGATCTGTCTCGTTCCCCGTCTGTCTCGTTCCCTGTCTGTCTCGTTCCCCGTCTGTATATTTCCCCGTCTGTCTCGTTCCCCGTCTGTTTCATTCACCGTCTGTCTCGTTCCCCGTCTGTCTCTTTCCCCGTCTGTCTCTTTCCAGGTCTGTCTCTTTCCAGGTCTGTCTCGTTCCAGGTCTGTTTCTTTCCCCGTCTGTCTCTTTCCCCGTCTGTCTCTTTCCCGTCTGTCTCTTTCCCCATCTGTCTCTTTCCCCGTCTGTCTTGTTCCCCGTCTGTCTCGTTCCCCGTCTGTCTCGTTCCCTTTCTGTCTCTTTCCCCATCTGTCTATTTTCCTGTCTGTTTCTTTCCCCGTCTGTCTCTTTCCCCGTCTGTCTCTTTCCCGTCTGTCTCTTTCCCCGTCTGTCTCTTTCCCCGTCTGTCTCTTTCCCCGTCTGTCTCTTTCCCCGTCTGTCTCGTTCCCCGTCTGCCTCGTTCCCCGTCTGTCTCGTTCCCGTCTGTCTCGTTCCCCGTCTCTCGTTCCCCATCTGTCTCTTTTCCCGTCTGTCTCGCTCCCCATCTGTTTCATTCCCCATCTGTCTCCTTCTCCACCTGTCTCGTTCCCCATCTGTCTCGTTCCAGTTCTGTCTCATGCCAGGTTTGTTTCTTTCCCTGTCTGTCTCGTTCCCTGTCTGTCTCTTTCCCCGTCTGTCTCTTTCCCCATCTGTCTCGTTCCCCATCTGTTTCATTCCCATATGTCTCGTTCCCCATCTGTCTCATTCCCCGTCTGTCTCATTCCCCGCCTGTCTCGTTCCCCATCTGTCTCTTTCCAGTTCTGTCTCATGCCAGGTTTGTCTCTTTCCCTGTCTGTCTCTTTCCCTGTCTGTCTCGTTCCCTGTCTGTCTCTTTCCCCGTCTGTCTCTTTCCCCATCTGTCTCGTTCCCCATCTGTTTCATTCCCATATGTCTCATTCCCCATCTGTCTCATTCCCCGTCTGTTTCATTCCCTGCCTGTCTCGTTCCCCATCTGTCTCTTTCCAGTTCTGTCTCATGCCAGGTTTGTCTCTTTCCCTGTCTGTCTCTTTCCCCATCGGTCTCTTTCCCCATCTATCTTGTTCCAGGTCTGTCTCTTTCCTTGTCTCTGTCTCTTTCCTTGTCTGTCTCTTTCCCCGTCTGTCTCTTTCCCCGTCTGTCTCTGTCTCTTTCCTTGTCTCTGTCTCTTTCCTTGTCTCTGTCTCTTTCCCGGTCTGTCTCTCTCTCCGTCTGTCTCTTTCCCCATCTGTCTCTTTCCCGTCTGTCTGTTTCTTTCCTTATCTCTGTCTCTTTCCTTGTCTGTCTCGTTTCCCGTCTATCTCTTTCCCCTTCTGTCTCTGTCTCTTTCTCCGTCTCTTTACTTGTCTTTATCTCTCTGTCTGTCTTTTTCCCTGTCTCTCTGTCTCTTTCCCTGTCTGTCTGTGTATCTCTGCATCTGTCTGTATCTTTGACTGTCTGTCTCTTTCCATCTCTTTCTCTGTCTGTCTATTTCTGTCTCTGTCTCTCTCTATCTCTCTCTCCATCGACATCATATTACCTCACACATAGGTTTCTTATACTAACAATGTCCTTTGTTCCTATAGCAACCAATTACAGATCCTATTAATAACCTAATGGCTCACAGCTCCATTGACTTTAATGGAGGCAGATTTTTTTGGAGAGTAACTGTAAAGCGCGGGGTTAAATGTCAAAACTTAGTCTATGATATTCCCTGACTCACATGAGGCGTCTGTGTAAAATAACGTGATTGTAAATACGACGGTGTGGATTCCTTTAGCGGACATACCCATACACACATACACTTAGCTTTATATATTAGATTTTGGAAATCCTAATTGACCTAAAATAGGAAAGGTTTATTCTTCTTTCATGTCAGATAGTGAGTAAAACATGAATATGTGTCTTTTTAGATAGTGTATGTAAACTTCTGGTTTCAATTGTATTTTCTCAAGATAGACAGATGAGCGCCATGTGAGCCACATGCCATGCTACAATACTTCATGAAGAACTATTGCATGTGACGCTGCTGATAAAATGTAATTGCCATAATAAATTGTTACATTTGAAATTTCGCATGACATGGTTGTTCTGTTACTTCCAATAAGCTGAATTATAATTAACTTTATGAATATTAAAATTGATCTTTTTACTATGTAAATAACTTTAGAGTAATTGCATCATAAAGCAGAAAAATCTGAAATCTTGACAATTACGGTATTCTGGTTGGTTGTGAATATAGATGAGCCACCCCCCTAGAGTTCGACTTGGTTCGTCGAACGGAGGACAAGTTCGACGAACGTTCGACGAACCAATTCGAACCCCATTGAAAACAATGGCAGGCAAACACAAACACATAAAAACACATTATACATGTACACATACAGTTAATAAACATTGCATAACACTTACAGGTCCCCGCGACGCGTTCTGCACTCTGTCTCCCGCTGCTTTTCCTTCCGATAATCACTGCATCCTCCCGGTAACCAGCACTGATGATAGGACCTATCGTGATGTCAAAATAGCATGTGACCAGTCACGTGTCTATTATCTCATTGGCTACAGACTGATCACATGGCTAGACGTCATGCTAGGTCCTGCCAGTGCATCTCTCCGGTACGCGGTGCTCATTCCAGCATCTCCGTGTACCGGCGAAATGCTTTGGCACATGGACGGCTTCCCCATTCCTGCATGTGGGCGCTCTTTATAGAGTCAGCCAACATGCAAGGACTGGCTGCCACAGCCGGTAAATAGCGGCACCAAGAACGGGAATCACGTGATCGGAGATTGCCGTTGCTATAGTAACGGTGGCAGCGGTGATGTCACTGCTTACAGCCCCCAGCCTCTCCTCACTCACTGAGTGATTAGACTGCACGGGAGCAGCAGCGTCTTCCTCCCATGCAGTGCTGTCTGATGTAGCAGAGCTGCATGGGTTGAAGGAGAAAGAAGACAGAAGACCAGGATCGTGGAGGGCTGACAGGGAGTAATAGACATGGAGTCTCTAATGTGTCTGTGTATTTATTTCTATTAAAGTATTTTTTCTCTGTGTGGTGTCTTTTTTTTAACCCTTTATTGGAGATTCTTAATGGCCGGGTCAAACTTGCCTGAAATTAAGAATCTCTAGCTTAATACTAGCTAGTAAAACAAAGCTAGTATTAACCCACTATTACCCAGCAAGCCACCCGGCTTCAGGGCTGCTGGGAGAGTTGGATATAGCGCCAGATGATGGCGCTTCTATGAAAGCGCCATTTTCTGGGGCGGCTGCGGACTGCAATTCGCAGCAGAGGGGCCCAGAAAGCTCGGGCCAACCTGTGCTGCGGATTCCAATTCCCAGCTGCCAAGTTGTACCTGGCTGGACAAAAAAATTGGGCAAAGCCCACGTCATTTTTTTAAAAAAATTATTTCATAAAATTCGTGAAAAAATTTTAAAAAAAAGGGCTTCCCTATATTTTTGGTTCCCAGCCGGGAATAAATAGGCAGCTGGGGGTTGAGGGGCAGCCGTACGTGCCTGCTGTACCTGGCTAGCATGCACAAATATAGCGAAACCCACGTCATTTTTTGGGGGGGGGCAAAAAACTCCTGCATACAGTACTGGATGCAGCATGCTGAGCCTTGTAGTTCTGAAGCTGCTGTCTGCTCTCCTCCATACTAACAGACAGCAGACAGCATCTGCAGAACTACAAGGCTCAGCATACTGCATTCAGGACTGTATGCAGGAGTTTTTTGCCCCCCAAAAAAATTACGTGGGCCTCGCCATGTTGTTGTATGCTAGCCAGGTACAGCAGGCAGCTACGGGCTGCCCCCAATCCCCAGCTGCCTATTTGTACCCGGCTTGGAACCAAAAATATAGGGAAGCCCTTTTTCTTTTTAATTATTTCATGAATTTCAGAAAAATGACGTGTGCTTCGCCCAATTTTTGTGCCCAGCCAGGTACAAGTAGGCAGCTGGGGATTGGAATCCGCAGCGCAGGGTGCCCAAGCTTTCTGGGCACCCCTGCTGCGAATTGCAGTCCGCAGTCACCCCAGAAAATGGCGCTTTCATAGAAGCGCCATCTTCTGGCGCTGTATCCAACTCTTCCAGCTGCCCTGGCGATGGGTGGCTCGCTGGGTAATAATGGGGTTAGGGCTAGCTGTATATTATCAACTGGCCCTAATCCCAAAAATTCGTGATGTCACACCAATATTAGACATGGCCACGATGAATTTCTGGTACAGAAAAAAAAAACACAACATACAGAAAAATATTTTTATTAGAAATAAAATACAACACAATTAACACAATTAGTGACTCCATCTTTACTGAAATAAAGAACCCCCCTCTGCAGTTATCCTGAGTCAAGGGTCCCGCCCCTTCCAATCCGGATCCAATATCATCTGATCGGTTTGCTGGAAGGCAAAGTGATCAGATGATGTGTGAGATTCAAGGGCCTGAATCACATGACACAGCAGCTGATTGTATAAACAGCTTTTATGCAATCAGCTGATGCATCAGTGCAAAAAAAAAAAAAAACTACACACTTCTGTGCAGACTCCTGTCCGACAGCAGCAGCTGATAGTTTAGCCGGCCGGGCGGTCAAAAGCCGGCCTCACCGCTCGACTAATAGTGTCAGCTGATTCCGTCAGGTGACCGCATCAGCTGATCATCGCCAAGTCTGAGAGAGAGAAAAGAGAGAGAAAAGAGAAGAGAGAGGGAGAGAAGAGAGAGAGGAGAGAGAGAAGAGGAGAGGAGAGGAGAGGAGAGAAGAGGAGAGAAGAGGAGAGAAGAGGAGAGAAGAGAGAACAAGAGAGAGAGAGAGCAAGAGAGAGAGAACAAGAGAGAGAATGAAAGAGAGAGAAAAAGAGAAAGAGAGGAAAAGAGAGAGAAGGAGAGAGAGAACAAGAGAGAGAGAGAGAACAAGAGGGAGAGAACAAGAGAGAGAGAACAAGAGAGAAAAAGAAAGAGAGAGAAAGAGAGAGAGAGAACAAGAGAGAGAAAGAGAGAGAAAGAGAGAGAAGAGAGAGAGGAGAGAGAGAGGAGAGAGAAATGCAGCTTCATTCCGTGAACTGCTCCGATTTTAGAGGTGTGGCCCGCGGCTCACAGCTGATGTCCAGCTCCTCCCCTCAGTGCATAATTAAATTAAATTAAATTATAATTATAAATAAATAATAATTATAATTTAAAATAAATTCAATTCTTCACCGGGGCGGCCAGGGCTTGAACTCGTGAACTAATGCTTCTTAGGCAATAGCTCTAACCATTGAGCCACTGGCTCTAATGAGAAACATAGGAAGATTTGGTTATCTTGACGTCTGCATTGCAGAGTGAAGTCTCTGGTGACAGCGCGGCTCACTTCAAGTGCTGCGTGGAGAGGACACAAAGCGCTCGTTTTCTACGGGGCTTCCTGTCATCATCATGTAGCAGAGCTGACAGCGTCGTGTGGATTACTTCGGACCTGGATTGTTGTTTGGGGATTAATAAAGAGATAAATGAGGGGGTTTTTTGTCTTTTATTCCAAATAAAGGATTTTTCGCTGTGTGTGTTTCTTTACTTTCACTTACAGGTTAATCATGGAAGGTGTCTCGGGGAGACGCTTGTCATGATTAACCCCGTTATTACCCCGATTGCCACCGCACCAGGGCAATTCGGAATGAGCTGGGTAGAGTCCCGGGACTGCCGCATCTAATGGATGCGGCAATTCGGGCGGCTGCTGGGTGATATTGTAAGGGTGGTGGGCTCCCCATAACGTGGCACTCCCCATCCTCATAATACCAGCCTCCAGCTGTGTGGCTTTATCCTGGCTGGTATCAAAATTGGGGGGGAACTGCATTTTTTTTTTCATTATTTCATTATTGATTTATTTTACTGCATGATATAGACCCGCCCACCAGCGGCTGTGATTGGTTGCAGTGAGACAGCTGTCACTCATCGTGAGGGCGTGTCTGACTGCAACCAATCATGGGCGCCGGTGGGCGGGAAGGCACAGAATACCTGATTGAATAATGAAGCGGCAACCATTTTCAAAAGAGGAAATGCCGCCGGAGATTTGTGACAGCTGTGCAGAGAGGCGCCCGTGATCGGTGAGTTGGAAAGAGAGAGGGATTATGCTGGGGACGCAGGACGCATGCAGATATGCAACATGCGCACATACTTACAGTGAAAAGCCACGCTTTTGGTGATCGAACCGTTCTCAAACGTAACTCGAACTGCCGAACTTTTAGCAAATCGTTTGAGTTCCTCGAACGACTCGAACACCCCCAAAATCACTTGAACATGAAATTGGCAAACCGTTTGACTCGAACATCGCTCAACTCTAATAAGGAGTGATGGGGAAATGCATGCGGAAAAAGTATACAGAAGGGGTTTATGAAGAGAAATAAAACACACATTTAGGCAGTTTCTAAATGCAATTATATATGCTGTACACTTGTGAAATGTGTATCTCTGAAGTCAGGCTAAAGTTAAAAATCGTGTATTTTTTACCATTCTTTCATGGCCACCAACGCTGTACTTATGTATACTAGATAATCATTTTGTAGATTGAAAAATGTGTTATTAGTGAAGATAAACAAGTAGCTTTACCTTTCTTTTGTATATTTGGACATCTGAAATTGAAACAACCATTCATTTAAACCCACTTTGTTTTTTCAAAGAATTTTCAATATAACTACTGTGTTTTTTCAAAAATAAGAAAATATCTTCTACTTTTTTTTACCCCCAAAAAAGCGCTAGGGCTTATTTTTGGAGTAGGTATTATTCTTGGAGAAACATGAAGAAAAAACAAAAAAGCCAGCTAAACTAAAAAATGGCATGTATTATAAGATGTGCACTGCACTAAAAATTCTAAACTGTACTATTTTAAAATTTGAGAATTTTGGCAAAATAAATTGCAATTTCTTACGTTACCCCGCCGTGTCACAGCAAATCTCTTTGGGTCAGTCCTACTTTAAAATATTTTTATTTAAAGTGTGCCATACGGCCTCATATATGAAAACGTAGAACTGTTTATAGCAGCACTTACCTGGTGCTTTTCAATCCCATACCCATGACTGAATCATGGCTGTGGGTGGGTCAGGCCCAAGCAAATGCTGCATGAATTAAATAGCTTGTGGACAGGGCTTGATGGCTGAATGTGAACAGCCACCAATTGCCAAAATCAAGACAGATGGAAAAACAAACCAAAATGAGGTGTACGGCAAGGTGGAGGTTAGCCACCAACCAATTTAATGAATAAAAAACAAAAAAGCCAGCTCAACTCAAATATGGCATGTACAGTTAGGTCCAGAAATATTTGAACAGTGACACAAGTTTTGTTATTTTAGCTGTTTACAAAAACATGTTCAGAAATACAATTATATATATAATATGGGCTGAAAGTGCACACTCCCAGCTGCAATATGAGAGTTTTCACATCCAAATCGGAGAAAGGGTTTAGGAATCATAGCTCTGTAATGCATAGCCTCCTCTTTTTAAAGGGACCAAAAGTAATTGGACAAGGGACTCTAAGGGCTGCAATTAACTCTGAAGGCGTCTCCCTCGTTAACCTGTAATCAATGAAGTAGTTAAAAGGTCTGGGGTTGATTACAGGTGTGTGGTTTTGCATTTGGAAGCTGTTGCTGTGACCAGACAACATGCGGTCTAAGGAACTCTCAATTGAGGTGAAGCAGAACATCCTGAGGCTGAAAAAAAAGAAAAAATCCATCAGAGAGATAGCAGACTTGCTTGGAGTAGCAAAATCAACAGTCGGGTACATTCTGAGAAAAAAGGAATTGACTGGTGAGCTTGGGAACTCAAAAAGGCCTGGGCGTCCACGGATGACAACAGTGGTGGATGATCAGCGCATACTTTCTTTGGTGAAGAAGAACCCGTTCACAACATCAATTGAAGTCCAGAACACTCTCAGTGAAGTAGGTGTATCTGTCTCTAAGTCAACAGTAAAGAGAAGACTCCATGAAAGTAAATACAAAGGGTTCACATCTAGATGCAAACCATTCATCAATTCCAAAAATAGACAGGCCAGAGTTAAATTTGCTGAAAAACACCTCATGAAGCCAGCTCAGTTCTGGAAAAGTATTCTATGGACAGATGAGACAAAGATCAACCTGTACCAGAATGATGGGAAGAAAAAAGTTTGGAGAAGAAAGGGAACGGCACATGATCCAAGGCACACCACATCCTCTGTAAAACATGGTGGAGGCAACGTGATGGCATGGGCATGCATGGCTTTCAATGGCACTGGGTCACTTGTGTTTATTGATGACATAACAGCAGACAAGAGTAGCCGGATGAATTCTGAAGTGTACCGGGATATACTTTCAGCCCAGATTCAGCCAGATGCCGCAAAGTTGATCGGACGGCGCTTCATAGTACAGATGGACAATGACCCCAAGCATACAGCCAAAGCTACCCAGGAGTTCATGAGTGCAAAAAAGTGGAACATTCTGCAATGGCCAAGTCAATCACCAGATCTTAACCCAATTGAGCATGCATTTCACTTGCTCAAATCCAGACTTAAGACGGAAAGACCCACAAACAAGCAAGACCTGAAGGCTGCGGCTGTAAAGGCCTGGCAAAGCATTAAGAAGGAGGAAACCCAGCGTTTGGTGATGTCCATGGGTTCCAGACTTAAGGCAGTGATTGCCTCCAAAGGATTCGCAACAAAATATTGAAAATAAAAATATTTTGTTTGGGTTTGGTTTATTTGTCCAATTACTTTTGACCTCCTAAAATGTGGAGTGCTTGTAAAGAAATGTGTAGAATTCCTACAATTTCTATCAGATATTTTTGTTCAAACCTTCAAATTAAACGTTACAATCTGCACTTGAATTCTGTTGTAGAGGTTTCATTTCAAATCCAATGTGGTGGCATGCAGAGCCCAACTCGCGAAAATTGTGTCACTGTCCAAATATTTCTGGACCTAACTGTATTATAATATGTGCACTACACTAAAATTCCAAACTGTACTATTTTAAAATTTGAGATTTTTGGCAAAATAAATTGCAATTTCTTGAGCTACCCCGCCGTGTCACAGCAAATCTCTTTGGGGCAGTCCTACTTTAAAATATTTTTAGTAAAAGTCTGCCATACGGCCTCATATATGAAAACATAGAACTGTTTATAGCAGCACTTACCTGGTGCTTTTCAATCCCATACCCATGACTGAATCATGGCTGTGGGTGGGTCAGGCAAGGCGTGTATGTGCACTACACTAAAATTCCAAACTGTACTATTTTAGAATTTGAGATTATTGGCAAAAAATTGCAATTTCTTGAGCTACCCCACCACGTCACGGCAAATCTCTTTGGGGCAGTCCAATTTTTGAGTTGAACTGTTTTTTTTGCGCGTTTGTCCCAGTGTCCACTAGGTTCACCTAATGTGCCGTGACAGATATGTATCGTCCCTTGTCCACTTGTCTGTTGCCCCCCTTGGAAGAAGCTTTTGTGAAACACGTGTTGGGGTATCCTGTTACACTCAGGGTGTTATTTGCCTTCTATCTGTGTCTTTATCCAGCGTCTTTATTTTCTCTATGGCTGGATTCCATGGCCTTTGGCTATATCCTATAGGATCACCATCCTGTGGATACTATAGGCATTTATCCTTGCCTGCCGTTTGATTACTCCTTGCTATTGTCTTGATATTCCTTATGCATTTGATGTTGGGAATTAGGCTCCTATAATATTAGTTTTGTTTTGCCACTATTGATCAAATACATTTCTTTTGCCTTCATTACAACCCTTCTTTTGGGGTTTCCCAACTTTACTTATGTTCAGTATCTTACTTCTTATATCACTAGTACTCACTATTTTATTTTAGGCCTCATCATTATGTTATGAGCACTTGTTGCCATTCAGTATAAAAACGGGCCTCTTTTGTCTTTTTCCCATAGTATCTATATGGCTTGTATTCACCTATCAACTTTTGTGGATATCTTTTTAGGCTTTACTAGTATGCTATGAGCACTTGTTGCCATCTAGTGGGTACAATGGGCTTCTGCGTTTGAATTCCCCATTTTTCATTGGGATAGTTCTTTATGGCATCCATGCGTGTTGCATTTCATACTTATTCTGACACATTCCTATTGTGCATATTTGCCATCTATAATATATGAAAAATATTATTGACTACCTGAGGGTATTTGATTGTGACCTCATCTTCTGTCTTTTTATATGTTTGTATTTTTAATCATTATCTAATAAAAGTATGTTTTTATTATTTGGCTTACTCACTCACTGTTCATTATAGGTTTTGTTGTCTGTTGCTAGGTGGACATTCCCGATTATGGCGTTGGTCAGAGCACGGTTGAGATTGTTTAACACGTGCTTGTGTAACATGGTGACAGCACAACGGGCAAAATAGTGGCGGTTGCCAACACTGTATCGTGGGCCAGCCTCAGCCAAAAGATCACCGAAACACTGTGTTCCCACAAGCCTAAACGTCAACATCTCCACGGCTAGCAATTTGGCAATGTGCAAATTTAGGTTTTGTGCATGGCTGGGTATTTACCCTTCCTTTCCAAGATCTCAGGTACTGGACTTTTCCCTGGGACAAGGTAGTGGATGTGGTTGATGTTTGCTGTGTCCGTTCAATTGCACTTTTGTGGGCAGGATGTATGAACGGCTGCTTCCTGGACAGCAGATTGTGAAGGATGTAGCACAGGCGTCATGGCAGTGGTTTGACCCGCAGACACAAATTTGGTTCCCTTGTGTTCGGCCCACCCACTGGAGTGCTTGGCTGGGATGTGGTTCCGCATACTGTTGTTGCTAATGTTGCCTTTGCCTTAGACTCTGCTCAACTTGGAATGGCAGATTCTTCAAATTACAATGTTTTTCCCTGAAGGACTTTCAGAAAAAAAATTCCAGACAGCGGCTGAATGCCCCCTTGCCCTGACTTGGGCCACAGTGGGGGTGCTCTTGGGAACAGTTGACCCAGTTCTCACTCTGGGCAAACCACTACCCCTTGGTGCCTGTGTTGGTGCTACATATCCATCCTCCTCTGTGTTACTGTGCTGGCTATGCATGTCAACAGGCTAGGTCGGATCAGTGGACTTATCATTGACCACCTCGTCTTCCATCTCATCCTCCTTCCCACTTGAGATTGTAGGCTGATCTGATGGCAACTGTGTCTCATCATCATCAGCTTCCACCTCAGGAGAAAGTAAATCAGGTTCCTCAAAATGGCTTTCTTCTGGCTGTGGGTCCTCAAATACTTGTGCATCAATGCATGCCACCTCCTCATGTCCCTCTTCCATGCTGCACGACGAGAGGCCAGAGCCAACCAATGGGTATGTACAAAACAGATCCTCAGAGTGGCTAAGACTGGGGTCATATATCTCCTGCGACTGATGAAGGGGGGAAGAAGAAGGACCAGGTTGAGGATTGGATGGGCCAGCCTTCTGTATATCCACAGTAGACTGTGTGGTCGTGGAAGATTGGTTGCTGCTTGACAAAAGCAAAGAGGTCTTGTCTGCCATCCAAGACAGAATCTGCTCTTGCTCTTCTGGCTGCCACACACATTTACGTTCCAGACTGAGAAGTTTGGCAAGGAACATAATGGATGCATCAAGCTTCTTCTGATGTGACACAGATTCAGTGCCTTGTCGCCCAGCACTGACAACACCACGCCCACGTCCACATCTCTTAACAACTGCCTTTTTTGCCATTTTGGGTTTTGCCGATATATTTGCAGATGTTGGTAGCCCAAGCCAAGAAATCTTTGACCCCAAAAATATTGTGGAGAAAGTACAAGTGAGTACTTTGTACCAGGTAGCACAAAATGGTAAAGTTCTGCTTTGTATTTGTAAAAGCCACCAGCAACGTATAAATTTGGCTTGCTGTGGACAGACGGCACAAGTCAGGCTGTGAAAGCCTAAATAATTTGTAAACAGGTCCCGATTCCCTACCAAATCCACAATTTCTCCCTCCCTGCTGTGACTTTGTTCAGTGCTATCAGCTCTTAAAAAAGCTATTGTATTCTGGTTTCTAGATGGTACAATGAAGCTAGTGACACATATATACTGCATTAAACACTCTCCCTACTCAGAAATCTGTCCCTCTGAACGCTACACTGACCTATGCGGCAGGCAGCCCTGAAAAGTGCTTTTTGTGTTATTAAGAGGCCGGCACTTTCCCTTGCAGTTTCTCCTCTTATCCTTATGCAGATACAATGCAGGCTTCAGACGCAATGTGCGCACAATGGTGGCAGAAGGTCTTTTATAGACCCTATGATGCTGAGCGGCCAGCCAATCACAGTAACACTACAACCAAGATGGCTGTGGCATTACTGTGATTGGTTAAGAAGCCCAGCATGTTTATTGGCTGCAAATCAGGCTCCAAAATGGCTGGGCGGGACATCCGAATATAGTGAGGCGAATACACCATTCGCTATATAACGAATAGACAGAGTACTGTACTATTCTACGAATAGCGAAAAGTAAAGGATACACTCGCTCATTACTATTCGGCAGTATTCTTTAACTTTTTTATTATCTGCATGGACACTTCATTATTGAACCACGACTAGGCTTATTTTCAGGGTAGGTATATAAGCCTTGCTCTGAAAATACTGAAAATCCCTGCTAGGGCTTATTATTGGGAAGTCTTATTTTTGGAAAAATTCCATAGCATATGTGTAATAGGATGGCAGGTGCTGTTCATACTTGTGCAACTGGGATTTGTCATCTTGTGTCGCTGATTCCATTGACCAGCTGTACACAGTGTCTAGTGAGTGGGCTCTATTACAATATATCATAAAGGGACAGATGTATGTCAGCTGATTGATGTTCAAAAAGTTGCTGACTACCCCTGATATAAACTTAATTAGACCTTTGTGCCTGAGCAACATATTTTCTTGCTTCCTGTTCTTTTGTAATTAGTTTATCTCTTTGTCAGTGTTTGCTACTTATTGGTTTAGGTACCTTACCGTGGAATACCATCTTAAAATCATCAGCAGTTGACATTAGATACTTTGCCATATTCATAACCTATGATCTCTCTGTACAAAGTTAAGGTGTCTCCTGGATACTTTTATGGTTTAGTTGTTTAACGGTTGAAAGAAGACATGAGTCATCAGAGTGATAACCTAACTGTTGTATCCACTTCCATGTTCATTCCCTCTATTTCTGTCAGGCCCCCTTCACACGTCCGCGAAACACATGCGTGTTTGGTCCGTTTCCGTATGTACCAGAGACACGGACACACGTACTTCAATGTTATTCAATGTTTGGAGTTACACGTGCGTTTTTCCATTAGGTCCGTGTGTCCATGTGCGTGATACGTATGTGTATCTGTATTGCACGGATGCATGTCCGTTTTCTGCACGGAACACGCACACACGCAGCAAATGAAAGTCTATGGATCTGTGAGCACACGGATGCATCTCCGTATGGTCCATGTACGTTGTGTGCTTTTTTGAAGCGATGTCGGTCATTCTTTTTTTTTCTGTGTATGTCAGTCAATCTCCCTCAGTCCGTCGGTCGGTCTCTCTCTGTCTGTCGGTCGGTCTTTCTGTCTTGTCTGTCCCATTCTCAGTCTGTCGGTCAGTCTCTCCCCCTCTCTCATACTCACCGTTCTCCGATCACTGCCGCGGCGCTGCTCAGCTGTTAAAAAAACTCCGGCGGCTTTTACTATTTTGAAAAATCCGGCCGCTCATTAATCAATCTCATATTCCCTGCTTTCCCCGCCTACCGGCGCCTATGATTGGTTGCAGTGAGACACGCCCCCACGCTGAGTAACAGCTGTCTCACTGCAACCAATCACAGCCGCCGGTGGGCGTGTCTATATCGAGCAGTAAAAAAATAAAATAAATAATTAATAAAAAACTACATGCAGTTTCCCGCAATTTTGATAACAGCCGGGGTAAAGCCAAATGGCTGCAGACTGGTATTCTAAGGATGGGGAGCTCCACGCTATGGGGAGCCCCCCAGCCTAACACTATCAGCCAGCAGCCGCCCGGAATGGCCGCATCCATTAGATGCGACAGTCCCGGGACTGTACCCGGCTCACCCCAATTTGCCCTGGTGCGTTGGCAATCGTGGTAATAAGGAGTTAATGGCAGCCCATAGCTACCACTAAGTCCAAGATTAATCATGACAGGCGTCTCACCGAGATACCTTCCATGATTAACCTGTAAATTAAGGGTACTTTACATGCTACGACATCGCTAGCGATCTCATTAGCAATGTGAAATTCTAGATCGCAAGTGCGATCTTTCGAGATGCACATGCGTAAAATAACCTATGTGCGATCTGAAAGATCGCACTTGCGATCTAGAATTTTTCATCGCTAATGAGATCGCTAGCAATGTCGCAGCATGTAAAGTAGCCTTTAAAGAAAATAAGCACACACAACGAAAAATCCTTTATTTGAAATAATACACAAAGAAACCCACCGTCGTTCACCACTTTATTAAGCCCCGAAAACCCCTCCCGCTCGGACGTAATCCACGGTGGTCCCGCGATGCTCTCAGCTCTGCTACATGAAGGTGACAGGAGCGGCAGTAGAACACTGCTGCTCCTGTCAGCTCCACGCAGCAACTGAGGTGAGCCGCGCGATCAGCGATGATGTCACTCAGGTCACTCGCGGCCACCGCTGGATCCTCCAACTGTGACAGCAAGTCACCCGAGTGACAGCGATTAAGTCACAGGTGAGTTGCGGTCTCGGATGGAGGATTCAGCTGGCTGCGGGTAACCTGAGTGACAGAAGCGCTAATCGCGCTGCTCACTTCAGTCACTCTGGGGATTTTCTGTCACCGGTGAGTCCTTCATGGGTGACCGCTAATCAGGATGCGACACACAGACAGAGCCGTGGGATGACAATAAAGTCGGGTACAGTTCACCCGAGTTCACTCTTATCTCGCATCGCTGTCTGCTGTCAGCCGGCATGTAGTAGCGTCATTGTCCATCACACACGGACATTCCACACAGGCAACACACGGACATGTCACTTACGTATCTCACGCACACACGGACATTAAACACGCACACACGGCTAGCATACGCCATTCACACGGATGCCACACGTACCATAAAAACGGACATAAAAACGGAACACGGACCCGAAAAACGGAACGTAACCCACGTGCGTGTTTTTCACGGAGGTGTGAAGGGGGCCTCAGGCTGTACAGCACTGCTCCTCCACTATAATTGCCTCTTGGCAACAGTGCAACAATTTTGGTTTATTCTGGGGTTGGTGGTACCTGTGAGGTTGAGAGCTTGGGGTTAACACCTAACTTGTTGCCAGTTGCTCCCTTCAGTGAGCCTTAAGGCCCCTTTACACTGCAACATCGCTAACGATATCGCTGTAATGTAACCGGTTTTGTGACATAATAGCGACCTCCCCATCGACATTACAGTGTGTGACACGCATCAGCGACTTGGCCCCCGCTGTGAGGTCGCTGATCGCTACAAGTCGTTCAGGACCATTCTTTGGTCCTTTATTTCCTGCTGTGCAGCATGTATCCGTGTGTTTGACACCGTTACAACGACATCATTAGCAACCCAGCCCATAGGCATGCTAGCGTTCCCTTTCCAGCGAGGTCGTTCTGCAGGTCCGTATCGCTGCTGCGTCGTTGGCCAGATCTGCCTGTTTGACAGCTCACCAGCGACTGTTAGAGACTTTCCAGCAATCCTGGCCAGGTCGAGATCGCTGGTGGGATCTCTAGAAAGTCTCAGTGTGGAAAGGGGCCTTTAGGGAGGCTCACACTATTTAATCCCCTGACTTTCATTGTTGGTTGCCAATTATATGCTTAAATTCTGGTACCTTGGGATCTACAACCGCAGCTCTGCTTATTTGATTCCTATGCTTTGACATAGGTGTGTATTTTGTCTACCACTTTGCCTGACATTTCTAATACTACTTGTGACACTTCTGGCATTAACGGGGTTTCCCAAACTATACTCCCAGCCTGCTTCGGCCATTAGCCTATCTATAGAAGACACTTTAGATCTGCGTGACTAGCTTGCACAGAGCTTCTCTGAGATTATTGTGTTGAATTTTGATCCAGAGGAAGCTAAAATTTCATGAGGCAGATGCTCATTGCCTTATATTACAGATAAAATAACTTCCTAACTTCAAACATGGCAATTAGACTAATATCTTGCATCAATGTCCTATCTCTAGAATCTATTACCTTCAATTAGAGATATGCAAATCAAAAATTCTATTTGTGGAAAATTGCAAGTATTCCATTTTCCTGAAAAGAAATATATAACATGCTGAGGTTTCCTAGTACTGTATTCAACCCATTTTAAAGCTCTTTATTGCAAACACAGCCTTATGCGGGCGTCACACGGTACAATCTATCGTGCGATCACACAAGCGATCGTACCCGCCCCCGTCGTTTGTGCGTCACGGGCAAATCGCTGCCCGTGTCGCACAAAGTCGTTAAACCGCTGTCACACATACTTACCTGGAGAGGGACCTCGCTGTGGGCGGTGAACATCCTCTTCCTGAAGGGGGAGGGACGTTCGGCGTCACAGTGACGTCACACAGCCGCCAGGCAATAGAAGCGGAGGGGCGGAGATGAACGGGACGTAAACATCCCGCCCACCTCCTTCCTTCCGCATAGCCGGCGGGTGCCGCGGGACGCAGGGAAGCTGTGTTCATCGGTCCCGGGGTGTCACACGGAGCAATGTACCGATGAACAACTGGTGCCATGAAAAATAAACAATTTTTTAAAAATAAGCGACGTGTACACAACTCACGATTTGTGACCAATTCTGCATCGCTCATAGGTGTCACACGAGACGACGTCGTGAACGATGCCGGATGTGCATCACGAAAACCGTGACCCCGACGATGCATCGCACGATAGATCGTCTCGTGTGACACCCACATTAGTAATGTCAAAACTGAACTCAACATATATGACTGAGTAAATGGATAGTTTAGTATTATATGCAAATATTTAAATTTCGCTATGTACTCTCTAAACTAGGTAATTAATACATACATTAAAAAGAAAAGAGCCCAATACTGACCCCTATGATACCCCACTGTTAACTGTGAACCAGTCAAAAACCATTGATAACCATGTACTGTTTTCTATCACTGAACCAGTAGTTAAACAAATTTTACATATTTTCCTTTAGTCCTAGAAGTTTCATAATGTGTGGCACTGTTATTGATAACTAGAGGAGATTATTATTTTTGGAGGCAGTATATCAAATTTTTACTAGCAGTCCTACCTTCATTAAATATTTAAAACATCAATTTTTATTAAATAAATTTAAAATAAATCCCACACCGTGAGTGATACACACAATCAACAAAAACAAAACAAAAATTCGGACACAAATAAGGCCACAATTATGGACCCCTTTTATTATGCGGAGTTTGTTGTGGAGATTACGGTATTGTTTATCTAGATTAGGGCAAACAGATCTAAATACGCCCTAAATCTATCTGTCCGCTACCTGTCAATGGAGATATAACTTATGTTACACGCACCCTAAAGTTAAAGAGGTGCCCCCACTCCACGACGGCTAGCCCTTTATAGCTGCCCCTAAACTCCCTCACTGATACAGGTACAGGCAGTTTAGATATTTAATTAATTTCGTTCAAATAAGGAGATCACTTATCTTAGTATTCTTACGGTAGCTCTTTGCATAAACACAGTCCAGAAAGAGGAGAAAAAGCTCATAAGGCCACAGTTAGAGACCCCTCCACCTTTTTGGACTTCCAGTATTGTCTATACAGATTAAGGTACCAGAGTCTAAGTGCACCCTACCTCAGTCTGTCCGCTACCTGACAATGGAGATATAACTTTCGTTACACGCACCCTAACGTTAAATAGGTGCCCCCATTCCACGGCGGCTAGCCCTTGGTAGCTGACCCTAAACTCCCTCACCAATTCAGGTACAGGCAGTTTGTATATATTTGGATACTTAAAGATGGTCACTTATCTCATCTTATGTTCTCATGGCAGCTTTTCCACAGAAGATACAGTCCGCAATATGTCCAAAGGAAAAAACTCGACGCGTTTCCCCCCACTAATATATATTGGGGTTCATCAGGAGTTTCAAGGCACAATCGCCATTCTGATGTCCAGCTGCATGTATGGCAGCAGATAACCCTCAAGAGACGGTGCTTGTGGCAGAGCTGGTACCTTAATCTGTATAGACAATACTGGAAGTCCAAAAAGGTGGAGGGGTCTCTAACTGTGGCCTTATGAGCTTTTTCTCCTCTTTCTGGACTGTGTTTATGCAAAGAGCTACCGTAAGAATACTAAGATAAGTGATCTCCTTATTTGAACGAAATTAATTAAATATCTAAACTGCCTGTACCTGTATCAGTGAGGGAGTTTAGGGGGCAGCTATAAAGGGCTAGCCGTCGTGGAGTGGGGGCACCTCTTTAACTTTAGGGGTGCGTGTAACATAAGTTATATCTCCATTGACAGGTAGCGGACAGATAGATTTAGGGCGTATTTAGATCTGTTTGCCCTAATCTAGATAAACAATACCGTAATCTCCACAACAAACTCCGCATAATAAAAGGGGTCCATAATTGTGGCCTTATTTGTGTCCGAATTTTTGTTTTGTTTTTGTTGATTGTGTGTATCACTCACGGTGTGGGATTTATTTTAAATTTATTTAATAAAAATTGATGTTTTAAATATTTAATGAAGGTAGGACTGTTATTGATAACCTTTGAAACATTCACCTAGATAACAACCACAGCCCCTTACTCTGGTTTAGTCCGGAATGTACCTCCACATAGAAGCTATTGAAATTAGTTTGACATGATAGATCCCTCATGAACCCATGTTTATGCTGAATTATGAGGCCATTTTGAATGTGAATTCCAGGATAGCCATGTTGAGTAATAGTGTTATTTAGTATAAACAGAAAAATAAACAGTCAAACAGATCTGGCACCATTAATCCAGCATAGTGATCATAGGACAAAAAAGGAGTACAATGAGCACTAACTGACCACCTGGAGAAAGTGGTGCTCAGGATGATATGGCGGAGATGAGTGTAAAAGAAATAGGGTGGCACTCAATGATCAATAAAAATCCTTTATTTCGTATGATTAAAAACAATTAATGCCGGAGGATGCGGGGCGCGATGTGGGTGATATCTATTTTGCGAGACACTGTACTTCAATGGGTTCTATGAATCACAGTGATAGGTCTCAATAATGAGCAGTGTCGTGTGAAACAGCTGTCATCCACGGCTCTGCCACATTCTCCTGCATCCATGGTTGTTAAGCAAACAAAATAAAGACTTTTATGAATTGGTGCATGCCACCAATTTCTTCTACACTTGGCAATAGTTTTCTTTAGCATTTTGTGCCAATCTCATGGTATAAAAATATTTTTATTTTCTTCTTGAACAAACAAAGATGTAGAAAGTAAGAAAGTTGCTCCTAGTAGAAATTTACAATCCAGAAGCATGCCAAGACATAGCCTCCAAATGTCTTCCTAATACAGTATACAATTTTTTTTATTCTTTCTTCGGGGCAGTTCACATTTGTTAACATTTATTAAGTTATAAATCAGACAGGACAGTTCTCCCAGCTTTAAACAATATGTTAAGAAGTAGTTGTTGATGCCCTTCAGACTTTTGTGTCAAAATCACTTTAGCCACTGAAGCTCTTAAAACACGCACAATATTGGTCATTGAAGCTTCTTCAGCTACCAATTAATATTACTAGCAATTTCTTTTATTTATACACTTCTCAACATTAAAATTGCACCAAGAAAGAAAAGTTGTGTAATTGAGAAACTCACAGGATCAATAGAGATGTTAATAATATGCAAATAATGAAAAAATTGGAAACAAAATTTTCATAATATCTCTGTTTAAAGGGAACCTATAAGCTGCTGCCACCACCAGTGGGCTCTTATATACAGCATTCTAACATGCTGTATATTAGAGCCCAGGCCGCTGTGTAGAACATAAAAATCACTTTATAATACTCACCTAAACGGTCACTGTGGTGGAGTTGGGTCATATGGACGTCTCTGTTCTCCGCTGCCGGCACCTCCTCTTTCAGCCATCTTCGTCCCCCTTCTGAAGCCTGTGTACATGACATATCCTACGTCATACACACTCGCCGGTCTCGCGCAGGCGCACTACAATACTTTGATCTGCCCTGCTCAGACACCTATCCAAAATAAAATCAGGACTCATCACTAAAGAATAAAATACTCTATTCAGGCTTCTACATTATGATAGTCTATCAGAGGGGTGTCATAAAGTAAAGCTAGATGTTTGGCAGGTAGCTCAATGTCATGCAAACGCCCTTGTGTTGGTTTCTAAAGTAACTATTTGATGCCTTAGCTTTGGCATGTGATGCCTAATTTCCCTTTCAGTACAGAATGAATCACTACTCTCTATTCTTTGAATCAGATGAGACCATGTGGGGCCACACCATGAAGAGGCCTTCATAAGGGAATGTTACACCAGTCCTACTCTGGAATTATGGTGTGGGTTGGATTGCATAATGTACAATAGCTGGACCCCTCTAGGTTTCATTTCAGGTACACTAAAAGCTACATGTTACATTCATTTAGTGGTGGAATCAGTGTCACGGACATTTTTCCAAAATGTCTCCTGGTTTGTTCTTCAACACAACTATGTCAGGTCACATATAGCTCGTAGAGATGAGTGGACCCATGGAAGTGCGGTTTGGCGGGTTCATCTTGACTTTAGATAAAGTCTGGATCAAGACCCAGACTTGACTTGAATCCCAATGAAAGTCACTAATTAGGCAGTTCAGGTATCCGTCTATATACAGCCATCCATAAACACAATTCTTATGAGGAAGGAGAGCGGGCTTTTTCTTCTTTTTTTTGGCACACATTATATCCAATAACACTGCTCTCATGCTCAGTGCAAGCCATTCAAACACTGCAAGCAGCTTGCACTGGGCTGAGCACTGAGTATAGCCGAGCACAGTGATGCTCACTCGAGTGGTTAGCATAGGCAAAGCATACAAACTCCAAACCTGAATGGGTTTGCTCATCTCTAGTTGTTCATGCTATTGTGAACAGTATGCCTTGCCTAAATGTGCACCCTTGGCCTGAAGCGTCTCTGGACTTGTCTCCCACTAAAAACATCCGTTATTGTATTGATCAACTATTGAAAAGAGAGCTGCCAGCAGCTGATCTTGATGATTTCAAACCCAAGTGCATTCAGCTTGGTAGTGAAAGCCTCAGATAACCATCAATAACTTTTTATAGCACGCCATGGTGTGTAAGTACATGTATTTTTGAGTGTGGCGCTCATACTTGATACTGAATAAATCAAGATGTTTTGATGAAAAAAAAATTATATTTTAATCATTGGATATCATTAACATGAGTATTGATCCTATTAATTTCACAATTCCACAATTTTTCCCACTGGAGTTGCAATTTTAATATTCAGGAGTGTTTATGAATCTATATATAACCCTTTCACCTGCCAGCATTTTTCATTTTCGTTTTTTCCTCCCCTTTTTCCAAGAGCCAGAACTTTTTTATTTTTCAGTAAATATTGCCATATGAAGGCTTGTTTTCTGCAGTGAAATTTTTTGGGGGGTCTTTTATTCACCCTGTTCACTATGTGGTAAAACTAACATGTCAGTGTGATGCCTCAGATCAGTATGAGTTCATAGATGCCAAACAGGTATACTTTTACTTTAAAAAAAACCCTATGAAGTTTGTTAAAAAAAAATTGCGCTTTTGTCCCCATTTTCTGAGACCCGTAGTGTTCTCATTTTTTGCGATCTGGGGCTCAACGATGGCTTCTTTTTTGTCTTAAGCTGGTACTTTTAAAGGGAATGTATAGTCAGAAAAAAAAAATGCAATAACTGAAAAAATGTAAAGTAATAATGTTTTAATGTTTAAATATGTTTAATAATGTTTAAATATTATTTTTTTTTAATTGAGCAAAATATAAAAAATAAATAAAAAGTTTGATATTTTTCGCTGTTTCCACTGTTAAACACTAGGGGGAGCAGCTTCTGAAATCCTACAGAAATCCCACTGTATAAAAAGCTCACATTACAGCTGCAGTAAAGTGGGCAGATTCTGCTCTCCTGTGTGTGATGGCACGCCTCCCCCCTCCTAATTTGAGCGTTTCCAACAGATAACAGAGAATGACATGTAGGGACATCGTGCAGAGCCATTTTGTTTGGTGACCAGAAATGTCTAAAGTGTCACCAAGGACAGCAGATAGTATCACACAGGATAAGAATAGATACACAGCTCAGCAGACAGTATCACACAGGATAGGGCTAGATACACAGCCATGCAGACAGTATCACACAGGATAGGATTAGATACACAGCCGTGCAGACAGTATCACACAATAGGATTAGATACACGGCTCAGCAGACAGTATCACACAGGATAGGATTAGCTACACGGCTCAGCAGTTTCACACAGGAGGATTAGATACACAACCCTGCAGACAGTATCACCACCGGTACACACACAGGCCGACAGGTGGCAGGCGGAAAGGGGGGGTTGAATGGGGGGTGTTTTTGGAGACAGTAGCAGCGGCGGTACTCACATGCCGTGGCACACAAACAAACACACACACAGCAGCGGCAGGTAGAGGGGAGGGAGGGGGTGTCATTAGAGACAGTAATTTTCGGCGGCAGTAGCGGAGGCATAGCGGGGGCTGGGGAGAGCAGAGGGAGTGAGGGGGTGTCATTGGAGACGGTAACGGCAGGGGGGAGTGGAGGTGACCTGTACTCACACATCCCGGTGGGTGACAGGTGTAAAGTGGAGCAAACAGCATGGCTGTGAGATCCACAATGATGGCGCTGATCTCATCCGTCTGCTGTGATCTGGACAGCCCAGAGGGTGCGTCCAGGTCACAGCAGACGCCCACTGTAACGCTACTGAAGTGGTCGGATCACGACCACTGTTCTCTATGCACAGGGGCTGCTATAAAGGAGTGAGTAACTGTCGTTACACACACACACAGCAAATCCATGGCAGCCCCCAGTGCCTCCAGTAACATTAGAATTACATAAAAACTAAATAAGCTGCAATTTTCATTTTGTTTTAAAAATACTTGATTTCATAATCATTATTTTTAATACAAAAATAAAAAAAAGTGATACATTCCCTTTAAGTATACTATTTTTGTGCAGATGCTACATTTTCATCACCTGTTCTTGCATTAAAAAAAATGTGGTGTCCAAAAAATGTAATTTTGTAATTTGGAGTATTTTTTCTTGCCCCGCCATAAACCAATCAGATTGATTGATTTTATATTTTGATAGATCGGGCATTTTTGAATGCAGCGATACCAAATATGTGTATATATAATTTTTTTTATTATTTTATTTTCAACTAGCTGTACTACCCGGCTTCGCTTGGGTTAATAACTGTTGTTAACAAAATAGAATGTATTAACATTCCCGGGATAGAATGTATAAATAGAATGTATTAACGCCCGGGATAGTAACTGTCTCTCTGTTTCTCTCCCATTCTCTGTCTGTCTCCCGCTCTGTATATATATCTCTCTGTCTCTCTCTCTCTCTTTGTCTGTCTGTCTCTTTCCCTGTCTGTCTCTGACTGTCTCTGTCTCCGTCTCTCTCAATCTCTTTCCCTGTCTAGCTATCTCTGTCACTTTCCCTGTCTGTCTCTTTCCCTCTCTTTCCCTATTTGTCTCTTTCCCTGTGTCTGTCTCTTTGTCTGTCTCTTTACCTGTATTTGTCTGTCTCTTACCCTGTCTGTCTCTTTCCCTCTATTTCCCTGTCTGTCTGTTTCCCTGTGTCTGTCTCTTTACCTGTCTGTGTCTGTCTCTTAACCTGTCTCTCTCTTTCCCTCTCTTTCCCTGTCTGTCTCTTTCCCTGTCAGTCTGTTTCTTTGTCTGTGTCTGTCTCTTTGTGTCTGTCTTTTACCCTGTCTATGTCTGTTTCTTACCCTGTCTGTGTATGTCTCTTTCCCTGTCTGTGTCTGTCTCTTTCCCTGGCTACATTGTGACACGCCAACATTCCATTTAAGGGCGTGGCTGTGCATTCTTCTGAAGTTCTGGCTGCACTGTGGCTCCCAGCCCCATTCGCTTTAATGGAGGCAGGTTTTTTGGTGAATGACTGTAAAGCGCGGGGTTAAAATTTCCCCTCAAAACATAGCCTATGATGCTCTCGGGGTCCAGAAGTGTGAGTGTGCAAAATTTTGTGGCTATAGTTGCGACGGTGCAGATGCCAACCCCGGACATACATATATACATACATACACACACACATACATACACACATTCAGCTTTATATATTAGATAGGGCAAAAAGATTATTTAAACTTTTAGGTTTTTTTTAATTATTTTCAGATTTTTTAAAACTTTTTATTTTACTTTTTTTGTTGATTTTACTAGTCTCCCTAGGGGACTTTATCACTGCATAGTCCGATTGGCTGTTAATTTCAGCATTGCTCTGATCAGCAGAAATGCAGTGTTCCTGTGTGAGGCAGCTCTCCATCGGCTCTGACAGGAAATACATCATGCTAACGGATCTCTGATCCACCCATGCCTACTAGCCACACATGTCTGCTGATTGTTTCAGCAGACATGTGCGGAGATTACTGCAGGCTTGGCACTGAAGCCCATGGTTACTGGGGGGACACGACCTAGAACATATTTATACGTCCAAGTTCACGAAGGGGTAATGGCATATTAATGTAATAGTGGTTAGGTAATGTTAAAAAATAAATCTTAATGTTTTTATGAAAGTAATATAAATTTATTGTATTAATTTATTGCAATACGTATATGTAGCGCCCATGGGACAGGTGGTTAACCTACTCATTGCCGGGCTTTTTCATGGGTGGCCTTGCCCAGTTCTGTTGCCCCGAGGCATACAGTAAATAGTGGGGGAAGCGGGGTATTTGGGAAAGTTTGTCGTGACGCTACCTGTGGTATTGCGGCCAGGGAGCAGCCGCTGCTGCAGAATTCCTCACCGGGGCAGGTGTAATGGCAGCCGGGATGGTGTCACTCCCCATAGTGGGCCCCGGGTGGATGATGAGAGTGATTATAATGGCGGTCTGCACTTAAGTGCGGGGTGACGATGCCAGTAAGGACAAGCCAACACAGTCTCTGCGGATTCAAGGTGTCTTTACTCACAACTTCAGTTGCCAGCCCTGTAGCACCAGTCACCGCCGTGACGGGCTCAGGTCGATCCCAGATTCGTGGGAGGTCAGAACCACTGCGGTAGTCTGTGGGCCCTTGCTCACTGCGCTTTGTAGTGCGGGTCCCTGTTGTTTGAAGCACTTAGAGTCCCTTCCATACTAGGTAGAGTAATGTTCCCTATGCCGGTAGTGTGGATCCCCTTGAGTCTGACCGTTATTGAGGCCCGGGAGTCCTAGGTGCCACTTAACTCTGGATACTTGTGTGGTTGGAGAAGCATAGAACCTCTCCGTCAGGCAGAATCTGGTAATGCAACTTGGAATTGCACCACCCTAGGGTGCTGCACCCTGAACTGCGCTGGTTCCGGGGAACTGACACGGAATCCTCAACAGCGACCGTTAAACTCCTATGTCCCACAGGAGCTACCGGGAAAGACGTCCGCTCAACGTCACTCCTGCTGGAGAACTCTATATTGCTGTGTGTGATTTCTGACTCTCCCTGGTGGCCGCTCCTCCCCCCGCCTAGGTTTTAACACTAGAAGTCCCAGAAATTTCGAGCTTCCCCCTGAAGTCCCGAAAGAGGGTCAAATGACATACAGTAAACTGAATAGAACTAACTAG
Source organism: Anomaloglossus baeobatrachus (assembly GCF_048569485.1). Lineage (NCBI taxonomy): Eukaryota > Metazoa > Chordata > Amphibia > Anura > Aromobatidae > Anomaloglossus > Anomaloglossus baeobatrachus. The sequence continues at coordinate 452,110,998 of NC_134355.1, forward strand.
AAACTAAATGGCTAAACTCAATGGAAACAACAACCTTCTGTGGTGCGACAGTAATGACCTTAATTACAGAATAAAAGACGGTGATTATAGGAAGTTAGCTAAAATCCTTCAGGTCATTCTACCCGTCTCTGGGTTCCAAAGGTAGAAATGTTAAATGACCCCTCTCTGGGACTTCTAGTGTTAAGCTAGTGGATTGGGGCCCAGTTGTGATGACATTCTGTAAATGCCACACTGTAGGCGACCCCTTTGATACCCGACCTTAGCCCAGTCCAAGTGGGGAAGGGGCAACGTGTGTGTGTATGTGGTTGTGTATGGTGAAACCGGCACCAATCTTCCTTGGATCCATGATCAGTACTACACTCCAAGTGGAATGCAGTACCCTGTGGCGACCCAAGCCTCAGGGGTGCCACCTATATGAGTACAAGTGAGTGTTTAAGTATGGTACAAACTATTTTGTGCCCCTGCCATTAACTGATGACTACTACATATTTACCAGTATGGTTAGATGGGTGGGAGAGGTGTCAAAAAGCAGGGATAAAAATGCAGCAGTCCTGTCCCAATACTATTCTGTACTTAAAGGAAATCTGTCACATGGTTTTTGTTAACTAATCTGAGAGCAGCATTTTGTAGGGGCAGAGATCCTGATTCCAGTGATGTGTCACTTACTGGGCTGCTTAAGGTCCAGTCACACACAACGACTTACCAGTGATCCCGAAAACGATGCGACCTGATAGGGATCGCTGGTAACTCGCTGGGAGGTTGCTGGTGAGATGTCACACAGTCAGACCTTACCAATGCAGGAACAATACAGGTTGCAGTAGCGACCTGTATAACGATCTCAGCAGTCACTGTGACCCTGTCACACAGTGTCAAACACAGCGATGCGTCCTGCCCAGCAGGACATCGCCTTTGAAGAAAATGACCTGGACCATTCTGCAATGACTAGCGATCTCACAGCAGGGGCCTGATCGCTGGTCACACATAACAAGATCGCTAATGGGATCGCTACTGCGTCACAGAAACCGTGACTCAGCTGCGATCTCGCTAGCGATCTCATTATGTGTGACGGTACCTATAGTGTAGTTTTGATAAAATCTATGTTTAATTAGCAGTAGACTATCATTAAAGGACTCATTGGCGTGCTGGTAGGTAGTCCACTATATTGATGAGCTCTGTATAACTTCTAGATCTGAAGCAGAGAAAACATTTATTTTATAAAAGCGATAGCAAAAAGTCCAGTAAGTGACACATTGCTAGAATTAGGGTCTCTGCCTCTACATTATGCTGTTCTCAGATGAGGTAACACAAACCTAGTGACCGATTCCCTTTAAACAGAGCAGGACAGTATGAAGACAGATTCTCTTTAAAGACCCTAAAGCCTCTTTTACTTTATCTTTCATTCTGTACGCTTTGTTAATGTAGGCTTTTCATGTATTTTCTGCCCAAAGGATAATTTATTTGTGCCCCAATTAATTTCCGCAGAGGCAAAGCATGATTAATATTCAGAATGACTTTATTTATATGTTGCATGCAGTCAGTAGCAAGAATTAGTTTATGTCGTATCATGGAAAGGCTGGCCTCATAATTCGCTATAATAGATCATGGCATTCTGCGTGGGCAACTTATTTCCTGTCTCAAGAGTTTAACATTCTAGGCAGGAATTGAGCATCATTATCACAAGAGATAACTCCCTATTCTTTCAGGTTTAAATGACATATTACTATTATTAAATGTTTTGAAATCTTGCAAATGGTCCATGCAAAAAAAGAAATTAATATTTTTAAAAATCACATTTTAATCCAAGCTGCTGGAAGATTAATATCTATTTTATTTTGCTCTCAGAGACCTTGCCAAGTGTGGGCTTGATGGCAGTATCAGTTTCACTGTTGCTTTAGTCTCCGTCTGCATTTGAATGGAAGGCAGCCATGCTCAGAAATCTCATTTACTTTAATAATACCCAAGCATGCTCTGTGTCGAAGGAGAATGGCATTTCCTAAATGCAGCATGTTATTTGTACAGAAGGTGTGAAGCTGTTACAGCATCCATGAGATCTGACTGATAGAGTTTAAGGGCTCACCTGTGTTAATGTTGGGAATCTACATAGATAAATGAGTTAGATTATGTTAGAATCTTGTTCTAGCTATTCTGTTGATTTTTCAATTTAAAGGGAACCTGTCAGGTGCAATATGCACCCAGAACCACAAGCAGTTCTGGCTGTATACAGTATTAGTAATCCCTGCCTAACCATCCCTGTATCTAGTAGCATAGATAAAGGGATCTTTAGAAAAAGTATTTCTAAAGATCTTTTCTGAGATGCTAATGAGCGCAGGGACTAGTCCCAAGGGTATTACTTTCCTTGGCTAGTCTGTCCCCTTAGCATGTAAGCACACCCACAGGGGTGTACTAACATGCTATTCAACGCAGCGTCACCAGCAGTGATGTGTGTACCTGTTTGTGTTGTGGATCTGAGTGCCAGGCATTTCCAGTCATGCGCACTAGACGTCTCTGAAGCTGGGACGCATATACCCGGCTTCATTCTGCGCATGACCGGAAGTGCGGGGCATTCAGATCAGCGTTCACAGTGGACACAGGTACACACATCACTGCTGGTAACACAGCATTGAATAGCATGTTAGTACACCCCTGTGGGCGTGCTTACATGCTAAGGGGCAGACTAGCCAATGGAAGTAAAGCCCTTGGCACTAGACCCTGCGATCATTAGCATATGGTAAAAGATATTTAGAAATACATTTTCTAAACATCTCTTTATGTATGCTACAAGATACAGGGACAGTTAGGCAGGGATTAGCAATATACACCCAGAACTGCTTGAGATTCTGGGTATATATTGCACCTGACAGGTTCCCTTTAAAGGAGTCTGTCATGTTATCCAATTAATTTAAAGGGAAGTTTAAATGAGATTCATTTGCTACTGGAACCACTATGTCTCTCCCCATATGGGTGTGTGTATAGGAAGAGTCATTTCAGACTAGGAGAGTGGGGCAGGTAAGTAGCTATTGGATTCCTGCCTCAGATTAGTCATTGAAGATGCTGCAGCTGCATGGCCCATTACAAGATCTGAGGAGTCTGCTCCGGAGATGATGAGGGCAGCAGACCTCTGATCCTACATGGATATTTGGACAATAAAACTTTCACACCACTAATCAAAGCTAATTAACGATTCACTCTCTAATTTGTTTATTTAAATGCCCTTTTATTATTCCATCCCTCTGCTCTGTTTGTTTATATATTTGTGTTTCTTCAGATATTTCGTCATACCATGCCTGATGAAGGGACCTGAGATGTCTCGAAAGCTTGCTTTATAACATCATTTTATTTTATTTTATTTTAGTTAGCCATTAAAAGGTATCATAACTACAAAATGTTAATTTTGTTTCTCTCACTGAGAGCAAGCAATCATAGTAAAACATACACAGCTTCAATATTGCTGCCAGTATTTGATTCATGCTGTCTGTAATTTGGGCAGCATGAATCTCTTGCCAAATTCACTTTAAAATTGGCATGTGACCTTGAACTAAGACAGCGTTGGTTCAAGTAAAGTAGGAGAACCAGAAAAATGGCGAGGTGGTGACTGCACTGCTGGGAAGTCCAGTGCACTTTGTCCAGATGAAGGGTGGTTTATTTCTTAACTCTTTTCAAAGTGGTCACACCTCTTCTTCAGGAGATCCACCTGGTTTTGTTGTGTGCTACACAACTTAGGAAGGTGAGCACATACCATGCTTATACCAATGCTAGTCCGTTGGGTAAGACCCTATTTGTGCTGTTCTGTCTTAAGGCCACTTTACACACAGCGACATCGCTAGCGATGTCGCTGGTGAAAGCACCGGCCGCCGTCGGTTGTGCGTCATGGGCAAATCGCTGCCCATGGCGCACAACATTGCTAACACCCGTCACACTATACTTACCTGCCTAGCGACGTCGCTGTGGCCGGTGAACCACCTCCTTTCTAAGGGGGCGGTTCGTGCGGCGTCACAGCGGTGGCACTAAGCGACCGCCCAATAGAAGCGGACAGGCAGAGATGAGTGGGTGGAATATCCCGCCCACCTCCTTCCTTCCTCATTGCCGGCGGTCGCAGGTACGATGTTGTTCCTTGTTCCTGCGATGTCACACATAGCGATGTGTGCTGCCGCAGGAACAACGAACAACATCGTACCTGCAACAGCGATATTTGGGATTAGAACGACTAGTCAATGATCAACGATATGGTGAGTATTTAATGGTTGTTAATGCGTTTCACACGCAACGACGTCGCTAACGAGGCCGGATGTGCGTCATGAATTCCGCGACCCCAACGACATCTCGTTAGTGATGTTGTTGCGTGTAAAGTGGCCTTTAGGCTAAGTGTGCATGTTAAAAATTTGGAGCAGAAATTTTCTGCACCAAATCTGCATCTTCTGGCAAAGAATGCACCAAAAACGCAATGCATTTTTGTCACGTTTTTGGTACATTTTTTTGACATGCGTTTTTCATAATGATCTCAATTGGTGGAACAGCTGAAAAATGTAGGCAAAAAAAGCCCTAAGAATTGACATGCTGTAAGTTTTCTCTGCAGCCAAACACTAGAATTTTCATTGACTTTGTTGACAGGCATGATAGGCATGCAGTTTTGTGACAAATCTGCACCAAAAACGCATCAAAAACATAATGTGTGCACGTGGCCTTATAGTTTCTCATTTGGTTCATGTAGGAGACAGAGATAGCTGGCAAAGGCATTCTGGATGGTATGGCACTATCCCATGGTGGTCTGAGTACCTCATTTGCATAGGAAATTAAAGATGGAATTCTCTAAATTTATTGTATTAATTTCACAGCTACAATATGGCCTGTCATAGTCCTCATTCAAATGTCTGTTTTCATGAGGTTTTCACAGATAGAGCACGTAACCATTATAGTCCAGGCGGCTGTTAATATGTCTGTTTTTATGCAGACTGTGAGTTCACAAAAAATAGTAGCAAAATGTCCATCAGTGTCATGAATCAAAATCATATGTAGAAGTGTATAGGTCCATGATAATCACAGACAGTACTCCATGCCATCTGTTCACTAAGGCGTAAGACACGGCATGAAAATCGGTGCGAGTGGAGTACGATAAAATATCGCATTCCACTCGAACCAATATTAGCCTGTGTGTCAGCACCCATGATCAATTACTGCGATTGTAATGCGATCATCGTTTCTCTCGCACCCATTCAAGTCTATGGGGCGAGAGAAAAATCAGACTGCACTCGCGGTACACCGGTGTACCGCGAGTGCAGTACGAGAATGGCAATAGCCGACTACGGAGGAGAGAGGAAGATAAATCCCTCCCTCCCCTCCGCAGCACCGGTCTGCCCCTCCTCAGTGCCAGCCCGCCCCCCCCGCAGCTGAGGTCCGCTTGCACGATTGGACCTCAGTCTCAGGGACACTCGCATGACAACCCGGCTCTGCTGTACTTCCAGCATGAGCCGAGTGTCATGCGAGGGGATCACAGTAATCCCCGTGTGGCCCCAGCCTTAAGTGCAATCTATATGCAATCAATATGTTATCCGTGATTAACATTGGAGAAAATAGAATAAGTCATTAATTTATTTTATTTTATTTTTTTCATGAGTGAAAATCACTAAAGCCCGCTACACACGCTTCAATATATCTCACAATCCGTCGTTGGGGTCAAGTTGTAAGTGACGCACATCCGGCATCGTTTGTGAGGTGTCTGCGTGTGATATCTACGTGCGATCAGGATTGAACGCAAAACCGTTGATCGCAAACACATCGTATCTTTGTCTAGAATTGAGCGTTTTGTTGCACCAATCTAGTCAATTGTAACGTGTGACATCCCTCATACGATTTTGGTGTCTGATGCTATGTGTGCAGGTGTGCGCTCTGCACCGCAGCTTAAAAAAGGTCCGCTTCAGAGAGCAGCTGAAAAGCTGCGTTCTGAAGCGCCTCACAATGTCTGTCATTCACTAATCTCTGTCAGTCGGTCACTATCTCTGTCCCTCACTCTCTGTCCATGTCAGTCTATCCCCCTCTCTCATATACTCACCGATCCCCGATCCCCGGCGCTGCACGGCGTTCACACTGCTCCGGCGGCTTTTACTGTTTTGAAAAAGCCGGCCGCCCATTAAACAATCTCGTATTCCCTGCTATCCCCGCCCACCGGCGCCTATGATTGGTTACAGTGAGACACGCCCCCACGCTGAGTGACAGGTGTTACACTGCACCCAATCACAGCAGCTGGTGGGCGTGTCTATACTGTGTAGTGAAATAAATAATTAAATAATTTAAAAAAACGGCGTGCGGTCCCCCCCAATTTTAAAACCAGCCAGATAAAGCCATACGGCTGAAGGCTGGTATTCTCAGGATGGGGAGCTCCACGTTAGGTGAGGTGAGGTGAGTCCTTCACTGGTGACCGCTAATCAGGACGCGACACAGACAGAGCCGCAGCATGACAATGAAGTCGGGGGAAGTTCACCCGAGTTCATTCTGACAGTGCGGCTCTATCTGTGTCTGCTGTCAGCGGCCATTCAGCTCTGCTACATGGCTGTCTGTGTCTGCTGTTAGCGGCCATGTAGCAGAGCTGAATGGCAGATGACATAGTAAAAACGCATCCCTACACATTACACATGCTTGGCAAGTCAATAAATAAAAAAAAAAAAAAAAAAAAAAAAAAAAAAAAGGTGCCCAATGCATACGTCACAGAACACATGATCTAAAGGATCGCACATAAAATTGATCAATTTAACATAGACTACTAACGCACGTGTGACAGCAAATGAACGACCTACGTGCAATCTCATAAGATCCCGTATGCAACCTGGGCGTGTCACATCGCAAATGCAATTGTACAACTAATTGCAACGTGTAAAGCAGGCTTATGGAAACACTGATGGTAAAAACTGACACACAGACCAATCACTGATGAAACTCAATTCCAAAACTCTGATTACAGTGGTATAATTTTTTTGCATTAAGTAAAATATCACTAACATCTAATGAAGTCTTAGAACTTAGTGCAAGGTACCTTACAAGTAGGCATGAGATGACCCATGGAGGTTCAAGTTCGCCAGGTTCGGCCAGACTTTAGCTAAAAGTTCAGTTTGAGACCTAGACTTGATCCGAACTTGACCCCGGAACCCGAAACTCATATAAGTCAATGGGGACTCAAACTGTGGTCTTTAAAATGGTTGTAGCAAGGGCTAGGTGGCTGCAATATGAAGGAAAATGAGTGAAATTACAGGACAATTGTCCTGCAAACGAATCTGGATAGGGAATAAATAAATTTAAAAAATTATGTAGGTTCTCGCCTATTTTTGATAATCAGAGTAGGTAAAGCAGACAATTACGGGCTGCAGCCCTCAGCTGTCTGCTTTACCTTGGCTGGTTATCAAAAATAGAGGTGACCCCCACACCCTTACTTTGATAAACAGAAAAGGTAAAGCACATGGCTGGGAGCTGGTATTATCAGGCTGTTTGGCCCTCACAGCCTAAAAATAGCAGCCCACAGCCGCCCCAGAAGTGGTGTATCCACTACATGCTCTAATTCTGTCTGTATGCCCTGGTACGATAGCAATCAGGGTAATACTTTTGGGGTTGATGTCAGCTGTGAATTGACAGCTGGCATTACGCCCTTGGGTTATTAATGCATAAACGTTCAAGAGACACCGCCATTACTAACCGACAAGTGTAACCTTAAAAAACACACAGAAAATAATAGTTTATTTGAATAAAGACTCCTCCACACTCCCTTGTTCACCAATTTATTAACTAAAAAAATACTAATCTAATGGATGCACCACTGCTGGGGCAGCTGCGGGCTGCTATTTTTAGGCTGGTAAGCGGCAAATAACCATGGGCCTTTCCAGCCTGATAATATTAGCCCCGCACTAGTAAAGCAGATATCAGCTGTATGCTTTACCTTAGCTGGTTATCAAAAATAGTGGGACCCCATGCCATTTTATTAAAGTATATATTTATATACAGATAAATTAAAAAGATTACATGGAATCCCCTCTACTTTTGATAACCAGTCAAAGTAAAGCAGACAGCTGAGAGTTGTATGCTTTACCAGTGCTGTTATCACAAATAGGCGGGACCCCACAGCATTTTGTTTAATCTATTGATTTTGTTCACAGTAGCATACAAGCATCTTCCCCATGTAATAAAGCTTGTTGATTGGCTGCCTTTCAAAAAACTTTATTACCATACAAATAGCACCCTAACTCTGAACTTGGGCACAGACTTTTTTTAAAAGTCCATTTTCGAGTTTGAGCCCCGGACAACCAGTGTCCGATACAAAACCCGAACTTTACAGTTCAGGTTTGCACATCCCTAGTTATATCCATTTGTCACTATTGAACAATTCAGATTTTTTATTATACTGGTAGGAATATGTTTTTAAATGCAGTTTTATTAATCGCGCTCTTAAGATCTCACTCCACTGGGTCATGGCTACGTTTTCATCTTGAAAGGAAAATGAGTTTGATTCTAACAGGTAACACTATTTTACAATGCTATAAAATGTTATTAGCACTGCAGGCCAATATATTTATGCTTCATAAACAACCTCCGTGTAAAGCATTTCCAGTAAAGCACTTATAATGTGGACAAGCTAAATAAAAGTATGATATGATCATCACTATTAATGCAATGCTTTGTTGTATATGCTTATTATTCCATTTAAATACTCTACATAAAGGCTTTTGTAAGTTTATAAGTAGAACAATACAAACAATTGTGGTATGATCTCAGGGAACATAAACATCAAACGCAAAGCAAGAAATATGCCCATAAAATATAATTTATTAATGCATTAAAAGTATAGTAAAAAAAAACCCCACACAATTGCAATGAACATCAAAGGGATAGATTAGATACACAAACATGTGAAGAAAGTGATGTAGTAAGGGGGACTCCAGGACCTAAATTAAGCCTAAGGCCAGAGTCACACTTGCGAGAGACTCGCGCGGGTCTCGTATCACATCACCCGGCATGGCCACGCACTCTCCTGACAGGAGCGGATCGGCTGTATGTATTTCTATGGAGCTGAGACACTCCTGTCCGGAGAGTGTGCGGCCATGACGGGTGATGCGCTGCAAGACTCGCACGAGTCTCTCGCAAGTGTGACTCCGGCCTAAGGGCATGTGCGCACGTGTGCGTATTGCATGCATTTACACTGCGTCTACCACTGCAGTGTAAATGCATGTGTCCTGCGTCCCCTGCACAATCTATGAAGATTGTGCATAATCCAACCACACAATGCTTTTTTGAGAGCAGCGATTTGGGTGCTGAATTTTTTATCCAAATCAGTGCATCCAAAAATACAACATGTTACTTCTTTTGTGCGCTTTGGATGCGGCTCCCACTCTGTCTATGGGAGAGACAGTATCCATAGCTCATGAAATCAGCATCTATTCTACAGACACACTACATCCATTACACAGTGTTTCTGCAGCGATTTGAAGAGCACATGTGCTGACAAATCTCTGCAGAAATTTCTGCATGTACGTGTGCACACAGCCTAAAGCCGCTCCCCCCCATATCACCCTGTCTAGCAATGGAGGTGGTACACCCTAACTTTATATGGCACCTTTGTTCCATCATGGCCGACGCTCTCTTAAACTCATATACCTTCTGCAATAAATTACACGCACGTATGTGGAAGGAGGATGTAAAAATAAATATCCAGTCAACTGCAAGTAACAGGGTTGGTGCCTCAGGATTGGAGGACTGCTGATGTGGTACCGATATTTAAGAAAGGTAAGAGGGTAGATCCAGGCAACTACCATCCAGTAAGCCTGACATCAGTAGTATGCAAAGTTTTTGAGGGAATTTTAAGGGATGACATGCAAACATATATTGCAGAAATTAATATAATAACTGACAAACAGCATGGATTCATGAAATATAAGTCGTGTCTAACCAACCTGTTGGGGTTCTATGAGGGCATAAGTGCAAATCTGGATATTGGTAATGCAACTGATGTGATTTATTTGGACTTTGCAAAGGCATTTGATACTGTACCACATAATAGCCTTATACTAAAGCTCCAGAAGCAGGGAATTGAGGAAACTATATGCAACTGGGTAAGGAATTGCCTGAAGGATAGGAAACAAAGAGTAGTCATAAATGGAACATTCTCTAAATGGGCTATAGTCAGCAGTGGGGTGCCGCAGGGATCTGTGCTAGGACTGATTCTTTTTAATCTCTTTATTAATGACCTTGTGGATGGGATTGATAGTAAAGTGTCAGTCTTTGCTGATGACACCAAACTATGTAGGATATTAAAAACTGACCTTGATAGTACAATATTACAAAAAGATCTGGATAAGATGTCAGAATGGGCAGATACTTGGCAAATGAGATTTAATGTTGATAAATGTAAAGTAATGCACCTAGGTCGGAATAATCCTATAACTGCGTATACATTAAACTAACTAACGAGTTAACTCGGGACTACAGAACAGGAGAAGGACTTGGGTATTCTCATTACAAATAAGCTGAGCAGCAACACTCAATGTCAAGCAGCAGCTGCTAAAGCAAACAAGATTTTAGGGTGTATAAAAAGAGAGATTAGATCCCGTGATCCCAACGTATTGTTGCTCCTCTATAAATCACTTGTAAGGCCACATCTGGAATATGGGATCGAGTTTTGGGCTCCACGTTTTAAAAAGGACGTTCAGAAGTTAGTCAGTTCAAAGGCGGGCAACTAGACTATTACAAGGAATGGAAGGCCTCCCATATGATGACAGGTTGAAAAAGTTAGATATGTTTAGCTTAAATAAAAGACGTCTCAGAGGAGATCTCATTTATATGTATAAATACATGTGTGCTCAATATAAAGGACTGGCACATGACTTATTTCTGCCAAAGACAATACTAAAGACCAGGGGGCATTCACTGCGAGTGGAAGAAAAGTGATTCCGACAACTAAATAAGAAAGGGTTCTTTACAGTTAGAGCAGTCAGACTATGGAATGCCCTACCAAAAGAGGTAGTAATGGCAGATACTATAACAGCTTTTAAAAAGGGCTGGATGATTTCCTCAGTGCACACAACATTGTTGATTATAAATGACTTAGTGACCAAATGTAGAACTGGTGGAGGAAGATTGAACTAGATGGATCTAGGTCTTTTTTCAACTTAAGTAACTATATAACTATGTAACCAATGTTGACCAAAGTCTGTCTTCCATAGACAATATATATTTATTTACACAATATATCTAATATATAAAGCTGAATGTGTGTGTGTGTGTGTGTGTGTGTGTGTGTATATATATGTACAGTGCGGGCCAAAAATATTGGCACCCCTGCAATTCTGTCAGATAATACTCAGTTTCTTCTTGAAAATGATTGCAATCACAAATTCTTTGGTATTATTATCTTCATTTAATTTGTCTTCAATGACAAACAAAAAAATAATTGTCATAAAGCCAAAATTGTATATAATTCTACACCAAACATAAAAAAGGGGGTGGACGAAAGTATTGGCACTGTTTTAAAAATCACGTGATGCTTCTGTAATTTGTGTAATTAACAGCACCTGTAACTTACCTGTGGCACCTAACAGGTGTTGGCAATAACTAAATCACACTTGCAGCCAGTTGACATGGATTAAAGTTGACTCAACCTCTGTCATGTGTCCTTGTGTGTACCACATTGAGCATGGAGAAAAGAAAGAAGACCAAAGAACTGTCTGAGGACTTGAGAATCCAAATTGTGAGGAAGCATGAGCAATCTCAAGGCTACAAGTCCATCTCCAAAGACCTGAAAGTTCCTGTGTCTACGTTGCGCAGTGTCATCAAGAAGTGTAAAGCCCATGGCACTGTGGCTAACCTCCCTAGATGTGGAAGGAAAAGAAAAATTGACGAGAGATTTCAACGCAAGATTGTGCGGATGGTAGATAAAGAACCTCGACTAACATCCAAACAAGTTCAAGCTGCTCTGCAGTCCGAGGGTACAACAGTGTCAACCCGTGCTATCCGTCGGCGTCTGAATGAAAAGGGACTGTATGGTAGGATACCCAGGAAGACCCCACTTCTTACCCCGAGACAAAAAAAAGCCAGGCTGGAGTTTGCCAAAACGTACCTGAGAAAGCCTAAAACATTTTGGAAGAATGTTCTCTGGTCAGATGAGTCAAAAGTAGAGCTTTTTGGGAAAAGCCATCAACATAGAGTTTAGAGGAAAAAAAAAGAGGCATTCAAAGAAAAGAACACGGTCCCTACAGTCAAACATGGCGGAGGTTCGCTGATGTTTTGGGGTTGCTTTGCTGCCTCTGGCACTGGACTGCTTGACCGTGTTCATGGCATTATGAAGTCTGAAGACTACCAACAAATTTTGCAGCATAATGTAGGGCCCAGTGTGAGAAAGCTTGGTCTTCCTCAGAGGTCATGGGTCTTCCAGCAGGGCAATGACCCAAAACACACTTCAAAAAGCACTAGAAAATGGTTTGAGAGAAAGCACTGGAGACTACTAAAGTGGCCAGCAATGAGTCCAGACCTGAATCCCATAGAACACCTGTGGAGAGATCTCAAAATGGCAGTTTGGAGAAGGCCCCCTTCAAATCTCAGGGACCTGGAGCAGTTTGCCAAAGAAGAATGGTCTAAAATTCCAGCCGAGCATTGTAAGAAACTCATTGATAGTTACAGGAAGCGGTTGTTCGCAGTTATTTTGGCTAAAGGTTGTGCAACGAAGTATTAGGCTAAAGGTCACTTTACACTCAGAGATAAATCTTTGGCAGATCTGTGGTTGCAGTGAAATCATGGACATATTGTTCCATTTGTACACAGCCACAAACCTGGCACTGATTGTCCACAATTTCACTGCAACCACAGATCTGCCGCAGATTTATCTCTGTGTGTAAAGTGGCCTTAAGGGTGTCAATACTTTTGTCTGGCCCATTTTTGGAGTTTTGTGTGAAATGATCAATGATTTGATTTTTGTTTCATTCTCTTTTGTGTTTTTTCATTGCAAGCAAAATAAATGAAGATAATAATACAAAAGAATTTGTGATTGCAATCATTTTCAAGAAAAAACTGAATATTATCTGACAGAATTGCAGCGGTGCCAATACATTTGGCCAGCACTGTATGTCCGGGATTGGCATCTGCACCGTCGCAGCTACAGCCACAACATTTTGCACACTCACACGTCTGGACCCAGAGACCGTCATAGGCTATGTTGTGAGGCAAAATTTTAACCCCGCGCGTTCCAATTTACCAATCAATTTTGCCCCTATCTACATAATGGGGAAAAAGTGAAACGAAAAGTGTATCCGCACTGTTGCAGTTACAATCACGAAATTTTGCACAAACACCTCATGTGACCCAGGGAACGTCGTAGACTATGTTTTGACAGAAAAATTTAACCCCGCGCTTTACAGTTACTCTCCAAAAAACATGTCTCCATTAAAGTAAATGGAGCCTGGAATTACAAGTTATTAGTAGGAGCTGTGATTGGTTGCTATAGGAACAAAAGACATTCATAGTATAAGAAGCTTATATGTGAGGTAATAAGATGTTGATGGGGAGACGGATAGAGAGAGACAGACAGAGACAGACAGAGAGAGAGACAGACAGGAAAGACACAGAGAGATAGAGACAGACAGAGACAGACAGGGAAAGAGACAGACGGGGAAAGAAACAGATGGGGAAAGAAACAGAGAGCTAGAGACAGACAAAGAAAGAGACAGACAGACGGGGAAAGAGACAGACGGGGAAAGAGACAGACGGGGAAAGAGACAGACGGGGAAAGAGACCAACAGGGAAAGAGACAGACGGAGCACATTACTTGGCCAATTTAGTTACATCTGTGTGGAATATCTGTGGTTTTGAAATATATGTTGTGAAATGCTTCTATTAGCTTAGTTTTTGCCTCTTAATAATTACATTTCTAACTATTTGTTTTGTGGTTTTAACCCGGGCGAAGCCGGGTAGTACAGGTAGTATATATATATATATATATATATATATATATATATTGCTTTCTCTGGATCTTATAGTTTGCAGAATCCAAAGGGATCGATGAAGAGAGTCGGTGGTTAATAACCTGCTGTGATCTTAGCTGTCATCCATAACTCTGAAGCCGTCCTAGTACTTAGCAGAAGTCTTAGAATGCCTTGACGTGTTTCTCCATTTTAACGGTTCATCAGGAGGCTCAATAATTAAACAAGTCCATATGGTGAATGGAAAGTCTGAAGTATCTGCCCTATACTGGTAGCTCAGCGCATCCAGCAGGAGGTTCTCAGCTGAGAACTGCCTGCTGGATGCGTTGAGCTACCAGTATATCTGTGCATTAGGTTGACTGATTTATATATATCTTCATGCTGCCGTGGAGTATACCACATTAAGGGTGGATACTTGAGACTTTCTAACCATATAGACTTGTTTAGGTCACACACAGTGGGGGGCATTAATGTAGCTGTAAAACTCTACAAATATCCACAAACTAATCCAGGAAAGTCTGCGTTCCAAAATACAAATAGTGCTGTTTTCTTCCAAGCCTCGCCGTGTACTCAAACAGTATTGTTTGACCACATATGGGGTAGTGTCGTGTTCAGGAGTAATTATGTAACAAATTATGTGACTATTTTCACCTCTTAGTCTTTGTGAAAATGAAAACTCTAGAGTTAAAACAACATTTTAGTGGAAAATTAATATTTTTTATCTTCATGACTCAATGGTATAAAATTCTGTGAAGCACCTATGGTGTCGACATGCTCAATACCTGACTAGATGAAATAAGTGTAATGGGTTTACTTCTGGGTGGCTTGCTCTTCTCCAGCAAAATCTACACTCCAAAATGCCACTCCTTCCCTTTTGCTCTTTAGAGGGTGCCCGAACATAAGTTTCTTACCACATATGGGGTACTGACGTATTCAGAAGAAAACACCATGCGTCAATCTTGAACTCTATTTTTTATGGGACGCTTTGTCCTCTGTTTGATAAAGCCACTTTTTGTAAAAAGACGTTTTTGATTTTAAATGTACACAAATAAAAATATTTATATGGAAGTGCTGGATCTATTGCTGACTTGGAATTGCCATTGCTGTGGATTTGTGATCCCTTGCACCTGCTGGAAGGTGAACTTATCAATTCCTTTCTATTTAATGAAATTTCTCCTCCTATTACACCTTTTTAAAAAAAAATAAACAATTGAACAACATTTTAGTGGAAAAAAGTAATTTTTGTAAAACATGTAATGTAAATATCGGCAGATGCTGATATATTTGAAAGCAATGATGAGACAGCGCAGCGCTTCCTCTCATCATTGTCTTGCTCTGCCTGTGCTCTCTGACAGCTCAGCAGAGTGGTGACATCACTACCGTTCACCTGCTGTGCTGAGATGTGAAGAGCACAGACAAAGTGGGCGAACGAGGAGCAGCGGCAGGGGTCCAAGGAGAGGTACTGTAAGTATGTATTTATTCACTACACGGTGGGGGTGCATTATGCTATGTGGGGGCATATAATGCCATTATGGCCTGCATCATGCTATGCGGGGGTGCAGAGCGCTATGTGGGGGGTGCAAATCGCTATGTGTGGGGAGCAGATCACTATGGGGGGGTGTAGAACGCTATGTGGAGTGTACAGAGCACTATGTCTGGAGTGCAGAGTGCTATGTGGGGCATGCAGAGCACAATTTGGGGGGTGCAGAGGGCTATGTGGGGCGTGCAGAGCACAATGTGGGGGGTGCAGAGCACTATGTGGGGAGTTGAGAGCACTATGTGGGGTTTGCAAAGTGCTATGTGGGGGGGAGTAGAACGCTATGTGGGGGGTGTAGAATGCTATGTGGGGGGGAGTAGAATGCTATATGGGGGGGTGCAGAGCGCTATGTGGGGGTTTGAGAATGCTATGTGTGGGGGAAGAATGCTATGCACACTGATATAGCAGATCTGTGTACTGTATGCAGCACTATGGGGCACTATATTATGCAGCACGGTATATTATGGGACCCATTATACAGTGGAGCACTATGTCTGCTGTCCTTGGTGACACTTTAGACATATTAGCATCGCTTTGCAGTCACCAACAAAATGGCTCCACTCTGTGATCGTAAACTTCATCTTCCCTTATGCTTTTGTAAATACCCAGAGGGGGAGGGGAGGAGTGACATCACACACATAAGAGCAGATTCAGCCCACTTTTAATGCAGCTGTAATCCAGGCTAGTTTTACATTTGTTTTCAGCAGCTGCACCCCCTAGTGTTTAAGAGTGGAAATAATCAATCCCTCCCATTGTTTTTTGCTTAAAATTGTTGTTTTGTTGTTTATCATTTGCTCTTTTGTATTTAACACCAGTGCTCTATACAAAATAGCTGTTTCCCTTGATTCATTTTTTTCAGGACATATTCCACATTATGTACTTAAACTTCATGGGTGCCAATAATGATGAGCAGGACAGTAGATATGTGCCCAGAACTGCTTGTGGTTCTGGGTGCACTTGGGACCTGACAAATTTGTTTTATCAAACTTCTTGAGCATGACATTGAATTTCTTGCAAGGTGTAGACTTCAAATGTTAATGGTCACTAAAAGAAAATTTCCTTGAAAATAATTGTTGCTAAACTTATAGCAATCCATAGTAAAAGAAAATAAAAAAATAAAAAAATGATGCTGACATAAATTTGACATATAATAAATGTTATTTCTTTTTGTGTGGCATACAGTAACTATTTGTTTTAAGGTAAAAAAAAAATTATAGTACGAAAATTTAAACTTTTTCAAAATTTTCATCAAATTTCATATAATTTTATAAATAAGATTGGATCATATTGGCCTCAATGTAACATTTACATAAAGCATAATGTGTTATAAATAACCATTCTCAGGATCACAGGAATATGTAGAAGCATTCCAGAGTTATTGCCACATAAAGTAACAGATCACATTTGTATAATTTGACTCAGTCAGTAAGGTGAAAACTTAAGGGGAGGTGTTAAAAATGGCAGCAATGATCATGAGCATACAACGAGTGAAAAAGTATTGAATATGTCCCCAATTTTCTAAGTAAATATATTTCTAAAGGTGCTTTGACATTAATTTTCTCAGTAACACCCTGTCCAATCTACAGTATTAATGAAATCAAACCATAGCTATAATGAGAAATGAAAGGGAACTAATATTGAACACATTAGTAAAAACAATTGAAAAAAAGCCATAGAAAGTCATAAAACCAGCTGAAATCTATCAGTAGTTAAAAAGTAAATCCTACCACTTAATGAAAAATAATATCAGCTGGTTCAACTGATGGCCTATAAAAAGGTGTCTAATTACCAAGGCGCCACACAAGAAACCTCTCATGATGGATAAAACCAGTGAGCTGCCTCAAGGCCTTCGAAGCCTCATTGTTGCAAAACATACTAATTGCATTCATTACAGAAGAATTTCTAAACTACTTATAATAATATTAAAGTGTATCAAAGATGGATGGATGCTACTGCATAGTTTTGGTGGGACTGTTACACTATATTCTTTTACTTGCTTAATTTTGCTCCTTTTATCTGTAACATGTGTGATTTGGGCCTTACATTACAAAAATATTGCTGCGTGGAATGCTCTCTTGCATTCCTATGCTTATTTGATAAAGACAAATAAGTGGCTCCAAAATTGATGTTGGACACAATATCTCATTCTCTGTCGTTAAATATAATTATACCTAATTAAAGTTATTTAAAGCCAAGTTAATTAAAGCTACTGCCATCATCTTCAATCTTTTAAATAATTACACCGGGTATTCTGATTGAAAACATATTTGCTTAGAAGTAGTTTTAAAAACCTTTCACCTTGAGTAACATTTCATTCAAGAAAAGTAAATCACAAGTCAAAAGACAGAAAAGTCTTTAACCCTTTACAGTATTGGGATGCAATTAATATTTTAAACATGAAGAAGCTGTGCCTAGGGCATCTGCTGAATATGTCAGGTAGACAAGGCACCCTACTGCAATGACCGAGAAAAAGATAACTCATATCCTGTTTCTTAACCCATTACATGCAGCTGGCAATAGAGAATGTTGCAGCTAAATGGTTTGACAAAGAAAGGGCCTACAGAATGATCTTAGAGAGAATCTGTCACCACATTTGAGTTATCTAACTTATTAATATGGGCATACAGGTTATAGACTGCAGAAAATAGTCTTACCTGTATATCTCATAACAGATGCATTGTAGTGCATAAAAATCCACAACCAAGCAGCTGATATGAGGTATACAGGTAGAACCTTTTAACCTGCATACTCACATTAATGGGTTAGATAACTCATATGATTATAGAGTCCCTTTAAAGGATTTGTACCAAGTTAGTAAGTTATCTTGTATCCATAAGACCTTTTTTGATTCCTAGAAGAGATATCTGCAGTCTGAATGGCGGTGAATGGCACCTAAACATGCACAACACTGCTCCAGTCATTGTCTATGAAACTGCTTGACCCACTTTATACTTTACTTTGGGGAATGAAAGTAGTTCCCTTTACATGGGGCTATGCAGAACACCATTCTCAATATCTTTGAGTATTTAAATCATTGGACTCACAACAATTAGTAAGTTATTCCCTATTTAGTGGTAGTTGATAACTTAACAACTTGATACAATGTTTTTAAGGTCCAATTGTAGCCTGTGCCCTCAATGAGATAAGACTTAAAGGGAACCTGTGACTATAATCATGCTGCCTGACCCACAGGTAGCATATTAGAGCTTCTATGTTCAATTGAAGTCAAGTATATTTTCCTATAAAATGTTGCAGAATTTAAGGGAAAATAAATTGTTTGGAAAGCCAGCCATTAACCATAAGGACTGAGGTGACTAGTTTGGTGTAGTCCAGGGCTGGTTTCTCCGTGTTCTGCTCAGTTGATTGACACGTTTCTATCTATGTACACACATTGAAGAGACCTGTCAATCAACTTCAGTGGGTGGGAGGAAGCAGGCTAAGGGTATGCCAGACTAGTCCCATTTAGCCTATGGTCTCTGGCTAGCTGTTCAAACTATGTTTTTTTCTGAAACACTGCAGAGCTTCAGAGAACAGCATACAATAGGCAGCCAGGCATGCTGCTCCTGGTTTGGCTAGCTTAAATACAGTGACGGGTACCATTATGTTTCACTGTTGGGATTGTGTTGGGCAGGCGATGAGCAGTGCCTGGTGTTATCCACACATACCGCTTAGAATTATCACCAAAAAGTTCTATCTTCATCTCATCAGACCAGAGAATATTATTTCTCATAGTCTGGGAGTCCTTCAAGTGTTTTTTTGCAAACTATATGTGGGCTCTCATATGTCTTGCACTGAGGAAAAGCTTCTGTCTGGCCACTCTGCCATAAAGATCCGATTAGTGGAAGGCTGCAGTGATAGTTGACTTTGTAGAACTTTCTCCTATCTCCCTACTGCATCTCTGGAGCTCAGCCACAGTTATCTTGGGGTTGTTCTTTACCTCTCTCACGATTGCTCAGTTTGGCTGGACGTCCAGGTCTAGGAACAATTCTGGTGGTCCCAAACTTCTTCCATTTAAGGATTAGGGACGCCACTATGCTCTTAGGAACCTTGAGTACTGCAGAAACTCTTTTGTAACCTTGGCCAGATCTGTTCCTTGCCACAATTCTATCCTTGAGCTCCTTGGGCAGTTCCTTTGACCTCCTGATTGTCATTTCGTCTGACATGCACTGTGAGCTGTGAGGTCTTATATAGACAGGTGTGTGCCTTTCCAAATCAAGTCCTATCAGTTTAATTAAACACAGCTGGACTCAAATGAAGGATCACAAGGAAATGAACAGCATGTGACTTAAATATGAGCAAAGGATCTAAATACTTATAACCATGTGATATTTCAGTTTTTCTTGTTTAAAACATTTGCAAAAATTTCTACAATTCTGTTTCTTTTTGTCAAGATGGGGTGCACAGTATACATTAAAGAGAAACTTTTTTGAATATACCAAATGGCTGCACTGAAACAAAGAGTGAAAAATTTAAATGGCTCTGAATACTTTCCATACCCTCTGTATATACAATAACTATTCATTATAATCATGGCACATTATTACTTTTTTATTTAACTTTTTACAAGTGGAGCCCATATAATGTGTGCAAATGTCCAGGTTTGCAAGCCATTCAAATACTTAACTTACTGAATAAAGGAAAAAATGTATGGATAATTTTCAGCACTATACTACACTGTGTGCAGAATTATTAGGCAAATGAGTATTTTGATCACATGATAGTATTTATACATGTTGTCCTACTCCAAGCTGTATAGGCTTGAGAGCCAACTACCAATTAAGTAATCAGGTGATGTGCATCTCTGTAATGAGGAGGGGCAGAGTGTAATGACTTCAACACCCTATATAAGGTGTGCTTAATTATTAGGCAACTTCCTTTCCTTTGGCAAAATGGGTCAGAAGAGAGATTTGACGGGCTCTGAAAAGTCCAAAATTGTGAGATGTCTTGCAGAGGGATGCAGCAGTCTTGAAATTGCCAAACTTTTGAACCGTGATCACTGAACAATCAAGTGTTTCATGGCAAATAGCCAACAGGGTCGCAAGAAGCGTGTTGGGCAAAAAAGGCACAAAATAACTGCCCATGAATTGAGGAAAATCAAGCGTGAAGCTGCCAAGATGCCATTTGCCACAAGTTTGGCCATATTTCAGAGCTGCAACGTTACTGGAGTATCAAAAAGCACACGGTGTGCCATACTCAGGGACATGGCCAAGGTAAGGAAGGCTGAAAAACAACCACCTTTGAACAAGAAACATAAGATAAAATGTCAAGACAGGGCCAAGCAATATCTTAAGTCTGATTTTTCAAAGGCTTTATGGACTGATGAAATGAGAGTGACTCTTGATGGGCCAGATGGATGAGCCAGAGGCTGGATCAGAAAAGGGCAGAGAGCTCCACTCCGACTCCACCAGCAAGGTGGAGGTGGGGTACGGGTATGGGCTGGTATCAAAGATGAACTTGTGGGACCTTTTCGGCTTGAGGATGGAGTGAAGCTAAACTCCCAGACCTACTGCCAGTTTTTGGAAGACAACTTCTTCAAGTAGTGGTACAAGAAGAAGTCGGCATCGTTCAAGAAAAACACGATTTTCATGCAGGACAATGTTCCATCCCAAGCATTTAACTACTCCACAGCGTGGCTGGCCAGTAAAGGTCTAAAAGATGAAAAAATAATGACATGGTCCCCTTGTTCACCTGATCTGAACACCATAGAGAACCTGTGGTCCCTCATAAAATGTGAGATCTACAGGGAGGGAAAACAGTACATGTCTCAGAACGGTGTCTGGGAGGCTGTCATGGATGTTGTATGCAATGTTGATCGTAAACAGATCAAGCAACTGACAGAATCTATGGTAGGCTGTTGAGTGTCATCATAAAGAAAGGTGGCTATATTGGTGGTCGCACATTTTTGGGGTTTTAGCATGTCATAAATGTTTATTTCTAAATTTTGTGCAGTTAAATTGGTTTACCTGGTGAAAATAAACAAGGGAGATGGGAATATATTTGTTTTTTATTAAGTTGCCTAATAATTCTGCACAGTAATAGTTACCTGCGCAAACAGATATCCCCCTAAGATAGCCAAATCTAAAAAAAACCCACTCCAACTTCCAAAAATAATAAGCTTTGATATTTATGAGTCTTTTGGGTTGATTGAGAACATAGTTGTTGATCAATAATAAAAAAAATATCTTTTAAAATACAACTTGCCTTATAATTCTGCACACGGTGTATTTTCAGGATATAAACTCCCAAAATAAGAACACATTAAAAACGACCCACAGCACAGTTTACCCATTTATCAATATGAGTTATACCTTTACAATGTTTAAAGAAATGTTTCATTATTTTGCCTTCAACTTTTAGGGCCATATCTAATGTCGAACTTTATGTTTTCCTAAAAATACAAAGTGTTAATTTCTATTTAACATTAGCTTCGTCCACACTGAGGCAATGCCAACCTGCAATATACAATATACAAATATGCTTTCATTTCATTAATATAAATTGATTTTGCAAAAGTGCAAACTATAAACAGAAGAGTATTATGACTGAATTGTTACTGGAAATGCTAATCAAGTTTTTAAAGCTGAATTAAAATTATGTCCCTAAACTTTTACAAGCATTTACATAAAAGTGCAAAAGTATATAATCTTAGAAGACTTTTAAATGTTTAATAAAATGTAAATTTAATATTTATGCCCAACAATCACATCATTAATGATGTTACCAGGAGACCACTGTCATGGGTCGTATGTAGATAAAAGGGGATTGGGCTCCTAGACTGGCCCTGAGGCTAGGGGGGCCTTAACTATCCCTGTTCCCAGAGATACCTCTGAAGGTGACGTTGTCTGAACCATTTTCCTGGCTCTGCTCCTAGCCAGCCCTGATCTAATGCCCCCTTTTCCCCTCTCCAGGAGAGGGCCGGAACAGGAGTTGTTAAACCCTCAGAACTAGACAAACAGGGGAAACCACAACTCGATCACACAGCACGCTCACACAGAGATATTAGACAACAAGTGATCAGGAGGAAAATAAGAGCAGAGAAGAAACAACAAGATGGCAAGAAAATTGAACAACACCCCAAGCACACCACAAGCAACATGCAGTAGAAAACACCAAACTGGGACACACAACACACGGACTGGTTTAGTAGAAGCTATAGTCAGCATGGGAAGACAGATTCCTGCATCTTAAAAAGGCAGGGAGAAACTGTGATAGGTGACCCTAGAGGTAACCAGCAGGCTACAACAGATTAACTTTTGCTAGCCTGACCATTAATGTCGACACAGCTACTTGATGCCCGAGCCTGCATGTGCAACTCAGACACACAGAATCATAGTGTGGAGTGTCAGAATTTGTAGTGTGAACAGGATCTGATGCCACCATGACGTTTTCAGGCAACCTCCGTGTGACAACTACTAGACACAATAACTACAGCATTCACCCATTACAGTTACAAATGTTCACATCATGCTTTAAAATTTGTGTATGCATTCTAACTACATAGAAATTGAACCCCTGATGAAGCACACTTGCTAAACGCCGATCATGTGTTCTGTACTTCTACTTCCCAGGTTTTGCCTATTCCAGCTTTGAATCGAAACTTTTAAATTGCTGTCATGTTACTGTACCTCAGTCTCCATAAGTAGTTGTTTGGTACTTTTACTTGACTTCCAGTCTTTATTTTTCATGTTCTCATTTTTGCTCCTACAATACACATGGTCTAAATGTTATATCATATTTATTTTCACATTTTAATTTTTATTTACAGAATAAAAATAGAAATATGTGCTTAATATTTCCACAAAAGACCACTGAACATATTTCGCCTTTCAGTTAAAATTATTTCTGTAGGTCAGTCATGTTTTTATATTAGGGACTAACCAAAGCTAAAAACAAACATTCAGATTCAGTGGCATTTCTTCCTAGTTAAGCTTGTTTTATAAATTTTATTGCTTCCTCTTCATTAATACTTTACTTTTTTTGTGGTCTATGAGGTTAGAAAAACTTTTAGGCTGCATTTAAACGGAAAAATATATTTCATTTAACGGTGATTTTCCTTGTAACTGTGGCTGAAATATTAGCCCCAGTTATGATGGATTCACACAAATGTATAAAAAAAAAATCTGACTTGCATCCAGAAAACATAGATTAGTTTTTTCTTCTTTGTCAGATGCAATCCATGTGCAGTCTATTTTTATAAAGTGGCAGTTATTAAAAATGTACAGATTTAAATACAATTCCCTGTATCAACAAATTGCAGTATATCCCCAAAAAATTGGATGCTATACGGCGGCTCAGTGTAGAATCCATCTTTTTAGCATCCATACATCCATAAGCCCGCTTTACACGCTGCAATGTATCTTACGATGTGTCGGCGGGGTCACGTCGTAAGTGACACACATCCGGCATCGTAAGGTACATTGCAGTGTGTAACAGCTACGTACGATTGCGATTGAACGGTAAAACGTTCATCGCACGCACATCGTTCATTTCTCTAGAATTGAACGTCAGATTGTTCATCGTACCCGGGGTAGCACACATCGCAGTGTGTGACACCCCGGGAACGATGAACAGATCTTACCTGCATCCTGCAGCTCCCGGCCGGTAATGCGGAAGGAAGGAGGTGGGCGGGATGTTTACGTCCCGCTCAGCTCCACCCCTCCGCTTCTATTGGCCGGCTGCCACGTGACGTCGATGTGACGCCGAACGTCCCTCCCACTCCAGGAAGTGGACGTTCGCCACCCACAGCGAGGTCGTATGAATGAGTAAGTACGTGTGACGGGGGTTAATCGTTTGTGCGGCATGTTCAACAAATTGAACGTGCCACACATACGATGGGGGCGTTGCAAATCGCATACGATATCGTATGCGAAATTGCAACGTGTTAAGCAGGCTATAGACTTGAAGGGCGAGTGTCATCGACAGATGGAAGAAACAAGTGCATGCTGCAATTTTTTAAATTGACGATTCAGTCCGTGAAATAAATTGCTCATTTGCACTATCCCATTGAGTAACAATGATCCAAGTGCAGTCCGTTTTTCTACTTGGCGCAAAGCCTAAAGAAACTGTTGTATAAACCTACCTAAGGCCTAAGTTACACGGCATGAAAATCGGTGTGAGTGGAGTGCGATAAAAAAATCGCAGTCCACTCGGACCAATATTAGCCTAAGGGCCGCTTTACACGCTACGGCATCGCTAAAGCGATGTCGTTGGGGTCACGGAATTTGTGACGCACATCCGGCCTCGTTAGCGATGTCGTTGCGTGTGACACCTATAAGCGATTTTGAATCGTTGCAAAAACATTCAAAATCGCTAATCGGTGACATGGGGGTCCATTCCCAATTATCGTTGCAGCTGCAGGTACGATGTTGTTCGTTGTTCCTGCGGCAGCACACATCGCTATGTGTGACACCGCAGGAACGAGGAACCTCACCTTACCTGCGTCCACCAGCAATGAGGAAGGAAGGAGGTTGTTAAGTTTTATGCATCTTTATGCATTTTTTTATACTGCATGCTTTATCAATTATGCATTAAATTTATAAATGCTGGACAATAAACACAAATAACAGCACCAAATTGAATAATTTACTACCGCATTGACTGATTGCCAAAAACATAAAAAATGAGATGATATTAGCACTAAAAACACAGCTTGTGTTCTCACAAACACTCAGTGACTACATACTGCAGTTCATATGACATATTGTAACAGAAAAACAATTTTTATAAATATTTCAAATGCCAATGATGTAGACTTTGCATACTTAAAGACTGCTGGGTCTCATGTCTACATAATATATTAAATGTTTAGAAATATGATAGTTTGCTAGAGTAATGAATATGTTTCTGCAAAGAAGGTGGTTTAAAGAGATCAATCAACACTTAAATGCAGAACATTATGCAAATTATCCAGAAGATACCTATGATTGTCTGTGGGGTGGTTCATGTGTTCATTTTATTTCCAGCCAAAGTGGACCATGCAAAATCGAGAGACATGCTCACTGATGAAAATGACCAAACTGATCAAAAGAACTGATAAAAAAAGAAAAAGTAGCACAGATGTTTTTTCAGATGGAATTAAACTGGGATATATCCCAGGTCCGGAACAAGGGGTAGTTAGGGTAGGTGTATCACCCTGCGCTATTAGGTATCACAGTCCCCGAGATCAGGGGCAGTCACTCAGTCCCGAGCTTAACAGGTCACTGGCGACGGTGCCCGGTTCCATGCCCTGGGGTGACTCCATGGTAGTGTGGCTAGGTGGAATGGCCACTGCTGCTGTGTTTCACTCCTGTTGGGGCCGGTGTTATGAGTAGCAGGTTGGTAAGCCCTCCGTGGGTAGGTGTAATGCCTGCCTGGATCAACAGACTCAGATGGGATGTAATGGATAAGCTAGAGGGAAGCCACTCACCAAGCAGGACCCCTAGAACCCTGAAACCCTTTAACCCCTATACAGGGATTTGGAATTACACAGGGCCCTGGAGATCACTACCTGTGGAAGGCTGCAGTCCAATGTAGTCGTCAGGCAGGATCAAACAAGGAATAGCAGAACAGGGACAGAATCGGCAGGCAAGGACGTAATCAGAAAATGTAGCAGAGGTCAATTCCGGATCGGGCAGCGAGGTACAAAAACAGCAGGCAGAAGGGTAGTCAGAAAACACACAGAAGTCAGCACACAGGAATCACAAAACAGAATAGGGCGTATCAAGAGCCAGGAAATCAGAACTATCTCTGGCAGAGATCAGCAGACAGGAGGGGAACTAAGAAGGGTGTGGTGTCTTCCCATTGGCTGTAGCTGAACCCTGGCAACTTCAGCTGGAAGACACAAGCCACCCACAGTCAGCCAGTGGTACTGCAGATCCCAAGATAACCCAGCCCAGTGGATGATCGGAGCCTGCGCCCACCGGTGCCACTGGCATCGACTGCTCTCCCATCACCAGCATCATCCACAGCAGGAACACGGCGTCGCCTGGCGATCGGAGCAGAAGTCGCTGGAGCGGACTCCGGTGGTGACGTAACAGTAGGGCTGGCTCCAGTGGAGGATGAGAGTAGTAGTCAGTGTCAGTGCGTGCACACAAGTCACTGGGACAACACAGGGAAGTCATTTAAAAGTCTTTTTACTCACTGGGAGTGTTTGTGGGCCCCGGCAGCTGGTATTCACAAAAGTGGTCCTCAGGATCCCTCTCTCCTCAGGTTCCAACATCAGTATTCTCCCCTGCAGACGATTCCCGCTTTGTGTCTCAGTAACTTGGTCCCTGTGACCTGTGTTTCTTGGGGGACGCTTTCCTGCACTGGTCTTAGTAGCATCCTGCACATCTGCAGCAGGGAACCTCTCTGGGGCAGGCTTCCTCACTTCTCTACCCAGGCTCACTCTCTTGCAGCTAGGTCTCAGGCTTCTGGTGGGGCAGACTCCATTTTGTCCTTCACTTCCCCTTTGCAGATTTACCAGGGGTTTTGAACTTCTCCCTGGTCTAGGTTTCTGCACCTGGCACACACGATTCTGGGAGTCCTGTCTGACTTTCACCAGCAATCGTTCACTTTCCTCCTCACAGTCCACAGAGGTTGCCAGGAGAGCTCCTCACTGCTCGACCTCCAGCTCTCAACTCCTGTTTCTTTTTACTGTACTTCCCAGACTGACTTCTCCCCCCTGGGCTTGGACAGAGGTGGGCAATTTAGTCTGGCTTGTGCATATCGGTGCTGGTCCCTTGGAGTTCAGGAAGACATTACACCTTAAGTGGGTGCAATGCCCTGTGGCGCCTGAGGTTGCAGGGGCGCCACATTGGCACCTGCCTTATGCACTACCTCCTGCCTACACAAACACGGTGCATTTCTGAGGGGGGACCCCACCTGACATTGCTGAATGCCTGCAGCTGCCCGTCCCTTTCCTTCAGCTGCAGGCATTCAGCACAGTGATGGCCGCAGGCACACAGGGGAGCAGTGTCAGTCACTGACACAACTCTCTGCCTACGCTCCACAGCCATCGTACTTTACCTGCACTCAGCACCACCCGAGACAGGAACAGAAGAGCTTTGCTAGAGCTTGCTACCTGACCCATTGGAAGGGGAGGGGTGTGTGTTTGAGTTCCTGTTAGATTAAGCTGGGTTTACACACTGCAACATCTCAAACGACATCGCTGTAACGTCACCGGTTTTGTGACGCAATAGCGATGTTGTTTGCGATGTTGCAGTGTGTGAAACCTATCAGCGACCCGGCCCCTGCTGTGAAGTTGTAATCGTTACAAATCGTTCAGGACCATTCCTAGGTCCTTTGTTTCCCGCTGTGCAGCATGCATCGCTGGAAAGTTTCAGTGTGTGAAAGACTTTGCAGAGACTTTGTTAGCAACTTCCCTTTCAAAAGGCTGCTTATCAACGTCCCCAACCACCAGCTAGGTCGCTCTGCAGGTCCGGATCGCTGTTGAGTTGTTGGCCAGGTTTGCCTGTTTGACAGCTCACCAGCGACTTAGCAGAGACTTAGGGAGGTCGCTGTTACGTCACAAAACCGGTGATGTTACAGCGATGTCCTTTGCGATGTTGCATGTGGGCTGAGGGTTCATGTGGAGGGGTGCCATAGATTTCATCTGCCAAGGGCACCAAAATAAGTGATACAGCCCTTATATATCCCCTGTAAAGAAAATCTGTCAGCAAATGTTTGTTATGTAATTTGACAACATGAGGTAGGGGTTAAACACAGAATTCAACAATGTATCTCTTATGAGACTGTGTTCTTGTTACGGTTGCTGCGAGCACTGGAGACTATGTCCAGATTTCTTGTTACTGCACATGTGCGAGCGCTGGAGACTAAGTCCAGATTTCTTGCTACTGCACATGTGCGAGCGCTGGAGACTAAGTCCAGATTTCTTGCTACTGCACATGTGCGAGCGCCGGAGACTAAGTCCTATCTTGGAGCCATTGCACATGTGCGGGTGACATCATCGCTGACACGAGGTCACATGTCTCTGACACCTTCTATGCCGATTGGTCGCTGGTCATGTGCTTGTGATGCCTTGCTCCGTGATAGGCCAGCATGACGTCACTCCTGTCGTTCTGGCAGCGGATTGGCTCTGGTGTCCTCCATCTTGGATGAGGCACAGAGTCTATATAAGACCCTGACACACGCCGCATGGCGCTCAGTCCTCTTGGTTCATGCATAAGAGTAGACGCTCTGTGCGCGTTCCTCTAGGCATTCCTCTGTCTATGCTAGGTGAGCGCTACCGGCAGGGTAGCGTTCTTATACCTTACAGCTTCGGCTGCTGTCCGTATCCTTACCTCTTAGGGGAGCAGACATAGGCAGGTGCCTGAGGCACATGGTCTGGCTGGGTCTTGTGGTTCGACTCGTAGGTGGACGTTGCCGCTAGGGTAACGTTCCTTATACTGCGTCTGGCAGTTGTTCGTATCCTCGCACACTAGGGGAGCGAACAGAGGTAGGAGCTTTGTGCGGCTTACGCTGCTGTTCGTCTCTTTTGCACCACTAGAAGAGCGGACCTAGGCAGGTGCCATTTCGCACACATTGCCTTTGTCTCTGTGATTATTAACAGAGATCATTCCACACACCCTCCAAGTAAGGGAGGAATTGCTTTACTTACTTATTATATCCTTCTGTGAGTTAACAGAGGTATTGCTCTCTGCCATAGTCTGCAGCAGAGTCTTTGCATGGTGGACCCTGACTGTCTGATACTCCTTTAAGTTATTATCAGACAGCCCCCCGTAACATTAGGACTGAGCCAAGGGTCTGGCAGTTATGGCAGAATATCAGCAGTTACACCGTTGCATACAAGTACTTGAGTCACGGCTCAAGAGTATAGAGGATAAACCTCAGACCATGGTGACATCTGCACATGATCCTCGACTTGCTCTGCCAAACAGATATTCTGGCGATGCCAGATCATGTCGTGGTTTCATTAGTCAGTGTCAGATACACCTAGAGGTCAACTCTTCTCGCTTCTCTACGGAGAGGTCCAGAGTAGGCTTTATCATCTCCTTACTTCAGGACAAAGCCTTAGAATGGGCGACTCCCCTATGGGAGCGCTCTGATGTGGTTACTCTGAGACATCAAGACTTTCTTGATGCTCTTAAGGCGGTATTCATGGGTCCGCAGGTTACCCATGATGCGGCCCTGAGACTGTTAGATCTATCTCAGGGTTCGTTATCCACTAGTTCTTATGCCATTGCTTTTAGAACTCTGGGGGCAGAACTAGATTGGCCAGAGAAGGTGTTGATTCCTATCTTCTGGAGAGGGTTGGCAGGCTATGTCAAGGATGCTCTTGCTACTCGTGAGGTCCCTGCTTCTCTGGAGGACTTGATCACAGTAGCAACGAGGATCGATGTACGCCATAAGGAACGTAGACTCGAGGTCTCTTCCTCACGCCCTAAGCATCGGGCTATTCCAGTTGTTGAGGGTCCACTACCATCTTCCTCAGCATCTGAAACATCTCCCACTCCTATGGAGTTAGGTCATACGTCTTCCAGACTACGCAAGTCTGGTCCTTCTATATGTTACGTATGTCGTCAGGCTGGGCACTATGCCAACAAGTGTCCTAGTCGTCAGGGAAACTCCCTAGTCTAGTAACCATTAGAGGGGGGTTACTAGAGACGTCTTCTACACCCTCTAAGTGTTGTATCCCAGGTCAGCTCTCGTTATCTGAGAATACATGGCCTATTATGGCTTTTGTGGATTCCGGAGCTGACGGGACTTTTGTGTCCTCAGGATTTGTAAAGGGACACAATATTCCCTCTATCATGTTAGAGGCGCCTATTCCTGTCCGTGTTGTTAATGGAACTATGTTGTCTGACTCCATTACATTGAGGACAGTTCCCTTGCGCCTTTCCCTGTCTCAGGGTCACATAGAGGAGATTTCTTTTCTTGTTTTGCCTGAGGGTATAGACGACGTCCTTCTGGGTCTCCCATGGCTTCGGACTCATGCTCCTCACATTGACTGGGAGCCTGACAGCATTATTAGTTGGGGTTCGAAATGTCAGTCCCGATGTCTTCCCTTACCACCTAAGGTCATTGCGGTTGCATCTACTGATCTCTCTCCCATACCTACACCCTATCTGGATTTCGCTGACGTGTTCTCCAAACAGGGTGCTGAGGGTCTTCCACCCCATAGGCCGTATGACTGTGCAATAGACCTTATCCCAGGTTCGGTTCCACCTAAAGGCAGGGTTTACCCCCTGTCGATACCTGAGTCGGAGGCCATGTCGACCTATATAAGAGAGAGTTTAGAGAAGGGGTTCATTCGTAAGTCTGTCTCTCCCGCGGGAGCTGGGTTTTTCTTTGTTCGGAAGAAAGAGGGTGATTTGCGTCCCTGCATAGATTACAGGGGTCTCAACGCAATCACAATAAAGAACAAATACCCATTATCTTTAAATTCGGAGCTCTTTGACAGACTGAGAGGAGCTCAAGTTTTTACGAAGTTGGATCTGCGGGGTGCGTATAACTTGGTACGAATTCGAAAGGGTGACGAATGGAAGACTGCTTTTAACACCCGAGACGGTCACTATGAATACCTCGTCATGCCTTTTGGGTTATGTAATGCACCCGCAGTATTTCAGGACTTCGTAAACAATGTGTTCAGGGATTTACTGTTATCCTCAGTAGTGGTGTATCTGGACGACATCCTGATTTTTTCTCCTGATCTGGAGACTCATCGTCAGGATGTCGTTCGTGTCCTTTCCCGTTTAAGGGAGCACTCATTGTTTGCTAAACTCGAGAAATGTGTATTCGAGCAGTCCTCATTGCCTTTTTTGGGTTACATTATCTCACAAGAGGGCCTGGCTATGGATCCTGCGAAGCTCTCTGCTGTCCTGCAATGGTCCGAACCTCATTCCTTGAAGGCGGTGCAACGCTTCTTAGGATTCATAAATTATTACAGGCAGTTCATACCCCATTTTTCTACTTTGGTGGCCCCTTTGGTGGCCTTGACTAAGAAAGGTGCTAATCCCAAAGCCTGGTCTACTGAGACATCTCAGGCTTTTGAGGCAGAAAAAAGACACTTTTCAACTGCACCCGTTCTTCAAAGACCTGATGAGAGTAAGCCCTTCCTCTTAGAGGTTGATGCCTCTTCAGTGGGTGCTGGTGCGGTCTTGTATCAAAATAACGGTGCAGGTAGAAAAAGGCCGTGTTTCTTCTTTGCGAAAACCTTTTCACCGGCAGAGAGAAACTATACCATTGGGGATAGGGAACTGCTCGCCTTGAGATTAGCCTTGGAGGAGTGGCGTCACTTGCTGGAAGGAGCGAAACATCCTTTCCAGGTCTATACAGACCATAAGAATCTGACGTACTTACAAACCGCTCAGCGTCTGAATCCTCGCCAAGCCCGCTGGTCCTTGTTTTTCTCCCGCTTTCACTTCTCCATCAACTATCTGTCTGGGAGTAAGAATAACAAGGCAGACGCCCTGTCTCGCTCTATGCTTTCTACCCAGGAAGAGATTGACGAACCTCGTCTTATCCTTCCCTCCAGGGTTTTTCATACGCTCTCCCCTGTGACGTTAGACCAAATCCCACCGGGCAAGACCTTTGTTCCGCCTGATCGACAGAATGATATACTGTCATGGGCCCACACCTCAAAGGTGGGTGGGCATTTTGGTATTAGGCGGACACGAGAGTTACTGGAGAGGTGGTATTGGTGGCCACACTTAGCCAGCCACGTCAAGAGATATGTCGGTTCCTGCTACTCGTGTGCTCGCAACCGTCCATTACGGCAGAGACCGGCTGGGCTCTTGCATCCTTTACCAGTGCCAGATAGACCATGGGAGGTGGTAGGCATGGACTTTGTGTGGCTCTCTGCAAAACACGTGAGACTTAGAGTGAGCTCTGTCAAATTTGCTCCTCGCTTCCTGGGTCCTTATGAGGTTCTTCGACAGGTAAATCCTGTAGTCTACCAATTGAAGTTACCCGTCCATCTTAGGATTCATGACAAATTCCATGTCTCACTGCTAAAGCCGGCTATTTTACCTCACGCTCGTGAAGTGCACTCTCCTGCCTCTGATTCCTCTCGCTCTAGCTATGAGGTACGAGCCATAGTTGGTTCTAAGATGGTTAGAGGGCGCAGGTTCTTCTTGATAGATTGGGAGGGTTACGGCCCGGAACATCGCTCTTGGGAGCCTGAGGAGGCTGTCCATGCTCCCGACTTAGTTGCCGATTACCTGCGTCGCCGGGAGGGGGGCCCTTGAGGGGGAGGTACTGTTACGGTTGCTGCGAGCACTGGAGACTATGTCCAGATTTCTTGCTACTGCACATGTGCGAGCGCTGGAGACTAAGGGGCACTTTGCACACTGCGACATCGCAGGTGCGATGTCGGTGGGGTCAAATTGAAAATGACGCACTTCCGGCATCGCATGCGACATCGCAGTGTGTAAAGGCTGGATGATACGATTAACGAGCGCAAAAGCGTCGTAATCGTATCATCGGTGCAGCGTCGGCGTAATCCATGATTACGCTGACGCGACGGTCCGATGTTGTTCCTCGCTCCTGCGGCATCACACATCGCTGTGTGTGAAGTCGCAGGAGCGAGGAACGTCTCCTACCGGCCTCACTGCGGCTTCCGTAGGATATGCGGAAGGAAGGAGGTGGGCAGGATGTTTACATCCTGCTCATCTCCGCCCCTCCGCTCTGATTGGCTGCCTGCCGTGTGACGTCGCAGTGACGCCGCACGACCCGCCCCCTTAACAAGGAGGCGGGTCGCCGGCCACAGGGACGTCGCACGGCAGGTGAGTGTGTGTGTGAAGCTGGCGTAGCGATAACTTTCGCTACGCCAGCTATCACCACATATCGCTGCTGCGACGGGGGCGGGCACTATCGCACTCGGCATCGCAGCATCGGGCTGCGATGTCGTAGTGTGCAAAGCCCGCCTAAGTCCAGATTTCTTGCTACTGCACATGTGCGAGCGCCGGAGACTAAGTCCTATCTTGGAGCCATTGCACATGTGCGGGTGACATCATCGCTGACACGAGGTCACATGTCTCTGACACCTTCTATGCCGATTGGTCGCTGGTCATGTGCTTGTGATGCCTTGCTCCGTGATAGGCCAGCATGACGTCACTCCTGTCGTTCTGGCAGCGGATTGGCTCTGGTGTCCTCCATCTTGGTTGAGGCACAGAGTCTATATAAGACCCTGACACACGCCGCATGGCGCTCAGTCCTCTTGGTTCATGCATAAGAGTAGACGCTCTGTGCGCGTTCCTCTAGGCATTCCTCTGTCTATGCTAGGTGAGTGCTACCGGCAGGGTAGCGTTCTTATACCTTACAGCTTCGGCTGCTGTCCGTATCCTTACCTCTTAGGGGAGCGGACATAGGCAGGTGCCTGAGGCACATGGTCTGGCTGGGCCTTGTGGTTCGACTCGTAGGTTGACGTTGCCGCTAGGGTAACGTTCCTTATACTGCGTCTGGCAGTTGTTCGTATCCTCGCACACTAGGGGAGCGAACAGAGGTAGGAGCTTTGTGCGGCTTACGCTGCTGTTGGTCTCTTTTGCACCACTAGAAGAGCGGAGCTAGGCAGGTGCCATATCTAGTGGTTCGTGTCCTCGCACACTAGTGGAGCGAACGCAGGTAGGAGCTTTGTGCGGCTTACGCTGCTGTTCGCCTCTTTTGCACCACTAGAAGAGCGGACCTAGGTAGGTGCCATTTCACACACATTGCCTTTGTCTCTGTGATTATTAACAGAGATCATTCCACACACCCTCCAAGTAAGGGAGGAATTGCTTTACTTACTTATTATATCCTTCTGTGAGTTAACAGAGGTATTGCTCTCTGCCATAGTCTGCAGCAGAGTCTTTGCACGGTGGACCCTGACTGTCTGATACTCCTTTAAGTTATTATCAGACAGCCCCCCATAACAGTTCTTCTGTTTTCTCTTAATGAAAGTTTTATCACTAGTTGATAATCACTGCTGTGAATAGCTGGTACTCCAGCCTGTGTCTGACCATGCCCCCTCCTCTGATAAGCAGCTCATTGTAAATAGACTACTGTATGTACATAGGGAGCCTGGTGTTTGTGTAGTTACCATTCTCAGTTCTGCTTCTTCCTACAGCTAAGAACTCTGTGTCACAATGCTGCACCCTGTAAAATAAGTGATACATTGTTTGCCTCTTTTGCTACAGTATGCTGCTCTAAGATGAGGTACACAAAACCTGATGACAGATTCCCTTTAACATCTCTTTCCAGGAAATTATCTTTCATGTATGTTAACTGTAACATTTAAAATTCTGTTCATATTCCCGATTCTTTGCTTTTAGTTTCCTTTACAAACCACTGGAAATACATTGTTCTGTCCAGTAAATGAAACCATGAATCCATCATTGCTACAGATTAATCTTTACTTTCCAAATATCTTTTCATTGGCTTCAATTTACAAACAAAATACGGTAGAAAACAAAGTCAATTTCTATATTTTATTAACAGAAATGGTTTAGACTTATGCATCGAACAAATCCCGAAACATTTTTGCTGTGATCTTAAAGAGAACCTGTCACCGGGTTTTTCCCTTATGAGCTGCAGCCACCACCAGTGATCTCTTATATACAGCATTCTGGAATTCTGTGTACAAGAGTCCAGACCATGCTGTACAAGGTAAAAAACACTTTTATAATACTCCCCTAGAGAGCTGTCCGATCCAAAGAATGTCGCTGGTATCAGTCTAGTGCCTTCTCCACCTTGTGCGATTGCTGTCCTTCTACCCAGCCCCCGTGCATGATGCGCTCTGTGTCATTCACACAGAGGCATCCAATGCGCTCCTGTGCATGCGCATTTTGTTCTGCCCGGCTAAGGGCAGAGCAAAGTACTGTAATGCGCAGGCACAAGAAAATGTCAAAGACTGCCCAAGCATGCATACTACAGTAATTTGATCTGCCCTCAGCTGAGCGAATCAAAGTGTGCATTCGCAGGAGCACATTGGAGGCCTCTGTGTGAATGGCGCACTATGTGTCATGCACACGGGGCTGGGCAGGAGGAGGGCAATCGCACAAGATGGAGAAGGTGCCAGACCAAGAGCAGCGACATTCATCGGACCGGACTGCTTTCTCATATATTAATAGTGTTTTTTACATTCTACAGCAGTGTTTTTCAACTCCAGTCCTCAAGACCCACCAACAGATCATATTTTCAGGTTTTCCTCAATTAGGTTTTCAGGATTTCCTTAATGTTGCACAGGTGATGGAATTATCCCCTGTCTAACATTGAGCAAAACCTGAAAACATGATCTGTTAATGGGACTTGAGGACTGTAGTTGAGAAACACTGTTCTACAGAGTGGCCTGGGCTCTTACATGCCATATTCTAGAATACCTCTACCCTGATGAAGATTTTAATAGATTCGTTCGAAACGTACGTCGCTCTCCCTTGAGGTAATGCTCCAGTGACCAGGCTGGGCCAGATCACCCCACCATTATTTGGTAGTCATACCAGTGACATTATGGCATATGCAGCGATTTGGTGGGGATCCTGAGGGGTCAATGTTATTGATTGGCATACATGGGACTGAAATGTACCTAACATATGCACCGGATTGGGTGCATTACGATATGTTTACTGTTTATCTTTAACCCTAATGTGTTATGGACCTCAGCCATTGGTCTTGTCACCATATTGATTTTATGTGATTTTAATGATTGATCACCTTTTGTATTCAATAAAACTTGTCTAATCTTTGCACTGAACAACTCTTGGTCCTCTTGCTTGTGTATAATGCTATTGAGTTTGTGCCAATTGTGGGGGTTCATATTGTATTATCCCCACACACAATTACGTTGTGCTCTTTGGAGTATTTTTCTAATACATATTCTAGAATGTTGTATATAACAGCCCACTGGTGGTGGCCGCAGCTCATAAACCTGGTGACAGGTTCCCTTTAATAACAAGGCTTTATTACAAATTCTGCCGTCATCTACTATTGATCACAAACTATGCACATTTTGGGCAGAAATCTGCTCTGTTCACCAACATTACAGTTTTGTGACCATTGCTACAGTAGCATTCAAATTATTTTTTTACTTTTGTCCCTTTGTAATGACTTGTGAATAAGGTAATGCAGCTATTATAAATTATCTGCCTAGTCACAGGAAAAAAAGGAATCAGTCACCTTGATTTTGAAATTGC
Source organism: Anomaloglossus baeobatrachus (assembly GCF_048569485.1). Taxonomy (NCBI): domain Eukaryota; kingdom Metazoa; phylum Chordata; class Amphibia; order Anura; family Aromobatidae; genus Anomaloglossus; species Anomaloglossus baeobatrachus. Next base: position 452,147,561 of record NC_134355.1, read on the forward strand.
TTTTCCGTAAATGTAAGTAGAAATGACCATCCTTAATATTAGCTAGTCAGTCCATTCCTTCATTCCTATTACTGGAATATCACCAATTGAATCAATATGCAAATGACCCTGAAGTGCACTGGGCGTGGTAAAGCACTTCCCAAACCTCTGTCTCTACCTCTCTATTCCTCACCTTGCATTGCCTTCTCCTTCTTGACTCACAGTTCCTATGCTTGAGGTCATTCAAAAAAGAAGCTGTCAATCAAGCCGAAGGTGCCTGCAGGAGAAGACGACATAATTTTGCTAATAAACTTATTTTGTAGAGGGTTCACTAATTTTAATTAGAAATGTATATAGGTCATATGTAGACACTGTATATAGTCTATTTCTATATACAGTATATACTGTAGATATATATCTATATTGTCATTCATGTAAGTATAGTGATGGTCCTCATAGTTCTCTATAATCATAATATTATTACTGTTGTAATTCAAGACATGCTTGCTGTGTCCTGCTAAGGCACAAAGAAATGAGCTCGGCTATTGTCACTGAACAAAGAGAGAAACTTTACAATATATAAATCATTTGATTGATTACTTGCAGGGAGCCGTCACTTTCAAGGTGACAGAAGAGTCTCTTCTCCAATTTATTTACCACGAGCTACTGAGATTGGTGCCAACTCCTAGACTATCTATTATAAATTTATCTTAATTTATGAGTGGGTTTTAATCACCAATAAGATTATGAACATAATTACCAATAGTAAATTGTCTCATTAGTCTTTTCAATTGCCTCTTTCCTGTTTATCAAGATTCACATGTTCATGATATTGACTGTCAAACGAAGGCAAGGTTTTGTCATCCTGGGTGGTAAGATAAAGTATAGTTCAAGAGCGCGTCAGACATGACCAATGTTACATAATAGTAGTGACCTGTATGACCAGAAATTACTATATATTATTATTTCTGATTGATACTAAGTAGTTCCCGGTTGGGAACCTCCGACAGCCATAAAGAATTTTAAATGTAACTAGTTACGTTCGTATAATTTAGTATTTTTCCTATTGAAAGCAAGCATGAATCTTCGAGGGGCGATCCAAAAGTAATGATAATCAATAATAAACACAATGAATATATTAAAAAAAAAAAAAATTCTACATAGTCTCCTAACAAGTCTATACATTTATTCCATCTCTTTTCTAAACTTAGAATTCCCTTCGAAAAAAGTTCTTGATCTTGACCCTCAAAAAAATCCCCCCAACAGCGGTTATCACGTCGCTATTGTTGTCAAATTTCTTGCCCTGGAGGTGTTCCTTGAGGCGAGGAAAGAGAAAGAAGTCACTGTCGGCTAGATCTGTCGAATCGGGGGGGTGTTCCACCAGTTCAAAGCTCACTTTTTGAATGGTTGCCATGGCAACTGAAGCTTTGTGAGCCGGCGCGTTATCTTGGTGAAACAGCACTCCAGCCCGCAGTTTGCCGCGCCTTTTCTCCTTGATAGCCTCCCGCAATCTTCTTATTTGTTCTGCGTAGTAGGAGCCTGTAATAGTGGCTCCCTTCTCCAAATAGTCCACCATAATAATTCCTTCAGCGTCCCAAAAAACGGACGCCATAAGCTTCCCTGCTGAGCTTGACACTTTGAATTTCTTCGGCGTCGGTTCGTCAGCTCGTTTCCATGTCATCGATTGTTGTTTAGTTTCGGGATCAAAGTGGTGGATCCAGGTCTCGTCCATGGTCAAAAAACGTGACAAAAAATTCTCTTTGTCGACTTGGAACTTTTCGAGATTTGCTATGGAAATGTCAACTCGTTTCTTCTTTTGCTCGTCGGTTAACATTGTTGGCACCCAACGCGCTGAGACCTTTCTCACATGCAATTCTTTTGCAAGGATTCTTTGAATATTGCCATATGAGATCCCTGTGACCTCAGCTACATGCCTGATAGTCACTCTTCAATCTGCCAATACAACTTCTTCAACTTTTTTCACGTTTTCTTCATTGAAGGACGTGGATGGGCGTCCTTCACGATGTTCATCTTCCGTCGATGTTCTTCCCAGCTTAAATTCCTTGGCCCAGCATGCAACTGTGGAATATGGAGGAGAAGAGTCCCCCAGTCGCTGTGTATGTCTTTGGTAGTCATTTTTTTCAAGCAGAGGTATTTGATGACAGCTCTGAGCTCGTTTTTTCCATTTTGATGTTCACTCCTCAGCAGTTCATATTCAAATGAATGTAGCACCTGGGAATCGTGGCCTACTTAAGTGATTTTTTTTCCTGGACTAGTGGGTACCTAAGAGAGAAGAAAACATTTTATTTTAATTTCTGTGTGCAATAGAAATAACCGATTATCATTACTTTTGGATCGCCCTTCGTATATTATCTACAAATCATTGTTCTTTAAAGCACTACTCCAGCATTATTTTTAATTTTAATGCTCCATGCACATAGTCTCATACTCACTCTCAATCACATTCACCTTATATCATCGCGGCTCCGGTCAGTTACGGGCAGCTTGTGACCTGCTAGATGGGTCCAGTGTTTTATAGAGCACGCAGAGGGTGTCACGCTCCCCGGGTCCCGACGTCGTTTCTCACTCACCGCTCCGGTCCCCGGGTCCCCTGCCTCCAGCCACACGTCCTCCTCGGCACCGCTCCCTGCTCTGGCCTCCGGCACCCGGGCGTCACGCATGTGCATTAGGGCGCGCACGCGGTCACTGACCTCCTCTTAAAGGCCCTGCACTCCCTAACAGGATATTGCATCAGTCAGGGTCAGGTATATTAGGAGCTCCCTGCCTGGAGGGCGTCGCCTGTTCGTCGAGTTCTGCAAGCTAGAAGTCCAGGTCCCCTTGTGTCTTACTCATACTAAAAACTTTGTCTCTTCCGTAGAGCCTGCTCTGCCTCCGTAACCGGTCCCTGAATCCAGTCTTGCCAAGAGGTCCTCTGGTGTCCGTCGGCGGGGAATCCAACCACCGTTTCGGCAGCCTGTGCCTGTCTGGTATCTCCGACTTCACCCAGCTGCCTTCCATCACACCCAGCTAACCCGGATCCCGCCTGAGCTTCCTAACCGTCACCCGTACTGGACTTCCGTAATTATCTCCAAGGACTCTGTGGCTCCAAAGACTCCGTTTTACCCGTTCCCTGTGGGACGCTACCCCGGTTCTGCTAGTACTCCGGCTACCGTGTACCTAGGCCCTCTGGTGGGGAGACTGGACAGTCCCTGTATAGGGGTTAGCTCTAGGTTGCCTCACTGGGGGAGTCCGGTACACGGCCCAGAGGATCCACCATCACCCGGACCTAACAAAGTTAGAGGCAGGTGGAAGGTCCTTAAAAATGATTACAGGGAACTAGGAGAGAAGCTGAGGTCCAGGACCTCCAAGGTGGTGTTTTCAGAAATACTACCGGTGCCACGAGCATCACTAGAAAGACAGCGGGAGCTTAGGGAGATAAATATGTGGCTTAGAAATTGGTGCGGGAAGGAAGGGTTCGGGTTCATGGAGAACTGGACCGACTTCTCAGTCGGCTACAGGCTCTACGGTAGGGACGGGCTGCACCTCAATGGGGAAGGTGCAGCTGTGCTGGGGGAGAAAATGGTCAGACGGATGGAGGAGCTTTTAAACTAGGATCGGGTGGGAGGGAGGGTAGTGGAGCAAATAAGGGGATAGATAGAGCAGATTGAGACAGGGATACGGTAGGGGTCAATGAAGGATTAGGGGGGGATGGGACATACAAGGAATGTAGGGAGGCTAGGAGTAATAAAGGTGTTAATAGGATTAAATGTCTACTGGCAAATGCAAGAAGTCTTGCTAACAAAATGAATGAATTGGAGACTCTTATGTCAACCATGGATTATGATGTGGTGGGCATTACGGAAACCTGGCTGGATGAAAGCCATGACTGGGTGACAAACATACAGGGTTATAGTACATTTAGGAAGGACAGGAAAGGCCAAAAAGGTGGTGGGGTGTGTATATTTATTAAATCTAACCTAAAACCTGTGTTGTATGATGACATTGAGGGGAACAGCAACAATGTAGAGTCAGTATGGGTAAATGTACATGGGGAGGGGAATAATGGAAAAATGCTAATTGGAGTTTGCTATAAGCCTCCTAACATACCTGAACAAATAGAGGGTGAAATGCTGGAACAAATTGAAAAGGCAGCTAATAATAATAATCGGGTTCTTATTATGGGGGATTTCAACTATCCAGACATTCAGTGGGACATAGAATCTTCTGGTTCTGCTAAAAGCTGTAAGTTCTTATCTACCATTCAAGACCATTTCCTCTCTCAGATGGTAGGTGAACCGACCAGGGGAGATAATTTGCTAGATCTTGTCCTGTCAAATAGACCGGATACAATTTCAGATCTACAGGTCCGGGAGCACTTGGGCACCAGCGATCATAATATGGTAAGCTTCAACATAATATTCAATTGAACATTTCAAAGGGGGAATGCTAAAACCTGGAATTTTAGGAAAGCTGATTTCAACAAATTAAGGGAAGAGCTTAAATGTGTAGATTGGGACAAAGTCATGGTAACTGGGGATACCGAACATAAATGGGGTAAGTTTAAGGATATACTACTAGAGTCCTGTAAAAAACGTATACCCTCTGGTAATAAAATGTCCAGGAATAAAAAGAAACCACTATGGATAAATAAGACTGTACAAAGTATAATAAAACAAAAACAAAGGGCATTTAAAATCTTAAAGGCTGAGAATACAGAAATAGCATTGCAGGAGTATAAAGATATCAATAGGAAATGTAAAAAAGAAATCAAACAAGCAAAATTAGCTACTGAAACAAAAATCGCCAATGACATTAAAATAAATCCCAAAATCTTTTATAAATACATTAATGCCAAAAGGAAAACAAAGGATAGTATCGGCCCCTTAAAATATAATAACAAGTTAGTTATAGAGGACAAACAAAAGACTGAGATATTAAATAGGCATTTCTCATCTGTATTCACCAAGGAACTGACTGTACCAGGGATCATTCAACAAGTGAAAAATCAAAGTCCACCACCCGATATAATTAATTTAACACAAGATGAAGTACGCCTACGTCTGAGTAAATTAAACATTGACAAATCCCCAGGGCCAGATGGCATTCATCCATGAATATTGAGGGAATTGAGCTCCGTAATCGACAGACCACTGTATCTCATCTTTTTAGACTCACTTGTAACAGGGTTGGTGCCTCAGGATTGGAGGATTGCTGATGTGGTACCGATATTTAAGAAAGGTAAGAGGGTAGATCCAGGCAACTACCGTCCAGTAAGCCTGACATCAGTAGTATGCAAAGTTTTTGAGGGCATTTTAAGGGATGACATGCAAAAATATATTGCAGAAAATAATATGATAACTGACAAACAGCATGGATTCATGAAAGATAAGTCGTGTCTAACCAACCTGTTGGGGTTCTATGAGGGGGTAAGTTCAAACCTGGATATTGGTAATGCAGCTGATGTGATTTATTTGTACTTTGCAAAGGCATTTGATACTGTACCACATAATAGCCTTATACTAAAGCTCCAGAAGCAAGGACTAGGGGACACAATATGCAACTGGGTAAGGAATTGGCTAAAAGATAGGAAACAAAGAGTAGTCATAAATGGTACATTCTCTAAATGGGCTATAGTCAGCAGTGGGGTGCCGCAGGGATCTGTGCTTGGACCGATTCTTTTTACTCTCTTTATTAATGACCTTGTGGATGGGATTGATAGTACAGTGTCAGTCTTTGCCGATGACACCAAACTATGTAGGATATTAAAAACTGACCTGGATAGTACAATATTACAAAAAGATCTGGATAAGATGTCAGAATGGGCAGATACTTGGCAAATGAGATTTAATGTTGATAAATGTAAAGTAATGCACCTAGGACGGAGTAATCCTATAGCTGCGTATACATTAAATGGAAGTAAACTCGGGACTACAGAACTGGAGAAGGACTTGGGTATTCACATTACAAATAAGCTGAGCAGCAGCACTCAATGTCAAGCAGCAGCTGCTAAAGCAAACAAGATTTGAGGGTGTATAAAAAGAGAGATTAGATCCCGTGATCCCAACGTATTGTTACCCCTCTATAAATCACTTGTAAGGCCACATCTGGAATACGGGATCCAGTTTTGGGCTCCACATTTTAAAAAGGACATTCAGAAGTTAGAGTCAGTTCAAAGGCGGGCAACTAGACTATTACAAGGAATGGAAGGCCTCCCATATGATGACAGGTTGAAAAAGTTAGATATGTTTAGCTTAGAAAAAAGATGTCTCAGAGGAGATCTTATTTATATGTATAAATACATGTGTGGTCAATATAAAGGACTGGCACATGACTTATTTCTTCCAAAGACAATACTAAGGACCAGGGGGCACTCACTGCGAGTGGAAGAAAAGCGATTCCGACACCTAAATAGGAAAGGGTTCTTTACAGTTAGAGCGGTCAGACTGTGGAATACACTACCACAAGAGGTAGTAATGGCAGATACTATAACAGCTTTTAAAAAAGGGCTGGATGATTTCCTCAGTACACAAAACATTGTTGGTTATAAATGACTTAGTGACTAAATGTAGAACTGGTGGAGGAAGGTTGAACTAGATGGACCTAGGTCTTTTTTCAACCTAAGTAACTATGTAACTATGTAACAGAACGAACAGGCGACGGATCCCACCGAAGCACTAGCATCCCAACTGGCCGGATTGCAGCAGGAGCTGGTACGTCAGCGAGAGACCCAATCCCATAGGTTGGCCTTCATGACGTCAGTGGACACCCGCCTGAACACACTGCAATCCACAGCCACGTCCCTGTCCACTTCCGCCACATCCACGGCTTCCGTAGGGACAACTTCTGTGACCTCGCAACTGAGACTAGCCTCTCCGCCTCGGTATGCCGGGGACCCCAAGAACTGCCGTGGGTTCTTGAACCAGTGCTCGCTGCACTTCAAACTGCTCCCACATCTCTTTGCTTCCGACCAAGCTAAGGTAGCCTTCGTCATGTCTCATCTGGAGGGTGAAGCACTGGCATGGATGAACCCCTTGTGGGAGAGGGAAGATCCAGTAACCACCAACATCCAGGACTTCCTGCACACCTTCCGCACCGCGTCCGATGAACCCGGACGTGCTTCTTCATCCGCCTCATCCCTCCTCAGGCTACACCAAGGAACTTTGACAGTTGGTCAGTATGCCATCCGGTTCCGCACGCTGGCATCTGAGTTGGGGTGGAACAATGAAGCCTTGACTGCCACCTTCTGGGAGGGGCTTACCAGTCGTATCAAGGACGAGCTGGCCGGCCGAGACGTCCCCTCCACCTTGGACGCCCTGATCGCCCTCGCAACCCGGATAGACTTCCGCTTTTAAGAAAGGTCTAAGGAAATGTCCCGCGAGCGGCGCCCTGTAAGGCACTCCGCTTCTCCACAGAAGCCTATCCTCTCCTCATCCGGGCTCTCTGGCTCCTCCATCCATGAGCCCATGGAGTCCATGCAAGTGGACCAGCTACAGTCCTCCGAGCAGCGTCGAGCGGAACGAGCCGCCAAGGGTCTCTGCTTCTATTGTGGAGACGGCGCACACCAGGTGCGTGCCTGCCCAGAGAACTCGGGAAACTCCAAAGCCTAGGGTTGGTAGGAGAGGCCACCCTAGGTACTGGGAAGCTCTCTGACCCAGTGACATGGACTGTACAGGTGACAACAGGAGAAACCCACTTCACGGCAGAGGCATATCTCGACTCCGGGGCAGCGGGTAACTTCATCCACCAGGCCACAGTTGACAAGTACCAGTTACCTGTCACCCCGCTGCAGACACCGCTTGTGATAGCCTCTGTGGATGGATAACCCCTCTCTGACCCCGTCCTGTTCGTCACTAAACCTGTGAAACTGCGTATCGGTGCGCTACACACCGAAGAAATCGCCTTCTATGTTCTGCCACGCATGTCTCATCCGCTTCTGCTGGGTTTACCCTGGTTGTGGGTACATGAACCTATGGTCAGCTGGCGTACTGGAGAAATCATCCGCTGGGGCCCGTCTTGTCATGAGAACTGCCTCCAGTCAGTCCAGCCCGTCCGTCGTCCTCCGGCCCCGGACTCCTTACCTGGTCTTCCTCCAGCCTATTGGTCCTTCGCGGATGTGTTCGATAAAAAGGAGTCGGAGGTATTGCCTCCACATTGACCCTACGACTGTGCCATTGACCTTCTGCCGGGAACCACACCCCCTCGGGGACGGATATACCCTTTGTCCCCTACTGAGACCCGGGCCATGTCTGAATACATCACCGAGAACCTGGCACGGGGGTTCATTCGAAGGTCCTCGTCCCCGGCTGGTGCGGGCTTCTTCTTCGTCAAGAAAAAAGAAGGCGACCTACGGCCCTGTATCGATTACCGGGGACTAAACCAGATCACAGTGAAAAACAAATACCCCCTGCTTCTCATCCCTGAACTCTTCGATCGGCTCCGGGGAGCCCGTATATTCACCAAATTGGATCTCCGTGGGGCCTACAACCTGGTTCGCATACGCTCCGGGGACGAGTGGAAGACCGCCTTCAACACCCGGGACGGGCACTATGAATATTGCGTGATGCCCTTCGGCCTTTGCAATGCTCCGGCAGTCTTCCAGGAGCTGGTGAACGACGTGTTAAGGGACCTCCTCTATGTCTGTGTAGTCGTATACCTGGACGACATCTTAATCTACTCCCCAGACCTACGTACCCACAGAGAGCACATGCAGATCGTGCTACAGAGGCTGAGGAAGAATCGCTTATACGCCAAACACGAGAAGTGTGTGTTCAAACAATCATCCCTCCCCTTTTTGGGCTATGTAATATCGGACACCGGACTGCAGATGGATCCCGGGAAGGTCTCTGCTATCCTCGACTGGCCTCCTCCTTCGGGACTAAAAGCCATCCAACGTTTCCTCGGTTTTGCTAACTACTATCGCCAGTTCGTCCCTCACTTCTCGACCCTAACTGCTCCACTCTCCGCCCTGACCAAGAAGGGGGCCAATCCAAAGGCTTGGACACCCGAGGCCGAAGCCGCCTTCTGCTCTCTGAAGCGGTCCTTTGCTTCTTCTCCCGTCCTTCACCGTCCTGAGTTGAACCGCCAATTCACCCTGGAGGTTGACACCTCCTCCGCAGGGGCAGGAGCCGTACTTATGCAGAAGTCCGCACCGGGAAGATGGTCACCTGCGGCTTCTTCTCCAAGATCTTCTCAGCCCCAGAACGCAATTATACCATTGGTGATCGAGAGCTCCAGGCCATTAAGATGGCGTTGGAGGAATGGCGATATCTCTTGGAGGGAGCGGTTTACCCGGTGATCATCTATACTGACCACAAAAACCTGGAGTATATACGCTCCGCTCAAAGGCTGAATCTGCGCCAAGCACGTTGGTCTCTCTTCTTCGCCAGGTTTGACTTTCAGCTACACTACCGGCCCGCGGACAAGAACGTACGAGCAGATGCCCTGTCTTGGTCCTTCGTTCCGGTAGACCAAGAGGAGGAGCCAAACCAGCCCATCATCTGTCCTAGCAAGGTCATCCCGGTGGCTCCCGTCTCCCTGGCACAGATCCCTCCTGGGAAGACTTACGTCATGGAGACCGACCGACTCAAGGTCCTCCAATGGGGACACTCCTCGAAAGTGGCCGGACACGCCAGCCAGAAGAAAACCTGGGGCATCATCGCCCGTCACTATTGGTGGCCGTCTCTTCGTACGGATGTCACCGCCTTCGTCTCTGCATGTTCCTCCTGTGCCCGGAACAAGACGCCTAAGCACCTGCCCTTTGGTCCTCTTCTCCCTCTGCCGACTCCTTCCATTCCATGGCAACACATAGCCATGGACTTTATCACGGACTTGCCCTTGTCCTCCGGTCATACGGTCATCTGGGTCGTGGTGGACCGGTTCTCGAAAATGGCTCATTTTGTTCCTATGGTCGGATTGCCCTCTGCTCAAGACCTTGAGGATGCCTTCATACAGCACATCTTCCGGCTGCATGGCTTTCCTGCCCATATCGTGTCCGACAGAGGAACCCAATTCACCTCACGCTTCTGGAGGGCTCTCTGTGAACACCTGGGGGTGTCTCTGGACTTTCCCTCTGCCTACCACCCTCAGTCAAACGGACAAGTGGAACGAGTCAACCAGATCATGACCACCTTCCTTCGTCACTATGTCAATGTCCACAAGGACAACTGGTCCACGCTCCTTCCTTGGGCTGAATTCTCTCCTAACCACCAGGTCAGCGAATCCACCTCCAGTTCTCCCTTCCATGTTGTCTATGGTCTCCAGCCTTCTGTGCCATTACCAGTCTCTCCAGCTTCCGATGTACCTGCAGTAGATGCCCTAGCCAGAGACTTCTCCGCTTTATGGGCCTCAGTCAAGACCTCCCTGGGACATGCTGCTGCACGAATGAAGAGACATGCGGACAAGAGACGTCTTGATCCTCCTCGCTTCTCTCCTGGGGACTTAGTCTGGCTTGCCTCCAAGTACGTCCGACTCAAGATTCCATCGTACAAGCTAGGTCCGCGGTACATCGGTCCCTTCAAGGTCCTCAGGAAGATCAACGAGGTGTCCTACAAGTTGCAGCTACCGCCCTCCATGCGGATGCCCAACTCCTTCCATGTGTCCTTGCTGAAACCTGTTGTCCTCGGTCCCTTCTCCTCTGATGCCTGTCCTCCTCCTCCCATAGCCGATGATGACATCTATGCGGTAAGAGATATTGTGGCCATGAAGACCGTCAGGGGACGGCAGTACTTCCTGGTCGACTGGGCAGATTATGGTCCCGAGGACAGGTCCTGGGAACCTCGGGAGAACGTGGGTACTCCTCTGATTCGTGCCTTCATGTCCCGGTTGCGGGGAGGGGGGCTTGGGGGGGGGTACTGTCACGCTCCCCGGGTCCCGACGTCGTTTCTCACTCACCGCTCCGTTCCCCGGGTCCCCTGCCTCCAGCCACACGTCCTCCTCGGCACCGCTCCCTGCTCTGGCCTCCAGCACCCGGGCGTCACACATGTGCATTAGGGCGCGCGCGCGGTCACTGACCTCCTCTTAAAGGCCCTGCACTCCCTAACAGGATATTGCATCAGTCAGGGTCAGGTATATTAGGAGCTACCTGCCTGGAGGGCGTCGCCTGTTCGTCGAGTTCTGAAAGCTAGAAGTCCAGGTCCCCTTGTGTCTTACTCATACTAAAAACTTTGTCTCTTCCGTAGAGTCTGCTCTGCCTCCGTAACCGGTCCCTGAATCCAGTCTTGCCAAGAGGTCCTCCGGTGTCCGTCGGCGGGGAATCCAACCACCGTTTCGGCAGCCTGTGCCTGTCTGGTATCTCCGACTTCACCCAGCTGCCTTCCATCACACCCAGCTAACCCGGATGCCGCCTGAGCTTCCTAACCGTCACCCGTACTGGACTTCCGTAATTATCTCTGAGGACTCTGTGGCTCCAAAGACTCCGTTTTACCCGTTCCCTGTGGGACGCTACCCCGGTTCCGCTAGTACTCTGGCTACCGTGTACCTAGGCCCTCTGGTGGGGTGACTGGACAGTCCCTGTATAGGGGTTAGCTCCAGGTTGCCTCACTGGGGGAGTCCGGTACACGGCCCAGAGGATCCACCATCACCCGAACCTAACAGACGGTAATTTTTCAATGCAAGTCTGTGAGAGTCTTGTTCTTACTCTCATAGACAAGCATTGAAAGCTTTTGACATAACATTTGACTTCAGCCACTCAGAAGATGCACTCACAAAATGGTGATGCGTGACCAGAGCAGCCCCAAAAAATCATGAAAATGTCAAAAGATGAGTAAAATAAAAGAGGTAGAGACCTTAGATTAAAAGCACCAATCCAACACTGTAAAAAACCTAAAAACTGGAATGGTGCTTTAAAGTGGTTGTCCAAGGTTAGGACAAACGTGTACAGTGACTCTATGTAACTGTCATTATTCCACAGTATTGCCAGTATAAGTGGACAATCACATTACTGCATGTATGTGATTTATATTCTTGCAGACTGGGTCATCTGGTTTCTCTCAATTTACTTATCTAAAAAAAAAGCCAAATGCGTCTAGTTGGCGCATGTAGTCACATAACTGCCAACTGGGATAATTCTGGAAAAAGCCTTTAAAGGGTTTGTATTGTCTGACCCTTTCTTTTTAGGAATGTACCACTCCCCAATCTCTGGACTTTTTGCTTGAAGGGAGGTGGGCATTCCTGCTTAAAGGGAATCTGTCAGCAGATTTTTGCTACCTCATCTGAAAGCAGCATGATGTAGGCAAAGAGATTCTGAATCCAATTATATATAATTTAGATTACCGGGTGCAGCTGTTCTTTCACAATCAGAGTTTTTAGATTTAGCCATCTAGCAGAGCTGAGAGCTGTCCCCACTAGAGATGAGCGAACCGGTCCCGGTTCGGCTCGAGGTCGGTTCGCCGAACGGAGGTCCCGTTCGAGTTCGGTTCGTCGAACGTTCGACGAACCGAACTCGAACTGCATAGGAAACAATGGCAGGCAATCACAAACACATAAAAACACCTAGAAAACACCCTCAAAGGTGTCCAAAAGGTGATAAACAAGTCACAACACAACACAAACACATGGGAAAGTGACAATGACATATACTCATGCGAAAACAAAAGAGCTGGACAAGGAAAAAGAGGAGGACACACAGATATATGAGCATATGCAAGGAAACATCGATTCCATTATTGTGCAACTTGAGCCCTGCTCATTTTAGGCTTCCAATCTGGATAAATTGCCTGAGCTCGCCACGTACGCCTTGGGGATCTTGTCGTGCCCTGCAGCCAGCGTTCTCTCGGAACCTGTCTTCAGTGCTGCTGGGGGTCTGCTGGCAGATAAGCACACGTGTCTGTCTACTGACAATGTGGACATGGCTCTCAGAGGACTTTTCTTCCCCTGGGTCAGCCAGGGGAGGCGAAAGGCACGCATATTTTTGAGAGTGCTTCATGCAAAGCATCTTTTTCATCTTGAAAATTGGGTCAACTGATGCCAGTTAAGTGGGGTGTGTGTGGCCCAGTTAGTGGCAGCGAGGGAGACTGTGGTTGGAGTCCCCTCGCTGTGTTTCTAAAAGAACCAAGATGAACAAGTCATGGCTCTCAGAGGACGTTTCTTCCCCTGGGTCAGCCAGGGGACGGGAAAGGCACGCGTATTTTTGAGAGTGCTTCATGCAAAGCATCTTTCTCTTTTTCAAAAGGGGGCTCAACCGATGCCAGTCAAGTGGGGTGTGTGTGGCCCAGTTAGTGGCAACGAGGGAGACTGTGGTTGGAGTCCCCTCGCTGTGTTTCTAAAAGAACCAAGATGAACAAGTCATGGCTCTCAGAGGACTTTTCTTCCCCTGGGTCAGCCAGGGGACGGGAAAGGCACGCGTATTTTTGAGAGTGCTTCATGCAAAGCATCTTTTTCTTTTTCAAAAGGGGGCTCAACCGATGCCAGTCAAGTGGGGTGTGTGTGGCCCAGTTAGTGGCAACGAGAGAGACTGTGGTTGGAGTCCCCTCGCTGTGTTTCTAAAAGAACCAAGATGAACAAGTCATGGCTCTCAGAGGACTTTTCTTCCCCTGGGTCAGCCAGGGGACGGGAAAGGCATTCGTATTTTTGAGAGTGCTTCATGCAAAGCATCTTTTTCTTTTTCAAAAGGGGGCTCAACCGATGCCAGTCAAGTGGGGTGTGTGTGGCCCAGTTAGTGGCAACGAGGGAGACTGTGGTTGGAGTCCCCTCGCTGTGTTTCTAAAAGAACCAAGATGAACAAGTCATGGCTCTCAGAGGACTTTTCTTCCCCTGGGTGAGCCAGGGGACGGGAAAGGCACGCGTATTTTTGAGAGTGCTTCATGCAAAGCATATTTTTCTTTTTCAAAAGGGGGCTCAACCGATGCCAGTCAAGTGGGGTGTGTGTGGCCCAGTTAGTGGCAACGAGGGAGACTGTGGTTGGAGTCCCCTCGCTGTGTTTTTAAAAGAACCAAGATGAACAAGTCATGGCTCTCAGAGGACTTTTCTTCCCCTGGGTCAGCCAGGGGACGGGAAAGGCACGCATATTTTTGAGAGTGCTTCATGCAAAGCATCTTTTTCTTTTTCAAAAGGGGGCTCAACCGATGCCAGTCAAGTGGGGTGTGTGTGGCCCAGTTAGTGGCAACGAGGGAGACTGTGGTTGGAGTCTCCTCGCTGTGTTTCTAAAAGAACCAAGATGAACAAGTCATGGCTCTCAGAGGACTTTTCTTCCCCTGGGTCAGCCAGGGGACGGGAAAGGCACGCGCATTTTTGAGAGTGCTTCATGCAAAGCATCTTTTTCTTTTTCAAAAGGGGGCTCAACCGATGCCAGTCAAGTGGGGTGTGTGTGGCCCAGTTAGTGGCAACGAGGGAGACTGTGGTTGGAGTCCCCTCGCTGTGTTTCTAAAAGAACCAAGATGAACAAGTCATGGCTCTCAGAGGACTTTTCTTCCCCTGGGTCAGCCAGGGGACGGGAAAGGCACGCGTATTTTTGAGAGTGCTTCATGCAAAGCATCTTTTTCTTTTTCAAAGGGGGGCTCAACCGATGCCAGTCAAGTGGGGTGTGTGTGGCCCAGTTAGTGGCAATGAGGGAGACTGTGGTTGGAGTCCCCTCGCTGTGTTTCTAAAAGAACCAAGATGAACAAGTCATGGCTCTCAGAGGACTTTTCTTCCCCTGGGTCAGCCAGGGGACGGGAAAGGCACGCGTATTTTTGAGAGTGCTTCATGCAAAGCATCTTTTTCTTTTTCAAAAGGGGGCTCAACCGATGCCAGTCAAGTGGGGTGTGTGTGGCCCAGTTAGTGGCAACGAGGGAGACTGTGGTTGGAGTCCCCTCGCTGTGTTTCTAAAAGAACCAAGATGAACAAGTCATGGCTCTCAGAGGACTTTTCTTCCCCTGGGTCAGCCAGGGGACGGGAAATGCACGCGTATTTTTGAGAGTGCTTCATGCAAAGCATCTTTTTCATCTTGAAAATTGGGTCAACTGATGCCAGTCAAGTGGGGGGTGTGTGGCCCAATTTTTGGAAACAAGGGAGACTGTGGTTGGAGTCCCCTTACTGTGTTTTACATGCTTTTAGAAGGGCATGACATGGCTTAGAGGTTGACTTTCAGCATCTGGAAACTGTTGGCTACCAAAATGCTGCCTTTCCAACCTTTTTAACCGAGGATTTTCGAAACCTTATGCCCATCGCAGTGCCCCAAGAGCCGATGCCAAGGCGCCACTCCTTCTCCAACAAAGGCGTGCACGCGCTACACCAGCATGTCGCACTAAACATCACTGATTCCTTGAGAAACTCTGTGTGACAGGGTGAATTTCACCACAGATAATTGGCCCAGTAAGCATGGACAGGGGCGTTACATGTCGCTGACTGGGCAATGGGTTACTGTGGGGAGAGATGGAGAAGGGTCTGCTGTACAAGTCTTGCCGTCCCCACGAGTTGTTTCAATCCTTCTTCTGTATGTAGAAGTTAATACACTGCTTCTGCCTCCTCAACCTCGTGTGGGTCCTCCACCTTGGCGCAAACCCTGTGTGGTCAGGCCACCCTTCCTTGTAACTGCGCACAAGGAATACCACACACCTCCTTACTATGCTGGCAGCAGAGCTCAATGCCATCAGGCGGTCAAAGGTTTACTTTGAAATGTATGGGAAATGTGAGTCACACCGCTGAGAAGTTGTGGACGGTTAGCTCTGGAGACCGAGTTTCATCAATGGTTGTCTCCACTCAACCAGCAGCCAGGGAAGGCCGGGTGCGACAATGATGCAAACATGGGTGCGGCCCTTCGCTGTGACAATGTGACACACGTGCCTTGTGTGGTTCACGTATTGAACCTGGTTGTCCAGCAATTTTTAAAGCACTATCCTGGCCCACATGGCCTTCTGCAGAGAGCACGGTGTAACGCCTTCCTTGATCCACACACTCAGATGGGCTGTAAATGATAGGCTAGAGGGAAGCCACTCACCAAGCAGGACCCCTAGAACCCTGAAACCCTTTAACCCCTATACAGGGATTAGGAATTACACAGGGCCCAAGGTGATTAATACCTGTGGAAGGCTGCAGTTTCAGAGAATAGTAGTCAGGCAGGGTCAAAACATTAATTGAGGAACAGGAACAGAATGGGACGGCCAGGACTTAAACAGAAAACAAGCAGAGGTGAAATGCGGATCGGCCAACAAGGTACATAAACAGCAAGCAGGAAAAGTAGTCAGGTAACAAGCACACAAAATCATAAAACTGAACTGGGGGTAAAATTAACCAGAGGTTCATAGCTATGTCTGGCAGTGGTCTGCAGACAGGATGGGCATAAAAAAGGGTGTGGTGTCTTCCCATTGGTTGTAGCTGAATGATGGTATTTCATCTGTGAGATACCCACCAGCTACATTCAGCCAGAGATTCTGCATCTGTCAAGGTAATGCAGCCCAGTGGGTGAGCATAACCTGCGTCCACCTGCACCGCTGGCATCGACTCCTCTCCCATCATCAGCACTATGCATGAAAGGAACACGTTGTCACCTGACGACCGGAGTACAAATTGACGGAGCGTACTCCGTTGGTGACTTAACAGCCGTGTGCGGCAATGATGCAAACCTGGCTGCGGGCCATCGTCAGGGCAATGTGACACACGAGCCTTGTATGGCTCACGTGTTGAACCTAATTCTCCAGCAATTTTTAAAACACCATCCCGGCCTACATGGCCTTGTGCAGCGGGCACGCTCGCTATGTGCTCACTTCCATCGTGCGCACACAGCAGCTCAACAACTTTTGTCGCTACAGAAGTCTTTAGGTCTGGTGGTTAAACGCCTGAAATGCGATGTGCCGACACGCAGGAATTTGAATCTGCACATGTTGCAGCGTTTGTGGCAGCACTGCCGAACCCTGCTGCAATACGTTATGACATATAGCCTGGGATAACTTGATCCAGAGGTGGTGCAGATCACGCTGCTGGAGTGGTGTCAGATCAAGGACCTATGCACCCTGCTACACAGTTTACAAATGTCGACGAAGATGTTTAGCACTGGCAATGTCATTCTCAGCGTGACAATTCTGGTCATCTACATGATGGAGCACACTGTAATTATTATTCGGAGTCAGGTGTTGGGACAAGAGGAAGGGGAGGAAGTGCAGGAGGAGTCATATGCGGAAGGGATAACAAGATCTACGAGGTCCAGATGGTCAGCGGCACCTATGCGGCAGTCATGGTGAGGGAGAGGGATTAACAAGGGCGCATAGTATCAGCAAAAAGTGTTGAGGAAGGTGCAGGAGCCCATGAAGAAATGGAGGACGAACTGGCGATGGGCATGGAAGACTCAGCAGATGAGTGACAGCTTGCTCACATTTCGGTTGTGCGAGGTTGTGGGGAGAGGGCAGAGGAAGGAGGCACGATTCTCACCTCTCTGCCACCAACACACCAAGGACTTGGTCCTCCTGGATGCACAAGACACATGAGCGCCTTCTTGCTGCACTACCTACAACATGACCCTCGGATTGTACGAATTCAAAGTAATCCTGATTACTGGGTTGCCACACTGTTAGATCCCCGGTACAAGACAAAATTTGGCGAAATAATTCCTGCCATAGAAATGGACGCACGTATACAGGAGTATCTGCAGAATGTGGTACGCAATCTTAGATCTGCTTTTCCACTAAACACCAGTGCTGCACAGAGTGAATCTCAACGCTTTGTCATGGATAGGAGGAAATGGTCTTTTACTTGTCCACATCTGAGGGACCGAGGGCTGGCTGCTGTGCTGAGATGGCGTTGAGTACGGTGTCCCTGCAGAGTTGCACTTTTGGTCATATACAAAATGAGTTGAAAAAGGACAGATGCTGGTGGAAAGGGGAACAGGTGTGTTGGAAAGGGGAAAAAAGTTTTGGTCCGTGGATTTGGTGGTTAAGCAACAGTAACATTTGCTGAAGAAACACCATCTGTTACAGTGGGACTGGCAGATTTGGATAAGGTGGTATATACTATGTTACCGCTATATAACGAAAATTAATAAGAAAAGAAAGAGAAAGGTATATATCCCCATCAGCAGTCAGTGTCCACCGTGCTCCCAGTTGGAAAAGGAGAGGTTGGCAACTGGAAGGTTTGGTGGAGGATACAGAGCTGTGTGGCTAAGAAACTAATAGTAGCCTGAACCGAGTTAGACGCCATTCGGATCTGGAGACTGGGAGCCCTGTTAGCGTCACAGGGTCCACATGCCCACCCAGCCCAGGAACTCCCTGTTAACAACACAGGGGCCATTGAGTACGCTGACCGTGTGCGTAGGGGCCACACCTGTGGACAGCAGGCGCATCAGCAGCAGCAGGCCTGTTAATGCCACTGGGCTGCACAAGCAGGACTGGTAGGACAGGAGCTGGTCTTAACCGTTCTGCGTTACCAACTGTGGTGGTGGCCTGCATCGACACCCTATCCCTGCCTACCTCTGGCCTAAAGCCGCAATGGGTTCAACACATGGAAGTGTGCTCTTTCGGAGCATAATAGAAGACTGCGCACCTCCTTGTTGGCTCCAGACCCTTTTATAACCTGGGTCCGCCCCAAACCAGGGTGAACCACAATGCACCTCCTGGAGACAAAAGTAGAGTGACACGTCATGAGTGGCATAACTAGCGTCCTATTTGGAACCGCAACTTCAATGATGACCTCATGGCTGCCATGACCCAAACACCTCACCAGTCATCGTCTGACCATCAATAATGCGGTGACAAGTCATAGGGGTGGGCCTCTGCAAGCCATTTGGGAGGACACCTGATACCCTGTGGTCTATATGGGACCCCCACATCAGGGGCAGGGCCAAAGAGTTCATTACCGGACCTAGTCTCTGATGCAGTAAGTGCCTGAGCATGCTCAGTAGCATGAAATACAGTCTCTGAAAAAAGACTATCAGCTTTAGCATGGTGTCTAGGCACAAAACAGGACTTAGACCCGGCACGGAATGCAAGTACCTCTGCAAAGAGGCTTTTCACACTTAGTGTGGGAGCATGCGCTGTATCCCGAAATGAAGACTTAGCGTCAGGAATGGCACAGTCAGGCTGAGCATACTCACTAGGCGATGTCTGACACCAAGGACGCAGAAGAGATAATGGAGTCCGGACGGGCAGATACTCGTTTTTATAATGCAGGGACATGTGACATGGACATCCTATCACACATGCCGTTGCTTCTCTGGCTAAAAGTCCACTTAGCTGTGTATGTGTCTGGGATTGGCTGACATGCTGGCCCGCCCCACAAGACGCGCGCGCTTAGGGAAGGAAGACAAGGAAAAAAAATGGCGATCGCCATTATACAAACAGCAGTGATCTGAAGGCGCTGTTCCCGCACACTATACACTGAAATGTCTTAATAGTGTGAGTCACAGAGTGACTTACACTATTACAGCGGAAAGCCAGCTAGGAATTAGCTGTTTTTTTGCTGCTAGAACCGTTCTCGAACGTTTCTAGAACTATCGAGCTTTTGCAAAAAGCTCGAGTTCTAGTTCGATCTAGAACAGGCCCCAAAATCACTCGAGCCTAGAACTGGAGAACCTCGAACCGCGAACCGCGCTCAACTCTAGTCCCCACCAACACCAGGCTCTTTATAGAGATTGAGTATTGACAAGTGAGTTGTCAATCAGAGGAGGGGGTGTGCCAGACTGCCATGTGTATGACATTGAAGTCCAAATAATGAGAAGTCTGGCTGCTTACACAAGTATAGCAAAAAAAAATAAATAAATAACAGATTGGACCTTGACAAGAGAGACATCCCTGCATTTTATGTTTTAACCCTTGCAGCATGCTGTCTTCAGATTACATAGCTAAAAACTGCTGACAGATTCCCTTTGACTAAAAGTATGGACCAGTGGCATTATAGTGTCATTGGTCTGGAAAGTGTGTTCTCCAATGCTACTACAAAAATAAGTATTGTCTCTACAACATGGGATGGGACCCACACCACTGAAGCTGGATTTGAACAAGAGCTAATAGTGTGATCTGACTATCCCAACCAGTTTCATTACAGTGCGTACACACTCAACAAGAAATAACTTGTAAGCAAAAACCTAAACAAAAGGGCAATTATTAAGGGAGTGATATTTCATTTTAATAACAAGTACGGTAAATGGAAACGTTGCTTATTCTTACAAGCACTTTCAAATTATATAATTCTTTTCAGAACCATTTAATGTTTTATGTAAAGGATCTCCACCAAGAGCCACACTTAAAGTGAATCATCAGGATTTTCCCTATATAACCTAAAGCCAGTGCTATACTGGCACTATCAGGCGGAGTCTATACATACCTTTAGTTCTGAGATCGGATGTATAGGTTTTAAGATCCCAGCAAGAAAAGTTTGTAAAATTAGCTACTTCTTGAGTGACAGCAGCTGCTGATAGATGGGAGGTATTCATAGTTATCCCCTCCCCTGTTACTAATGCTAATTCTACTCTACAATCGATTTACTTTTTGACTAGCAGGACCTGTGCTGAGGTCATACACAAAGCTGATACCAGGAAGCAACATTTCTCTGTTGGCTGAGGCCCCGCCTCTTCTGGTATCATGGGTATGACCTCAGCACAGGTCCTGTTAGTCAAAAAGTAAGTTGATTGTATGATATAATTAGCATAAGTAACATGGGAGGGGATAACTATGAATACCCCCCAGCTATTATCTGATCCACAGCTGCTGTCACTCAATGAGCAGCTAATTTTACAAACTTTAATTGCTTGCATTTTAAAACCATTTTACCATTGCCTCCTTTGTGATATAATCTACTTCTTTGCATTAAAGCTTAACTTAATGGGCTTTTAAGGTTTCAGAATATCCCTGCCTGCAAATAGATGATTTTTTTTTAATGAAAGAAACTGTGCTTTACTCACTCCTCCCAGGTCTCCACTACTGATCCAGTTATCTTTTATACTCTGCTGTGCCAACGTTACACCGACAGCACTGCAATCAGTTACTGAGCTCAGTAGCTTTGAGCAGCCCATATTGTATACTTGGGCAGAGGAATTGAGTTCAGTAATTGGCTGCAGTGCTGTCAATATGGTGTAACCACTGCAGACAATAATAGATACCAGGAGTAGCAGAGAATACGGTAGTTATGTATGGACCTGGGGAGGATGAGTAAAGAACGCATAGTTTACTGTGCTGCAGTTTGACAAATAGACAAGAGCTGAAGAATAAGTTAAATCCTCATGAGCTGGTCTGGATTAGTATCACACTGTATTTTGTGAAATAAACTCTTTTTCGTACCCAGTGAATTTTTCATTTACTCAGACCAAGAGATTTCCTAACCTCACTTCTTTTCATCTGCTTGTATCATGTCACCACATCTGATACCTATTTCTAGTGCTGCCGCTATTTCAGTCAGTGAAATACTGCACGGCATTATACCATATCTTTTTGTGTAAAGTCAGATAAATCAGAGTTGTACCCAAACTAGAACATCTTTGTGAGCTCTGTCATCATCTCTTCTTCTCACATAATAATAATCTTTATTTATATAGTGCCAAAATGTTCCACAGCGCTTTATAATTCAGAGGGCACATATGCAAACAATATCAGATATTACAAACCATTCAACAGTTCAAACAAGAGGAATAAGTGCCCTGCTCACAAGATTTTAAAAGTCAAATTAACTCTTAGATGTCTTTCACATGACTGTCTAAAAAAATCTGTGTGTGATAGTGAACACCTAAATATTTAGACTTAAAGAACACCAATCACTAGGATTTTTCTATATAATCTAAAGCCAGTGCTATACTGGCACTATCATGCTGAGTCTATACATACCTATAGGTGTCAGTTAGGATGTAAAGGTTTTGAAATACAAGCAAGTAAAGTTTGTAAAATGAGCAGCTTTTTGAATGGCAGTGTGGCGCCCTGGACTAGCCAGGTAGCCACAGACAAAAACACACACCCCACCCCCGGACAGTAACATTAGTCAGACACAAAACCCTTGTTGCCTCCCTCCAGGGTCTGATGTCCACACCAGGTGGGGCGGAGCCAGGCGGTTGGCCCCACCCACCGAGGAGTTCACAGGCCTGGAGGTGGGAAAAGCAGACAGTTTAGTTTAGGAGGTGAAAGTGAGAGGTCACGCACTGCGAGTGTCTGGGTTGGAGCCCAGGCACTGAGAGCAAGGTTGGCAGACGGTGGTGGGCATCTGCAGGAATTGGTGGAACTCCGCAGAGCTGTAAGGACCAGGGCTGGGCGGTGGCCCACCGGTACCGGACCGGGGAACAGACTGAAGCTAAGCACACTCAGGCAGGGCCATCGGACCCCGACCAGGCTTGGAGCCACCGTTAACAGTCAAATCCGAATGTGACAGGAACCCCCGGGGTTCCCTAACAACCAAGTCCCGATTAAAGGCAACCGCTCGCACCGTGAGGACATACAGCCACCGCCACCGGCTAGAAGTCCAAGGGCCAGCGCCTGCGGGCAAAACGGGCTCCTCTGGTATCCATACACCGGGGAGCGGACTACCATTGGGAAGCCATTGGAGTCAACACAGTACACAAAGGTGCAGGGAGATACAGCCACCATCACCTGTCCGGGGAGAGACACAGCAGCCGGCTGCGGGACCCATCCATCCGGCCGTTTGGTTTACCGGAGACTTTGTGCATCTCTTGCTGAGTGAGTACACCCATGCCATCCGGCACCGCGCCGTGCTGTCCCTGCAACCCTGCACCTCACTGACCCTGCCTCCCCGTCACACCACCGGGCACCGGGACCACCAATCCCTACCCACGGAGGGGGAAAACAACATCCCAGCTGCTCCCTACCATCGCTCCCGGGATCCCCGTCACTAGCAGCGGTGGTGCCCATCTTCACCACAACGCGTGAGTGGCATCACGGACTAAATCCCCAAACAAACCACCCCCTTTTCACTCACGGGCGAGGAGCACCTCTCGAGTCCCTGGATCCGGCCCACCGCTCGAGCCACCAAGCAGCAGCAGCGCCGGATCCGAGCGTTAGCGAGCGCAGCGCCCCACCGCCCACGACAGCAGCAGCCGATCAGCTGATAGCTGGGGTGGGTATTCATAGTTATTCCCGTCCCCCTGCCTGTCCATCCTCCCCCTGTTATTTATGCTAATTCTATTATAGAATTGTTTTACTAAGTGACTAGGAGGACCTGTGATGATGTCATACACGTGTGATTAGAAGGGGCAGGACCTCAGTCAACATAGCTGATACCAAGAAGCAACATTATTTTTCTGTTGGCTGAAGTCCTGCCCCTTCTGGTCACATGGGTATGACATCAGCACAGGTCCTTCTACGAACTTTGTTATTTGTACAAAAGGCCGCAATATGGGGGCAGACAAATGGGGGCAGGATGAATAAACAATGCAGCAGGATGAAGATACTTATGGGGGCAAGATGAATAAACATGGGGGCAGGATAAAAAAATCATATGGGGGCAGGATGAATAAGCATTGGGGACAGGATTCAGAAACATATGGGGGCAGGATGAAGAAACATGGGGAAGGATGAAGAAACATGGGGCAGGATGAATAAACATGGGGCAAGATGAAGACACGTGGGGCAGGAAGGTAAAACATATGGGGATAGGATGAAGAAACATGGGGCAGAATGAAGAAACATTGAGGAAGGATAAAGAAACATATGGGGCAGGATGAAGAAACTAAAAGAGCGGGCAGCACTCTGCAGGTAGCTTCAGACAGCTTTATTTTTCGATGCTGACAGGTGTAACAGACATGAGGGAGTGGAGGGAGGGGAGCACGAGGACGACGGTACCGTTTCGCACCTCTAGGGGCGCTTTCACGGGTCCATACAAAGTAAACGTGAGTAGTGATCATTTAAATAGAAAATTTCTAACACACGTGTAAGAATTTAAAATCTGATTAAAAAACAAACACATCCTGCAAAAGTATTATGCTATATAGTAATTTTGTTCAAAATCTTAGTCGAACTGAACCACAGTCTGATTAATATATGTATTCATAAGAATTTTTCAAACCGACAAAAAAGAAAAAACTTTTTTTATGTTACTTTCTTATCCTTATGAGTGTGTGTCGGCATTTCCCCGTTTTTATTTATTTTTATAGAATCCATTAGCTCATCAATAACTATTATACACCGGTAGAGTTACTATAAATATAATTAGACCTTATTGATACATAATTTAAAGGTTATGTTTGAATGTATAATATTTTTTTATTTTTTATTTTTTATTTTTTATTTTTATTTTTATTTTTATTAGGGGTTTAAACGATCAGACCGATGTTCACTAGATTCAGGGAACATTTACCCTCTATAAATACAGGGATAGGGGCTACCCGTCTCATTAATCATATGCAAGAAATACACAATGGGAATTATAAATTATTAAAATTCGCAGGTTTGGAAAAAATTGTACCTTCTCCAGCAGGAGGAGACACACATAAGCACTTATTGGGGAGGGAGGCTCGCTGGATTATAGACACTAAAGCAATGGGACCGACAGGTTTCAATGATAAGAACAATCTAGTCATATTTCTTTAACAACGTTCCCCTCCTCAGTATAGTGCAATTAAGTCATAGTTCTGACTTTGTCCATGAATGTTTTTCTTTGTTCTTCTTTCTTATGACCGATAATTTTCGGCTAAACAGCCCCATATGAATTATTACAACAATATCGCTGATGACTATTTATGTGATATGTACTAATCAAAACACTGTCAAACTAGCAAGATTTTGAAGTAGTCCTTTATATAATCTTGGAAGACAGTGGGAATATTGAATATTAATGATTAAATATATGAGCTCTATTATGGGTGTCTGTCGGTTTAAACCCCTAATAAAAATAAAAATAAAAAATAAAAAATTAAAAAATATTATACATTCAAAAATAACCTTTAAATTATGTATCAATAAGGTCTAATTATATTTATAGTAACTCTACCGGTGTATAATAGTTATTGATGAGCTAATGGATTCTATAAAAAATAAATAAAAACGGGGAAATGCCGACACACACTCATAAGGATAAGAAAGTAACATAAAAAAAGTTTTTTCTCTTTTGTCGGTTTGAAAAATTCTTATGAATACATATATTAATCAGACTGTGGTTCAGTTCGACTAAGATTTTGAACAAAATTACTATATAGCATAATACTATTGCAGGATGTGTTTGTTTTTTAATCAGATTTTAAATTCTTACACGTGTGTTAGAAATTTTCTATGTAAATGATCACTACTCACGTTTACTTTGTATGGACCCGTGAAAGCGCCCCTAGAGGTGCGAAACGGTACCGTCATGTCTGTTACACCTGTCAGCATCGATAAATAAAGCTGTCTGAAGCTACCTGCAGAGTGCTGCCCGCTCTTTTATTTTCTATGAATTGATGGCTTCGTCTGGGCAATAGCACCACGGTTGAGACAGCAGCTTCCATCATACCAGGAATTTTTTCAGGATTGTGCCCGATGTCACAAAGCAACAACCACACTGCTTAGTGGTGAAACGGGATCATCTCACTACCTCTTGAAAGGGTAAGCACTGCAGTGCTGTGCACTTTTCCTTCTATGTTATTTCAAATTCATATGCAGGATGAAGAAACGTATGGGGGAAGAAGAAAGAAACGTATGGGGACAGAGTGAAGAACCTGTTTCACAGTGTCTGGCCCAAAACTCACCGACTGTCAGTACTACATCTGATGCTGTTCACACAACAGAGTCAGAGACTCCACACAATGCTACTTTTGAGTTGCACAGACAGGCTCCAGTGTCGACCAGTTCTGCGCTTATTAATGTCAGTTAGCGTGAGGCTTACTGCTTGAGTGCCATGTTGCAAGAGAGCCATCACAGTCGTCTCTGCCCTTTTTAAGATGATGGAGCCTGGTCTCCAATGTTAATGATAGCTTTATGTGATCCCGGTCCTTGTGTTTTGTTATCCAGTTGCTGGTGAACGTTTGCGTGCTATTTGGTAGATTTTGGAAATACTTCTGTTGTCTCATTATTTCCTCCCTACATTTAGTTTCCTCCTGATCTCGTATTGTCTAGATCTCTGTGAGTGATTGCTGTGAATTTGAGTTTTGGTTTTCCCCCTGTCTATTTGTGTGGGATTAACTACTCCTGTACCTGCCCTTTCCTCGGTGGAGGGAGGAGGGGGGCACTTGACCAAGGTTGTTCAGGAGCCACATCCCATGACAGAACCATGGGGGCAGGATGAAGAAACATCGGGTCAGGATGAAAAACTGTATGGGGCAGAAGGCAGAAACATATAGGGGCAGGATGAGGAAACATATGGGGGCAGGATGAAGAAACATGGAGACAGGATGAAGAAAAATGGGGACAGGATGAAGACACATGGGTGCAAAAGGAAGAAACGTATGTGGTAGGATGAAGAAACATGGGGGCAGGATGCAGAAATATGGGGGCATGATGAAGAAACATGGGGGCAGGATGAAGAAACATATGGGACAAGATGAAGAAATAAATGGGGGTAGCATGAAATAAAATGAGGCAGGATGAAGAAATGTATGGGGGCAGGATGATCAAACGTAGAGGGCAGGATGATTAAACATAGGGGGCAGGATAAAGAAACATATGGGGGCAGGATGAAGAAACATGAGGGCAGAATGAAGAAACATATGGGGCAGGATGAAGAAATATATGGGGGTAGCATGAAAGAAAATGGGGCAGGATGAAGAAATGTATGGGGGCAGGATGATCAAACGTAGAGGGCAGGATGATTAAACATAGGGGGCAGGATGAAGAAACGTATGGGGCAGAATGGAGACATATGGGGCAGGATGAAAAAATTCATATCAGGGCAGGGTTAGGAAACATATGGGGCCAGAATGTGGGACATTATTACTGTGGGTGCTAATTAAGGGATACTATTACTGATGTGATGTATTTTGTTTTTGACGATACTGTTTTCAATGGGGGAGGAGTTCCTATTACTGTGCAGGGCAACACTATTGTTTTTTTTCGTCATTTGGCATTGTGTAGAATTTGGGGAAAAATTGGGGAATGTGCTCTGGAAGCAGTGCTGTAGATACATTTGTGTTATTGTCTGCAGATATGTATCCTGGCTGGAAGAAGTGATAGCTGTCTGAGCTGGATCAAGGAGAAAAGCAAGATGAATGTCTTCAACTAGAGACTAGTGATGGGTGGACCCGGACTGTAAAAGTACAGATCTGCACAGTTTCAAAAGAACTCGAGCACCGATCCCAGGCCCGGAGTTCACAGGGAACTCTGGATATCAATTCAGATCCAGCAACTTGTATAATGAAAAAAAAAAAGAAAACTGAAGAAAAAAAGGGGAAAGCAGCCATGCAATACTTACCAAGTCTCCAACGCTACCGCTACATCCAGGACCCTCATTATAAGAGACGCATAATCAAAGTAAGAAGGACCGCATGAGGCTTTTTTTTTTAAATTATTTAAATAAATAATTTTTAAAAACGACGTGCATAAAAAGAGCATTGGATATTTTAAGAAAATTTTAATAGGTTAGACTATAGTATGGCCCTGCCAAAAGAATCTAGCTTGTCATGATGGCAGGCTGAAAAAATGTTTTGGTCAAAACAAAAGCTGATCTCTTCTTCTATTCTTTTCCCTAACCACATGGTAATGATAATACATTGAAAATTGGGAGACTCTATTCAGCCATACTATACTGTGGGGAATGTTCTTGTTTCTGCCGCTGTGCAATGGGAAATAGTGCCATCTGTTTACTATGGAATTTCAGATCCAGGCAATATCAATTCATAAGTACATTATTCACAACAGCGACCATATGCTAAAATAATTTATACACATTTTTGTGGTATAATTTTCAACTATATACATTGGTGCTGCGTCATCAGATTCTCCGCTCTGTACCCATTGTTATGTATCCTGTTTTTATCTTAACATTTATTGTAATTATGTCTTGAGTAAATTTATAATCATTGTAATACTTGTTGTTATTCTTGCATTTGCTGGGGCTTTTTCCTATCCTTCTAGGGATTTGTTTTGGGTTTCTATATTGACCCCACATATACTCAGGCCGTTTTTGCTTTGATTTGGTTATATATGTGATATGATGGTTGATGGGAATGTGATGTTAATATGTGATTAATAAGGATGTGATGCAAAAATGGAGTTTTTACAAAAGCGGGTGGTGAAACTGAGGAAGGTTCTAGGGATAAAGGCTCAACTGGGGGGAATGCGCAGTCTCAAGGGGGCCCAAATTTGTTGCAAGTATGGGGCAGTGAAATTCCTAGTAGCAGTCCTGCAAGTAGTTATAGCAAGTAACCTTTTATATAATGATCCTCTCCAAGTCTTGGTGCCCATTATCCCATCTGCTACATAAATAATATTAGTATTGCAGTGTTCGGAGGATTGCCGAGATGGGGTACACATACAGATTTTCCACTATGGATTAAGATCTTCAAGTTACAGTAAAGGGTACTTTACATGCTGCGATATCGGTACCGATATCGCTAGCGAGCGTACCCTCCCCCGTCGATTGTGCGTCACGGGCAAATCGCTGCCCGTGGTGCACAAGATTGCTAACACCCGTCACAAGGACTTACCTTCCCTGCGATGTCGCTCTGGCCGGCTAACTGCCTCCTTTCTAAGGGTCTGGTTCGTGCAGCGTCACAGCGACGTCACATGGCAGCCGTCCAATAGCAAAGGAGGGGAGGAGATGACCGGCTGGAACATACCGCGGACACCGTTGTATCTAGTGACAGTGGGTAACCTCAGTGACAGCTCAGCTGATCGCGCTATTCCTTTCATTAGCTGTGTGGAGCTGACAGGAGCGGCTGTGTCTTCTGCAGCTCCGGTCACCTCCATGCAGCAGAGCTGGAAGCGACGCTGGAGCATCCTGAATTACGCCGGACATGGAGGGCTTTTTCGGGCTTATTAAAGTGGTGAACCAGGGTATATGTTTGTGGTTTTTATTTCTAATAAAGGATTTTTTCGTGTGTGTGTGTTTATTTACTGTCACTTACAAATTAATCATGGAAGGTATCTCGGGGAGACGCCTAACATGATTAATCTAGGATTTATTGGCAGCTATGGGCTGCCAATGACTCCTTATTACCCCGATTTGCCAACGCACCAGGGCAAATTGGGAAGAGCCGGGTACAGTCCCAGAACTGTCGCATCTAATGTATGCGGCAATTCTGGGCGGCTGCTGACTGATATTGTTAGGCTGGGGGGCTCCCCATAACGTGGAGCTCCCCATCCTGAGAATACCAGCCTTCAGCCGTATGGCTTTATCTGGCTGGTTTTAAAATTGGGGGGGACCGCACGCCGTTTTTTTTAATTATTTAATTATTTATTTCACTGCACAGTATAGACACGCCCACCGGCTGCTGTGATTGGGTGCAGTGAGACACCTGTCACTCAGCGTGGGGGCGTGTCTCACTGCAAGCAATCATAGGTGCCGGTGGGCGGGGAAAGCAGGGAATACGAGATTGTTTAATGAGTGGCCGGCTTTTTCAAAATAGTGAAAGCCGCCGGAGCAGTGTGAATGCCGTGCAGCGCCGCGCCGGGGATCGGGGATCGGTGAGTATGAGAGAGGGGGTAAAAGGGATAGACTGACATGGACAGAGAGAGAGGGACAGAGATAGTGACCGACTGACAGAGATTAGTGAATGACAGACATTGTGAGGCGCTTCAGAACGCAGCTTGTCAGCTGCGCTCTGAAGCGGACCTTTTTTAAGCTGCGGTGCAGAGCGCACACCTGCGCACATAGCCTCAGACATCAAAATCGTATGAGGGATGTCACACGTTACAATTGACTAGGTTCGTGCAACAAAACGTTCAATTCTAGACAAAGATACGATGTGTTTGCGATCAACGGTTTTGCGTTCAATCCTGATCGCACTTAGGTGTCACACGCAGATACCTCACTAACGATGCCGGATGTGCGTCACTTACAACTTGACCCCAACGACGGATTGTGAGATATATTGAAGCGTGTAAAGCGGGCTTAAGATTGTAGATGAAACTGTGGTCAATGCCAGGTGAGAGTTTACATGATCATGTGTCCTGACTCCTATTCTATTGAAGACAATATACTTGCTCGCCAGCTTGTATAAATACTCTCTTAGTTTTCCTTATGGAATATTTCTTTATATACACTATATATAATTATTCAATAAATATAATTGATTATGCTATCTACAGCGGCAACATGCGTTGGGTTTTGTCTCAGGCTGACAGCCTAGCCTCACTGGCCTCTGCTTATCGCCCTCCCCCCTCTTTTTGCTCACCACCTACTTAGGCCCCTTTCACACATCCGTTTTTTGCCATCAGTCACAATCCGTTTTCTTGACGGATTGATGGATCCGTCGCAGATTGTGGCTAAACTGATGCGACGGATCTGTTTTTCGACGGATCCAACTAGCTGGGGGCTAAATAATAATTGGAGCATGCTCTGTTATAAAAAACTGAATCCGTCGCCAAATTCCGTCATTTGATGGATGACGATGGATCCTGAGCCCAGAGGCTTCTATTCTACCAAACGACGAACGGCGACGGATTCCTCGCTGTCCATTTTTTTCACGTACACAAAAAGCGTTACTTTGGCCGTTGACTCCGTCTGAAGGACAAACTTTTTTCGACGATGGATGAATCATGAGGCCATCCATCGCTAATACAAGTCGATGAGAAAAAAATGGATCCAGCGGCATCAGTCGCCGCATCTATTTTTTTCAAAATTCGATGGATTGTGACTGATGGCAAAAAACTGATGTATGAAAGGGGTCTTAGGTACTGCATCATCATGAATTGAAGCACACTGATGCTTGACTCCTTATTTTTCCAGCTTTCTGCTTGTGGGTCATTATTATAAATGCCATACCATGCACCCTACACTTTATGGAATGCATGATGCATTTAAGCTATCAGCTGCAATTTTGATATTGTCTGGCCTGGCTTTTACACTACAGAGTGATTTTGAGTGATACATTGGATATACTATTTGTTATTTAGATACAGGGCCCTTTGTTGAATGTTACAATATTATCATCAAGTAACTGGCCCCTGCTCTATCATGTTAGGCTATGTGTATATTTACATAGACAGCTTCCTTCTCTTGGTGAGCCTACATAATATAGGGAGTTTGTAACATTTGTATATGGGTCTGTCCGCCTTATTTGTGATCTTTTTAATGTTTTCATGTGTGTGTGTGTTTTGATACTAATTGTTCTGTCCCATGAATGGGAACAACCTGTTGTATATAATTCTTGCATTGCATATTTTTCCTCCTATCAGGAAATTCCTTATTGTTGCTATGTAGATTAGACTGTATGAAGTTTGTCCCTATGTACCTCCCTTAGTTGGCTTCTGTATAGAAAGCTCCTCCCTTCTCCTTCAGTTTAGTCTAGAGGAACCATTACTGAAGAGACATGTCTGCAAGCCTGTACAGATTATTCCTTTTCACCTGCCTTTACTTTGTACTTAATACAAGATTCTAGAAGAAAACTACAGCGTTTCTCCTTGTCTTCCTACAAGTCATCGTTTGGGCTGAGTTAACACTATCTCTGGAAGCCGGTAGAGTGAGTAAAATCATACAGTTATCTAAGGGACTGATAATTAGAGCCGTTGGATTCATTGCTACCAGGAAGAGACAGAATACTAATAACACTCATTTTTTTTATTTTACTCGTGTGCACAGTTTTTCCAGTCTTTTCTTCTTCCTTGTGCTCACCTCATTATGTAACAACTTCAAAGTACTATATATTATATTTGCATTTTCCTATACACTATACTTGTACTTTTGATGAATTCAGTCAGGTGAAACCATTTTTTATAGATTATCATTTACTTATCTAAGTTCTATTGTATTCTTGTATTGTTTTGTACAGATAACCTTGAAAAAGACGATTAAGCCGTAATCTTGGGATATATCCATGATTAAAGGTGGTGTCACACATAGCGACAACGATAATAACGTCGTTGCTAAGTCACCATTTTCTGTGACGTAGCAGCGACGTCCCGTCGCTGTGTGTGACATCCAGCAACGACCTGGCCCCTGCTGTAAGGTCGCCAATCATTGCTGAATGTCCTGCTTCATTTTTTGGACTTTGCTCTTCCGCTGTAAAGCACACATCGCTGTTTGTGACAGCGAGAGAGCGACGAACTGAAGCGAGCAGGGAGCAGGGAGTCGGTATGTGGCAGCCTGCGGTAAGCTGTAACCAAGGTAAATATCAGGTAACCAAGAAGCCCTTTCCTTGGTTACCCGATATTTACCTTAGTTACTAGCGTCCGCCGCTCTCACGCTGCCAGTGCCGCCTCCTTGCTCCCTGCATACGTAGCTGGACTACACATTGGGTAATTAACCCGATGTGTACTCTGGCTAGGAGTGCAGGGACCCAGCGCTAAGCGGTGTGCTCTCACGCTGCCAGTGCCGGCTCCTGCTCCCTGCACACATAGCTTGAGTACACATCGGGTAATTAACCCGATGTGTACTCTGGCTAGGAGTGCAGAGAACAGGGAGCCGGCACTGGCAGCGTGAGAGCGGCGGACGCTAGTAACTAAGGTAAATATCGGGTAACCAAGAGAAGTGCTTTCCTTGGTTACCTGATATTTACCTTAGTTACTCTTCCACGCGTCGCTACTGGCTGGGGGCTGGTCACTGGTCGCTGGTGAGATCTGCCTGTTTGACAGCTCACCAGCGAGCATTTAACGATGCAGCAGCAATCCTGATAAGGTCAGATCGCTGGTCGTGATCGTTGCTGCGTCGCTATGTGTAACACCACCTTTAGACATAAGTCTGCTATGCTGCATACAATTTTTAAAGGTATGGAATAAAGGATGTGTTTTACTTACCTGGCCTGTCCGCTGGATTGTTTCTTTTCTGGATTTAAACAGTTACTGTCTGATGACCGGATCATGCAGCTTTATATAAAAACCATTATCTATATATATAATTGCCTTATTCTGTCTGTCTGTCTGTCTGTCTTGCTCCAAAATTCTGTCGTTACCGTGACAAGCTTCTCATTGGCCGCTCGCCTTGCCTCGGCTCCGCCCCCCGCACGGATTGGCCGCTCGCCCAGGCTCCGCCCCCCACATGGATTGGCCTCTTGCCCCGGCCCCCTGCACGCATTGGCAACTCTGCCACGCCCCGCCCCCCTCACGCATTGCACGCTCGCTCTGGCCCCGCCCCCACACACATTCCCCGAACCGACATGGAGCCCCGACTCCCAGGTGTGCCCCCGGAAGCCCACACCAGCGTACGCCGGCAACCCAGCCGACACATACGCTCGCATTGCTGGGGTTGCCGGCGTACGCTGGTGTGGGCTCCCGTGCGTGCGGGGGGCGGGGTACGCTGGTAACCATGGTACACATCGGGTAATATTGTGTAGCATGGTTATCAGCGTATGACGGCTCCCTGCCCATTCAGATCGTTGGTCTCCCGCTGTCACACGCTGATGCGTGCTGCACAGCAGGAGACCAACAAGTGACACAGCACTGTCTCTTTGAATACTTACCTGATGTGTACCATGCTTACTACCATACCCCGACTCCCGGCACACGTATGCCGATAACAATGATACACATCAGGTAACTATGGAAACCGCTTTGCATAGTTGCCCCCTCGGCCATGCCCCCACGCTCGGCCACGCCCCCCGCTCGGCCTCTGCCCTGCTCGGCCACGCCCCCCACACTCTTCCCCGCTCGGCCATGCCCCCCCACACTCTTCCCCACTCGGCCACGCCCCCCACACTCTGCCCCCCCTCGGCCACGCCCTCCCACACTCTGCCCCCCTCGGCCACGCCCCCACACACTCGACCATGCCCCCACACGCTCGGCCACGCCTCCCCACTCGGCCATGTCTGCCCCGCTCGGCCACGCCCCCCACACACATTGGGCACCTATACACCCCCCCAGGACTACTCCACCTATCAGACACCTCTCCTCCAGGACTACTCCTCCAATTATACTCCCCTTCCCCAGGACTACTTCTCCTATTATCCTCCCCTCTCCCCCAGGACTACTCCTTCTATTATACTTCTCTCCCCCCAGGACTACTCCTCCTATTATACTCCTCATTCCCAGGACTACTCCTCCTATTATACTCCTCTCCCCTCAGGACTACTCCTCCTATTATCCTCCTCTCCCCCCAGGTCTACTCCTCCTATTATACTCCTCACCTCCAGGACTATTCCTCCTAATATACTCCTCACCTCCAGGACTACTCCTCCTATAATACTCCTCTCCCCCCAGGACTACTCCTCCTCTTATTATCCTCCTCTCCCCCCAGGACTACTCCACCTATTATCCTCCTCTCCCCCCAGGACTACTCCTCCTATTATACTCGTTTCCCCCCAGGACTACTTCTATTATACTCCTCTCACCCCAGGACTACTCCTCCTATTATCCTCCTCTCCCCCCAGGACTACTCCTCCTATTATTCTTCTCTCCCCCCAGGAATACTCCTCCTATTAGACTCCTCTACCCCCAGGACTACTCCTCCTATTATCCTCCTCTCCCCCCAGGACGACTCTTCCTATTATCCTCCTCTCCCCCCCAGGACTACTCCACCTGTTATCCTCCTCTTCTCCCAGGACTACTCCTCCTATTATACTCCCCTCCCCACAGGACTACTCCTATTATACTCCTCTCCCCCCAGGACTACTTCTATTGTACTCCTCTCACTTCAGGACTCCTCCTCCTATTATCCTCCTTTCTCCCCAGGACTACTCCTCCTATTATCCTGCTCTCCCCACAGGACTACTCCTACTATTATCCTCCTCTCCCCCAGGACTATTCCTCATATTATTCTTCTCTCCCCCCCAGGAATACTCCTCCTATTAGACTCCTCTCCCCCCAGGACTATTCCTCCTATTAGACTCCTCATCCCCAGGACGACTACTCCTATTATCCTCCTCTCCCCCCAGGAATAATCCTCCTATTAGACTCCTCTCCCCCCAGGACTACTCCTCCTATTAGACTCCTCACCCCAGGACTACTCCACCTATTATCCTCCTCTCCCCCCAGGACTACTCCTACTATAATCCTCCTTTCTCCCCAGGACTACTCCTCCTATTATCCTGCTCTCCCTCCAGGACTACTCCTCCTATTATCCTCCTTTCTCCCCAGGACTACTCCTCCTACTATCCTGCTTTTCCCCCAGGACTACTCCTCCTATTACACTCCTCTCACCCCAGGACCACTCCTCCTATTATCCTCCTCTCTCCCCAGGACTACTCCGCCTATTATCCTCCTTTCTCCCCAGGACTACTCCTATTATCCTGCTCTCTCTACAGGACTACTCCTCATATTATCCTCCTCTCCCCCCCAGGACTACTACTCCTATTATTCTTCCCCCCCCAGGAATACTCTTCCTATTAGACTCCTCTTTCCCCAGGACTACTCCTCCTATTAGACTCCTCCCCCCCAGGACTACTCCTCCTATTATCCTCCTCTCCCCCAGGAATACTCCTCCTATTAGACTCCTCTCCCCCCAGGACTACTCCTCCTATTAGACTCCTCACCCCCAGGACTACTCCTCCTATTATCCTCCTCTCCCCCCAGGACTACTACTCCTATTATACTCCTCACCTCCTGGAATACTCCTCCTATTATACTCTTCTCCCCCCAGGACTACTTCTCCTATTATCCTCCTCTCCCCCCAGGACTACTCCTCCTATTCCTCCTATTATACTCCTCACCTCCAGGACTACTCCTCCTATTATACTCCTCTCCCCCAGGACTACTCCTATTATACTCCTCTCTCCCAGGACTACTCCTCCTATTATATTCCTCTCCCCCAGGACTACTACTCCTATTATACTCCTCTCCCCCCAGGACTCCTCCTCCTATTATCCTGCTCTCCCCCCAGGACTACTCCTCCTATTATACTCCTCTCCCTTAGGACTACTCCTCCTATTATACTCCTCTCCCCCCAGGACTCCTCCTCCTATTATCCTGCTCTCCCCCAGGACTACTCCTCCTATTATACTCTTCTCCCCCAGGACTACTGCTCCTATTATCTTCCTCTCTCCCCAGGACTACTCCTCCTATTATCCTCCTCTCCCCCCAGGACTACTGCCCCTATTATACTCCTCTCCCCCCAGGACTACTCCTCCTATTATTCTCCTCTCCCCCAGGACTACGCCTCCTATTATACTCCTCTCTCCCCAGGACTACTCCCCCTATTATACTCCTCTCCCCCCAGGACTACTCCCCCTATTATACTCTCCTCCCCCCAGGACTACTCCCCCTAATATACTCCTTACCTCCAGGACTACTCCTCCTATTATCCTCCTCTCCCCCCAGGACTACTCCTCCTATTATCCTCCTCTCCCCCCAGGACTATTCCTACTATTATACTCCTCTCCCTGCAGGACTACTCCTCCAACACACACACACACTGCACAAAAAATACATCCCCCCAAAACACACACACACCCACACAAACCGCGCAACACACACAGCACCAAACACACACAACGCTGCAGACACACAACGCTCCACAAACAACACAACACACACAACGCAACACATAGCACCACACACACACACACAACGCTGCAGACACATAGCGCTCTACAAACAACGCAACACACAAACAACACCGCTCTCACACCCCCCACCCAGACAACACCCAGAACATTTACAGCGCATTACACAAATACTTGGCAACTACAGACAACATCTATATATATATATAAAACAAAAATCATACAGTAACTACACAATAAATTCTAGAATACCCGATGCGTTAGAATCGGGCCACTTTCTAGTCTGTCATAATGATGGCCGGACCAGACACCACAAGCACGTTCTACCTACAGTGTCCCCTAATTCCCCATACACTGTAAGCTTGTGAACAGGACCCTGTCTCCTGCAGTAACAAATAAACTGTGTTACTTTGTTGCCACTGCTTAATTATAATGTTCTGTGGAATATCATCATAGTATCATAGTATCATAGTTTTTAAGGTTGAAGGGAGACTCTAAGTCCATCTAGTTCAACCCGTAGCCTAACATGTTGATCCAGAGGAAGGCAAAAAAAAACAAAAAAACCCCAATGTGACAAACAAGTTCCAATGGGGAAAAAATTTCCTTCCTGACTCCACATCCGGCAATCAGACTAGTTCCCTGGATCAACACCCTGTCATAAAATCTAATATACATAACTGGTAATATTAAATTTTTCAAGAAAGGCGTCCAGGCTCTGCTTAAATGTTAGTAGTGAATCACTCATTACAACATCATGCGGCAGAGAGTTCCATAGTCTCACTGCTCGTACAGTAAAGAATCCTCGTCTGTGATTTTGATTAAACCTTCTTTCCTCAAGACGTAGCGGATGCCCCCGTGTTCTAGTCGCAGGCCTAGGTGTAAAAAGATCTTTGGAAAGGTCTCTGTACTGTCCCCTCATATATTTATACATTGTGATTAATATGTTGGCATTATATAAATAAAACATATGTTTGCCTGCCGCAAATTGAGGAAATTTGTTAAAGGGAATCTGTCACAGGGTTTTTGCCACTTTATCTGAAAGCAGCATAATGTAGGAGCAGAGACCCTGATTCCAGCAATGTATCCCTTTCTGGGATGCTTGCTGTAATGTAAATAAAATCACTATTTTATCTGCAGAAGGTTATCACTAGAGGACTAGTAATTTTTCTGCCATGTAGTCCTCTATATTCTTGAGCTCTGTGTAACCTATCTATCAACAGTGATTGGTAGCTTTCTGCTTATGCACAGTGTACACAGATAACTGTCAATCAGTGGTGTGGTGAGGGATAAACAAAAATCAACATTCAGAGAATTGGTAGACATGCAGAATATAAAACAATGACTTAAAAAAAACTCATCACAGTAAGTGATACATTGCTAAAAATCAGGGTCTCGGCCCGTACTTCATGCTGGTCTCAGATGGAGGTAGCAAAAGCTTGGTGACAGATTCTTATTACATGAACGTGTCTATCATTGCCTATTCTCACTCTGGAAGCCCTGATTTAGGTCAATGAAGATGTTATGGTCCTCTAATATGTCACCATTAATAGGTTTAAGGGTACTTTATACGCTGTGATATCGGTACCAATATCGCTAGCGAGCGTACCCGCCCCCGTCGGTTGTGCGACACGGGCAAATCGCTGCCTGTGGCGCACAACATCGCTAACACCCGTCACAAGGACTTACCTTCCCCTTTCTAATGGGGTGGTTAGTTCGGCGTCACAGCGACATCACACGGCAGCCGTCCAATAGCAGAGGATGGTCGGAGATGAGCGGCCGGAACATGCCGCTCACCTCCTTCCTTCCTCATTGCCGGTGGACGCAGGTAAAAAGATGTTCGTCGTCCCTGCGGTGTCACATAGTGATGTGTGCTGACGCAGGAACGACGAACAACATCGTACTTGCAGAAGCAACAATATTTGGAAAAGGAGCAACGTGTCAACGAGCAATGATTTTTCATGTTTTTACGCTCGTTGATCATCGCTCCTAGGTGTCACACGCTGCGATGTCGCTAACGGCGCCAGATGTGCATCTGTAGCAGGGAAGTAAATTGTGAATAATTTATTCTGTGCTGAATGGGGGAGGGTAACACACAGAAGATCATGTCTTTTACCCTCAGCCAGGTTGGGAGGAGTCTCCAACACCTGGCTATACACACGCCCCCATGACATCATAGGTTACAGCCAATCATAGGGCTAAATGAATCTTGGTCACAAGCCCTATATTAAGCTGACCTCTCACCCCCCTCTCTCTCTCTCTTCCTCCCTGGATGGACACACAGATGGATGGCTGAGTACCCCTTATATAGGGATAGATAGTATCATATTGTTGAGTGGGCTGTAACTGTGATAGTGGGTGGTATGTAACTGTGGGTTTTATAGTAAAGTATTTGCTGGTGTTTTATTGTATTGTATGTGTATATAACTTAGTATATGCTTTTCATGGTGATTACATGTGCTAGAATTATATAGTGTATTAAGTGTAGTCTTGTTAATTAATAATAAACTTGTTATATCTATTATTACAACAAAGTGACTCTGAGTATATGCTTGTTTGGGATACACCAGGTATATAGGGCAAAGCAGAATAAGGCAATAGGAATAGAGAAATTATTACCCTTGGGTATATATACAGTATATTTGTGATATTGGGAATAGATCCTTTGTGATAGTAAAGAGACGAAGGTCTTTTACACCATTTGCACAATAATAGTTAGGGTGTCGTGCTTTTATTCCCCCCTTAACAATGTCCCCTTTTACAGCATCACTAACAACGTGACCCCGACGATATATCGTTAGCGATGTTGCAGCGTGTAAAGCCCCCTTTACCGTATTGACGTGGATATTCCGATTGCTTCTCAGTCAATTCTTGCTCATACACTAAGCTTTCTATTGCAAGCTACCTACACTTTATTATTGGTATTATCCATGATTTTAAAATTGTGGTCCCATGGTCAAGATAAATGTCTTAAGTTAATAGATAAACAAGTAAATTACAGGGTTTTTGTAATGTACAGTACATTATAGTTTCCCTTTCAAGCAGAAAATCCATATAAAATAATGCGGGATGAATTAGATTCAGAGAAAATAACGAGATGTCGTGTGTTTTAAAAGTCATCAATCATTTGTATGTCTTTGTATTGTCAGCTAAGAGATTTGGGGTTGTTATATTTGTGACTAGACATTACCTGCATCAATTTCGTTATTAAACCATGAAGAATTAAGATGTCTTCACTTCAATGAAGTCAAAAGGCATACAGCGAATACATCGTGCAGCACAAGCCTCCATAGGATTACCTCCAGACAATAATGACATCTTAATTGTTCACTTAAAAGTGCAGTAATGGTACAGGCTTTCTTTTAAAGGAAGCATAAATTGAGAAAATGATCTGCTGTTTAAATCAAGTTATTAAACTTCACATATATATTTTTTAAAAGATATTTCTTTACTGGTCTCCATGAATAATAAAAGGCTAGAACCTCCTCGTCTTTAGAAATCACTTTTCAGTAGTTTTCTCATCATCACGCTAACATGAATTGTATGTAAACTTATATGTATAATTAGGGGATAAACTACACTTTAAGAAAATGTTACTTATATATTAATATTAAAAATTAACAGACCACAATGAAATAATAAAAAATGCATTGAAATGCAATAAAAATGCAATGGGGAATGGGGGAAAAGACACAAAATGCTAGCGGAGGGTGAGAGAAAAAGAACATTCAAAAAACAAAATCTGATATATAAAGCTCAGTGTATGTATGTGTGTGTGTGTGTGTGTGTGTGTGTGTGTGAGTGTGTATGTCCACTAAAGGAATCCGCACCGTCGCATTTACAATCACGAAATTTTGCACAGACGCCTCATGTGACCCAGGGAACGTCATAGACTATGTTTTATATGTTTTTTATAGAAAGGACATTTAGAGCAAAAGCTAGGGAATATACAACATGTTCCCCTGAACGTTCACGGGAACCTGTTGTATATTCCCTAGCTTTTGCTCTGAATGTCCTTTCTATATATGTACTTTTTTACTATTTATAATAAACTTTTCTAAATTTCACGCAACAGCTCCTTTTTCTTTGTTTTTTTATAACATAATTTTGGAGTGTGCTGTGTCTTGGCCATTCTGGAGGGTTAATCCATACCCTTTACCAGTATGACCTATATGAGACCTAAGGTATAACCATGAGGCTTTTTGTTTGGATATTAATTGGAGGGAGTAGTGAATTAACTATTTGTTTAACAATTCTAAGTATTTTTTGTATCATTTTCTCCTATAAATTTGGCTGTTCTAAAAAAACCCAGTTATGTTTAATAAGTAAAAAATGTCCTTTTGGTATACTATTATTATATAAGTCATGTGTTTTTCTGCAAATAGTAGACTGGATCTAGGCATTTTATCACTAAGTTTAAAATGTGTTTTGGTACTTAGAAGGTGTGATACCAATGTGATATGACTGAAGAATGAGTGTGATTTAGATAGGGATCATAATCAAAACATAGTGATCCCAGATATTATTTGATCCATCAATAATTCAGTATCAAAGATAGATGTCCTCTGGCTGATCCATTTTTACCATGATGAAGAATACGTGTCAAACAGATCTTAAGCAAAACCACGATTACCAGGAAGTAACGTTTACAGTTTCACAGTCAGGAAACTCATGGTTAATTGACAACAGGTGTAAGGAAGCTGGCTTGTAAAATTCACGGCTCCTTGCAATATCTCCAGGAAACTGTGGTCGGCCAGTGGTCAACTGGCTAAATGTGCAGGAAATGTGCAGGAAGCTACTGGTGCCCACAGCAGCTTGTCGTCAAGTTACATGAACGTGACTCAGCTGTCACATGCTCGTCACCAATTGACCACTCAGTGGACACGACGTACAAAGTTTTCCTAAAAAAATACACCAGACTCGCTTAATGATTAGGGAACTTTTCCAGGATGCTGAAGTGGGCGCACTGTCCTGTGATGCAGATACCATGTTGTTTCCTTTTCACTAATCGAGTCCCTCCGATGAGAAAGGATTGCTACAACATAACGGTAATGTTGATGCACATTTCTGTTATTGTATAAGATTCTATGACTATAAAGTAGATCTAATGCCTATGTACCATTGATTATTCATGTGCTATTAAAATGAATAGTATCTTGCTATAAAGAATCTTAGTATTCGTGCCTGATTAGGATATCAGTGAGCGCTTCGTAAGTACAGGCTTTCAGCCCCCTTTTTAGGAGAATTTAGCAAGACATAAATTGGCGTAGTCGGCAGGATTACTTCTATAAGAAGTAATTAACGAATTTTTGTAATTTAGAAATTAAAAACATATATTTGGCACATTTCCAGATATTTTTTCAATCTTTTTGCATAGTGTCAAAATGTTCAGAAAACGTAAGGCTAATGTTAAGGAGGTTGTTGTGGAGATCCCCAGCTGGACTGAGGCTCCCTACAATCTTATAGCACATGAATTGGTCAATTGTGGATTGGCAGAACAATGGCAGAATAAGCTCAAGGGTAGTGAAACTACTGATGTTGTGAATGTACTCAGTAGTGCCCCTGTGAAAGGAGGTGATGTAGTGTCTTGTGGATTGGCAGAACAATGGCAGGATAAGCTTAAGGGTAGTGAAGCTACTGATGTTGTGAATGTACTCAGTAGTGTCCCTGTGAAAGCAGGTGATGTAGTGTCTTTAGGACTGCACATCTGGATTTTGACAAGTGCATATCGTGAGATGCATGAGCGTAATCTAAAGATGCAGAAGAAAGGTTCCCAGAAGGAACAAAAGATGATAGAATTAGGTGGCCAGAAAACAGTTCTGGAATGTAATACTCGACTGTTGAAGGAAGAATCACCGGTGAATTGGGGGAAAGCATATGAAGATTTAACCAAACAACAACAAACACATGCATGGTTCACAGACGGATCAGCTTGTTATGTGAGTGGGAAAAGGTTGTGGAAAAGTGTTGCATATGTGGCGCCCTGGATTAGCCAGGTCGTCACAGGTACTACAGCACACACCCCCACCACGAGACAGGCACATCAGCCAGACACAAAATCCTTGTTGCCTCCCTCCAGGGGCTGATGTCCACACCAGGTGGAGTGGAGCCAGCCGGTTGTCCCCACCCACTGAGGAGTTCACAGTCCTGGAGGCGGGAAAAGTAAGACAGTTCAGTTAAGGAAGTGCAAGTGAGAGGAGTGAAGTAGTAGTGCAGGAGTAAACTGACCGTGTCCGGGTGTGTGGCCCAGGCACCAAGAGCAAGGTTGGCAGACGGTGGTGGCCGTCTGCAGGAGAGGCAGATCAACACGGAACCGTAGGACCGGGGTCGGGCGGTGGCCCGCCGGTACCGAACCGGGGAGCGAAGTGAAGCCAGCACACACCGGCAGGGCCTGCGGACCCCGACCAGGCTTGGAGTCACCGTAAAGAGGTCAAATCCATTAGTGACCGGAGCCCCAGGGGTTTCCTAAAATTCAAGACCCGATAGAAGGCAAACGTCCGACCAGTAGAAGGAAATACAGCTACCGCCACAGCTAGAGTTCCAAGGGCCAGAGCCTGCGGGCAAAAGGGCTCCTCCGGCGCATATACACGCTGGGGAGCGGGTTACCGTTGGGAAGCCATCGGGACCGAACATACACAAAGGCGCAGGGAAAGGCAGCCACCACCAACCGTCCGGGAGAAACCACAGCAGCCGGCTACGGGACCCGTCCATCCAGCCGTTTGGTTTACCAGAGACTTTGCGTACATTTGTGGCTGAGTGAGTACAACCGTGCCATCCGGCACTGCGCTGCGCAGTCCAGGCGACCCTGCACCTTGCCAACCCTGCCTCCCCGTCACCTCATCGGGCCCCGGAACCACCAACCCCTACCCACGCAGGGGGGAAAACAACATCCCAGCTGCTCCCTACCATCGCTCCCGGGATCCCCGTCACCAGCAGCGGTGGTGCCCAACCTCACCACAACCCGTGGGTGGCGTCACGGACTACAATCCCTCAAACCAACCACCCCTTTCACTCATAGGCAAGGAGCGCCGCTCGAGTCCCTGTATCCGGCCCACCGCTCGAGCCACCGAGCAGCCATCGCAGCAGCGCCGGACCCAAGCGTTAGCGAGCGCAGCGCAGTGGCGTCCTCGCCGCCCGCAACACATATAATCCCAGATTAGAAAAATTTCTGTCAGTAGAAGGGGAAGGCAAAAGTAGCCAATATGCAGAACTATATGCCATATTCTTGGCATTATCTTTTGAACAGGGTAAAGAGTGTCATCTTTATACCGATTCTTGGTCAGTAGCAAATGGATTAGCCACATGGATGATGGGATGGAAAAAACACAAATGGTTAATTCATGGAAAAGAGATTTGGGGCAAGGAAGTGTGGCAAGACATGGAAGAGATTATTCAATCTACCAAGACCACTGTATTTCATGTCGATGCTCATGTCCACTCCCTACTAACTCACTTGAACGTTTGTTTAATTCAGAAGCAGATAAAGTAGCAGCCATCAGACAAGTCAGTCCAACAGTTGACAAGGAAAAAAGAGGCATAGTTGCAAGGTACAGCTGTTTGGGCACATCAGAAAGAGCGACACCTTATTCAGCAGGTTTAGACATTGGAAACTGTCGTGGTGCCCCCAGGTAAGGTAAAACCAATTTCAACAGGATTGGGTTGCCAGATACCAAAGGATCATTATGGTCAAATAGCCACTTGTTCTAGTTTAGCGTTAAAAGGAGCCATAATGGTGGGAGGGGTAATAGATGCAGATTATCATTGCGAAATCAAGGTACTGATGCTAAATTTGTGAAATGGACCTTTGATATTGATGAAACACCAGAAGGTGGCTCAGATGTTGATAATTACAAAAATCTTGTCTGAAATAAGAGAAGGAACTGCCCCGGCAGAATTAACAATACGGGGTACTAAAGGTTTTGGATCCTCTAATATTACAAATATAGGAGCAAAAATATGGATTCAAAACCTCCAATGACCGCCCTCAGAGGCAGAGGTAATAGCGGTCTAAAAGATCGTACTCTCCTGATAATGAGACCAGGAGTGGAGGTGGGAATATGTTCCACAAGAAAAATGTTATTTACGAGAATAATAGTGTATCTTTATTTGCAGAT
The DNA here is from genome assembly GCF_048569485.1 of Anomaloglossus baeobatrachus. Classification (NCBI taxonomy): domain Eukaryota; kingdom Metazoa; phylum Chordata; class Amphibia; order Anura; family Aromobatidae; genus Anomaloglossus; species Anomaloglossus baeobatrachus. The sequence goes on from NC_134355.1 coordinate 452,191,988, forward strand.
GGTGTTGTAAATAAGCGGAATCCATGGTATAGGTTACTGGGAAGAGCTCGATAGTGATGAGATGGAGAAATTCCTGTGTTTGATGTTTGCCTCTTTGGTCGTTGGATGGACAAGTCTACATCAGGAGGAACCTGTAGCGACTAAATTTCTGATGCACCATAACATTTTAACTGATGCGCTGAACTGCAGTCAACACACAGATTGCTGAATCTGTACACATTCTCCGGTTACAGCCACCAGTATCCCTTATCTGGATATCCCGGTATCGATGGAGGAAATCTTAAAGTGGAAAAGTTGTTCTGATCATCTTGGTGATAAAGACACTCGAAATGTTCGTCTATGGAATACTACTCATTCCTGTAGTGGGATGGATCAATCTTCCATGGTGGCAATGCAATTTGAATGCAACAGTCACCAATTTACAATATCTGGCTTTTAAGGGAGGAATTTGGGTACCAAGCAATAAGACTGGACTGACTAACCTGGGATTCATCCCTATGGAGAATATAAAAATAAGTTTTGGGACAGCTATAAATACTGTAGATGCTTTTAAACCCAGCTTAGTGGAAAGGACAAATCATGATATGTTATGGCCTTATGCCAATATGTTCATAAATGGAACTAGTGAAACTTGTAGTAACATATCGGGAAATTTAATGTGTAATAATTCCTTTGAATATCGAGCAAATGCCAAAACACATGACATTCAAGAGAGCTTTTCAGATAATATTGCTTTTAGTTTTAATATACATAGTAGTTAAAGTGATTATATTTGTGATTCAATGTTTATCTAAACCAGGGGTGGGGAACCTCCGGCCCGCGGGCCGCATGCGGCCCGCCATGACCTTTTATGTGGCCCCCGGGCAGATTCCCGGGGGAGGCAGTGCTGGTGCTGTCACCGCGGTTTGCTGCCGCCGGCCCTTTAAATCCACACATTGCTGTTTGTGCTGCAATGTGTTCTCCCGTCGGCCAGTGCAAATTGTGGGCGGGTCCACAGCAGCCTCACAGTTTCTAGCCTTGTGTGTCCGCCCCCTGCCCTCCGGAGATCAGTGCCTGCCTTCTCCTTCAAGTTCTGATGCAGTGTGTCCGGCTCCTGCACTCCGGTGATGTGAGTGCAATGCTGCTGTGAGTCCAGCGCCGACCCTCTGCTGCTATGTGCCCTGCCCAATGCTTTGTGCCTCCCCACACCAGTTCTGTAAACCTTCTCCCCCAGAGTTGCATGAAACTCTCAGCGCAGTGTGGCCCCCAATGTCCTGTGTGCACCCCTCCCCCAGTCCTGTGTGCAGCCCCCCAATGTCCTGTGTGCAGCCCATCACCCAGTAGTCCTGTGTGCACCCCTCCCCCAGTCCTGTGTGCACCCCCCAGTCCTGTGTGCACCCCTCCCCCAGTCCTGTGTGCACCCCTCCCCCAGTCCTGTGTGCACCCCTCCCCCAGTCCTGTGTGCACCCCTCCCCCAGTCCTGTGTGCACCCCTCCCCCAGTCCTGTGTGCACCTCCCAGTCCTGTGTGCACCCCCCCAGTCCTGTGTGCACCCCCCCAGTCCTGTGTGCACCCCCCCAGTCCTGTGTGCACCCCCCCAGTCCTGTGTGCACCCCCCCCAGTCCTGTGTGCACCCCCCCCCAGTCCTGTGTGCACCCCCCCCCAGTCCTGTGTGCACCCCCCCAGTCCTGTGTGCACCCCCCAGTCCTGTGTGCACCCCCCCCAGTCCTGTGTGCACCCCCCCAGTCCTGTGTGCACCCCCCCCAGTCCTGTGTGCACCCCCCCAGTCCTGTGTGCACCCCCCCAGTCCTGTGTGCACCCCCCCAGTCCTGTGTGCACCCCCCCAGTCCTGTGTGCACCCCCCCAGTCGTGTGTGCAGCCCCCCCGTGATGTCTGTGCAGCCCCCCCGTGATGTCTGTGCAGCCCCCCCGTGATGTCTGTGCAACCCCCCCCGTGATGTCTGTGCAGCCCCCCCAGTGATGTCTGTGCAGCCCCCCACAGTGATGTCTGTGCCTCCCCACAGTGGTGTCTGTGCCTCCCCACAGTGGTGTCTGTGCCTCCCCACAGTGGTGTCTGTGCCTCCCCACAGTGATGTCTGTGCCTCCCCACAGTGGTGTCTGTGCCTCCCCACAGTGGTGTCTGTGTCTCCCCACAGTGGTGTCTGTGCCTCCCCACAGTGGTGTCTGTGCCTCCCCACAGTGGTGTCTGTGCCTCCCCGCGTGTGGTGTCTGTGCCCCCAGCCCCGCGTGTGGTGTCTGTGCCCCCAGCCCCGCGTGTGGTGTCTGTGCCCCCAGCCCCGCGTGTGGTGTCTGTGCCCCCAGCCCCGCGTGTGGTGTCTGTGCCCCCAGCCCCGCGTGTGGTGTCTGTGCCCCCAGCCCCGCGTGTGGTGTCTGTGCCCCCAGCCCCGCGTGTGGTGTCTGTGTCCCCAGCCCCGCGTGTGGTGTCTGTGTCCCCAGCCCCGCGTGTGGTGTCTGTGTCCCCAGCCCCGCGTGTGGTGTCTGTGCCCCCAGCCCCGTGTGTGGTGTCTGTGCCCCCAGCCCCATGCCCCCAGTTAATTAATTGCTTCACCCAATATAGCAGGGTCATTTAAACATTGATAATTTTGTGCGGCCCCCGAAGGTTGGTAGAAATTTCCAAATGGCCCCCGACAGAAAAAAGGTTCCCCACCCCTGATCTAAACAAACGAAGAAAACAAAATTTGTGGCAAACGATATTTCTTTGTCATGGTATAGTGTTTTCCGAGTGATCTTCCTCTAGTGGAATACTGATGATGGAAAATAATCCCTGGGATCAAGGACCGATTGTGATACCAATGTGATATGACTGAAGAATGAGTGTGATTTAGATAGGGATCATAATCAAAAGATAGTGACCCCAGATATTATTTGATCCATCAATAATTCAGTATCAAAGAGAGATGTCCTCTGGCTGATCCATTTTTACCATGATGAAGAATACGTGTCAAACAGATCTTAAGCAAAACCACGATTATCAGGAAGTAACGTTTACAGTTCCACAGTCAGGAAACTCGTGGTTAATTGACAACAGTTGTAAGGAAGCTGGCATGTAAAATTCACGGCTCCTTGCAATATTTCCAGGAAACTGTGGTCGGCCAGTGGTCAACTGGCTAAATGTGCAGGAAATGTGCAGGAAGCTACTGGTGCCCACAGCAGCTTGTGGTCAAGTTACATGAACATGACTCAGCTGTCACATGCTGGTCACCAATTGACCACTCAGTGGACACGACGTACAAAGTTTTCCTATAAAAAATACACCGGACTCACTTAATGATTAGGGAACTTTTCCAGGATGCTGAAGTGGGCGCACTGTCCTGTGATGCAGATGCCATGTTGTTTCCTTTTCACTAATCGAGTCCCTCCGATGAGAAAGGATTGCTACAACATAACGGTAATGTTGATGCATATTTCTGTTGTTGTATAGGATTCTATGACTATAAAGTAGATCTAATGCCTACGTACCATTGATTATTCATGTGCTATTAAAATAAATAGTATCTTGCTATAAACAATCTTAGTATTCGTGTCTGATTAGGATATCAGTGAGCGCTTCGTAAGTACGGGCTTTAAGCCACCTTTTTAGGAGAATTTAGCAAGACAGAAGGCTATCTGTAAGGCAGATCTGTAAATACCAGTTAGTTATTAATAAATTCAGTAATCCAATTATTAGAACTGAGATTATTAAAAAATTCAAAGCTTTTTGTTCAATGCCTAACAGCACCCTGCTCATTAGAAGAGGCAATCGTCTATATATCTGTTCCAATATGAATTGACCTCATGAATTAGAAATTAACGTAGGAGTAGAGAATGGCGAACCTGCAGATGTTTGTGTTTAGTGGGTCTGGCTGGACTTCAAAGAAAATACGGTTCGGGACTAGACTTCAACCCAAATTGAACTTGGACCTGAACCCCATATAAGTCTATGGTGATTGTAAAATGGTATTAGTATGGGCAAGGGGGCCAAGGAATTGAACGTGAACACCGCACAAGTGCGCAAAAGTGTAAACTATGTACACTTACAGTACAGACCAAAAGTTTGGACACACCTTCTCATTCAAAGAGTTTTCTTTATTTTCATGACTCTGAAAATTGTAGATTCACATTGAAGGCATCAAAACTATGAATTAACACATGTGGAATGAAATACTTAACAAAAAAATGTGACACAACTGAAAATATGTCTTATATTCTAGGTTCTTTAAAGTAGCCACCTTTTGCATTGATTACTGCTTTGCACACTTTTGGCATTCTCTTGATGAGCTTCAAGAGGTAGTCACCGGAAATGGTTTTCACTTCACAGGTGTGCCCTGTCAGGTTTAATAAGTGGGATTTCTTGCTTTATAAATGGGGTTGGGACCATCAGTTGTGTTGTGCAGAAGTCTGGTGGATACACAGCAGAGAGTCCTACTGAATAGACTTTTAGAATTGGTATTATTGCAAGAAAAAAGCAGCTAAGTAAAGAAAACCGAGTGGCCATCATTACTTTAACCCCTTCACAACCGGCCGATTTTTCGCTTTCCGTTTTTTTTTTTCGCCATTCTTTTTCTGAGAGACGTAACTTTTTTATTTTTCAGTCAATATGGTCATGTGAGGGCTCATTTTTTTTGCGGAACGAGCTGTACTTTTCAATGAAACCATAGGTTTTACCATATAGTGTACTGGAAAATGGCAAAAAAATTCCAAATGCAGAAAAATTGCAAAAAAAGTGCGATAGCACTATTGTTTTTGAGATATTTTATTCACTGTGTTCACTGTATGCTAAAACTGATGTGTGGGTGTGATGCCTCAGGTCAGTGCGAGTTCGTAGACACCAAACATGTATAGGTTTACTTTTATATAAGGGGTTAAAACAAATTTGTAAGTTTGTCTGAAAAAAGTAGCACACGTTTTACGCTATATTACGTGACCCGTAGCGTTCTCATTTTTCAGGATGTATGGCTCAGTGATGGCTTATTTTTTGCGACTCGAGCTGACGTTTTTAATGGTACCATTTTTGTGCAGATGCTACTTTTTGATCGCCTGTTATTACATTTTGCGCAAAAGTTGTGGTGACAAAAAAACGTCATTTTGGCGTTTGGAATTTTTTTGCCGCTACGTCGTTTACTGATCAGATTAATTGATTTTATATTTTGATAGATCAGGCGTTTCTGAACGCGGCGATACCAAATGTATGTATATTTTTTATTTTTTTGAACCCTTTAATTTTCAATGGGGCGAAAGGGGGGTGATTGGAACTTTTATGTTTTTTTGTTTTTTTTTAATTTTTTAAAACTTTTTTTTACTTTTTTTTTTATTAGCCAGGGGGCTATTGCGATCAGCAATCCGATCGCTCTGCACTATCTGCTGATCACAGCTACACAGCAGTAAACAGCAGATACGCTCACTTTCTGCTTCCCTGGCCTCCGTGGAAAGCGAAAGTGAAAGTAGTTCATGTCTAGCACCAGAGTCATCATGCTACCATGACAACCATCGAAAGTCACGTGATCATGTCACGTGACTTCCGGTATTGGGCGGTAAGTAAAACTTTACCGTGATCACGTTTATAATGGCGCTGTCACATATTGACAGCGCCATTTCAGGGGTTAAATGGCACGAGCAGATAACGATTCTGCTCGTGCCTAGCAGGCACTCATCTCAGCTGTGAAAATCAGCTGAGATGTACGCCGATCGCAGCATGCTGCTGCCAGGAGACCGCGGGCAGTAACGTTATGACCGCTAGGACGTAATTTTACTGCCCGCGGTCGTTAAGGGGTTAAGGAATGAAGGTCAGTCAGTCTGAAAAATTGGGAAAACTTTGAAAGTGTCCCCAAGTGCAGTGGCAAAAACTATCAAACATTACAAAGAAACTGGGTCACATGAGCATTGCCCAAGGAAAGGGAGACCAATAGTCACCTCTGCTGTGGAGGATAAGTTTATCCGAGTCACCAGCCTCAGAAATCGCAGGTTAACAGCAGCTCAGATTAGAGACCAGGTCAATGCCACACAGAGTTCTAGTAGCAGACACATCTCTAGAACAACTGTTAAGAGGAGACTTTGTGCAGCAGGTCTTCATGGTAAAATAGTTGCTAGGAAACCACTGCTAAGGACAGGCAACAAGCAGAACAGACTTGTTTGAGCTAAGGAACACAAGGAATGGACATTAGACCAGTGAAAATCTGTGTTTTGGTCTGATGAGTCCAAATTTGAGATCTTTGGATCCAACCACTGTGTCTTTGTGCAATGCAGAAAAGGTGAACGGATGGACCCTACATACCTGGTTCCCACCGTGAAGCATGGTGGAGGAGGTGTGATAGTGTGGGGGGGCTTTGCTGATGATACTGTTGGGGATTTATTCAAAATTGAAGGTATACTGAACCAGCATGGCTACCACAGCATCTTGCAGCGGCATGATATTCCATCCGGTTTGTGTTTAGTTAGACCATCATTTATTTTTCAACAGGACAATGACCCCAAACACACCTGCAGGCTGTGTAAGGGCTATTTGACTAAGAAGGAGAGTGATGGGGTGCTACGCCAGAAGACCTGGCTTCCACAGTCACCAGACCTAAACCCAATTGTTAAGTATTTCATTCCACATATGTTAATTCATAGTTTTGATGCCTTCAATGTGAATCTACAATTTTCAGAGTCATGAAAATAAAGAAAACTCTTTGAATGAAAAGCTGTGTCCAAACCTTTGGTCTGTACTGTATATGAACAAAAATAAATTGTTAAAAAGAGTGGCAGGTAATCATATTATATTTTGTAGCCCCTAAGTTGATGGAATATTATTAGGATATGTTGCCCTTCTGCACGCAGCACCTTAATAGTTCTCATAGGCAGGCACTTCCTTGTGAAATATTTTTTAATTAAATCAAAAAGGGCAACATATACTAATAATATCCCATCAACTTAGGGGCTACAAAATAAAATATAGTATTGATCAATAGAGTCAATGTCCGAACAAGATGTATTTATTGTTGTGTTGTAACAACTGTAAGAAGTGCATTACAATCTAAGTGTACTCCATCAAGATAGAGGTTATTAGATTAAATGTAACATCAATCAATAAGGTCAATGTTCAAACATCATGTAATTACTGTTATATAATAACAACTGCTGTTTATAGGTGATATAATATAATTTCATGCCCTTGCACATATCACCTAAGAGGTTGTAGATGTATGCATCATTTTGGTGGACTATTTTAACATATAGACCAAAAGGAATAATACATCCTAATAGTATCCCATTATTACAGGGACTATAAATAAAATGTAATATTGATTAACAAGGTCAGTGCTTAAACTATGATGTATATGCTTTTTTAAAAGTGACCATTATATCTAAATCTTGTATCCTCTATAGATATAGGCAGTTTTTTTGTAGCATATTACTCTATTTGAGGATCACGATCTGCCACTCTTTTCAACAAGTTGGGTTTTTTGCATATCGGTGTATATAGGTTGCATTTTGCACCTTTGCACACTTTTGGGGTGTTCACATATCACGTTCATGTTCCTTGGGCTCTATAGTTCTTATCTCACATATACATTAAAATTACATTTTAGTCGATACTCCAATTGGATTTGTCAGTGAATTGTTTATTCTTTACTTGAAGGTTAAAACTTTATTTGTGAATGGTGAATTATTAAAGGCTAGGGGCATGCAAAAGGGGGATTAACCCCTTAGTGACGGAGCTAATTTTCACCTTAATTGCCAGACCAAATTTTGCAATTCTGACCAGTGTCAATTCATGAGGTTATAACTCTGGAACGCTTCAATGGATCCCGGTGATTCTGAGATTGTTTTTTCGTCACATATTGGACTTCATGTTAGTACCAAATTTAGAACAATATTTTTTGCGTTTATTTATAAAAAAAATTGAATTTTGGCAAAAATTTTTAAAATTTAGCAATTTTCAACTTTTGAATTTTTATACCGTTAAACCAGAGATTTCTGTGACACAAAATAGGTAATAAATAACATTTCCCACATGTCTACTTTACATCAGCACAATTTTGGAAACAACATTTTTTTTTGTTAGGAAGTTAGAAGAGTTCAAAGTTTATCAGTGATTTCTCATTTTTACATCAAAATTTACAAAACCATTTTTTTAGGGACCACATCACATTTGAAGTGACTTCAATAGGCCTAGATGACAGAAAATACCCAAAAGTGACACCATTCTAAAAATTTCCCCCCCAAAGTACTCAAAACCACATTCAAGAAGTGTATTAACCCTTCAGGTGCTTCACATGAACAAAAGCAATGTGGAATGAAAAAAGCAAAAATTAAATTTTACCTAAAAATGTTGCTCTAACCCAAATTTATTCCCTTTTAAAAGAAATAACACAACAAAATGGACCCCAAAAATTGTTCCCCACTTTCTTATGAGCGCGCCAATACCCCACATGTGGTCAGAAACCTCTGTTTGGACAAATGGGAGGGCTCGGAACAGAAGGAGCAATATTTGAATTTTGGAAAGCAAATTTGGCTGAAATAGATTGCGGGCACCATGTTGCATTTACAGGTCCGCTAAGGTACCTAAACAGAAGAAACCCCTCACAAGTGATGCCATTTTGGATACTAGACCCCTCAAGGCTTCTATCTAGGGGTATAGTGAGCATTTTGGATCCACAGGTACTTCACAGATTTTGTTAACAATACGTTGTCATATTGAAAATTTTAATAATTTTCTCAAAAATGTTGCTTTAGCATCAATTTTCTCACTTTTTCAAGATGTAATTCCAAAAATTTGACCTCAAGGTTTGTTACCCACTTTTTTATGAGCGCGGTGATACCTCACATGTGGTCTGAAACTTTTGTTTGGACTAATGGGAGGGCTTGGAACGGAAGGAACAATATTTGAATTTTGGAAAGGAAATTTGGCTGAAAAAGATTGCGGGCACCATGTCGCATTTGGAGGTCCCCTAAGGTACCTAAACAGCAGAAACCCCGCACAAGTGACCCCATTTTGGAAACTAGGCCCCTCAAGGAATTTATCTAGATGTTTGGTGAGTACCCTGAACCCCCAGGTGCTTCACAGAATTTTATAATGTTGAGCCATGAAAATAAAAAATAAAATTTTACCACAAAATTGTTATTTTAACCAGGTAGCTTTTTTTCACAAGGGTAACAGGAAAAAAATCACCATGAAATTTATTGTGCAATTTCTCTTGAGTTTGGCGATACCGTATATGTGGTGAAAATCAACTGTTTGGGTACACGGCGGGGCTCGGAAGGGAAGGAGTGCCATTTGACTGCACAATTGTCTGGAATCAATAGCGGACGCCATGTTGCATTTGGAGAGCCCCTGAGGTGCCTATACAGTGAAACTCCTCAACATGTGGCCACATTTTGGAATATAGACCCCACAAGGAATTTATCTAGACATTTTGTGAGTACCCTGAACCCCCAGGTGCTTCATAGAAGTTTATAATGTTGAGCTGTGAAAATAAAAAAATACATTTTTACCACAAAATTGTTACTTCAACCAGGTAGCTTTTTTTTTACAAGTGTAAAAGGAAAAAATTCAGCATAAAATTTATTGTGCAATTTCTCCTGAGTATGCTGATACCTTATGTGTGATGAAAATCAACTGTTTGGGTGCACAGCAGGGCTCAGAAGGGAAGGAGCGTCATTTGACTGCACAATTGGCTGGAATTATTAGCGGACGCTATGTTGCATTTGGAAAGCCCCTAAGGTGCCTAAACAGTGGAGGTCCCCCACAAGTGACCCCATTCTGGAAACAAGACACCTCAAGGCTTTTATCTAGGTGTTGTGAGGTAGCGTCGTCGGCTGCGCTGCAGAAGACACGGGATCCAGGCACCAAGGTTCACAGCACACGGTTTATTCCAAAGAAAAAGTCCACAATAGTACATAGGTGCCTTTCCGGCAGAGAACTCAGGGAGATGTGATCACCCCCCTCACACCCGGCACACCTGCCCTTGTTCCTGAATCTATTTAACCCTTCCTTCAGCCTGTAGGGAAACAGCATTAACCCTATAGTGGATTATCATGGAGTGAGCACAACCGGGGCGAGACATACCGGCCGTCATAGATAACCCCGGTCACAGTCTCACATACCCCCCCCCTCAGTTCAAGCGAGCGGGGTTGAACTCCTGCCATCAAACACGGGCCGCGGGACAAGGCATCGGCGTTGCCCTGCAACCTACCGGCCCGGTGTTCAACCGTAAACCGGAAGTTCTGCAGAGAAAGGAACCACCGGGTAACCCGGGCATTCCGTTCCTTGGCGGACCTCATCCAGACCAGTGGAGAGTGATCCGTCACCAAGCGAAACTGACGTCCCAGCAGGTAATAGCGTAGGGACTCCAAGGCCCACTTGATCGCCAGGCACTCCTTCTCCACTACGCTATAATTCCGCTCGGGAGGGGTGAGCTTCCTACTTAAGAAGGTGACGGGGTGTTCCTCCCCCTGAACCATCTGAGACAGCACTGCCCCCAGGCCGACCTCCGAGGCGTCAGTCTGTACTATGAACTCCTTCCGGAAATCAGGGTTGACCAGAACGGGCTGTCCGCACAGGACCTCCTTCAGGGCCCGGAAGGAGTCCTCGGCCTGCGGAGTCCAGCGCACCATGACGGACTTCTTGCCTTTGAGAAGGTCCGTCAAGGGGGCTGATAGTCCCGCAAAATCTTTTACAAACCTCCTGTAGTACCCCACGATACCCAGGAAGGCCCTAACCTGTTTCGTGGTCAGGGGTCTAGGCCACTTCTGGATCGCCTCAACCTTGTTAATTTGGGGCTTAATCACTCCTTGGCCTATCACGTAGCCCAAGTAGCGGGCTTCCGTGAGTCCCAATGCACATTTCTTGGGATTGGCTGTCAATCCGGCTGTTCGAAGCGCGTCCACCACCGCTTGTACCTGTTCCAAGTGAGTCTGCCAATCGGAGCTGTAAATAATGATGTCATCAAGGTACGCTGATGCATACGCCTGGTGGGGTTCCAGCACTAAGTCCATCAACCTCTGGAACGTGGCCGGAGCGCCATGTAACCCAAAAGGCAAGACAACATAGTGGAAGAGACCCTCCGGCGTAACAAAAGCGGTTTTCTCCTTGGCGGACTCCGTTAGTGGCACCTGCCAGTACCCCTTGGTCAGGTCGAGCGTGGTAAAATATCGCGCCTGTCCCAGCCTATCAATCAGCTCATCCACCCGGGGCATGGGGTAGAGATCAAACTTGGATATTTCGTTCAATCTCCTAAAGTCATTGCAGAACCTTAAGGAGCCATCGGGTTTTGGTATTAGGACAATCGGACTAGCCCATTCACTCCGGGATATTTCGATGACCCCCAGGCGTAACATTGTCTTTACTTCCTCCGATATGGCTTGTCGTCGAGCCTCCGGTACTCGGTATGACTTCAGGCGTACCTTCAGGTGGGGCTCGGTGACAATATCATGTCGTATCAGACTGGTCCTACCGGGCAGCTCGGAGAAGACATCGGGGTTCTGCTGAACCAACCGTCTGGCCTCTCGCCTCTGTGTCTTGGTGAGGGCGTCTCCAATCCTTACTTCCGGTTCATCCTCTCCGGAGGTCGCTGGAGCCGGATGTGAACGACCCGAAGAGGAGGGAGGTGGGGAAAAAACAGCCATCAGGCTTTCCCGTTCCTGCCAAGGTTTTAATAGGTTGACATGGTATATTTGTTCAGGTTTCCGCCTACCGGGCTGCAATACTTTATTGTTAACCACCCCGACTCTTTCCTTTATCTCGTAGGGGCCTTGCCACTGAGCCAGGAATTTACTCTCCGCCGTGGGAATCAATACCAACACCCAATCCCCGGGATTAAAGGTCCGCACGGTGGCTTGTCTATTGTAGCGGCCGCTTTGCGCGGCCTGAGCCTCCTGTAAATGCTCCTTCACAATTGGCATGACCGCGCTTATGCGGTTCTGCATACCCAAAATGTGTTCAATCACACTTTTATGGGGGGTGGGCTCCTGCTCCCAGGTTTCTTTTGCCAGGTCCAACAATCCCCGGGGATGTCGCCCGTATAACAATTCAAAAGGCGAAAACCCCGTGGATGCCTGTGGCACCTCTCGTATGGCAAACATCAAATAGGAAAGCATCATATCCCAGTCTTTCCCGTCTTTGGAAATCACCCTTTTGAGCATGGTTTTAAGGGTTTTATTGAATCGTTCCACTAAACCATCCGTCTGAGGATGATACACAGACGTACGCAACTGCTTGATCTGGAGTAGCCGGCATAGCTCTTTGGTCACTTTAGACATGAATGGGGTCCCCTGATCCGTAAGGATCTCCTTGGGCAACCCCACCCGGCAGAACACAGCAAACAACTCCCGAGCTATAAGCTTGGCTGCAGTATGTCTGAGAGGTATCGCCTCTGGATACCGGGTGGCATAGTCAACGATTACTAGGATATGCTGGTGCCCTCGAGCAGACTTTACGAGGGGCCCCACCAGATCCATCCCTATCCGTTCAAAAGGGACTTCTATAATGGGTAACGGTACCAGCAGACTGCGAAAGTGGGTCAGGGGTGCGGTAAGCTGACACTCCGGGCAGGTTTCGCAGAACCGTTTTACCTCCCCAAAGACCCCGGGCCAATAGAACCTTTGCAATATTCGCTCCTGCGTTTTCTTGACCCCTAGGTGACCACTCATCAGGTGTTTATGAGCCAAGTCGAGGACCCGCCGGCGATACGGCTGGGGCACCACCAACTGCTCCACCCCTACGCCCCGTATTTCATCTACCCGGTAGAGTAAATCCTGCTTAAGAGCGAAATGGGGGTATCTTACCTGGGCACCAGGCAGCTGTGCCACCCCGTCAACTTCTGTCACCCGACTCCGGGCATGTATTAATGTAGGGTCCTGGAGTTGGGCTGTCCCAAACATATCCGGGGATGCCTCCAACTCCGGGATGGGCTCGACCGTCTCAGCCTCTCCTGCCAATACCTCTAGGGGCGACCTATCAGGTTCACATCCTGTCCCTATCATGGGGACCCCTACGGCAGGCGTCCCGGATTCAGGATTGTAGGGCTCAGGTCCCGGACTGACCAATATCTGAGGGGACTTAGGAGGTCCCTTCCATAAAGTCCAAAAATAGGGCAGATCCCTTCCTAGGATCACATCATAGGGAAGAGTATTAATAAGTCCCACCTCATGTTGCACCTGACCGCAAGGTGCTGTGATGGTGACTATCCCCGTGGGATAGTCTCGGCGGTCCCCATGTATGCAAACCACCCCCACGGTACGTCCTGTGACCTTTACTTTAGCCCTTAGGGTTGATCGCACAAGGGTCACTAAGCTTCCGGAATCCAACAAGCCTGTAACCAGACATCCATTCACCTGAATTTGGCACAAGTGGGGCTCAGTCTCTGGGTAGACCAGGTCAGCGGTACACACCACCTGAGCATACATTGAACCCCGCCGGGTAACCCCACAATCCATGGGCTCCGGGGTGAGTGGACACTGGGCTTCCATATGTCCCACCCGCTGGCACCGCCAACATCTAATAGGGAAGGACACCCCCTTGGCGAGTTGTCGTTTAGGGTACATAGTTTTCCGGACCTCAGGGACGGAGGGTGCGGTTTCAGACGGGACGGTAGCGGACTCCCGCACCGGTGTCAGCGGTGGGTCCTTGGCCCTAGGCTTGGAGGGGCCGGACCGACGGGCGGTACGCAAAGTCTCAGTGTCCCGTATCAAGTCCTGCGTAGCCACATGCCGCTCTACCAGGGACACTAATTGGTCCAGGGTACTCGGGTCACCCTGTCCGACCCACCGTTGAACGGTGACGGGTAAAGTGCGCACAAAACGATCCACTACTACCCTTTCCACCATTTGCGCCAGGCTCAGAGTGTCAGGCTGCAACCACTTTTTTACAAGATGCAACAAGTCATAGGCCTGGGAGCGTACGGGTTTGGCTTCCTCAAAGAACCACTGATTTACCCGCTGAGCCCGTACATAGGTATTCACCCCCAACCGAGCCAGTATTTCGGCTTTCAGGGTCACATAGTCAATGGCGTCCTCGGTACAGAGGTCCAGGTACGCTTTTTGGGGTTCCCCCGTCAGATAGGGCGACAATACCTCAGCCCACTGCGGGGTCGGCAGCTTTTCCCGCTCGGCCACCCGCTCAAACACCGCCAGGAACGCTTCCACATCATCACCCGGGGTCATCTTTTGCAACGCTTGTCTCACCGCTTTCCGGATGCTGCCGTCGTCATCCGGTCCCGGGGTTGTTGCTGCCGGTCTGGCACGGATCGACTTGGCCAGGAGAACCATCTGTTCTTGGTGCCTTTTTTCCTGCAATTGCAAGGCTTGCTGCTGACGTGCATTGGCCTGCTCCATCTGTTCTTGGTGCACTTGCAAGGATTGCTGCTGACGTGCATTGGCCTGATCCATCTGTTCTTGGAATTTTTTTTCCTGCATTTGCAAGGATTGGAGCAGGTGTGCATTGGTCTGTTGCTGCTGTGCATTAGCCTGAGCCAAATGCTTTAGTATGTCCTCCATGGCGTCGCCGGGTTTGGGCTGTAGTATAGCCGCTCGAATCCAGGACATGCGCAGCTGGGTCACCAGGGACGGATGCTACACCTCACCGGCTGTCATGCCCACCGATTCTCCACCATATGTGAGGTAGCGTCGTCGGCTGCGCTGCAGAAGACACGGGATCCAGGCACCAAGGTTCACAGCACACGGTTTATTCCAAAGAAAAAGTCCACAATAGTACATAGGTGCCTTTCCGGCAGAGAACTCAGGGAGATGTGATCACCCCCCTCACACCCGGCACACCTGCCCTTGTTCCTGAATCTATTTAACCCTTCCTTCAGCCTGTAGGGAAACAGCATTAACCCTATAGTGGATTATCATGGAGTGAGCACAAGCGAGGCGAGACATACCGGCCGTCATAGATAACCCCGGTCACAGTCTCACAGTGTATAGTGAGCAGTTTGAATCCAAGAGTACTGTACAGAATTTGATAAGCTTAGGTTGCCATATTGAAAATTTTCATTTTTTTCACAAAAATGTTGCTTTAGCATCATATTTCTTACTTTTTTAAACAACAAACCGTGGACCCAACAGGTTGTTATACAATGTCTCATGAGCATAGGGATACCCCACATGTGGCCAAAAACCTCTGTTTGGATAAATGGGAGGGCTTGGAATGTAAGGAGCACCATTTGAATTCTGGAAAAGTTTAAATAAATAGCAGGCACCATGTCACATTTGCAGGGCCCCTTGGGTACCTATACAGTAGAATCCCCCCCACAAGTGACTCCATTTTGGAAACTGGATTTTATTCAGGAGTATAGTAAGCATTTTGAATCCACAGGTACTTCACAAAAATGTTGCTGTAGCAACACATTTCTCACTTTTAGGCTATGTGGCCATGATCCAGCGACATTGCACCCCCTGCATGTTCTTCTCCTGGTTCTCTTCCTATCTTTCTGGACGCTCATTCAGTGTATCATTTGCTGGCTCCACATCTTCTCCTCTTCCTCTCACTGTTGGGGTCCCTCAAGGTTCAGTCCTTGGCCCTCTTCTTTTCTCCCTCTACACTGCCCCAATTGGTCAGACCATCAGCAGATTTGGCTTTCAGTACCATCTTTATGCTGATGACACACAGCTATACACCTCCTCCCCTGAGCTCACCCCCGCTGTACTACAGAACACCAGTGACTGCCTGACTGCAGTTTGCAATGTCATGTCTGCTCTTTATCTGAAACTTAACCTTTCCAAAACTGAACTTCTTCTTTTCCCTCCATCTTCCAACTTTCCTCAACCTGACCTCTCCCTCTCTGTGTGTGGCACAACGATAAGTCCTAGGCCGCAAGCCCGCTGCCTGGGGGTTATACTTGACACTGATCTCTCCTTCACCTCCCACATACAATCTCTTGCCCGCACCTGCCGCTTGCACCTCAAGAACATCTCTAGAATCCGCCCCTTTCTCACAATGGAAACGACAAAAACCCTCACCGTGGCCCTGATCCACTCTCGCTTGGACTACTGTAACTCTCTATTAATTGGTCTCCCCCTAACTAGACTCTCTCCTTTACAGTCAATCCTTAATGCAGCAGCCAGGGTCACCTATCTGGCTAACCGCTACTCGGATGCCTCTGCTCTGTGCCAGTCATTGCACTGGCTGCCCATATATCATAGGATCCAATTCAAACTGCTTGTTCTCGCCCACAAAGCTCTCCACAGTGCAGCACCCCCCTACATCTCCACCCTCCTCTCTGTCTATCAGTCCACCCGTTCTCTACGCTCTGGAAGCGACTTTCGACTAACATCCACACTAATTCGAACCTCCCACTCCCGGATCCAAGACTTCTTCCGAGCTGCACCAACCCTCTGGAACGCTCTACCCCAAGAAGTTAGGACAAATCACAACTTACTCAGCTTCAGACGCACCCTAAAGACGCATCTTTTTAGGGCGGCCTATCACACTCCCTAATCAGATTCGATTCACATAGTCCCTCTACAACCTCTCACAACATAGCTCCACATCAAACTCCATGGCACCCAAAGGCATCTCAAGGCTCGGGCCCACTGGTCCAGGAAACCATTATCCAGCCCCATTTCCGTGAGATGGCTGGATTGTCATTGTAAATAAGCACTTGAACCTTGCCTCTCCCCCCATCTCATTGTAGATTGTAAGCTCTCACGAGCAGGGTTGTATTTTTTCCCCTCTAAATATTGTATTTCTATAACTGTTACTTGTATGTATATGATCCTCCTGAATTGTAAAGCGCTACGGAATATGTTGGCGCTATAGAAATAAAGATTATTATTATTATTATTATTATTATTGCGTCTAGTACACAGTGTCAGCCTTCCTGCAGAGATGTGAGTGTTGTCCACGGGAGAATGCAGCTGCCCATGCCCACGATTTGGGTTCAGGCTGCTGTGTAGCTCTATGCTACCTGCAGAGAACGCTCGTCTCCGCAGCATAAATTAACATGCTGAGGCTAGGAAGCTGCACCACAGGTCAGTGTATGCTGCGGAGAAGAGAAGCACAGTGGGCACGGGATTTCTAAAAATCCTTCCACTGTGCTTCTACTGCACAACGCAGCGTTATGGACGCAGGGAAAACACTGCGCACAAAACGCTGCAAACCCTGATCGTGGGCACACAGCCTAAAATGCTACAATGGATGAATGGATAGATGTCAAACAAATATAACGTCCCACCCCCTGCATGTTCTAAGCTGGCGCCCTTTAGTGCCTTTCATGTGGCACTAAAGGGTGCCTAGCCTTGTATTTAGCCCCCCAAAAAATTAATAATTAAAATAAACGACGTGGGGTCCCCCCTATTTTTGATAGCCAGCTAGGGTAAAGCAGACAGCTGTAGCCTGCAAACCACAGCTGACAGCTTCACCTTGGCTGGTGATCAATTTGGCGGGCTCCCCAGGCGTTTTTTTTTTTTTTTTTTTTAAAAACAAACAAACAAACGAGGGGTCCCCCCCAAATTAGATCACCAGCCAAAGTGAAGCGGACAGCTGGGGTCTGGTATTCTCAGGCTGGGAAGAGCCATGGTTATTGGACTCTTCTCAGCCTAAAAATATCAGGCCTCAGCCGCCCCAGAAGTGGCGCATCCATTAGATGGAACGTATCCCCCATTTTCTGGAAGAGCAAGCTCTCCATGAGCAGTGTGGGTGCAGTAATCTGAGAATACTGCACTCACACTGCCCCGGTCCAACCTAGGGCAGAGTGACCTGCAGTAACCTCATTCCAGAATATGAGGGGCACGCTCACAGAACGTACCCCCCATTTTCTAGAACAGCAGGCTCTCCATGTGAGGAGTGTGGCTGCAGATTACTGCAGTCACTCTCCCCCGGTCCACAGTGCAGCAGTGAGGTCAGCGTCCCTGCTTGCAAGGATCCAGCTGACAGCCGCTGTCTGCACATGCGCCGCCAGCTTTCCAGAAGGAGGCGGAGTGATTGCGGGGACGGAGCAGCAGCCAGGTAACGGGGAAGACCGGGGGCTGACGGAGGGTGACGGTGGGAGACCTGGCGGGACCTGGGGACAACTTTTCTGTCGCATGTGACGTGTCACATGCGGCAGAAAGAGCAGGATGAATGCGGCCGCGCGCTACTGTGCACTGCGCGCCGCCATCTTGCATGCTCCGGAGGGGGGAAGGGGGAGCACTCTGGAGAACCGGAGGGGGCTCCGGGGAACCAGAGGGCTCCGGTGTACCAGAGGAGGGGTCAGGGGGAGGACATTTCCCTCCGATCTTAAATGTTTGATCATTTCAGATTGGAGGGAAATGAATGCAGAGCCGGCAGCGGCGGCAGTTTTCTGTGCGCTTCGGCGCCATTTTGACTGTTCCGGAGGGGGGGTAGGGCTGGAAGGGGATTCTCTGGTACCGGGGGCTTTGGGGGCACTAGGGCTTTATATTTCTTTCTCATCTGACATATTTGATCACGTCAGATGAAAAAAATCAGTTTTACCGGCCATTTCTTTTTTTTTTTTATGTGATAGTCAGTATACGGTGTATACTGGCGATCACATTATCGGGGTCCAAAAAAACCATCCCGATTCATAATCTAGGGGGTCTCAGCTACCCCTGGTAGCTATAACCCCCGAGATTTTCGGTCGCTGAGGGGCGCTACAGGCTTTTTTCGGCCGACGCTTTAAAGCAGCGGAACAGAATAAGTACCCTGTTTTGCCGCCGCTTTAAGTCGTACGGCCGTCGTTATGAGGTTAAAGCAGGTCAATTATACTTACCAAGTTTCTGCGTAGCTGTCACACTGCTTCCGGGTCCGCTCATTAAATCTCATGAATATTCACCGCTTTGCCCTGCCCACCTTTTGGGATAGTATATTGATTGGTTGCAGTCAGACTGCCTGCATGCCGGCATTTGTGATTGGTTGCCCTCACACTGTCTGAGTGCCCGGAATGAAATGAAAAATTGGCCACCTATTTTGATACCCAGTGCAGATAAAGCAGATAGCTAGAGGCTGTCCCCCCTTACTGATTGTGTAAGTAAAAAGAAATGAACACAAAACACAGATACAAATCCTTTATTTAACAACATAAAATAAAAACACCCTCTTTCTCCAATATATTTACCCCCAAAACAACCCTGCAGGTCCGACGTAATCCACACAATAATAGAATAGCTTCGGCACACCAAATGAAGAGGAGAAAAATTGATCAAAAAAACTCGCTATTTACCCATACACCAGGACGTTTGTAAGAAGAGATCTATTTTCAAAAAATCTTTTAAGTTACACTGCCAATATTTGTAATTTTCATCAAGTCACGTTTTTTCTTTTTTCAAGCCTTTCACAAATTACCTAGGGGCCGCGTAGCAACCTTAGGCTAATTTCTAACACTGCATGTGATAATCCTACCGAGTTACATATACAGTATGTTGGAATATTTATTTCATGCCAGTTCCTTCTTACATGTGTTTTATAACATTATGCCCATTAATCCTTTAGATTGAAGCAGGGCTGTATTTTGCCTTCGTGCTGCCCTAGGCACTTTAAGTGGTCGCGCCCCTTATTGACAACGTAAAACTGAGTTTTCGCACACGACATCTGTTTAAGGCAGATCTACTCTGTAAAACACTTTAAGGCTATGTGCGCACGTTGCGTACAGTTCACTGCAGAAATTTCTGCAGCGATCTGAAGAGCACATGTGCGCTTCTAATCGCTGCAGAAAATGTCCGTAGTGAGCACCGATTCCATGCGCTCTGCCTGCAGCTCCTCCCATAGACAGAGCAGGAGCTGCCGGCAAAGCGCAGGAAAGAAGTGACATGTCACTTCTTTTTACGCAGCGCTTTGGCAGTAGCCGAAGCGCTGCACTCTAAAGCGCCATGTGCGCACGGCCCCTGCACAATCTCCATAGACTGTGCAGGGGACGCAGGACGCATGCAGTTATGCTGCGATACAAAGCGCAGCGTAACTGCATGTATTTGCGCAACGTGCGCACATAGCCTAAAAAGTATCAATGAGAAACGAAGGGCACTAACCCCCCCCCCAATGGGGATCACCACGGGCACATCAAAACATAGCATGAGTATAAAATATTCCCACCACACCGTCCCCACTTATATACTGTGACTGTCACACTGCCCCTAATAAACTACACACTGCCCTCCCTTATAAATTATACCCACCACACCTTCCTCAATTATGAAATATGATCTGCACATTGTCCTCACATCATGCTGCCCCCTCCTCACAATGTCCCATGCATGCTGCCCCCTCCTCACAGTGTCCCATGCATGCTGCCCCCTCCTCACAGTGTCCCATGCATGCTGCCCCCTCCTCACAATGTCCCATGCATGCTGCCCCCTCCTCACAATGTCCCATGCATGCTGCCCCCTCCTCACAGTGTCCCATGCATGCTGCCCCCTCCTCACAGTGTCCCATGCATGCTGCCCCCTCCTCACAGTGTCCCATGCATGCTGCCCCCTCCTCACAGTGTCCCATGCATGCTGCCCCCTCCTCACAGTGTCCCAAGCATGCTGCCCCCTCCTCACAGTGTCCCATGCATGCTGCCCCCTCCTCACAATGCCCCATGCATGCTGCCCCCTCCTCACAATGTCCCATGCATGCTGCCCCCTCCTCACAGTGTCCCATGCATGCTGCCCCCTCCTCACAATGTCCCATGCATGCTGCCCCCTCCTCACAGTGTCCCATGCATGCTGCCCCCTCCTCACAGTGTCCCATGCATGCTGCCCCCTCCTCACAATGTCCCATGCATGCTGCCCCCTCCTCACAGTGTCCCATGCATGCTGCCCCCTCCTCACAGTGTCCCATGCATGCTGCCCCCTCCTCACAGTGTCCCGTGCATGCTGCCCCCTCCTCACAGTGTCCCGTGCATGCTGCCCCCTCCTCACAATGTCCCGTGCATGCTGCCCCCTCCTCACAGTGTCCCGTGCATGCTGCCCCCTCCTCCCAATGTCCCATGCATGCTGCCTCCTCCTCACAATGTCCCATGCATGCTGCCCCTCTCCATGAGCTCCTAATGCTGCCTTCCTCTTTTCCATAATGACACCTCCATGCTCTCCCACTCATCATACTAAGACCACCACACTAGCGCTTATGCTGAGACCCACACACACACACACACACACACACACACACACACTACCCCACTCTTGATATTGACTCCCCCTACATTGTTCCACTCCATACTGAGCCCACACATGCTGCCTCTTCTCCATAATGAGCTCCCAATGCTGCCCCCCTCTTATTCTGAGTCCCCATCGATATTGTCATTGCTCTATCCCTCAACCCTTGTCCTCTGTCTCTAGCATTGGCCCCTCTCTCCCATTCCCCCAGCAGCAGCCTCTCTCCCCCCGCCTCCAGCAGCAGCCTCTCCCTCAGCATCAGCCTCTCTCCCCCCAGCCTCCCCCAGCATCAGCCTCCCTCCTCCCAGCCTCCCCCAGCATCAGCCTCCCTTCTCCCAGCCTCCCCCAGCATCAGCCTCCCTCCTCCCAGCCTCCCCCAGCATCAGCCTCCCTCCTCCCCCAGCATCAGCCTCCCTTCTCCCAGCCTCCCCCAGCATCAGCCTCCCTTTTCCCAGCCTCCCCCAGCATCAGCCTCCCTTTTCCCAGCCTCCCCCAGCATCAGTCTCCCTCAGCATCAGCCTCCCCCAGCATCAGCCTCCCAGCCTCCCCCAGCATCAGCCTCCCGCCTCCCCCAGCATCAGCCTCTCTCCTCCCAGCCTCCCCCAGCATCAGCCTCTCTCCTCCCAGCCTCCCCCAGCATCAGCCTCTCTCCTCCTAGCCTCCCACAGCATCAGCCTCCATCCTCCCAGCCTCCCCCAGCATCAGCCTCCCTCCTCCCAGCCTCCCCCAGCATCAGCCTCCCTCCTCCCCCAGCATCAGCCTCTCTCCTCCCAGCCTCCCCCAGCATCAGCCTCTCTCCTCCCAGCCTCCCCCAGCATCAGCCTCTCTCCTCCCAGCCTCCCACAGCATCAGCCTCCCTCCTCCCAGCCTCCCACAGCATCAGCCTCCCTCCTCCCAGCCTCCCCCAGCATCAGCCTCCCTCCTCCCAGCCTCCCCCAGCATCAGCCTCCCTCCTCCCAGCCTCCCCCAGCATCAGCCTCCCTCCTCCCAGCCTCCCCCAGCATCAGCCTCCCTTCTCCCAGCCTCCCCCAGCATCAGCCTCCCTCAGCATCAGCCTCCCTCCTCATCAGCCTCCCTTCTCATCAGCCTCCCTCCTCATCAGCCTCCCTCATCAGCCTCCCTCCTCATCAGCCTCCCTCCTCATCAGCCTCCCACTCCCAGCCTCCCCAAGCATCAGCCTCCCTCCTCCCAGCCTCCCTCAGCATCAGCCTCCCTCCTCCAAGCCTCACCTTCCCCTTCCCAGCCTCCCCCAGCATCAGCCTCTCTCCTCCCAGCCTCCCCCAGCCTCAGCCTCCCTCCTCCCAGCCTCCCTCAGCCTCCCTCCTCCCAGCCTCCCCCAGCATCAGCCTCCCTCCTCCCAGCCTCCCCCAGCATCAGCCTTCCTCCTCCCAGCCTCCCCCAGCATCAGCCTCCCTCCTCCCTCAGCATCAGCCTCCCTCCTCCAAGCCTCCCTCAGCACCAGCTTCCCTCCTCCAAGCCTCACCCTCCCAGCCTCCCCCAGCATCAGCCTCTCTCCTCCCAGCCTCCCCCAGCATCAGCCTCCCCCAGCCTCAGCCTCCCTCCTCCCCCAGCCTCAGCCTCCCTCCTCCCTCAGCCTCCCTCCTCCCTCAGCCTCCCTCCTCCAAGTCTCCCTCAGCATCAGCTTCCCTCCTCCAAGCCTCCCCCTCCCCCTCCCAGCCTCCCCCAGCATCAGCCTCCCTCAGCATCAGCCTCCCTCAGCATCAGCCTCCCCCTCCCAGCCTCCCCCAGAATCAGCCTCTCTTCTCCCAGCCTCCCCCCCAGCTTCAGCCTCTCTCCCCCCAGCCTCAGCCTCTCTCTCCCCCCAGCCTTAGCCTCTCTCTCTCCCCCAGCCTTAGCCTCTCTCTCCCCCCAGCCTCCCCCCCAGCCTCAGCCTCTCTCCCCCCAGCCTCAGCCTCTGTCTCTTCCCAGACTCCCCCCAGCCTCAGCCTCTCTTCCCAGCCTCTCTCTCTTCCCAGCCTCCCCCCAGCCTCAGCCTCTCTCTCTTCCCAGCCTCCCCCCAGTCTCAGTCTCTCTCTCTTCCCAGCCTCCCCTCAGCCTCTCTCTTCCCAGCCTCTCTCTTCCCAGCCTCAGCCTCTCTCTCTCTTCCCAGCCTCCCCCCAGCCTCTCTCTCTTCCCAGCCTCCCTCTCTTCCCAGCCTCCCCCCAGCCTCTCTCTCTTCCCAGCCTCCCCCAGCCTCAGCCTCTCTCCCCCCAGCCTCCCCTTGCATGATTACAGTGGACAAAAAGAGGCATCACAATTTGCAACGATCATCAACTAACCTGCAAGGAGCCCATACATTCTAGGCTCTGCCTCTGCCTTACCTGCTCCTGGGCTCGCCGCCCTGCTCTGGCTGGCTCCTCTTCTGGCTTGCTCCAGCTGCAGACGCGTCCTCCTCCGCGGCGTGTGTCATCTGCAGGGTTGGACGCTGCAGCATGGGGCAGTGAGCTGACTGTCCCCGGAAGTGCAGGCCATGGAACTTCCGGGGTTAGTCAGCTCACTATGCCTGGCGCCCGCCATGTATTTAAATAGACAGCAGAAGTGCGCCTGTCCTCCCTCCCAAACCCCCCATCCCCCCAGCCGAGTGTAACGGAGGGAGGGACGGGGGGCGGGGATGAAAAAAAAAAAAAAAAAAAAAATTTATATATATATTTTTTTTTTTTTTTTTTTTTTTTTTTTGCTGCCAGAAAGTGCCGCCCCCCTCAACGTGCCGCCCTAGGCACGGGACCACGGGTACCTAGTGGCAAATACGGCCCTGGATTGAAGACATACAATGTATTACTTCTTTAGTAGTCAGCCATGCAGATAACAGAGTGAATGTTCTGATGATCATTTTTCCATCTGGTACGTCCCCCTACTTTAACACACTGCATAGCTTACTATATTTTCTATTACTATGTCCTTACTATTATTCGGTCTTTTCCCTGATGCAGCAGTTAATGGTTCCAGACCTAGTGACTTGCTGCAAATGCTGCTGCCTTCCTTGGTTTGATTTCACCATAAGACGCTGGGTAAAACACTATTTTAATTCCTCCTAGCCCATGTTCCATCATTGTAGCCCATAACATTTATTCTATGTACGTTTCTGTAGATCACTCCTCGACACTGGGGAGATTCAGGCTATGTCTTACTAGACAATAGAACCCTTATCTATTCAATCTTAACTTGGTATGCCTCTGACATGTTAGGGTACGTGCACACACTGCGTTTTTTTGACGCTGCGTTTTTGTGCGTTTTTGGCCGCTAAAAACGTACAAAAACGCACCTGCGTCGAAAAAACGCGGCAAAAAACGCACGTGTTTTGCCGCGATTTGGTGCGTTTTTTTGCTGCGTTTTGCTGCGTTTTTGCTCACTGCGTCCTTATGCGTTTTTTATCAGTGAACAAAAAAAAAAAGGTCTGATGTCATTTCCTTCTTGAATGTGTTCTTCATTCTCCACTAGTGTATGCAGAAGAGCAGACAGCTGCAGAACTACAAGGCTCAGCATCCTCCATCCAATAGTGTATGCAGGAGAGCAGACAGCAGCTGTCAAACTACAAGGCTCAGCATCCTCCTTCCAGGACTGTATGCAGGATTTCTTTGCCCCCCCAAACAAAAAAAATGACGTGGGCTTTGCCATATTTTTGTATGCTAGCCGGGTACAGCAGGCAGGTACGGGCTGCCCCCAACCCCCAGCTGCCTATTTGTACCCGTCTGGGAACCAAAAATATAGGGAAGCCCTTTTTTTTAAAATTATTTCATGAATTTCATGAAATAATTTTAAAAAAAAATGACGTGAGCTTCGCCCAATTTTTAAGTCCAGCCGGGTACAACTAGGCAGCTGGGGATTGGAATCCACAGTGCAGGGTACCCATGCTTTCTGGGCACCCCCGCTGTGAATTGCAGTCCCGCAGCCACCCCAGAAAATGGCGCTTTCATAGAAGCGCCATCTTCTGGCGCTGTATCCAACTCTTCCAGCTGCCCTGAAGCCGGGTGGCTCGCCGGGTAATAATGGGGTTAGGGCTAGCTGTATAGCTGGCCCTAAGCCCGAAATTCATGGTGTCACGCCAATATTAGACATGGCCACCATGAATTTCTAGTAAAGATAAAAAAAAAAACACAACACACACAAAAATATTTTTATTAGAAATAAAACACAACACAATTAGTGACTCCATCTTTATTGAAATAAAGAACCCCCCTCCGCAGTAATCCTGGGTCAGGGTCCCGCGCCGTCCAATCCGGATCCAATATCATCTGATCGGTTTGCTGGAAGGCAAAGCGATCAGATGATGTGTCAGGTTCAAGTGCCTGAATCCCATCACACATCAGCTGATTGTATAAAAGCCGATTATACAATCAGCTGATGCATCGGTGCAAAAAAAAAATAAAAAAAATAATACTCACTTATGTGCTGATTACCGGCAGCTCCTGCAGCGATGGGGCGGGAGTCTGATCCCGTCCGATCGCTGCAGCAGCTGCCGGTAATCGGGGATGAAGTCTCCTGACGCATCCGCTGATACCGGCCGGGCGCCCGCGTCACCGCGATACTTACGATCACCTGATGCGTCAGGTGACTGCATCAGGTGATCCATCGCCAGGTCCTGCATCCATCGGAGGTTTCCCGGCCGTCTGCACACAGCTGGAGCGGCGATACCGTGAGAGGAGATGGGAGCGGGCATGGCACCGGGAGTCTGCAGACAGGTGAGTATAACTTTTTTTTTTTTTCTACTGTTAACTTTTGTTTTCGCAGCCGCTTCCACCTCCCGCCCAGACATGGCGCCGCACGGCAGCATACATGCACAGGATGGGAGATGGAAGCGGCGGTCACGGTACCGGGAGGATTCACGCTTCTGTATATACTGACAGAAGGAATCCTCTTCCTGTACACGTCACTTTACTACCCACCTCCTGCGTTTATAGCTGCGTTTTTGGTCTTAGAAACGCACCAAAACGCAGCTATTTGCGTTTCTCATTGCGTCTTTCAACATCCCATTGAACTCAATGGATGAAAAGCGCAGTGAAAAACGCGGGAATAATTGACATGCTGCGCTTTTGTGGTCACCACAAAAACGCAGCTGAAAAAAAACGCTGTGTGGGGACAGCAAAAATGAAAACTCATAGACTTTGCTGGGGAAGCAAAGTCATGCAGTTTTGAGGCCAAAAACGCACCCGAAAAACGCGCAAAAACGCCGAGAAAAACGCACTGTGTGCACATAGCCTTACAGTTTTAACCTGGATGTATATTTTTTATATTTCATTTATTTTCCTAATCCCTGTGTGCTCATTTGCCTTAGGCATATATCCAAAATATCAACAAAATACCTCCTGCGGAGATTGCAAGTTTACATGTACCTCATTAGATATGTTCTTACATTATGTTGCATTTTGTTGTATTTAGCACTTACTCTCACTCTATGTTTCCTCAGATCATCATTCTGTATAGAAATTCTTTTATATACATATGTTCAGGTACTCGTCAATTAATATCTTGTATTTTCATTCACTGTATACACCTTTATTGTTTTACTTTATGTTCATTGTAATTGACTATATATTGTTCCTTTTTTTCATTCTGTATAGATCATTTGTCGATGATAAAAACCCATAAAGGGTCGTCGAAACGTTGGACTTCTTTTTTTGTCTCCCATATGCCTTTTCAATAAATACCGAGTTTTTTGATCAATTTTTCACCTCTTCATTTGGTGTGCTGAATAGAGGTGAGCGAACCGGTCGCGGTTCGGCTCGAGCTTGGTTCGCTGAATGGAGGCCCTGTTCGAGTTCGGTTCAGCGAACCGGTTCGGCGAACCACTCGAACCCCATAGGAAACAATGGGAGGCGATCACAAACACATAAAAACACATTATAAATGTACACATACAGATAATAAACATTGCCATAACACTTACCGATGCCCGCAATCCGTCCTGCACTCTGTCTCCCGCCGCTTTTCCATCAGTAATCGCTGTGTCTTCCCGGTAACCAGCAGTGATGCAGGACCTATCGTGACGTCAAAATAGCCATGTGACCAGTCACGTGTCTATTATCTCATTGGCTACAGACTGGTCACATGTCTAGACGTCATGTCCTGGTCCTAGGTCCTGTCACTGCATCTCTCCAGTACGCGGTGATCGTTTCTGTATCTCCGTGTACTGGCGAGATGCTCTGGCACATGGACGACTCCCCGTTCCTGCATGGGGCGCTCTTTACAGAGCTGCATGGGCTGAAGGAGAAAGAAGACAGAAGAGCATTGATCGTGGAGGGGTGAGAGGGAGTAATACACACGGAGTCTCTAAGTGTGTATGTGTATTTATTTCTATTAAAGTATTTTTTCTCTGTGTGGTGTCTTTTTTTTTTAACCCTTTATTGGAGATTCTTAATGGCCGGGTCAAACTTGCCTGACATTAAGAATCTCTGGCTTAATACTAGCTAGTAAAACAAAGCTAGTATTAACCCATTATTACCCAGCAAGCCACCCAGCTTCAGGGCTGCTGGAAGAGTTGGATACAGCGCCAGATGATGGTGTTTCTATGAGAGCGCCAATTTCTGGGGCGGCTGCGGACTGCAATTCGCAGCAGAGGCGCCCTATAACCTTGGGCTAACCTGTGCTGCGGATTCCAATCCCCAGCTGCCTAGTTGTACTCGGCTGGACACAAAAATGGGGCGAAGCTCACGTCGGGGTTTTTTTTTATTATTTCATGAAATTCATGAAATAATTAAAAAAAGGGCTTCCCTATATTTTTAGTTCCCAGCCAGGTACAAATAGGCAGATGGGGGTTGGGGGCAGCCCGTAGCTGCCTGCTGTACCTGGCTAGCATACAAAAATATGGTGAAGCTCACGTCATTTTTTTTTTTTTTTTTAAATCTTTTGGGGAAAAAAAAATAAAAAATGCTTCCCTGGATTTTCCATTGCCAGTGAAGGTAACACCAAGCAGTGGCGGTTAGCAGCCAGTAGCTGCTTGGATTACCCTTATCTAGCATTACAAAAAATGCAGCGGGAGCCCATAAATATATATTTTTTATTATTTATTTAAATAACTAAAAAAAAATGGGCTTCCCTGTATTTTGATTGCCTGACATGACAGTGCTGTAAAAATAAATCATTAAAAAAAATGACGTAGTGCTCCACGGTATTTTTGATTCTCAGCGCAGATAAAGCAGACAGCTACGGGTTGCCACCCCCATCTGCCTGGCGTTACCTTGGCTGGCAATCAAAATACAGGGGAGCCCATTAATTTTTTTTATTTAAAAAAATAGTTAAAAAAATGATGTGGGGTCCCCCCATTTTTGATAGCCAGCTAGAGTAAAGCAGACTGCTGTAGCCTGAAAACCACAGCTGGCAGCTTTACCGTGGTTGGGGATCCAATGTGGAGGTCACCCCAGGCTCTTTTTTATAATTATTTTATAAATAATAATAATTACAAAAATAGTAGGGTCCCCCCCAAATTGGATCACCAGCCAAGGTAAAGCGGACAGCTGTGGTCTGGTATTCTCAGGGTGGGACATGCTCAGGGAACGTATCCCCCATTTTCTAGGAGTGCAGACCCTCCATGTGAGGAGTGTGGGTGCAATGAATCTGCACCCACTCTCCCCGGGTCCACAGCAGCTGAGTCCATGTCGTAAGTATTGCTACCAAAGCTGCAATGCCCTGCTCATGAGGGCATGCCTAATCAGGAGAACTATTCTACATTTCCAAATATTGGTATTTGCTGATATTATTGCTATAGGGCAATGCTTTGTGGTGTCAATCTGGACCCTGATGTATTTACATCCGTCATAGGACTTCTATAAATAAGCTAAGTACTATGCTTACATTTGGAAATTTCTATTATGGTTATGTGGACCTTATTAACTGTTTCATAATCCACCGCATGTATCATCTTCTGTGAAGTTTATTTTGCCTTCTGTGAAAGTGTAAGAAAAACCTGTTGTTGCCTTCTGTGAAGTGTGCACCCTATGCTTAATAATGCTTACGGACTGATGGTTCCCAAAAATCTTGTGAGGGAGTTCTGGTACGTGACTATTGGGTCACTAGGAGATTCCATTTAGGGCAATATTGGCCTGAGTTTTTTTGTCAAGAAAAACCACGATCATCTCCTTACTGTCTGTGACTCGCCCACCCCAGGGCTGTGGGACACCCGGTGCCGGGCCGGACTAATCCGGTGGTAGTCAGTGGTGGCTGGGCCCGGCTCCGTGGCCCTGGTGGGTGTCAGTAGAATATGTGGCTTGAATTAAAGTTTGTGTTCGTGACGCCACCTGTGGTATGCGGCTAATAGGCCGCCGCTGCTGTATGAGGCTTCCGGGAGATGAAATGTCAGCAATGGTGGTACTACTCCCCACAGGTGGAGCAAGGCCCCGGGGCACAGTTGGTGCTTGTGAGTGTCTATGCAGATGGAATAACAGAGGCAACTCCAAGGGTACAGTTTCAAGTTCTTTACTCACAGTTCTTGTCAGGGCCGGCAGGAACCCTTGGACTGCTGGGACCACTGTCAGGGACCTCCGCCGTTTCTGGGTGATTCTTGGAGCAAAACCCGGTACCCTTCTCTTAAGTGTCTCCGTCTTCAGCTGTCTCCTTAAACCTTGCCTTTGTAGGATAAACCTGGCTCGGCCTCCACTACAGCCTCCAGGCTGGGGGGTCACCTGTCGGGTGATTACCCCTTTTCTAGACGTTCTGCTGTGGGCTGTGGTCCGGGGAGTTTACAACTTTCCCTGGGCCTCGGTTTTTACTGTTTGGAGATGATTTTGCACTCCTCCGGTTTCTAGGGACCGTCCCCTGCTGCAGCTTGATCCCTCCACCGATGTTCTTGTGGAGCAGGCCACCGCAGCTCTACAACTATCCGTGGTACCTCTAGGACTACCCGTGGCCCTGGGACCCTTTCTGTTCTCTGCGTGGTGTCACCTGGACCCTCTGAGTCCCAGGATCTTCACCAGGAAGCGTCTCTTTCTTCTTCTTAGCTCCTGACTGACTAGAGCTCTCTTTCTACTTCTCCTCCTTGCCTGCCTCCTGCAGACCTCTTCCTCCTTCCGCACTCTCTCTCAGACTTCTGTTGCTTTCTCTGTGCGGACACTCTGAGCTCACAGAGCTCCTTTCTCTTTCACAGCTACATGCTGGCTCCTCACTCTCTCACTCTCTGAGGTAAACTGAAACTAACTTGACCTTCCTTTCTCTGACTGCTCTCTGGTGGCTCCTCCCACCTCCCCAGTTGCTAAGCTACCACCCTATGGGAGCAGGGATGGGTCTTACGGCCCCTCTCAGCATGCAGCATGGGAGGGTTTTCTGCCACTATCCCTGGTCCCAGTGTGTTCCTAGCAATGGGTGTAGTGTGGATTTACCAGGGGACCGGTGTTCACTCCCTTCCTCACCCAGAATGGGGCATCACACCGCTGATGGGGTGCAATGACCTGTGGCGACGGAAGCCTCAGGGGCACCACATCTGTATTTAGAGGGTGCTCATTGAGTATTTTCACGGATTCTAAGAGGTATATTTAAGGTATCTATGCACTTTGCACACTTATTGGTTTACTAATTTTCCCTTGGGCATGTGCAGAGATACATGAATGGATTGAGTAGGCACTTTAATAACTACATATGTGCCTATTTTTTGAAGAGTAACAACACTGTTAGTATGGTCCATTTTTAAAACTATAAACTACTGAATCTATACTGCTCTATTGTTATGATTGTATGAGATCCCCTTTGAGTATTTTCTATAAAGTGCAACCGCCCCTCACTTCCTCCTTCCCAGACTAGCTGCACAATAGACCAGCAAAGGGAAAGCAGGGTGAGTCTTCGTTGAGTGGGGGCGCCACAGCGCTTAGGTCTAGGGTGCCAACCTCCGCGGCAAGGCAGGGCTTCTACAGGGTTCGTTTGGCCATACCCTGGTTGCACTTTCTAACATTGGATCAGGTATCCATACACATTGATTTATTGATTTTATTCAATAGGCAGTATTAACTGTTGTTTGAAAGGGACGTATATTTCCCCCCCCCCTTGTTGTCGCCAGTGTGACCTCTTAATTCCTAGAGGGGTCTCCTTGTTTCTTGGCGAATTTGGGATTGGGTGTCCCATATTTATGTGTTTTGTTTTTTTGTTTGGGGTATGTTTTAAACTGCAGTAATAAAAATTGAAAAATTTTAAGGGGTTTTGTTTCTTTGGTCTATATTATTGCTATTCCACCTACTATATATTGGGGATAGGATCTTGGAGATGGAATACCCCTTTAAGTCCAGTTATCCAGCTGAATGAATACTAAACAACAGAGCTCGCTATTTAGACATGTTTTCTTGTGGCGTAAAACGGAATCTGATGTTTGGTAGTCGTTCAGCAGGTCAACTATATAATCAAATACCTCCATTTGGAAATGTAGTATAGCTCTCCTGATTAACTATGTTCCTTACCTCATGAGCAGGGCATTGCAGTAGCTTACAGATGCATGGTTACCACCACTCACTGTGTTTGAACACTCTGTACATGCGGCAGCGTCTATTGTGAAGAAGGGGGCCACGGGGATCAATGCTGCACAGGTACCGTGGGACACCGGGGAACACCGGTGGGGTTATAGGGGGTGACCTGGCAGGGCCTGGGGAGGAGTTTTCTGTCGCATGTGTCATGGCACATGCGACAGAAATCAGAGGAGTAGGGTGAATGCGGCCGGCGCGCTGATGTGCGCGCGGCCATCTTGGATTTCCGGGAGGGGGTCGGGGGGGCACTTTGGCGACACCAGGGGACCGGGGAGGAGATTTATCTCCCATCTGACATGTTTGTTCATGCCAGATGGAAGATAAATAACTTTTTACCGGCGCTGTCATTTACTGTAATGTGATCATTGGTATACGGTATATACCGGTGATCACAAGAGCGGGAACCGGAAAAACCATCCTGAATCATGATCTCCAGGGTCTCGGCTACCCCCTGAAACCCCGGAGATTTTCTGATGCTGGGGGGCGCTATTCACTTATTTCTGCCTGCTGTTTATAAACGGCAGATCAGAATAAGGCTACATTCACACGACCGATCCGTTTTTGCGGTCCACAACAAGCGGTCTTTTTTTTCCATGGGTGCATCCATGTGGCATCCGTTTCCGTTCCGTATACGGTCCGTATGTCATCCGTTTGTCATCCATACGCCTTCCGTTTTTTTTGCGTACTGCAAAAAAACTGAAGGATCAAAAATACATAAATTTACCCAGGATCCATAGCTTCAACCTACATGAGGTGGTCACATGTTCACTCCAGTGCCATTTTCACTGCTTTTCACAGCGTAGAGCGCTCTGGTGATTTTCCTGTGCTTGTACTCTTCATATCAGTCTTTTCTGTCATTATAATGGCAGAAAGACACATAATGTCCCACTCTCCTGCGTTTTGTAATTTTGCACCCTTTGGTGCCTTTCATGTGGCACTAAGGGGTGCTTAGCATTGTATTTACCAAAAAAAAAAAAATTTAAAAAAACAATGACGTGGGGTTCCCCCTATTTTTGTAGAAAGCTAGGGTAAAGCAGATGGCTGCAGCCTGCAGACCACAGCTCGCAGCTTCACCTTGGCTGGTAATCCAAAACTGAGGGCAACCCACGCTGTTATTTTAAATTAAATAAATAATTAAAAAAGAAAAAACACATGGGGTCCCCCCCAAAATTGGATTACCAGCCAAGGTAAAGTGGACAGCTTGGGTCTGATATTCTCAGACTAGGGAGGTCCATGGTTATTGGACTCTCCCCAGCCTAAAAATAGCAGGCCGCAGCCGCCCCAGAAGTGGCGCATCCATTAGATGCGCCAATCCTGGTGCTTTGCCCCAGCTCATCCCATGCCCTGGTGCGGTGGCAAATGGGGTAATATACAGTTAGGTCCAGAAATATTTGGACAGTGACACAAGTTTTGTTATTTTAGCTGTTTACAAAAACATGTTCAGAAATACAATTATATATATAATATGGGCTGAAAGTGCACACTCCCAGCTGCAATATGAGAGTTTTCACATCCAAATCGGAGAAAGGGTTTAGGAATCATAGCTCTGTAATGCAGGGCTGCAATTAACTCTGAAGGCGTCTCCCTCGTTAACCTGTAATCAATGAAGTAGTTAAAAGGTCTGGGGTTGATTACAGGTGTGTGGTTTTGCATTTAGAAGCTGTTGCTGTAACCAGACAACATGCGGTCTAAGGAACTCTCAATTGAGGTGAAGCAGAACATCCTGAGGCTGAAAAAAAAGAAAAAATCCATCAGAGAGATAGTAGACATGCTTGGAGTAGCAAAATCAACAGTCAGGTACATTCTGAGAAAAAAGGAATTGACTGGTGAGCTTGGGAACTCAAAAAGGCCTGGGCGTCCACGGATGACAACAGTGGTGGATGATCGCCGCATACTTTCTTTGGTGAAGAAGAACCCGTTCACAACATCAACTGAAGTCCAGAACACTCTCAGTGAAGTAGGTGTATCTGTCTCTAAGTCAACAGTAAAGAGAAGACTCCATGAAAGTAAATACAAAGGGTTGACATCTAGATGCAAACCATTCATCAATTCCAAAAATAGACAGGCCAGAGTTAAATTTGCTGAAAAACACCTCATGAAGCCAGCTCAGTTCTGGAAAAGTATTCTATGGACAGATGAGACAAAGATCAACCTGTACCAGAATGAAGGGAAGAAAAAAGTTTGGAGAAGAAAGGGAACGGCACATAATCCAAGGCACACCACATCCTCTGTAAAACATGGTGGAGGCAACGTGATGGCATGGGCATGCATGGCTTTCAATGGCACTGGGTCACTTGTGTTTATTGATGACATAACAGCAGACAAGAGTAGCCGGATGAATTCTGAAGTGTACCGGGATTAGAGATGAGCGAACCGGTCCCGGTTCGGCTCGAGGTCGATTCGCCGAATGGAGGTCCTGTTCGAGTTCGGTTCGTCGAACGTTCGACGAACCGAACTCGAACTGCATAGGAAATAATGGCAGGCATTCACAAACACATAAAAACACCTAGAAAACACCCTCAAAGGTGTCCAAAAGGTGACAAACAACTCACAACACAACACAAACACATGGGAAAGTGACAAGGACATATACTCATGCGAAAACAAAAGAGCAGGACAAGGAAAAAGTGGAGGACACACAGATATAGGCATGGCACGCCCTTCTAAAATCATGTAAAACACCGCAAGGTGACTCCAAGCGGAGGCTCCCTTTTTTTCCAAAAATTGGGCCCCACACACACCCACCCATTCAGTGGCAGCAGTTGTGCCCTAGTTGTACACTTCACAGCTAGATTTGCATCAAGCACATTCAAAAATACGCTATTCTTAACCGTCCCCAGGATGACACCGGGGTAGGTAGCAAAGTCTTTCCTGATCCCAGCTCTATGCATCTTGGATCATTTATAAAAAACACAGCAATCAAGGGTTACTCCAAGCGGAGTCTTCCTTTTTTTCCAAAAATTGGGCCCCACACACATCCACCCCTTCAGTGGCAGCAGTTGTGCCCCAGTTGTACAATTCACAGCTACATTTGCATCAAGCACGTTCAAAAATACGCTATTCTTAACCGTCCCCAGGATGACACCGGGGTAGGTAGCAAAGTCTTTCCTAATCCCAGCTCTGTTCATCTTGGATCATTTTTAAAAAACACAGCAAGCAAGAGTTACTCCAAGCGGAGTCTCCCTGTTTTCCAAAAATTGGGCCCCACACACACCCACCCCTTCAGTGGCAGCAGTTGTGCCCCAGTTGTACAATTCACAGCTAAATTTGCATCAAGCACATTCAAAAATACGCTATTCTTAACCGTCCCCAGGATGACACCGGGGTTGGTAGCAAAGTCTTTCCTGATCCCAGCTCTGTTCATCTTGGATCATTTTTAAAAAACACAGCAAGCAAGGGTTACTCCAAGCGGAGTCTCCCTTTTTTCCAAAAATTGGGCCCCACACACACCCACCCCTTCAGTGGCAGCAGTTGTGCCCCAGTTGTACAATTCACAGCTAGATTTGCATCAAGCACATTCAAAAATACGCTATTCTTAACCGTCCCCAGGATGACACCGGGGTAGGTAGCAAAGTCTTTCTTGATCCCAGCTCTGTTCATCTTGGTTTCTTTTAAAAACAATGTAAGCAAGGGTTACTCCAAGCGGAGCCTCCCTTTTTCCAAAAATTGGGCCCCACACAGACACCTTATCAGTGGCAGCACTTGTGCCCTAGTTGCAAACAGGATGCTTTGATTTGCATCAAGCACATTCCAAATCCACAAGCATTTGCTCTCCCCAGGATGACACAGGGGTAGTAAATTCCTTCTGGATCAATGACTTGTTCATTTTGATGAACGTCAGTCTGTCCACATTGTAACTGGACAGACGCGTGCGCTTATCTGTCAGCACACACCCAGCAGCACTGAAGACACGTTCAGAGACAACGCTGGCAGCTGGACACGACAAAATCTCCAAGGCGTAACTGGAGAGCTCTGGCCATTTTTCTAGATTTGAAGCCCAAAAGGAGCAAGGCTCCATTTGCAAAGTCATGGCATCGATGTTCATTTGGAGATACTCCTGTATCATCCTCTCCAGCCGTTGACTATGTGTCAGACTTGTTGTCTCTGGTGGCCTTGCAAAGGAGGGTCCAAAAAAATTATGAAAAGATTCCATAAAATTGCTGTTACCAGCACCAGATACGGTCCTACGGGTACGGGTAGACTGTTGAAGATGACGAGACCGTCCCATGTTTGTCAAGTTACAACTGGGAGAATCACTCCCTGCACCTGCATGGTTGTTTGGTGGAAAAGCCGAGCTAAGATCAAGTAACAGCTTCTGCTGATACTCTTGCATACGTGCGTCCCTTTCTATGGCTGGCATTATGTCACAAAATTTGGACTTGTACCGGGGATCTAATAGTGTGGCAATCCAGTAGTCATCATCACTTCTAATTTTGACAATATGAGGGTCATGTTGGAGGTAGTGCAACAAGAAGGCACTCATGCGTCTTGCGCAGCCATGCGGACCAAGTCCACGCTGTGTTTGTGGCATAGAGGTGCTAACCGTTCTTTCTTCCTCTGACATCTCCCCCCAACCTCATTCAACTGAAATTTGACCAAGGTCTCCCTCATCTGCTGAGTCTTCCATGTCCATGGACAGTTCGTCCTCCATTTCTTCATGTTCTCCTGCACCTTCCTCAACATCTCGCCTGCTACCATGCACCCTTGTTGATCCCTGTCCCCCATGGTCCCATGCCTGCTGCATTGGTGATGATGAACGTCTGGACCTTGGTGATGTTGTTGTGTCTTGCGCATATGAATCCTCCTGTAGTTCCTCCCCTTCCTGTTGTCCCACCCCCTGACTCCGAATAGTGTTTAGCGTGTGCTCCAGCATGTAAATGACTGGAATTGTCATGCTGATAATGGCATTGTCAGCGCTAAACATATTCGTTGCCATGTCGAAACTGTGCAGAAGGATGCATAGGTCCTTGATCTGAGACCACTCCATCAGGGTGATCTGCCCCACCTCTGCATCTCGTTGACCCAGGCTATACGTCATGACATATTGCACCAGGGCTCGGCGGTGCTGCCACAGTCGCTGTAACATGTGGAGAGTTGAATTCCAGCGTGTCGCCACATCGCATTTCAGGCGATGAACCGGCAGGCCGAAAGACTTCTGGAGCGATGCAAGTCGCTCAGCTGCGGTGCTTGAATGGCGGAAGTGAGCAGACAGTTTTCGTGCCCTGTTCAGAAGGCCATCTAGGCCGGGATAGTGTGTTAAAAATTGCTGGACGACAAGGTTCAACACGTGAGCCATACAAGGTACGTGTGTCACCTTGCCCAGGCGAAGGGCCGCACCCAGGTTTGCAGCATTGTCGCACACGGCCTTACCAGGCTGCAGGTTGAGTGGAGACAACCATTTATTAATCTCGGACCGCAGAGCTGACCACAACTCCTCAGCTGTGTGACTCTTATTCCCAAGACATGTCAAGCTAAAGACCGCCTGATGCCGTTGCGCTCTGCTGCCAGCATAGTAATGTGGGGTGCGTGATTCCTTCTGCGCAGGGAGAATGCTGGTGGCCTGACCAGGCAGGCTTGGGGCAGAGGTGGAGGACCCAGATGAGGTGGAGGAGGCAGAAGCAGTG
This sequence comes from Anomaloglossus baeobatrachus, assembly GCF_048569485.1. NCBI lineage: Eukaryota > Metazoa > Chordata > Amphibia > Anura > Aromobatidae > Anomaloglossus > Anomaloglossus baeobatrachus. The sequence continues at coordinate 452,229,073 of NC_134355.1, forward strand.
GCGGAACTTGGACAGACAGAGGATTGACACACAAGTCGTGGGGACGGCAAGACTTGTGCAGCAGACCCTTCACCATCTATCACCATAGTTACCCAGTGCCCAGTCAGCGACATGTAACGTTCCTGTCCATGCTTACTGGTCCAAGTATCGGTGGTGAAATGCACCCGTTCACACACAGAGTTTCTCAAGGAAGCGGTGATGTTGTGTGCGACATGCTGGTGTAGCGCGGGCACACCTTTCTTAGAGAAGTAGTGGCGACTAGGCATCTGGTACTGGGGCACAGCGACAGACATAAGGTCTCTAAAATCCTGTGTGTCCACTAGGTGGAAAAGCAGCATTTCGGTAGCCAAGAGCTTACAGAGGGATAGAGTCAACCTCTTAGCTTTGTCATGGGTCGCAGGAAGTGGCCTTTTATTTGACCACATCTGAGGGACAGAGATCTGGCTGCTGTGTGTAGACGGCGTTGAGTAGGGTGTCCCTGGAAAAATGCAGGTTTGTGAGGAAAGTGCAGGCGGAGACATGATGTTGCCTTCATCCAACGTTGGTGCTATCGATGTCTGAGAGAGCTGTACACACTCACTTGTTTCCCCTTCCAAACCAACTGACGACCTACCAAGCAAACTGCCTGTTGCGGTTACAGTGGTGGAAGTTGTGCGTGGAAAAACAGGTGTGACAGCTGTCCCCACAGTCCTAGAAGATGAAGAGCGCGCGGATGCACTGGAAGGGGCAGGCGGTGGATAGTTCGCTCCACTAGGCCGCATTGCAGCACGGGGAGCTTCCCACCGGGACATATGATATTTATTCATGTGATAATTCATGGAAGAAGTTGTCAAACTGCTGAGGTTTTGACCTCTACTAAGAGAACCATGACAAATTTTACAGATCACATAATTTGGGCGATCTTTTGCTATGTCAAAAAAGGACCAGGCTAGGCAAGGCTTAGAGGGCATGCGACCTGTTGATCCACCCCGACTAGTGCTCAGAGGCAGAGTGGTGGCTGAGGATGCAGTTGTAGACGTGCTACCAGTACTCCGACTCTGTCCAGGAAGGCGCAAGGTAACTTCGTCATCAGTTGCATCCTCCTCCACCACCTCTGTTGACCTCCTCGAGTGCCTGACTGTGGGTTGACAGTAGGTGGGATCTAGAACTTCATCATCAATTGTTGTGTTTGCACTCCCCTCCCCCTCAGACCGAGCCTCTTCTTGCCCTGACCGAATATTTAAGTTGTCATCCCAATCGGGTATCTGCGTTTCATCTTCATCAGTATGTTCCTCATTGTCTATAACCAGAGGTGTTACAGTTTGTGACAAACGATCAACATTATGCTCAGAAACTTGGTCCTCACGGCCTGAATCAGAGTCACAAAGGTTCTGGGCATCACTGCAGACCATTTCCTGGTCTGTACTCACTGTAGCTTGGGAGCAGACCTCTGATTCCCAGGCTATAGTGTGACTGAACAGCTCTGCAGACTCAGCCATCTCAGTTCCACCATACTGTGCAGGGCTGATGGAGACTTCAGAGCTGGGAGAAAGCAAGTTTGATTGGGATGACAACTCAGATGACTGGTGTTTTTTGGATGCGGTACTTGAAGTGGCTGAGAGGGCACTTGTTGGACCACTTGAGATCCATTCAAGCATTTTCCTTTTTTGGCCATCATCTACCTTTGTTCCTGTTGTTCGTGTCCGTAAAAAAGGGAGCACATCGGATTGTCCACGGTAAGTAGTAGACATCTTACTTTTGCTGGTAGATGGTCTATCTTCAGCAGATGATAATGGAGCTTTGCCACCTTCCCCACTGACAAACCCTTTTTTTCCTTTTCCACCAAGCCTCTTCCCCTTTCCACCAGCATCTGTCATTTTGCCACTCATGTTGATTGCGACAAGATTGTGCACTGAAGATGTGGTAGTAAAAATTGAGAGGTGGTGTAGATAGCAGCGGTGGTCTAGCTTTATTAACAGCAGAATAATAAAGAATAAATATCCCTGACAATGCAACTACGGCCCTTAAACTGGCAGCATAAATTGCTAGTATAATGGATTAGTAACTATGAGTTGGAGTGTGCAATGCAGGCAGAGGTGCTGCAAATATCTGTGCACTACTGGGACTATACAGAAGTCCAATAGCCACGTTTAGGATGACACTAAGTTCACTCAGTGTTTGCAAGTATAATGGCTTAGTAACAATGAGTTGGAGTGTGCAATGCAGGCAGAGGTGCTGCAAATATCTGTGCACTACTGGGACTATACAGAAGTCCAACAGCCACGTTTAGGATGCCACTAGGTACACTCAGTGTTTGCTAGTATAATGGCTTAGTTATAATGAGTTTGAGTGTGCAATGCAGGCAGACGTGCTGCAAATATCTGTGCACTACTGGGACTATACAGAAGTCCAACAGCCACGTTTAGGATGACACTAAGTTCACTCAGTGTTTGCTAGTATAATGGCTTAGTAACTATCAGTTTGAGTGTGCAATGCAGGCAGACGTGCTGCAAATATCTGTGCACTACTGGGACTATAAAGAAGTCCAATAGCCACATTTAGGATGACACTAAGTTCACTCAGTGTTTGCTAGTATAATGGCTTAGTAACTATGAGTTGGAGTGTGCAATGCAGGCAGACGTGCTGCAAATATCTGTGCACTACTGGGACTATACAGAAGTCCAACAGCCACGTTTAGGATGCCACTAGGTACACTCAGTGTTTGCTAGTATAATGGCTTAGTTATAATGAGTTTGAGTGTGCAATGCAGCCAGACGTGCTGCAAATATCTGTGCACTACTGGGATTATACAGAAGTCCAATAGCCACGTTTAGGGCTGCTTCTCACTTGCGAGTTTCTCGCAGTAGAGCAATGCGAGAAAAACTCGCATTGAAATCGGACACATGTTAGTCAATGATTCAGCTCTCATCTGCGATTTTTTTCTCAGTCCAAATCGGACCGAGAAAAAAATCGCAGCATGCTGCTTTTTTGCGAGTTTCTCGCACCATTTGTCCCAATGATTTCCTATGGAAGGGGATTAAAAGTAGCATCACACACGCGCACCACCGTTCACATTTGCGAGTGTGGCAGTAACTTCGCACATTAGATGAATGTGACAGCACATTCCCATAGGTTAATTAAATGACACATGTGTAATAGCTTTTATCTAATTAAGATGTTGCATGAAACCAGCATCGCAATCGCAACACACACGCGAGCAAAAAGCATCGCACTTGCGTTGCACTCGCACCTAACGTGAACTAAAATCAGCCGAGTATTTTTCAGCCCAGTCGGACCGATTTTACTCGCATAGATGTGTTTCCACCCTTTGGATGCCACTAGGTTCACTCAGTGTTTGCTAGTATAATGGCTTAGTTATAATGAGTTTGAGTGTGCAATGCAGGCAGAGGTGCTGCAAATATCTGTGCACTACTGGGACTATACAGAAGTCCAACAGCCACGTTTAGGATGACACTAAGTTCACTCAGTTACTAAGCCATTATACTAGCAAACACTGAGTGAACTTAGTGTCATCCTAAACGTGGCTGTTGGACTTCTGTATAGTCCCAGTAGTGCACAGATATTTGCAGCACCTCTGCCTGCATTGCACACTCAAACTGATAGTTACTAAGCCATTATACTAGCAAACACTATCAGTTTGAGTGTGCAATGCAGGCAGACGTGCTGCAAATATCTGTGCACTACTGGGACTATACAAAAGTCCAACAGCCACGTTTAGGATGCCACTAGGTACACTCAGTGTTTGCTAGTATAATGGCTTAGTTATAATGAGTTTGAGTGTGCAATGCAGGCAGACGTGCTGCAAATATCTGTGCACTACTGGGACTATACAGAAGTCCAACAGCCACTTTTAGGATGACACTAAGTTCACTCAGTGTTTGCTAGTATAATGGCTTAGTAACTATCAGTTTGAGTGTGCAATGCAGGCAGACGTGCTGCAAATATCTGTGCACTACTGGGACTATACAGAAGTTCAACAGCCACGTTTAGGATGACACTAAGTTCACTCAGTGTTTGCTAGTATAATGGCTTAGTTATAATGAGTTGGAGTGTGCAGAGGACAGGAGGGTACAGTGCCAGGGTTGTGGGGCTCTGGGTAGAGGAAAG